>NC_141693.1:64231167-64946382 GCF_964263255.1 Lissotriton vulgaris
CTTTCCCTAGCAATAGTGCTGAAATCACCAACTGTGCGCGAGAGACATATTTGCGCCATAGCACAAGCGTGTCTCTGTGAGTCTACTGTAGGTTTTGTTCTTGGGTGAAACCCTTCCAGTACAAAAAAAACTATGCATAAGCTGAATTTAACTCTTTCCCCTCTTTAGTATTTAATTTGTCATTATATTCAGATATACCTGCAACAAGTCATGACTATTGGCTTTGCCAATGGTTGTTAGTTGCATAAGATAAATAACCAACAACTATGGCTTTGTTGTATATAAAAGTATTATATTGAAAATGCTTCAGTTCTGAAAAGATGACTGCGAAAGAACTAAACCTATTCTATTTGAAATTACATCAGAATCTTTGAGGAGTGATGCTGCTACTGAGATGGTATTTTCTTTCACCCGGAGGGCGAAAATGGAGATCCCGATAGTAGTTAGTTGCATAAGTTAAATAAGCAACAACTATGCCTTTGTTGTGTGTAATATATAAAATTGAAAATGCTTCAGTTCTGAAATGATGAAACTGAAAGAAGTTAAACAAGCCTGCTTGGAATTACATCAAATACTTTGTGCTGCTGTAGAGTTGAAAAATGAATCGAGTGTATGGACCTGTATGAAAGGCGGCATTTATTTGAATGACAAAAGCTATTGCCTAAATTTACTTAGCGTTTAGCTTTCCAAATACCTGTGGAATGTGTGTATTCATAAATCTAGAAAGGAAGGGACCCAAGGCAAACAAAAATGAATTTTGATTTGATTTATACCTTTATTGTTTGCAGTTACCCTGGTAATTATGATTTTAATTGGTGTTAGATTGCTCATGTTTTGTGCATGGCTTCACTATTTAGCATCAACAGTATTGAAACACGGACCTTTAGAAAGACATTGAAAAGCTGGCTTTTTAATCAGTAAACATCCCCTGCTGCCCTTAATTCCTCATGAATGTGGTCTTTCATTTTTTCTTTCTTTTTGGCGAGTGCTTAGACAACTTTGGGTATTCGGAGCGCTTTAAAAATCCTTTATTCATTTTACTTTCATTTCAGAGTGCAAGATATTATACAATATTCTAAACCCGCTCTTTTATAACTTTCAATCCAACTGTAGTACAATCACGCAAATATTTTAGTCACATTGCATTTACAAGCCCCATTTTCACATAAATTTGCTAAAAGGCAGCCATGGGATCTAAAAGGGCTCTTGTTAAATATTTGATTCCTTTTATAGTGTGCCAAGAAAACGAAACCGGACACTTCTCAGGAGTTTAACCCATTTTTTTCAATGTGCTATCATCGAGCAAAGGAGGCGCACAAAAGGGATGTAGGCATTACAGAGCAGCCTATCAGGCCAAAGGCAGCTTCCAGTCCTAACAAGTAAGCTCGTGGTAGGGGTGCCATGGAGGAGTTGGTTGAGGGAGGCGTGTGAAAAAGAAGCAAAAAGCAGGAGATGCTTTTGAGGCATTACAGTCAGTCAGTGCCGATATCCCATGTCACAGTCAAGCATAGAACTGTGAAAACACGCACAAAAACAAAAGCTTCACGGAGGAGTTTTCTCGTCACTAGATAAAGGGCCCTCCCTTACAGAAGGATGGCTCCGTCTTTGCCCCAAGTGTGCGCTGAAAGTGGATTCTAAACCTGTGACCTGCTCGGCCACATGAATGGCACCACAGCTAAGATCGGTTTATTGATGCTGGTCGTGTAAGTTTATAAACACACGATTTTCAAACGTACTTTATAAACAACAGCGCCATCTACTGTCGTATGCACATGAATAAATATGCAAAACCTCGCAATAAACAGGTATAAAACATTTTAGCCCCCTCGAAGATCCCGAAGAATAACTTCACATTTATAACAAACCACGAAGGATATCTTTACATTTTGTGTTATTAATAAGGTCCAAAAATAGAAGTAAAAAAACGGGGGACCAGCAATAACATTGATGCCAATTGCATACTCTTACTTGTTTCTGAGGCGAGGCGAAGCGGCAATTATTATAACGGGGCACTGAATCTCATCCCCTTCAGTTGGGCACACACTGCTGTTTTCGGCGCTGTGGTAAGTCCGACGTAGGTGGACGAGGGCAGGTAGACAAAGGGAGCAAATTTAAGTGCCATTCTTTTTAAACCCTCACCTGCCGCGACGCAATCCTATGACGTCACAGTGGCAGGTGAGGGCGGGGGCCGTAGGTCAGCATGCAAGCAGGTGAGGTCGGGGGCGCAGGTCAGCATGCAAGACACTAATTGTCTGCGCATGCCCATTTCTCGGTAAATGCGGCCCCCGAGGAACCACAACAGCAGGAATGGCGAAGTCCGTGACTGTTGTTGTTTTCCTTGGGGGGCCGCAAGGAGAGGTCTGGCGGGCCGCAACTGGCCCGCGGGCCGTACTTTGAGTACCGCCGATTTAGAGGCTCAAGTTTCTACGTGGAGTACAAGGCTGGATAGACCAACAATGTGTCTTAAGGAGTCTTTAGAAATGTCCCAAAAAATCTATTAACAGCAAATTTAAAGAGCCAGTTTTTAAAGACTGCTTTTAATTTGTACTACACTCTAAATGGGGACCTGAATTTTAAGGAAAATGCAAACAATGCGGAGCTGATCAAACAGAGATTGTGCATATGTTTTACTCATGTCCTCAGCTACTACCTTTTATTAAAGGAATAGAGGCTTTTTTAAATCCTATTACCAAAAATTCTATTAGCTTCACTTCGGTAACGATGCTTTTAGGACTGGTAGATCGCGCATGATCTAATATCAGAGGTCAGGAAGAAATGTACCTGATTTTCGTTGCCACTGCAGTAGCACGATTATGTATCGCCGCGGATTGGCTCAAACCTGACCCCCCAACGTTTGTATTGTGGCTGAATAGATTCATGTCTATTAATAACATAGAGGTCAGCTTATACAAACTTAAAGGCCATAAGAAGGAAAGACTGGTCGAGAGATATGGTCACCAGTCACAAACTGGGTCGGAGGGCTCTGAGTTGAGCTAGAAGCAGTAGCATAGCTGCGGATGGACTAAGGTTATATATTACTCGACCTAGATGACATTTCACAGGCCCAGCTCTTTATAGGGGATGACATGTCTTCCATTGGTTCAACCTGTTAAAGGTTATTAAATATGTATTTATAGCCACATAGCACTTTACCGCACTATATATGAAATCTAAATTATTTATTTACTGATGTATTCAGATGGAAGTTACTAGTTGAATTTGTATCAGGATATTCTGTGTAATTTATTGACATTCAGCACTTTATCTATTATGTACAATTCTGCAGCTTCGTCCAGCTTAATATTGCTGCATGAAACCTAATGTTTTATTTTTATTTTTATTTCAATGGAATGTTTAGAAGAAACTCACTGGTCAAGTCTGTCTTAAAATATAAGGTGTGTATTTAGTGTCACATATCACTTTATTTACTATGTACAGCTCTGCTGCTCTTGCTTACTAAATATTGCTGTATGTAAATTCTCACATGGGTGTAAAATAAAAATAAAAGACCTATACTAGCTGTTGCTTCCAGCCCAGGTCATCTTCATGACCAGGCGCTTCAAATAAAGCACTCAACAACAAGACCCCAGCTCACCTGGCAAACAAACTATACACGTTCAAGGAACGACATCTGACCAGGAGCGTGGATATCACCAGACTCAAGACAAAAAATTGTAAGAAGAAAAACCCACAAGGCAAGCCTTCTCCGTTCATGCTCCCAGGATCTGGCACAGCATCACTTTCAACGTGGCATCAGCTCCGACCCTCCCCAATTTAGGAAAATGCTGAAGACCCATCTCTTTAAGGAACACTATCCCTGATCCGACAGCCCACCCTAGACCTTCCCCCAAAAATTGCATCTTTTCAGGGCCAGCCCCTCGGTTTGCCCTCTATATACAGGCTGCAAGTACTGCCCATATAAATTTAGACTGTCAGTACCAGTAACAGACATCCAGATTGGAAATTCTTGCCACACATATCCAAATTGTTCTTAAATATGTTACATCCAGATCCCCGCATCTGATTAACCATATCTGGGCCTTGTCCTTTACAGGTGCCAGCTACACGTAGGGTCTGTGAAAGAACAGACAACCAAAGAAATGATCACAGTCTGTGACAGAAAACAGACACAGGAAGAGTGCAGGCCCCATCCCCAGGCAGGGTCTGTGACAAAAAACAGACACAGGAAGAGTGCAGGCCCCAACCCTAGGCACGGTATGTGACAGAAAACAGACACAGGAAGAGTGCAAGTCACAACCCCAGGCAGGGTCTGTGACAGAATACAGGCACAGGAAGAATGTAGGCCCCAACCCCAGGCTGGGTCTGTGACAGAATACAGGCACAGGAAGAGTGCAGGTCGCAACCCCAGGCAGGGTCTGTGACAGAATACAGGCACAGGAAGAGTGCAGGTCGCAACCCCAGGCAGGGTCTGTGACAGAAAACAGACACAGGCACAGGAAGAGTGCAGGTCACAAACCCAGGCAGGGTCTGTGACAGAAAACAGACACAGGCAGAATGCAGGCCACAACCCCCAGACAGGGGCTGTGATAGAAAACAGACACAGGAAGAGTGCAGGCCCCAACCGCTGGCAGAGTCTTTGACAGAGAACAGACACAGGAAGAGTGCAGGCCCTAGCCCCAGACAGGGTCTGCAACAGAGAGCACACAACCAAAACGAGAGTGCGGGCACCAAATTTTGACACGGTCTGTGACAGAGAACAGTCACAGTAAGGGAGCGGGTACTAGCCTCATACAGGGTCAGTGACAGAGAACAGACACAGGAAGAATGCAGGCCCCAACCCCAGCCAGGGTCTGTGACAGAACAGCTAGTTGCCTGCAGACAGAGTCTGCAACAGAGCCAGTTCCAGCCCTTTACAAGGTCTGAAGCAGGAATCGACACCAGCCTTACAGGGTCTGCAACAGAAAAGAGGCAACAGACTCATTAAAGGGTCTGAGAAAATAAACCTGCTAGAACGAGAGAGCATATACCAGCCCTTAACCGGGTCTGCAACAGAGAACAGGCACCAACCTCATACAGGGCCACAGCTGGGAACAGGCAGGATTAGCGAGAGAGCAGGCAACATTCTGATGCAGAGTCTGCAACAAGGAACAGGCAGCCAGGAGAGCAGGACCGAACGCAAGCATGGAGCATGGCAGGATGGCAGATTGAGAGCCTGAACAGTAGGGTGAAAGGTTTTGGCGCAGTGCCCATGTGACAAACTGCTTCCGTTTTACTATTCTGGCCCGGGATATCTTCTTGCGCAAGAGACCAGCACCGGAGGTCCCCTGACGAGGGCTTTACATCCGGAGCGCTGCTCTCCATCAGAATGAGAGATTGAGATCCACCCAGAGAGGTCCTGCTTTTACCCGAGTGGATGCCTCTCACATGACCAGCCCATGATGCTACTAACGGCTTGTGGCAGACGAGTATAGAAGTGGGGTGGATGTCGCCTCAAACTCAGATCGGAGAGTGACTGACACTACCTTCTGTGTAGTATGTCTTCTCTGGGCTCCATCTGAGTGCAGCATACATGTTGTGACACAGATGTGTATAGCGCTGTATTACCATGAGCAGGGCCTCACAGTGCTGTCAGGCTCAGGTGCCTTTTGGCCTAGGTCCATAGGATGCAGTGCCTGTGGACCTGTGAGGCGAGGTTCCCATGTGCGGTGATGGGGGCCACAGTGGATCATCTCGTTCCTCGCCGGAAGAACCCAGAGAGTCCGCCTCCCCCCGTTCCGATAGGCGCCCACCGAAGTCATCTGCAGCGTCCCGCAAGGATCCTCCTTCAGCCCCACCCTCTTCAACGTCTACATGAGCCCTCTCGCAGACATCGCTCGTCAACACAACCTCAACATCATCTCCTACGCTGACGACACCCAGCTGATCCTCTCCCTCACCAATGACCCCGCCGCCGCCAAAGCCAGCCTCCAGGAAGGAATGAACGGCGTTGCAGAATGGATGAAGATCAGCCGTCTGAAACTGAACTCCGACAAGACGGAAGTCCTCATCCTCGGACCATCTCCCTCTGCCTGGGACGACTCCTGGTGGCCCCTGCCCTGGGCATAGCACCCAAACCAACAGACCACGCCCGCAACCTAGGCTTCATCCTGGACTCCTCCCTCAAGATGACCAAGCAAGTGAACGCCGTCTCGTCATCCTGCTTCAACACCCTGCGCATGCTCCGTAAGATCTTCCGATGGATCCCCACCGAAACCAGGAAGACGGTCACCCAGGCCCTCGTCACCAGCCGTCTGGACTACGGGAACACCCTCTATGCTGGAACCACAGCCAAACTCCAGAAAAGACTCCAGCGCATTCAGAACGCCTCAGCACGACTCATCCTGGACATCCCTCCTGCAACCACATCTCTGCCCACCTGAAAGAACTGCACTGGCTCCCCGTCAGCAAAAGGATCACGTTCAGACTCCTCACCCACGCACACAAGGCTCTCCACGACACGGGCCCGAAGTACCTCAACAGCCGCCTCACATTCTACACACCCACCCGCCAGCTCCGATCCGCCAGCCTCGCCCTCGCCTCCGTCCCACGCTTTCCGAAGTCCACCATCGGAGGAAGATCCTTCTCCTACCTGGCTGCCAAGACATGGAACTCCCTCCCCACTCACCTACGGCTGACCATCTCTCCTTCAGGAAACAACTCAAGACCTGGCTGTTCGAGCAGTAGCACCCCCCCACCCCCCTTCAGCACCTTGAGACCCTTGTGGGTGAGTAGCGCGCTATACAAATTTTTGTTGATTGATTGATTGAGTGTGTGTGAAACGCTTTCTGTTGTAGGGTGAATCAGAGTCTTGGTTGTAGTCTGTGCCTACAGCCCCCCTTCTCTCTGTAGCCTCACTGCCATCCCCTGCTCCTCACAGCCCCCACTGCTCCCGTCCGTTAGGATGTTTTTGAGGCCAATTGCAACGTTTGTCTTGAATGTCTATCCTGATGGAAGGAGGGATTGTGTGTGGTTCACTCTCAAGTTCACTGGTTCCCTCCAAAGGTCTAGGGCTAACTATGAATCTGGCTGGACAGTTGGATTGGAGCGAACTATCCGAGGACTGTCCCCTTCTAACTTTATGGAGCTCTGCACAGCACTGAAGAGAACGCTGAAGACCGGAGACGGGAATAATGCCCGTCTCCCTGCTACAAGAGGCGCTAGACACCGGGACCCCCAGTACCGAGGAAGGACCTCTACTGAAGAGAACGCTGAAGAACGTCTCCCTTCTACAGGAGGCGCTGGACCACTAGGACCGAGGAAGAAACTCTACTGAAGAGAACGCTGAAGACCAGAGACGGGAATGATGGCCGCCTCCCTTCTACAGGAGGCGCTGGACCCCCAGGACCGAGGAAGGACGTCTACTGAAGGGAACGCTGAAGACCAGAGGTGGGAATGATGGCTGTCTCCCTTCTACAGGAGGCGCTAGACACCGGGACCCCCAGTACCGAGGAAGGAACTCTACTGAAGAGAACGCTGAAGAACGTCTCCCTTCTACAGGAGGCGCTGGACCCCCAGGACCGAGGAAGAAACTCTACTGAAGAGAACGCTGAAGACCAGAGACGGGAATGATGGCCGCCTCCCTTCTACAGGAGGCGCTCAACCCCAGGACCGAGGAAAAAAACTCTACTGAAGAGAACGGTGAAGACCAGAGACGGGAATGATGGCTGCCTCCCTTCTACAGGAGGCGTTGGACCCCCAGGACCGAGGAAGAACCTCTACTGAAGAGAACGCTGAAGACCAGAGGCGGGAATGATGGCGATCTCCGTTCTACAGGAGGTGCTAGACCCCCAGGACCGAGGAAGGACCTCTACTGAAGAGTACACTGAAGACCAGAGACGGGAATGATGGCCGTCTCCCTTCTACAGGAAGCGCTGGAACCCAGGACCGATGAAGGACCTCTACTGAAGAGAACGCTGAAGACCAGAGACGGGAATGATGGCCGTCTCCCTACTACAGGAGGTGCTAGACCCCCAGGACTGAGGAAGGACCTCATCTGAAGGGAACGCGGAAGACCAGAGACAGGAATGATGGCCGTCTCCCTTCTACAGGAGGCGCTAGAACCCCAGGACGAAGGAAAGACCTCTACTGAAGAGAACGCTGAAGACCAGAGACAGGAATGATGGCCGTCTCCCTTCTACAGGAGGCGCTGGACCCCCAGGACCGAGGAAGGACCTCTACTGAAGAGAACGCTGAAGACCAGAGACAGGAATGATGGCCGTCTCCCTTCTACAGGAGGCGCTGGACCCCCAGGACAGAGGAAGGACCTCTACTGAAGAGAACGCTGAAGACCAGAGGTGGGAATGATGGCCGTCTCCCTTCTACAGGAGGCGCTGGAGCCCAGGACCGAGGAAGGACCTAAACTGAAGAGAACGCTGCAGACCAGAGACGGGAATGATGGCCGTCTCCCTTCTGCAGGAGGCGCTGGACCCCCAGGACCCAGGAAGGACCTCTACTGAAGAGAAAACTGAAGATCAGAGACGGGAATGATGGCCGTCTCCCTTCTACAGGAGGCGTTGGACCCCCAGGACCAAGGAAGGACCTCTACTGAAGAGAACGCTGAAGACCAGAGACGGGAATGATGGCTGTCTCCCTTCTACAGGAGGCGCTAGACCCCAGGACTGAGGAAGGACCTCTACTGAAGAGAACGCTGAAGACCAGAGACGGGAATGATGGCTGTCTCCCTTCTACAAGAGGCGCTAGAACCCCAGGACTGAGGAAGGACCTCTACTGAAGAGAACGCTGCAGACCAGAGACGGGAATGATGGCCGCCTCCCTTCTACAGGAGGCGTTGGACCCCCAGGACGAGGAAGGGCCTCTACTGAAGAGAACGCTGAAGACCAGAGACGGGAATGATGGCCGTCTCCCTTCTACAGGAGGCGCTGGACCCCAGGACTGAGGAAGGACCTCTCTTGCCGCTGAATGGAGGGGTTTGTCCTCATCACCCCGAGCCCAGTCCACTGCTCTGCACCTTGAGGTGAGGAGGTCGGACACTCCGAGCTTCCCCAGACCGGGAGCCTGTGATCGCAGCCCAGCCCGACGGTCATTCATCCTGTGAGGGGTCCCCAAAGCCAGCGAGCTTCAAGCAGCCAAAGCTACAGGAGATCTTCACTCTGTGTTCAATGATGATGCAAGTCTAGCGCCTGGACCCTGCACCTCTCTTTGTGTCTGATGCCCCCTGCACTGCTGGGGAGTCATCTGCACAGATGCCCTTGAGACCCTGTGTGCGTCACCATGCATTGCTGCAGCTCTTCTGCTGTGTCTCTGCTCCTGTGAGCTCGTGTGCTACACCCTGCATTGTCGCGTCAAGTCTTCTGACACCGACAACTCACACTGCAGTGTTACACGGAATGAGTATAATGCAAGATCCTAAAACACCCACACACATCCCTTCTGATCCTCTGCAGCTGCCTCTGTGGCTCACAGTATACGGCCCATGATCCCAGCGCTCTGACAGACACGCTTTGTGCTCTTTTTCAGGTTCTTATAAAGCCCTCATGGAGTGGATTCACTTACAATCCCTAAACACAAACAAACATACCGTGTATTTTTCAGCAGCCTTCTCTAAGGACACTTAACACCCCTAAATATGCATTGTATCCTCTTAAAGACTTAACAAGTTTATTCAATTGTGAATCGTGGTCGTCCACAGACTGCCTTGTGATCCTCTGCAGAATGTACATACTGCCTTCACTTGTGAATCGTGAACACCCACATACACTCCTTGCACAGACCTCTCTTTGGGCCCCGCGGGTGCCTTATGATCCATAAACATCCACCGACACACCCTGTTCTCTTCTGCAGCCTCCTCTATGGCATAAACAGGGAGGGAGACCAGATGACTCCAGGCCACCGGGACACAACTTTTTCATTTCTAGGATTTTGATTTAACATATCAGTGCATTCTGGGATTTGTAGTTTTGATTCACTTTACTGGACCCTATTGCTTGAACACACCAGGTCAAAATATGTAAAAAGCAAAATTCAGAAATGTAAAAGTGTTGTCCCAGTGACATGGCGCCTTCTGGAACACACCGCGTGGGCTCTCCGGCTGCCCCTTGGAGGCTCAACAAATGACTCTGATCCTGAACACCCACAGACGTACCTTGTGCTCCTCTGCAGCCTCCTCTATTGGACTTGCTGAGTGGGTTTTATGCTCCTTGGACTCCCGGCAGACCCAGCATATCAACCTCTGATCCTCTGCACAGAACAGCCTCAGTTTCTCATCATGTTTCTCGCACAGATTCTCCCCTTGGGGCTTCACTGGAGGCAGATGAAGCTGTTTTAACATTTCCACCATGTTCCCCAGCTGCCTGTTGGGTCGGAGGTTTTTTCCCGAAGATATTTCCCTGCACTGTGGACAGGGGAAGTTTCCATCTCTCCCCTCCCAGCTCTGGGTGATGCAGGAGCGGCAGAAGTTGTGTCCACAATCGATCATCACCGGATCAGAAAAATATTCCAAACAGATGGAACAATTGGCCTCTTCCTGGAGGTTCCCGAGCTGCGCTGCTGCCGCCATGATGCAGAAATGCAGGAAGTGAAGGTAAATTTCAGTTTCTCTCTTTGTGCAGTGGGTGTGTCTGTGCGTCTGTCCCTCTCTGTGTGCAGTGGGTGTGTCTGTGCGTCTGTCCCGCTCTGTGTGCAGTGGGTGTGTCTGTGCGTCTGCCCCTCTCTATGTGCAGTGGGTGTGTCTGTGTGTCTGCCCCTCTCTGTGTGCAGTGGGTGTGTCTGTGCGTCTGCCCCTCTCTGTGTGCAGTGGGTGTGTCTGTGCGTCTGTCCCTCTCTGTGTGCAGTGGGTGTGTCTGTGCGTCTGCCCCTCTCTCTGTGCAGTGGGTGTGTCTGTGCGTCTGCCCCTCTCTGGCTGCGCCGGGACTTCCGGGTTCGTGTTGCAGTCACAGAGCAGTGAACTGACTCCTCTGCTGCCTCTGCTCTGACTCGAGGGTTCCCTCCTTTTTCAGCAAAAATACCAGTCATTTTGTTTTCTTCTCAGGTTCTGTAAGTGCCAGGAGCGGTCTCCTAAATATGGATTTGTATAAAATCCTCCAAGTTATTTTTAACTTGTCAATTCTGCCTTCTCATTTCCACCGCCAATATCTCTAACTTTCACCACTGCAAGACCCATTGCATTGCAAATGCTTGTTTATCTGTTTGAGGTAGGCACAGTTGTATGCGGTACATGTGGCATATCCATAATTATGGGCACAATTCAACTTGTGCAAAATCCCTTCATTCCATTGGCTTTGATCAAAAAACATTTGTGCAAAAACAATTCTATATTTCATTCGAAACATTATTTGTAAACATTTTACTGGTTATAACTACACATATTAGTTTACTTTGAACACCATAGAATGTCCCTTCTATTCACTATTTACACTGCTCATATTAGTCACTTTTGTACTAATAAAGGAGCTGTTCATTGAAGGTCAGAGGTCTAAACCTAATAGTGACTACAATAAAAAGCTGAGTTTGCTTTCTCGTGGTAGACCTACTGCAAAAGTGAATAAAACAGAAAAGACACTTTTACTCTCCTCATCGAGCACCTGTTTAATACTGCAGCTTATCTATATTTAACAAGGGTGTGCTATTTACAAACATACACACACCGGCAGCACACATACTTATCGCAAGGAGGGGGAGTGGAAAGGAAGCTCTCCAAGGGTTTAACACTGACCCAAAAAAATATTTACAGGACAACTCCCTGCAGGCAAGTATAAGAAATAAACTGAGCACAGACCGTATTTGAGGTCAAACTAATAGCTCAATATTAACCTTAATAATCAAGAAATCTTGAGAAGTGAAAACAAAGTTTTTATTTTTTCATTTCTGAGAAATGTATTTCATAGGCCAACATGTGTTTCACGACACCTGTCACTTCTTCAGGCCAAAATATTAACATTACAAAATACAATATATAATTCTCTGGTTGTGAAAAAGATATTTTAGGTGCAGTGATGATCAGAATGAAGATTCCCCTGAGTATTGAACAGTATATTCATGTATATCGAAAACTCACATAAGGAGCACAGAGGAATTTCACTTCACTCACGGTACGACGGCTGTATGTAATGGTAAGGGGGGTCTGTGAACCAGCCCCTCGTTACCATTGCATACGGCCATCGTACCATGAGTGAAGTGAAATTCCACCACGCTCCTTATGTGAGTTTTCGTGAAACACGTGTTGGCCTATGAAATAAAATTCTCAAAAATTAAAAAACAAAACTTTTTCTTTTTGCTTTCTCTACTCAAGATTTCTTGAATATTAAGATTTGTATTGAACAACTAGATTGAGCTCAAATACAGTCTGTGTTCAGTTTGCTGCCAGCACACACACTCCCCATGTGTGCACTGCACAGCACTTCATGTATTGCACTTCACGCACGCACCCATACAACCAGTACAAGCTTTCACACCGCGCACACTGCGCAGCATTACATCTTTCTTGTCATGTCATGTATTCCTCACAGGCATGCATAAACTCAAGACATGCGCTAATCTTACGTGTCCTACACAGTACTGCTCTATGCCTGTAAAGTACCCATTCCAGGCACACATACAACAAATGCAGTCACACTCCTGCACCATGCAGAACTCCATATCTACCTGATTTAGGAAAAGGATGAGTTAAGAACACAGCAGCAGTACTTTTAAACAGGTGATTGAGCCTGTAGGCCTCACTCCAGACACACAGGGTAAAAAGGTCCTGTTCACTACGACCGATCACTACACTGTATGCTGCCAGCCCTGCGCTTGTGCTGCTTCACTCCTGGTGAAGGCGGTAACCTTCCACCACTATGCAGGTAGCACTTGGCTGCCGCGGGCACAGGGCATTTCCCTGGTGGGCAGCCAGGGCAGGGGCCGGGGCCGGTTTTGGGCCCCTGGGGGGCCGATTTTCTTACAAGGCCGTTTTTGCCGCATAGCTGCAATATCGGCTGCTGTAACGAAATCCGCCGAAACCATACCTGGCAAACTGCTCAGCCGCACCCAAAACCCCCCAGGGGCCGGCCAAGCACTTTGCCAGGGCCAGTTTTGGTTCCCAGTCCGGCCCTGCCATCCCGGGTTGATGCGATGTGTTTTATGGCACCCAGTCGGCGCTGTAGCAGTAGCCCCACCTCCCAGCAGACAGGAGTCCAAAGGGGGCATCTAAAATGTGAAGGCAACACAATCTCCTACCTTGTCCTTTTGACCAGTTCAATGATATTTCATCCAGCGATAATGCTGGAAAATCCACCTACATGTTTCTTCCTCATCGCAGGACTTCAGCAGGTGCTTTCATCCAATAACACATTTAAATCAGATTCCTAAATCTTCATTAGAAGTCTTCCCGGCGGTCACTGTTGTCTTTAGGACCACCACTGCTGCGAACCAGCAGGGCTTGTTTTAACATGGCCACTGGCCACAAAGGCTCACAATTTGATCAAACAGTGTGGATGATGTTCGGACTTTCAGTAGCAATCATTTTTCTTTATTTTCGTATTTTAACACATATTAGTATGATATCAGCAAAGATTTTACCGTTTTAGTAATTGCTTAACTCCGTAAAACAGCAAGCAGTGACTGAAAAGTGCACAACCAAGTGACCTGTGCAAAGGATCTACCACTACCGGGCACCACTTTTGAAGAGTTTAAAAAAGTAAAATGAAAATAAAAAGATGGAAAATGTGTTAAAAACTGCAAATTATAATGCAGCAGATGCGAATTTATCTGACAAATGCCGTTTGTTAATTAGGTGAAAACCGGCGCAGCAGCATGGGCACATATTTACAGGGTCCCCCACACTCAAGTCCGATTTCTGACATGGGGCTTTTATTTGCATCATCTGAAAGGCACTAAGGGCCTCATTTAAGAAGTGCACACAGGGGCGGCCCTTGCTCCAATCTCCCCCTTGGCGGGAGGAAACATGCTGCCCTTGCTGATGAAAATGCGACAGCACGTCCTAATCACAGGTCAGCTGTGGCAGAGGGTGAGGGGTTACTGGGAATAGTGCCAACATCTGCCCATAAACCCCCTGTGGTGTTAACCGCGGGGATGTTGTCAATATTGGGGGAAGGGCTATCCCCTCCCCCCGGCAGACCTCCAGTCCACCCCTTACTCAAGCCCCTCCCCACTACGGGGGGGGGGGAGGGGGGGAGCATTGCAGGCAACCCCCGGTTGCTCAGGTCCACAACCGCCCGAAGGACTAACGGGGCGCCGTCGCTCCTCCAGGATTCCACTGAGGATCTCCCTGGGGATAATTGGCTCTCGCAGCCTTACTGTGCTCCTGTAGAGGGTACCCTTCTGTACCTTCCATTGTTGGATCGCCCTGTAACTCCGCCATGGCTCTGGATGTGGCCCCCGCAGCCCCAGAGCCCCCCCACCTTCTATAGTTCTTTTATTTACCCCCTGCCGCTACCAACACTTTCGCTAAATCCAGCAGGAGGAGGTCCAACCCCCCTTAGGATAGGTGTATGCCATCTTCTTCAAAGCACCCTGTGCATTTTGCATGTAGCAACCCATGCCTGACAAAACCAAATCCTCTTTGCCCCGTGAATCTGCACATTGCGCTGTTCACACGCCTGCACGAGGTCTCCATGGCAGCCCCTGAACGTGTGCCCCGCCAAAACAGCCTTGGCGTAATTTCAGACCAACATATCTCACAGGCCCCCAGCATGCTGCTCAATTTGCACAATTTGCGAATCATCATGTGCAACAGGTCCCTGCGCCCTAGGTGAACCAAATCTTCACCACCTAAGTGTATTACTAAAGAATCGGGAGGTGAAACCCCCCCGCCCAGTCTCTGAAGGATCTTTTTCTTCAAGCTATTCCAATGCATGTCGGTTGTTCACAACCAAATTATCCTGTTGCTGTGAACCCGTGCTTCCATTTTCCGCATCAGCCCACTGAGATACCCTCAGGATTCCAGAATCTCCCGTCACCCAGACCGTTTTACCTGGTAAATACAGATGCAGAAACCAAAATTCCCCTATCAGTTCTGCCGCTCCACAGGACTGTGAACTGTACCAGTAATGTCCCTGAACCTCTCAACATTACTGCAAACTATGCTTAGGAGATGTCCCTATTAGTGCTCCATCCCCTCAATTTCAGCACTGTCAAGGCCAATCGCACCCTCCTGGGAATGGCTCACTCGCGCCCCCTGCACCCAGAAAGGCCTAATTTATGCGTAACCCATAACCTTGCATTTATTCCCGACAGTGTATCAGGGTTCTGTTGAAACATAGTTTGCTTGACTGCCGAGTGCACATTGCTCCGTCCCGGATATGATTATTCTCTACTCCGTTTCCGGCTGTCAAGCTGACCTAGCCCGCCCCAACCCTGGGCGAACTGAAAGAGGCTATACTGCTATTCATATAAGCAGCTGCTGTTGCTAATGATGATCCCATACAGAACTGGTAAACTAGATGCTGTACTATATCATTTCCACCTGGTGCAGCACCCCATGGCCCAACACATCAACTTTACAAACCCAGGAGCAAGCCTGAGCGGGCTACCCCGGGTCCATGCTGCACATGCCTTAATCGTAGGAGCTCTACCCAACGCAGCATACGTCCCAACAGAAATGACACATTTGTATCCCACAGCAGTGTTTCAAACAAAGCGAACCAGGCCTCCTTACGGCTAAAAGGATGCCCTGGACCGAAGGCAATTGTCCCTCATGATCCTGGCGGGCCCTAGCCGCGCTTACGAAAGTCCAGACTTGACAAAACCATTGCCCCTGACCACTTGGACAGGCCCTCTCCCCTGCTGTGTGCAAACCCTATGGTGTGACACAAGTACTGACCTTCAGAAAAGTTCTGGAGAAGACCCCTGGGCACCCCCTAATGAAAACCATACTAGTCTTCTGCCCATCTACCCTTGTGGTTACCCCCCCTGTCACCTATGAGCTGTAGCCAGTAGTTGCATAAGGTACTTGAGCACAACTGGGGCTGATGTGTAAGGATGTCATGGTAATTGCACAACCGCTGCTTCTGCTCTCCCCTACAAGAAGTCAGAACCGGGCTGTCACCTTGCCCCCCAAGAGCACTTAACCAGGAACAGCATTCAGGCTCCGCGCCCGGAGCACTCCTGGGCATTCCTGCTTCCGTTCCCACCTGTCCTTCTCAGAGTGGTGCCTGTGTACTTGATCCGATTGTCCTACTCCGAGCCCAGGCAAGCCAGCCTGCTAGGAGTGGTTTGACCATTATAGAACGAAGCCCATGCGTTTCTGGAAGAAATAACAAATCCATGAAAACAGCCCCTAACCCGCATTGACAGGTAAGCCTATTGCTCCCTCGATTGCCAGGATCAGAGCCCCTTACTTGCGCATCAGTTGCTGAACAAAAGAACACATTCCATTATTGCACACGGGATGCATGATATGCCCAGAAACACCAGTTGTTTAAAAGGAAACCCATTTCTTTTTGTCACAGGGAATGCATGATTTGCCCACACTCTGCCACTGCTTACAGAGAGAACACCCCAATTATTGCCCAGTAAAACAACAAATTGCCCAGACTCAACAGGTATTTTACAAGAGAGAACATCCAATTATTGCACAGGGGCTACCAACTATGCACAAACTCACCAGTTAACTACCAATGTATTACTTCCATGGGGTGTAACCTGCGCGCCCCACAACAGGGACAGTAATGACATCTGGGGAGAACCTGGATATCCCAGACCCTAGCGCACTGCCACCAGTGTGCTATGACCCTTCTACCTATTGATAGTTCAGGTGGCCCCCCTTGTGAGTAGGGCGGTTCTCCAGCGCCGTTCCTGCATTTGAGACATAAAACATCAAGCCAGCTGGCCAGGGAGGGGCTGAATGGTTGCGAAAAATACATCGATGGCAGCACGTTAAGAACGGTTGAAAGCACTTTAAACAAAACCGCTCAAGACAACGGTTGAAAGCACTTTAAACAAAACCATTCAAGCTAAGGAGGGGCTGAGTGGGTGCTAAAAATACATCGATGGCAGCATGTTAAGAACAAATGAAAGCACTTTAAACAAAGCCGCTTGAGCCAAGGGAGGGGCTGAATGGGTGCTAAAATTACATCGACTGTAGCACGTTAAGAGTGGTCGAAAGCACTTTAAATAAAACCGTTCAAGCCACGGTAAAGGGCGGCATCAGCACTTCCACCAGGAAAGACTCCTAGCCCAGACAACGCTATGGCCCACAGGCCTTGTCGCAGCGCCACAAAAATAACAATTGGGCCAGCTGGGAACAGAGACATAAGAGATTTTATGTGCCTCACGGCGCCCACACAAATTGACCTTAGTGGGGCTTCGGGTCCTCTACCCACTCCATGCTCGGGAAAACCCCCTAGATCCACCGACACGTTAATAGAGGTTGGAAAAAAATTAAGCTCCACACTACCTTGGCGGTCAGTCATTCCACTTTCACCTAAAATAATCACCCTCCAAGGGGGCAGACCATCTGAAACACCGACATCAAACATGGATTCAATAAGGCCTACTCACATAAGTTCAACCAGCACGGCCCCTCAACAGCTGGAGGATTCTAAACTACGCCTTCCAACAAATGGAACGATTGGGGCCTACGAAGCCAACGGGGCCCTTGAAGCCAATGGAGCTAAAACACCTATAATCAGTGATAAATCGCAAACCCAGCCCATGAATCCGTCACAATCCTGCGACCCGGAACAAGACAAAGACGCACAGCTTTTAAGCCCCGGGAGTGGAGGAGCGGACAAGGACGAGAAGAAACCATTAATTGCAAACCATTTAACATTGATTAACGAGGCCCTCATCTCAATGGCAAATGCGGAAATAATGCATGCAGACAATCTTGATGCTCAAATTACCATTCTAAAAGCAGTTGCGGGGCTGATCTCTGGGATAGATTCCAAACTGGACCACCTGAACTCACTAATACACAGAGCACAGGCTAACACAACCTTAATGGCCAAACCAGAGACCTGTGGTTGCAGCCCCATACTGCTTAATTTAGAAAAATTACCAGATATAATGAACACGCTAATTGACGACCTTAAGAACGAAGTCAGTAGGCATCAGAACAACTCACCTGCACAGCAAAACACCAACCTGCCCTGTAACATAAAAGACCCACAAATCAGTGACACAGATTCTCCCCAAGATGAGAAGAGCTCGGGCACTGAGGCTCCAGCGATGGTCGATGAGACCGGAACAAAACCGAGCTCCATCCGTGATAATAATCTCGAACACCATCACTCTCCAAAGCCCGTAAGCCCAGAAACTCATCATCTTTCTATAAAAAACAAGAAAAAAACTAAAAAAAGTTTAACAAGCAGAAAAAAAACAAATCTCTTACCAACAGATCGATCTGGCAATGGTTGCTGCCCAAAAACCAGATGACCACCGCTCATATCGACATCCAACATGCGACCTGGGTATGTAACTGTTACCACGGATTTTTTAGCACGCAGTACCGTTACCACGGATCCATTACCACGCAGGATCCATTACCACGGATACCTTTACCACGCATTTTTTTACAACGCAGGTACTATTACAACGCATACCATTACATCGTAAGTTTAGGTAAGTTTAAAGGTAAGTTTTGGGGTATTGGGTTTGGGTTTTGGGGTACAGGGGTATTTTTAGGTTTCAGGGCTGGGTTTGGGTTTTGGGGTACAGGGGTATTTTTAGGTTTTAGGGCTGGGTTTGGGTTTTGGGGTACAGGGGTATTTTTAGGTTTTAGGGCTGGGTATGGGTTTTGGGGTACAGGGGTATTTTTAGGTTTTAGGGCTGGGTATGGGTTTTGGGGTACAGGGGTATTTTTAGGTTTTAGGGCCGGGTATGGGTTTTGGGGTACAGGGGTATTTTTAGGTTTTAGGGCTGGGTTTGGGTTTTGGGGTACAGGGGAATTTTTAGGTTTTAGGGCTGGGTTTGGGTTTTGGGGTACAGGGGTATTTTTAGGTTTTAGGGCTGGGTTTGGGTTTTGGGGTACAGGGGTATTTTTAGGTTTCAGGGCTGGGTATGGGTTTTGGGGTACAGGGGTATTTTTAGGTTTTAGGGCTGGGTATGGGTTTTGGGGTACAGGGGTATTTTTAGGTTTTAGGGCTGGGTTTGGGTTTTGGAGTACAGGGGTATTTTTAGGTTTTAGGGCTGGGTATGGGTTTTGGGGTACAGGGGTATTTTTAGGTTTTAGGGCTGGGTTTGGGTTTTGGGGTACAGGGGTATTTTTAGGTTTTAGGGCTGGGTTTGGGTTTTGGGGTACAGGGGTATTTTTAGGTTTTAGGGCTGGGTTTGGGTTTTGGGGTACAGGGGTATTTTTAGGTTTAAGGGCTGGGTATGGGTTTTGGGGTACAGGGGTATTTTTAGGTTTAAGGGCTGGGTATGGGTTTTGGGGTACAGGGGTATTTTTAGGTTTTAGGGCTGGGTATGGGTTTTGGGGTACAGGGGTATTTTTAGGTTTTAGGGCTGGGTTTGGGTTTTGGGGTACAGGGGTATTTTTAGGTTTTAGGGCTGGGTTTGGGTTTTGGGGTACAGGGGTATTTTTAGGTTTTAGGGCTGGGTTTGGGTTTTGGGGTACAGGGGTATTTTTAGGTTTAAGGGCTGGGTATGGGTTTTGGGGTACAGGGGTATTTTTAGGTTTAAGGGCTGGGTATGGGTTTTGGGGTACAGGGGTATTTTTACAAATATTACTATTAAAATTAATTTCATTAATATAATTATTTAATGATTAAATAATGAATAATTAAATTAAATATTACAAAAATAATTATTTAAAATATAATAATGAATAATTAAATTAAATATTACATAAATAATTTTTTAAAATATATTTATACTTACCTATACTTACGTTGTAATGGTATGCGTTGTAATAGTATGTGCGTTGTAGTGTATTGCGTTGTAAGGGAATCCGTTGTAACATGGCCTGCGTTGTAAAAAATCTGTGGTAATGGTATGCGTGCTAAAAGTACGCGTGGTAACGTCATATATCCGCGACCTGCCATCTAAGCACCACTAAAACGACAGGAAAAAATCCAGCATACCCAGAAGTCTCACATGCAACCAACCCTGACATTAACCTGAGCATAGCGGACCACCTGACACCCCGCCAGCTAGCCTTGCCGACCACGAATGAACAAAAACATGCACTGGATCCACAAGGGCAGCAAGTTGGGGAGGAACCCAGGTCCCACTAAGAGACCGCAAAGTCCATCTAAAAAGCCCTCAGCTTTGCGAACAATTGAACATAAGAACAAGTGGAATGACCCAAGACATCAAAAAAAACAATCATTCCGCTCACAATGTCAGCACAAGCCCATAGGGTACCTCAAGGCAACTTCGAGCCTAACCTGGAGCCTACTGGGAATCGGGACTCGAACCTCAGGCCATCCAGACCACCTCCGGAGACGACAGCACAGCAGGCAACAGCCTTATTAAATCAGGGATGAGTTTGCCCGGTCACCACGTCACAGGCAACTTCGATCCTCTCGCAGGCCAATGACCCGAAGGATGTACATTCCGTTCACAATCCGACCCTTATAAACCACCAGGATCGAAAAATACTGCTGTATCCTGAATACGTCTCACAGGGCAAGTGGGACATTCTTAACCGCAGCAATCTTTTAAAACTCTGTGTAAATATCCCTGGGCTAGAAAGGATAAAAACAACGGACATCGAGAGCGTTTCCTTTCTCACTCCAGACTTCAATGAGCTAAATGAGACCCCAGGGCTAACCTTTACTAGCCCATCCATGGCAGAGGCCCTGATGAGAAACTATACGCTACTGGAAAGCTGGGGCATAAAAATAAAGATTCAGCCTGTACCAAAATATCCATCGTTTTAAAAAATCCACTACCCGAAGAATTGCCCAGACATCCAGGAACAGACCACTGGAAGGGAACTCAGGCGGGAACGCTCCGCTCGACCAAGCACTACAAGTGGTGTCCATCTTCCAGGGAACCAAAGGCGGCACGAGCATAGGTCTCCCTAATGAAACCCCTATTAAAATAACAACAAACTTGGGTCAGGGCAAACGCTTCTGCTCAATCAGGGTAAGCGCCAGCAAAGACTGGTCCTGGCTGCCGCAAGCTTTAAATCCCAGCTCCTAACATCCCTCTTCCCAAAAACAAGGACCGCAACCAGCATCGGTCGACAAATGGCTCAGGAAATCACACAAATCGAACACTGACCACCAGCAGATTGAACATCATGACTTGGAACGTTGCAGGCATTATAAAGCTCCTTCAAAATCAAGCCGCAGTGGCATTCTTGGAAGAGGCGGATATAATTTGTACCCAAGAAACTTGGCAACAAAATCTATATCAATAAGAGGGTACGCAGAATACTGCAAACCAGCCATCAAGAATAACATATTTGGAAGACCCTCAGGTGGGATATCCATCTTCATTAAGCACTCGCTGAACCTCGAATTCATGGAAATAAAAAGCCTATCAAACATGTTCTTGGCGGGCATTTTGAAAGGCCCCCACTCGACCAATGGGCCATTTTCAATATTTCTAATTAACGTTTACCACAATCTTCATGGGCCGGGGTTAAGGATAATTTGATCCTTTTAACAAGTCAGCTAGAAGCTCTGCTACTACAACATCCTTTATTGGACTGTATTATCCTTGGCGACCTCAATATACACAACATAGGGGTCATCACCACACAAAGCCACCACCCTGGGGCCAGCAACGCATTGAACGCTTTAATAAAAACCTTCAATCTGGCAACAGCCCACTTTGCCCTTTTAAAGAACAACCCTGGGGACTTTGTTGCCCCCACTTACAACAATCAAACAACGATTGATTACATCATATTAAGCGAAAAATTACAACTTTTGATGTCAAATTACACAGTGCATCCACGAAATGAAAGCGATCATGCCGCCCTAACACTTACACTGAACCTCACAGTAGAAACTCGTCACAGGATACACTGCATCAGGGCTCCAAATGGTGAAGAACTGTACAAACTACCTAGAAGAATCAAATGGGGGCCAGTACCGATCATTAAGTTCAACGAATGGATAAATACATGGGCAGACTGGCCATCGAGCGCCCATAACACAGGTGCAATAAAAGAATGGGACAGACTCGCCTGGAACTTACCGTCCTTGCTTCGAGGAGACACAGCAAGCACAAACCGATGGCATCCACCATATACACTTGGATTTATTCCGGCAATCAAAGAAAGCGCCAGACAATTAAATGCTAAACGCAAAGCATATTGGAAAAACGGCACAGCATCGGACAAAACGCTACTAAAAGAAGCAGCAAAAAGCCATTCAAAGAAGTTGTGGGCCGCGAAACGTGAATATTTCGAGGGACAATTGCTGAAAATCTTTGACTTGCTGAGACCCTGTAAATCGTAAGAGTTGGAGCTATTTAAACACCTTAACCCAAGGAAAAAAATCACAGAGAGAACTTCCTCGACGCACATACCTGCGTCGCTCATGTTAAAACCTTATACAAAGATGATCGAAGCAGACCTTACTTAAACAAAGCCCTCCTAGGGAGTGAAGGAATAGACATTACTGCCCACACAGCGACCGCTCCTTAAAAACCTTTAGTCTCTAAGATTCTAAAAAAAAATCAGACAAAACTGGGCACCGGGCCTCAACGGCCTTCCTGGCTCCCTGTTTAAGGCGAACAAAGAATTCTGGTCTGAGAATCTGACCCAACTGTACACAGAATGTTGGTTCCTGGGGGACGTTCCAGACTCCTGGAGAGGGTCGCTTCTGCACCCAATATACAAGAAAGGGCCGAAATCCGACCCGACCAACTATCACATGCCCTGTTGGATATCGAGGGCAAGGCCTACGCGAGTACCATTCTGGCGGAACTAGCAAGCTGGGCGAGCACAGAAGGACTCCTGCCCCTCTTCCAAACAGGGTTCAGACCAGGGGCATCAACCGTGGATAACATAACAGCCCTCTCATACCTAGTCCATCAAGTACTGTTGCAAAAAAGCCTCCCTCTCTTCGCTTGCTTCATTGACTACTCTGCAGCGTTTGACGGGGTAGACCACGCAATTCTTTGGAAGAAGCTGGCACTTTGGAACATCAACCCAGCCCTGTTGAAAGCAATTCGATCTCTGTACCAAAGAACGTGGATCAGAATTAAACTTTCAATGGCTGAAAATGTAGGGTCGGTGGACTCGGCGGTAACCCTGTGGGAAGCACTGAAACCGGTGTTGAGAGACAGGATAAATGGTAGATTGAGGGAGGAGAGAAAGAGAATAATGGAAGAGGTGGAAACTGTGGAACGCACTATAGTGGAGTTAGAGAGGGACCACCTGCGTACATAGAATACGATCACCTTGCGTAAACTGCTAGATAACCAAAGACGCTATCGAGACTTGGTGTCAGATGAGGCGAAAACTCAACATTTGGCCACATTACACCGTCTTTACGATGTGGGGGACAAGTCTGGCAAACTTCTAGCCTGGCTTAGCCGTAGGGAGAGGGCGGCGCGATGGGTGGATGCAGTCACAGACGGGAGGGGGAAGACGATAGACTCGGACCTCCACATAGCAGACGCATTCGCAGCTTACTATGGCCGCTTTTACGAGGCCAGGCAACTGGGCTCGTGTGAGGACTCACTTCTCTATATATTTACAACAAGGGGTGGTGAGGGACAGAGTCTCTGAATTAAGCAGAAAGCTCTCACCCAGTCAAGAGATCAGGGCTAGATCCAACACCGTTTTTTAGCTCACTGCACCATCCCAGTTTCAGAACCTGGCTGTATGCAAATTAGTCTGTTCCTGTCCCAGTGCATGATGGGAACAGGGCAAACCAAACTACAAAAGCCAATTCTTACACTGGGAAGGAAACAAGCTCCCGGGGACCGGTTTCTGGCATTACAGCCGTCTACGGCCCGGTTTGCTTAAATCCTGATGGTGCAATGAGCAAGGGTCTCACATCTGAGAATACCCTTCCACGCTTAGGGTGGACAAAAATATTTACAACAAGGGGTGGTGAGGGACAGAGTCTCTGAATTAAGCAGAAAGCTCTCACCCAGTCAAGAGATCAGGGCTAGATCCAACACCGTTTTTTAGCTCACTGCACCATCCCAGTTTCAGAACCTGGCTGTATGCAAATTAGTCTGTTCCTGTCCCAGTGCATGATGGGAACAGGGCAAACCAAACTACAAAAGCCAATTCTTACACTGGGAAGGAAACAAGCTCCCGGGGACCGGTTTCTGGCATTACAGCCGTCTTCGGCCCGGTTTGCTTGAATCCTGATGGTGCAATGAGCAAGGGTCTCACATCTGAGAATACCCTTCCACGCTTAGGGTGGACAAAAATATTTACAACAAGGGGTGGTGAGGGATAGAGTCTCTGAATTAAGCAGAAAGCTCTCACCCAGTCAAGAGATCAGGGCTAGATCCAACACCGTTTTTTAGCTCACTGCACCATCCCAGTTTCAGAACCTGGCTGTGTGCAAATTAGTCTGTTCCTGTCCCAGTGCATGATGGGAACAGGGCAAACCAAACTACAAAAGCCAATTCTTACACTGGGAAGGAAACAAGCTCCCGGGGACCGGTTATGGCATTACAGCCGTCTTCGGCCCGGTTTGCTTGAATCCTGATGGTGCAATGAGCAAGGGTCTCACATCTGAGAATACCCTTCCACGCTTAGGGTGGACAAAAATATTTACAACAAGGGGTGGTGAGGGACAGAGTCTCTGAATTAAGCAGAAAGCTCTCACCCAGTCAAGAGATCAGGGCTAGATCCAACACCGTTTTTTAGCTCACTGCACCATCCCAGTTTCAGAACCTGGCTGTATGCAAATTAGTCTGTTCCTGTCCCAGTGCATGATGGGAACAGGGCAAACCAAACTACAAAAGCCAATTCTTACACTGGGAAGGAAACAAGCTCCCGGGGACCGGTTTCTGGCATTACAGCCGTCTTCGGCCCGGTTTGCTTGAATCCTGATGGTGCAATGAGCAAGGGTCTCACATCTGAGAATACCCTTCCACGCTTAGGGTGGACAAAAATATTTACAACAAGGGGTGGTGAGGGACAGAGTCTCTGAATTAAGCAGAAAGCTCTCACCCAGTCAAGAGATCAGGGCTAGATCCAACACCGTTTTTTAGCTCACTGCACCATCCCAGTTTCAGAACCTGGCTGTATGCAAATTAGTCTGTTCCTGTCCCAGTGCATGATGGGAACAGGGCAAACCAAACTACAAAAGCCAATTCTTACACTGGGAAGGAAACAAGCTCCCGGGGGCCGGTTTCTGGCATTACAGCCGTCTTTGGCCCGGTTTGCTTGAATCCTGATGGTGCAATGAGCAAGGGTCTCACATCTGAGAATACCCTTCCACGCTTAGGGTGGACAAAAATATTTACAACAAGGGGTGGTGAGGGACAGAGTCTCTGAATTAGGCAGAAAGCTCTCACCCAGTCAAGAGATCAGGGCTAGATCCAACACCGTTTTTTAGCTCACTGCACCATCCCAGTTTCAGAACCTGGCTGTATGCAAATTAGTCTGTTCCTGTCCCAGTGCATGATGGGAACAGGGCAAACCAAACTACAAAAGCCAATTCTTACACTGGGAAGGAAACAAGCTCCCCTTTTCTAAATCGTTTTTGGCCACTATAGGTGTGGCAGGGTATACTCAGACATGAGTCCCTTTCTCACTGCTCCATCAGGATTCAAGCAAGCCGGGCCGAAGAAGGCTGAAATGCCAGAAACCGGTCCTCGGTAGCTTGTCTCCTTTCTGGTGAAGAATTGGCTTGGTAGTTTAGTCTGCCCTGTTCCCATGATGCACTGGGCCAGGGACAGACTGATTTGCATATAGCCAGGTTCTGAGCTGGGATGGGGCAGTGAGATAAATAACGGTGATGGATCAAGCCCTGATCTTTGGACTGGGTAAGAGTGGTCTGTTTAACTCAGACACTCTGTTCATCACCACCCCCTTTTCTAAATCGTTTTTGGCCACTATAGGTGTGGCAGGGTATACTCAGACATGAGTCCCTTTCTCACTGCTCCATCAGGATTCAAGCAAGCCGGGCTGAAGAAGGCTGAAATGCCAGAAACCGGTCCCCGGTAGCTTGTCTCCTTTCTGGTGAAGAATTGTCTTGGTAGTTTAGTCTGCCCTGTTCCCATGATGCACTGGGCCAGGGACAGACTGATTTGCATATAGCCAGGTTCTGAGCTGGGATGGGGCAGTGAGATAAATAACAGTGATGGATCAAGCCCTGATCTTTGGACTGGGTAAGAGTGGTCTGTTTAACTCAGACACTCTGTTCATCACCACCCCCTTTTCTAAATCGTTTTTGGCCACTATAGGTGTGGCAGGGTATACTCAGACATGAGTCCCTTTCTCACTGCTCCATCAGGATTCAAGCAAGCCGGGCCGAAGAAGGCTGAAATGCCAGAAACCGGTCCCCGGTAGCTTGTCTCCTTTCTGGTGAAGAATTGGCTTGGTAGTTTAGTCTGCCCTGTTCCCATGATGCACTGGGCCAGGGACAGACTGATTTGCATATAGCCAGGTTCTGAGCTGGGATGGGGCAGTGAGATAAATAACGGTGATGGATCAAGCCCTGATCTTTGGACTGGGTAAGAGTGGTCTGTTTAACTCAGACACTCTGTTCATCACCACCCCCTTTTCTAAATCGTTTTTGGCCACTATAGGTGTGGCAGGGTATACTCAGACATGAGTCCCTTTCTCACTGCTCCATCAGGATTCAAGCAAGCCGGGCCGAAGAAGGCTGAAATGCCAGAAACCGGTCCCCGGTAGCTTGTCTCCTTTCTGGTGAAGAATTGGCTTGGTAGTTTAGTCTGCCCTGTTCCCATGATGCACTGGGCCAGGGACAGACTGATTTGCATATAGCCAGGTTCTGAGCTGGGATGGGGCAGTGAGATAAATAACGGTGATGGATCAAGCCCTGATCTTTGGACTGGGTAAGAGTGGTCTGTTTAACTCAGACACTCTGTTCATCACCACCCCCTTTTCTAAATCGTTTTTGGCCACTATAGGTGTTGCAGGGTATACTCAGACATGAGTCCCTTTCTCACTGCTCCATCAGGATTCAAGCAAGCCGGGCCGAAGAAGGCTGAAATGCCAGAAACCGGTCCCCGGTAGCTTGTCTCCTTTCTGGTGAAGAATTGGCTTGGTAGTGTAGTCTGCCCTGTTCCCATGATGCACTGGGCCAGGGACAGACTGATTTGCATATAGCCAGGTTCTGAGCTGGGATGGGGCAGTGAGATAAATAACGGTGATGGATCAAGCCCTGATCTTTGGACTGGGTAAGAGTGGTCTGTTTAACTCAGACACTCTGTTCATCACCACCCCCTTTTCTAAATCGTTTTGGCCACTATAGGTGTGGCAGGGTATACTCAGACATGAGTCCCTTCTCACTGCTCCATCAGGATTCAAGCAAGCCGGGCCGAAGAAGGCTGAAATGCCAGAAACCGGTCCCCGGTAGCTTGTCTCCTTTCTGGTGAAGAATTGGCTTGGTAGTTTAGTCTGCCCTGTTCCCATGATGCACTGGGCCAGGGACAGACTGATTTGCATATAGCCAGGTTCTGAGCTGGGATGGGGCAGTGAGATAAATAACGGTGATGGATCAAGCCCTGATCTTTGGACTGGGTAAGAGTGGTCTGTTTAACTCAGACACTCTGTTCATCACCACCCCCTTTTCTAAATCGTTTTTGGCCACTATAGGTGTTGCAGGGTATACTCAGACATGAGTCCCTTTCTCACTGCTCCATCAGGATTCAAGCAAGCCGGGCCGAAGTAGGCTGAAATGCCAGAAACCGGTCCCCGGTAGCTTGTCTCCTTTCTGGTGAAGAATTGGCTTGGTAGTGTAGTCTGCCCTGTTCCCATGATGCACTGGGCCAGGGACAGACTGATTTGCATATAGCCAGGTTCTGAGCTGGGATGGGGCAGTGAGATAAATAACGGTGATGGATCAAGCCCTGATCTTTGGACTGGGTAAGAGTGGTCTGTTTAACTCAGACACTCTGTTCATCACCACCCCCTTTTCTAAATCGTTTTGGCCACTATAGGTGTGGCAGGGTATACTCAGACATGAGTCCCTTCTCACTGCTCCATCAGGATTCAAGCAAGCCGGGCCGAAGAAGGCTGAAATGCCAGAAACCGGTCCCCGGTAGCTTGTCTCCTTTCTGGTGAAGAATTGGCTTGGTAGTTTAGTCTGCCCTGTTCCCATGATGCACTGGGCCAGGGACAGACTGATTTGCATATAGCCAGGTTCTGAGCTGGGATGGGGCAGTGAGATAAATAACGGTGATGGATCAAGCCCTGATCTTTGGACTGGGTAAGAGTGGTCTGTTTAACTCAGACACTCTGTTCATCACCACCCCCTTTTCTGAATCGTTTTTGGCCACTTTAGGTGTGGCAGGGTATACTCAGACATGAGTCCCTTTCTCACTGCTCCATCAGGATTCAAGCAAGCCGGGCCGAAGAAGGCTGAAATGCCAGAAACCGGTCCCCGGTAGCTTGTCTCCTTTCTGGTGAAGAATTGGCTTGGTAGTTTAGTCTGCCCTGTTCCCATGATGCACTGGGCCAGGGACAGACTGATTTGCATATAGCCAGGTTCTGGGATGGGGCAGTGAGATAAATAACGGTGATGGATCAAGCCCTGATCTTTGGACTGGGTAAGAGTGGTCTTTTTAACTCAGACACTCTGTTCATCACCACCCCCTTTTCTAAATCGTTTTTGGCCACTATAGGTGTGGCAGGGTATACTCAGACATGAGTCCCTTTCTCACTGCTCCATCAGGATTCAAGCAAGCCGGGCCGAAGAAGGCTGAAATGCCAGAAACCGGTCCCCGGTAGCTTGTCTCCTTTCTGGTGAAGAATTGGCTTGGTAGTTTAGTCTGCCCTGTTCCCATGATGCACTGGGCCAGGGACAGACTGATTTGCATATAGCCAGGTTCTGAGCTGGGATGGGGCAGTGAGATAAATAACAGTGATGGATCAAGCCCTGATCTTTGGACTGGGTAAGAGTGGTCTGTTTAACTCAGACACTCTGTTCATCACCACCCCCTTTTCTAAATCGTTTTTGGCCACTATAGGTGTGGCAGGGTATACTCAGACATGAGTCCCTTTCTCACTGCTCCATCAGGATTCAAGCAAGCCGGGCCGAAGAAGGCTGAAATGCCAGAAACCGGTCCCCGGTAGCTTGTCTCCTTTCTGGTGAAGAATTGGCTTGGTAGTTTAGTCTGCCCTGTTCCCATGATGCACTGTTCCAGGGACAGACTGATTTGCATATAGCCAGGTTCTGAGCTGGGATGGGGCAGTGAGATAAATAACGGTGATGGATCAAGCCCTGATCTTTGGACTGGGTAAGAGTGGTCTGTTTAACTCAGACACTCTGTTCATCACCACCCCCTTTTCTAAATCGTTTTTGGCCACTATAGGTGTGGCAGGGTATACTCAGACATGAGTCCCTTTCTCACTGCTCCATCAGGATTCAAGCAAGACGGGCCGAAGAAGGCTGAAATGCCAGAAACCGGTCCCCGGTAGCTTGTCTCCTTTCTGGTGAAGAATTGGCTTGGTAGTTTAGTCTGCCCTGTTCCCATGATGCACTGGGCCAGGGACAGACTGATTTGCATATAGCCAGGTTCTGAGCTGGGATGGGGCAGTGAGATAAATAACGGTGATGGATCAAGCCCTGATCTTTGGACTGGGTAAGAGTGGTCTGTTTAACTCAGACACTCTGTTCATCACCACCCCCTTTTCTAAATCGTTTTTGGCCACTATAGGTGTGGCAGGGTATACTCAGACATGAGTCCCTTTCTCACTGCTCCATCAGGATTCAAGCAAGCCGGGCCGAAGAAGGCTGAAATGCCAGAAACCGGTCCTCGGTAGCTTGTCTCCTTTCTGGTGAAGAATTGGCTTGGTAGTTTAGTCTGCCCTGTTCCCATGATGCACTGGGCCAGGGACAGACTGATTTGCATATAGCCAGGTTCTGAGCTGGGATGGGGCAGTGAGATAAATAACGGTGATGGATCAAGCCCTGATCTTTGGACTGGGTAAGAGTGGTCTGTTTAACTCAGACACTCTGTTCATCACCACCCCCTTTTCTAAATCGTTTTTGGCCACTATAGGTGTTGCAGGGTATACTCAGACATGAGTCCCTTTCTCACTGCTCCATCAGGATTCAAGCAAGCCGGGCCGAAGAAGGCTGAAATGCCAGAAACCGGTCCCCGGTAGCTTGTCTCCTTTCTGGTGAAGAATTGGCTTGGTAGTGTAGTCTGCCCTGTTCCCATGATGCACTGGGCCAGGGACAGACTGATTTGCATATAGCCAGGTTCTGAGCTGGGATGGGGCAGTGAGATAAATAACGGTGATGGATCAAGCCCTGATCTTTGGACTGGGTAAGAGTGGTCTGTTTAACTCAGACACTCTGTTCATCACCACCCCCTTTTCTAAATCGTTTTGGCCACTATAGGTGTGGCAGGGTATACTCAGACATGAGTCCCTTTCTCACTGCTCCATCAGGATTCAAGCAAGCCGGGCCGAAGAAGGCTGAAATGCCAGAAACCGGTCCCCGGTAGCTTGTCTCCTTTCTGGTGAAGAATTGGCTTGGTAGTTTAGTCTGCCCTGTTCCCATGATGCACTGGGCCAGGGACTGACTGATTTGCATATAGCCAGGTTCTGAGCTGGGATGGGGCAGTGAGATAAATAACGGTGATGGATCAAGCCCTGATCTTTGGACTGGGTAAGAGTGGTCTGTTTAACTCAGACACTCTGTTCATCACCACCCCCTTTTCTAAATCGTTTTTGGCCACTATAGGTGTGGCAGGGTATACTCAGATATGAGTCCCTTTCTCACTGCTCCATCAGGATTCAAGCAAGCCGGGCCGAAGAAGGCTGAAATGCCAGAAACCGGTCCCCGGTAGCTTGTCTCCTTTCTGGTGAAGAATTGGCTTGGTAGTTCAGTCTGCCCTGTTCCCATGATGCACTGGGCCAGGGACAGACTGATTTGCATATAGCCAGGTTCTGAGCTGGGATGGGGCAGTGAGATAAATAACGGTGATGGATCAAGCCCTGATCTTTGGACTGGGTAAGAGTGGTCTGTTTAACTCAGACACTCTGTTCATCACCACCCCCTTTTCTGAATCGTTTTTGGCCACTATAGGTGTGGCAGGGTATACTCAGACATGAGTCCCTTTCTCACTGCTCCATCAGGATTCAAGCAAGCCGGGCCGAAGAAGGCTGAAATGCCAGAAACCGGTCCCCGGTAGCTTGTCTCCTTTCTGGTGAAGAATTGGCTTGGTAGTTTAGTCTGCCCTGTTCCCATGATGCACTGGGCCAGGGACAGACTGATTTGCACATAGCCAGGTTCTGGGATGGGGCAGTGAGATAAATAACGGTGATGGATCAAGCCCTGATCTTTGGACTGGGTAAGAGTGGTCTGTTTAACTCAGACACTCTGTTCATCACCACCCCCTTTTCTAAATCGTTTTTGGCCACTATAGGTGTGGCAGGGTATACTCAGACATGAGTCCCTTTCTCACTGCTCCATCAGGATTCAAGCAAGCCGGGCCGAAGAAGGCTGAAATGCCAGAAACCGGTCCCCGGTAGCTTGCCTCCTTTCTGGTGAAGAATTGGCTTGGTAGTTTAGTCTGCCCTGTTCCCATGATGCACTGGGCCAGGGACAGACTGATTTGCATATAGCCAGGTTCTGAGCTGGGATGGGGCAGTGAGATAAATAACGGTGATGGATCAAGCCCTGATCTTTGGACTGGGTAAGAGTGGTCTGTTTAACTCAGACACTCTGTTCATCACCACCCCCTTTTCTAAATCACTTCTCTATATGTCACGGGTTGACCTCCCCGTGGTGGAAGCTGAGGCCCTACCCGCTTTAGAGGCCGACATCTCCCTAGAAGAAGTCAAAACCACCATTGCCGGACTGAAGCCGGGTAAGGTGCCAGGACCGAACGGTTTCCCCCCGGAATTCTTTAAGTGCACGGCCGACATCTTGGCTCAACACCTGAAAAACCTCTACCTTGAGGCGTACCGCGAAGGCAGCCTACCCGATGACCTCACCCTGGCGATCATAGTTCCTATTCACAAAGAAGGCAAACCGCGGGATGACTGCGCATCCTACCGTCCCATCTCCCTGTTGAATACGGAGGTGAAAATCCTTGCCACAATCCTGGCGCGACGCCTTAGGACGGTCCTACCTGATCTAATACACTTAGACCAGACCGGCTTCCTACCGTATAGGGCCACGAAATTCAATCTCCGACGCACGCACAACTGGCTGCAGGAGGTCAGAGATAGGGACCCGCCCCATTGGTTCCTCTCATTAGATGCGGAAAAGGCCTTCGACTCCGTGCATTGGCCATTCCTCAAGGCTGCCTTAGAAAAATTTGGTCTTGGTCCCAAATTCCGCTCATGGGTTCGCCTGCTCTACACCAACCCGCGGGCCAGGGTGCGAGTGAACGGAAGGCTCTCTCGTGAAATCTTGATCCAACGAGGCACCAGGCAAGGGTGTCCCCTATCGCCGCTTCTCTTCACATTGACCATTGAGATATTGGCGGCCAAAATCAGGCAAAACCAGAGGATTTCCGGCTTCCGACTTACGGATGCGGACGGCCCACAGGAGAAACTGTCCCTATATGCGGACGACGTACTCCTATATAGCACTGCCCCGCAAACCTCAGTGCCTGAATTGTTCCGGGAGCTGGACGGCTATGGCAACCACTCCAGCTACGCAATAAATTGGCACAAATCCGTCATTTTTGACCACAGGGGGGACACGAGTGAAGGGGACCTCCCGGACAGACTGGTGGTATCCACAGAAGGCTTCCAGTATCTGGGAGTATTCATCACACTGGATAGGCAACTGTCACTTCTTAGAAATGTCGAAAGAATACTTGTGAACTCCGCGGCTGATATGGCCCGGTGGCGCCAACTTCCTCTGACGCTCCTGGGTAGGGCGGCGATATATAAAATGTTCATATTGCCCAAATATTTATATGCCCTGCAGAATGAATATTATCCGATACCAGACAATCTCCTCCGTAGAATACACGCCGACCTCGGATCTTTCATATGGCTGGGTAAACAGCCGAGAATAGCGCTGACCACAATACAACGTCACCAGTACAGTGGGGGTATCTCGCTGCCGAACCTTGAAGCGTACTATTGGGCGGAGCACTTGTCCCCCATTAACGATTGGCTCCATGCCCCGGCGGACCACCCAATGTATGCATTGGAACATACCAAACTGGCCCCCCGTCCTCTCCTTTCGTACCTATACGGTGGTGCGGCGAGCCGGTCCTTACTCCCAGCCACGCATATTACACTCAGGGCTTGGAAATTGGTGACGAGACGTACGGGATGGGATAGGAAACCCACCCGGCAGACCCCACTCTGGCACTGCACGTGGCTCTCTGAACTCCACAAACTTACAGGATTTAAGCAGTGGGATGACATTGGGATTTCCACGGTGGGTGATGTCATCGCCAGAGGGGAGCTAAAATCCTACGCCACCTTAAGGGCAGAATATGGGCTCCATCGCTCGCAGTTTTTTAAATATGTTCAACTACGCCATGCATAGACGGCACAGGCTCTGACCCTAAAGGGCCTGCCAGAATATGTGCCCCTGGAAGGCAGACTGCTGCAGGAACAGATACCACACAAGGCCGTGTCACTCACCTACAAAACACTCACAAACAACATGCTGGGGGACCTGGCGAGGCTTAGGACCACTTGGGAACAGGAAGTAGGGACACTTGAAGACATTGACTGGGACTTAACCCTTATGCACCCGAGGGAGGTGGCTATCAAATCTCGGCTCCGCCTGATCTAATATAACGTGCTCCACAGGACGTACTTTGATAGAGTGCGACTGTTCAAAATGGGGAAGACACCGGACGATAGATGCCTGAGATGCCATCAAGAAGGAGGGGACTTTTTCCACATATTGTGGGCTTGCGTGAAAATACAATCCTACTGGACACTCATTTTCACCGAACTGCGGGAGGTCCTGTCCGTGTCGCTCGACCAGGAGCCCAAGCTGGCCATTCTGGGAATGACCAATGATGTTGACCTTCCCCGCCCCTTACTGGTGTTCGTGACATTAGCCCTAGTGGTGGAAAAACGCGACATTGCAAAATATTGGGGGGCGGAGACGATACCCACTATAGATGAATGGAGAAGGGGACTAGATCTCTACATGGCGGCAGAGCGAGTGACGTATAAATCAAGGGGCTGCCCGAAAAAGTTCAAAAGGGTTTGGTCTAAATGGAGGCAATACCATGGGCTAGATAGTGGACTTGGGGAGGGAGGCCCATGAGTGGACCTGGGACAGGAAGATGAGCGAGTTAAGGATGAAGGACGTGCTAGGAATGGACATTGCTGGTCAATCACGCTATGCATGCTTGAATGTTTTTCCTGCCATTTGCTTACCAGGTATGGGGGGGAGAAGGGGACGACGGGAACTGTACGTGCCCTTAACGTGACTGTGATGTTAGACCTTGACTGAGCGGATGTTATACCAACTCTACATTCACATCTGTGCTTGTTGGGGGGGGGCCGGGGGGGGGGGAGTTCATCAAAATAAAAAAGCGGATGCCCAGTTGACTAATGTGACCACTACTTATGCTGAGGCGGGGATGCACCGAGAGGGACCCGAAGACTCGGTCAGACTGACTTATGGACTATGCATTGCTATGACATCGGAAGTGTATCCTGATATGTACTTGTTTTGCCTGAATAATGCTGCCACTGTCACCCTTTTCATGTCTGAGCATCTGCAATAAAAATTGTTTAAAAAAAAAAAAAAGAATTAAACTTTCAAGTGACTCTGCTTCAGAGAAAATTGAAACGGACCGCGGCCTAAAGCAAGGGTGCATCCTAGCACCGCTGCTGTTTAATCTATACACAGCAGATATGGACCTAGCCCTGATCGGAGCCGCACTAGCTACACCAAGGATTTGGGGCACAAAAATTCACTTCATGCAATACGCTGACGACTTGGTACTTTTGGATCACACCAAAATAGGCCTACAAAAGGCACTGTCGGCCCTGGCAATCTATAATGATAAAAATAGGTTGGTGGCCAATCCGTCTAAATCTAAAATTGTAATCTTTGGGCATTATCATACAAAATAAACTAGCAAAATAGCGTCTCGGCCGGTTGATTCTGGAATGTACGCAGCAATATATCTACTTGGGCGTCTGGTTCCACGAATCGGGGCGCGCTGGAGTTTATTTAAGGAAAATTCAAAGCAAAGGGGAAGCCATCATCTACGCCCTCTGCAAACTACAAGCCACCTTACACAGCCCCACAACGATAGCCATCCAAAGAGTTTTAAGGGCAAAACTAATGCTAGCCCTTAACTGCGCCCAACAAGCGTTTCCTGGAAAACTAATCAAGGACCTGGAAAAAATCCATTGTAGCGCATATAAGAGATTATTCCACCTACCCGCGTGCACCAGAAATACTCTTGTGCGACTCGAATTTTCTTTGAATCAACAAAAGCTGGAAGAGATGGCTGCCCTTAGTAAATACTTTTACCTCACCACAGCGGCACAAGAGAAAACAATGAAGGCAGTTCTAAAAAACATCTTTCTGGAACCAGGGAACCCTTGGTCAGCGACCCTTGCCGCGGCCACTGATCTCCTTAATTTAGCCATAGAGAACTGGGACCCTGAGTTAATTAACTACTCTGGCATCAAAAGCACAATCAAAAAACAAGTTTGTATTTGCTCTCGTGCCTCGGACTTGGAATCGCTGGCAAAAAGAGGCCTCCACGAGTCCCAAAGTCTCCCACATACAGTGTATAACTCCAAACACCATCTTACGCAGGCTGTGGGCCGCACAGCTTTACATAGGATCTTAGCATACAGATTACATCCCTGCCACTCAAAGAATTATACACCACCGAGCCGACAGGAACAGCGATCAAGGAATGTCGGCTCTGCTAATACAAACGCGAGTCTTTGGCTCACCTCCTATTTTGCTGCCCGGCCCTGCGCGCAGCTCGCAGCCTCTATCTTAGGCCCATCATTCTACAACTGGGGACGCGCACTGCAAAGGAGGCAGTCCATCTACTCTACACACTGAACACAGTAAAACAGATGGCCAAGATTGGTAAATTTATCCAACAGACTCGCATGAAGCTGATGGCCACCTTGGGCTAAAAGACCAGAGACTTAGACAACGCACGCTGGGCTGTAAGGCTACGGACATTACTCCTCTCAGCCCCCAAGCATTCTGATCTTAATCATACAGACTTTCTTTTAATATGACGATCTTTAAACTTTTGTATTTTGTTTTTAATGTAATGGTTTTGAGTAACCAAGCAATAAAATTCATTCATTCGGTAAAGGGCGTTGCTGGACCTTTATGCAAATAGTTCTGTTTGCCCCTCTAAAGATGGGCGCCTCGGCCCAGCTCGCCCGTGCCACGCCAAGAGCCAGCCCTGGGTCCAAATGTGAAGAATTGTACAGAGATTATTTCTGTGCCCATCTTTTCACTTTGTGCGCATTACAGGATGATTAGAAATAGCTTTCACTGATTGATGACTTCTGCACACTCTTTTCACACTAGGTCCTACCTCAAGGAAATTGTGATGACAGAGAGTGCTCTGGGAGAGGCAAAAAGCCTGTTTTTGTGCTTGGTTAACCGTTATCACTGAAGAACTACTGAGGGGCGAAAACTGACCTGCTATGGTGTGCAGACGGGATTACAGCCATCAGTACCTCCAAACTGGGATCAGAGCTGCAGACTGGGTTCACTTTATGTGACGGCACCGGAATAATACGCTTGATAAACGTGGTTTACAAAAAAGGAAATCCCAGGAATGGATCCATGTTTAGGGAATGAGGAGTGATCTGGAATCCTTCAATGTGAAATATGTTTGTGTCAGTGATGCAGTTTCTGAATGGTACTGCTACATGTCTATTATTACAGCAAAGATGTCAAAGATGGCATGGGCATTCAGAATACACGCTACTGAAAGAGGCCAATAATTGAATGGGCATGCAGGGCACTTTGCATTGTTACCTGGGGTAATCATTCAAACGTGAGCAAGGGTTGGATAGGCAAGGAACAGTTAATTATTATTCATGCAGTGGAAGTGGTTTCTCTGTTGAGAGACCAAGGAATGTATCAGTCTTGCTTCCGCACTATTCCTTCCACTTCGAATATTTTCCCCATCAGCCATTAAATACCAAGAGAACGTGGAGCCTGAATCTTCCTTGAACAAGTTTTGCATCAATCCCGGTCAGCCCAGCCCTCTATGATGATGTGTTACTTTTAGAAACATGAAATATGGCCGTAGATAAAGGGCTTCTACTCCCATCGTGGCCGCTCATTGTCTCCCTGTACTTCTCAGAGGCCCAGAGATGTACCATTGCTTTCGTAATACTATTGGTGTCAAATGTATTAATAGAAACCTGTTGTGAAATAATTCAATTTACAGTTTTCTAAGACTTCTAGAGGATGCTCGAATATGTATTTGTCGTTAGGTTTTTGGCAAGCGCTGTATTACCGGAAGGCATCATTGTCCTAAGAGGTAAAAAATGTGTTTCTCTTGAAAAGATGAAGCAAGGCCTTTTGTGCTTCAGGAAAGTTCAGAAACTTGGTCTCACACCAGTGGGTGGTTGCCATCACCGAGAAGGCCCAGCAACCTAGCACGGCTAGCCTCACCTTTGAGATTTGAAGGATACAGGGATTTTATGACGAGAGATGGAGGGTGTTGATACCTGGTTACCCGCAATCTGAGGGGAGCATGAAAATAAACATTTAAGGTTTTATGTACCAAGAATAAGGGGTTTGAAAATCACTCATTGCTTAGCAGGGAGCTAGTGGAGTGAAGATAAGGCAGGAGTCGCATATTCCTGTCGGGCCGAACCGAACACCATTCTGGCCCCAGAGTTTAGGACCAGCTGCACAGAATGAAGGCAACAATCTTTAAGACAGAGACTGCAGTGGCCCAGCTGCGAAGAGATAAAAGGGTTCATGATCTAAACTTCATGAAAGGAGAGGAGCAAAGAATTAAAACAAGCATTTACAATGCAATAGGTCTCACAGCATTAAAGTTTGAGTTACTGGCATTGTAAATGACAATGCTTTGCATAAATTTTTTTGTCATTTGCAATTGGTATATACACATTGTTTGTGAATGGTTAGCTGTCGCTTATGCTAAGCAAAGTTGGCAGTAATATAGAGTGCTAGTCTTGCTTGTTATAGGCATGGTGATTTAAATGCCTCTGATACCTGCGGGTAAAGTCTGCGCTATATGAAAATGAAAACGAATAAATAAATTTTAAAAAGCCTACCTGTCCGTTCTTATTCTTTGATGCCACATATCTTTGGGTCCCTGTACTTATTAACTGCACCCCGCTGTGGGAACCTCCATGGCAGGAACAATGTGTTGCGGGGCAGACACGGGCAATGTAGCCACTGTCCTGTGGCTGCACCGTGGGTTAACAGTGTAGGGGCAGGAATGCAGACAGTTGGTAGTGCTGTGCCATAGCAGTGTAGTTCTCTGTGTATGCTGGGCATGGGGGTTGCTATTGGCTGACAAGAAGTGGTGAGGAGGTGCCGGTTCGGTATGCCTGCTTCCTGATCTTGGGCAGGCGACAGTTAAAAAACAAGGACTATACGTTCAAAGTGCTGGTTTATGCACCGATTCCATGTTTTAAAAACAAATTAATAAAAGGCATTGACATTTACAAGCCAATAGCTCAAACTTTAATGCTGCGAGACCTATTGCATTGTAAATGCTTGTTCTCTTCAGGTTTGCTGAGTTTCGGCGCTGTATGGAGTACAGAAATAGTTACTATTCTCCTTTTTCTAGAGGAACACATGACACATCTTCTGGTTTATCACATCCACTCTACATGGTATGAGTAAATGATCATATTATTGCACAGTTATTTTAATGTCATTTCATTTTATTGTTCAACATAAACGTGTAAGGTTTAAAAGCCAGACGACATTAAAAAACAATATAAAATTGCAAATAAGTACATTAAATCATGAAATTAGAGTCGTAGAGGTAACCACGGAAGAAATACATTCTAAATGTTCAAAGACATTTCACAGGTGATGCTTCTAAAACATTACAACCCCATAGGGGGGGGGGATTAATCATGAGCTTAAATAAAGCAGTCGCCTTTCCAAGACATAATGCATCTTTCACTGCTTTCTTTGTGTCCTTTTTAGGTTTCGACTGGGGAACGGAGCGTAAGCTCCGCCCCCAGAGAAATCTCTAGTCTTCAGTAAGGGACTCTTGGAATATGCCCTCTGTTTCATTGGCTAGCTCCATAAATGGAGGCTAGCCATTGGAACAGAGAGGCGTCCGTCATGGCCGGACCAGATTCGAAGCCGTTCCAGAGAATTTTTGGCTTTTGGCTACGTCATGCTACGTCAGCCAAAAGCCGGGAACGCCCCCGAATCTGGTCCGGCCGGGCCGTGCTTGCTGCTGTCCTGCCTTCCTCAGTGCCCCTCCTCCCGCCGTCCCCCCTCCCCTCGCTGTCCTGTGCACGTTTCCCGCCTCCCTCCCGCCGTCCGTGTCCTCTCCCGCCCCCTCCCGCCGTTAGTGTCCTCTCCCGCCCCCCTCCCGCCGTCCGTGTCCTCTTCCGCCGTTCGTGTCCTCTCCCGCCCCCCTCCCGCCGTTCGTGTGCTCTCCCGCCCCCCTCGTCCTCTCCCGCCCCCTCCCGCTGTTCGTGTCCTCTCCCGCCCCCCTTGTCCTCTCCCGCCCCCCTCCCGCCGTTCGTGTCCTCTCCCGCCCCCCTCGTCCTCTCCTGCCCCCCTCCCGCCGTCCGTGTCCTCTCCCGCCCCCCCGTGTCCTGGACACCCTCCCAAAAAAAAAAAGATAAGTCACCGTCAGAGTGAAGCGCGAGGGGATCTGATGGAAGCGCTTTTAACAAATCACAGCTGTGCGAACGGTGAGTTGTATGCACTTTTTTGGGGGTGCGGTATGGGTTGAACCCAGAATGATGTACTAAATAGGGGTAAGTAGTGGAGGGGGTGAGCAGTAGAACCGGAAGCACAGGTTTTGTGGAACGAAAAGTCTGCCTCGTTGGGTATGTGGGATAAGTGCAGGCAAGGCGAATCACCGGGAATTAGGTCCCACTATCCCCCGCAAACGTCTGCGTCGTTTAGGGGACAGTGCGAGTACAGACACTGGGGCAGGTGTTGGAAGAAGGAAATAAGCCTGGTTCCGGGAAGAGCTTTGGGTAAGACCCACCTGTGCGAGGGGGCAGGTTATGAGAGCAAGGCATCTTATGTGTAGGTACTGTTCGTGGGGGGTGGTTAGTTGTGGCGCTCCCGCCTGTCACGCATTACCTCTGCGTGTTTCCTGGGCTGTGAGTTGTTCTCTGCCTCAACATTGCCTGTCCATGGGGCATCTGCTGGCCGCACCGCCCGTTCTCGGAGGGCGCGGGAGTCTGCGTGCTACAAGTTGTTTGTGTCCTGTTTCTCAATGTTCCAATCCAAATCATTGCCTTTTTAGAATACTACACCCCGCCCCCTTTCAACGCTCTCACACTTATTGTAGAGTTGGAAGGAATGTATCGGTAGTATAGTAGGTGCAGTGGCACCGGCGAACGCCAAGAGGGCCCATTACAGCCCAGACACGGGGGCGTACCTTCCACGGGTGCGGTACCTACCAGGGGTCCCAGAGGCCCACTGAACCCCGATTATTGCTCCCATGTTATAACCCAGACTGCAGCCATGGGTAGGCTGACCACCAGGCGTCTCGGATTTGCCCGGACAGTCCCGTTTTTTTCGCCAGCTGTCCTGGCAGATTTCAAGAAATTAAGTTCAGTCCCAGTTTGTAGAGAGGGTCGGCTGAAGTGGGTGGTATATTTTTGTTTTGCAAAGAAGGGATGGTTAGCAGCTGTTATAAAAAAGTAATTTAATTAACAGGCCTGCTACTGGCTTTACAAATTGCATTTTATGTGTGTTCTTACTGCCTCTTCTGTAATTTTCTGCTAAGGGGCACTGTCACTGTGTGCCCGGGTTGCAGTAAAAGTGTAAACCACCTATTTTTGGAAAATGTCCCGGTTTTTGGCTTTAAAATTCTGGTCACCCTAGCCAGGGGCCCATTTCTTTCCTTGCTCCAAGGCGCACAATACACGAACTATATATTTCTGCCCAGATATAGCTGTTTTTGCATGCAAACTTGGGACACACGGTCCACTTCCCTTGCTTGCATTAAGGCCCATGGCACCTTTGGTACGAACCTGGGGTGGGAACGTGCGTCTCTCCCTCTGGAGTTAACTATGTGCATGGAGTGACCGTCGGTACTTGAGTACATTTGGGGCGTTGCCAGAAGCTCTGGGTGACGAGTGGTGTGTTTGTGTGCGCTCTTCTGATGGCCAGGGTGGTGTTTGAGTTCCCTGCTGTGGTATATGATGACTTCCGGCCATGTCTCCACCTCTTGCGCCCCTCTTTGTTTAGAGCCATCCAGATATTTGCCCGTGAAGGCCCCGGTGCTGGGGGCGAGGGAGGGGCTTCTATTATAATGTAGAATTGGGAGGGAAGCGGTCATCACAACAGAGCCAGAGGGTACGCGGAAGACCCGATAGGTGGTTGGGTCAGAATGGCCGACTGCATACCTCGTTCGCAAATTAAGAGGTGCAGTCAATGGAACGAATACGTGTAGGGAGGGTGGGGAGCTGCCAACTCCCTCCAGGTGTACCTGACTGGGGCTTCGAGAACTGAGGTTTGGCCCTGGAGAGCGGAGTCTCCAGCAGCCCGAGTAACTTCACTAGGGGCGAGGGTGGAGGCAAACGGGTTTTCCCCTGGTACAAAAGGATGTGTGGAAGCAGGGGCAGGCTCTTGTTATGCACGCCCATCGAGAGATGGGGCGAGAAAAGCCATTTAGAGCGCCTGGTGCGTTGGCCCCTGCAGCGCGCACCGGGCGTGCTTGTTCAGCTGAGGGCTAGGTCTGCGCGACTTTGCCTTCTTCTACGTGACGTCTGTGATTCCTGCAGCTTGGGGCGGGGACTTTTTCTCACACACAATTAGGTTTGTTCAACAATAAGTACCCTTCACCGGGTGGTGATTGTTTTAGCTCACTGGCTTGTGGCGGGTGTGCCTGGCTCAGGGCTCATCGCCCTCCGGTGTGTGCGTTGCAGTGCGTGGTCTTATCACAGAGCTGTGACTTTGTTCTAGCTCGGGTACCTTTGTTCTAGCTCGGGTACCTTTGTTCTAGCTCGGGTACCTTGTTGTAGCTCGAGGGCGTTATTTGACGGTTGCTTTGTGTGGCTCTGAGTAGAATATTGAACAGCAGTGTGGTATGTTCTGAGGCACTGAATCCGTCGGGATTGAATGTCAGTGGGCAGAGATGGAGTGGCTGCATTATTGGTGCACGTGCCCAGCATCATTAGCAGAGTGCACCACCAGACCTTACTATTGAGACCAGTGGCTATTGGTTCTCCTCCTGCCCGCTCAGCAGGGCCACCGTCGTCCCCCTGTTTCCTTGGCTCTTTTCAGCTCTGACATATTTCAAGATTCAATCATATCACCAGTTCTCCCAAATCTCTAGTTCACAACCCACTGGACCTCACGGAGTTCTTCAACGGTACCTGCTGCAAGGACGCATGCATAATTCAGATGGTGACATAGGGTGGATATGGACTTCTCGGGGCCTGACCATTTCCTCCGAGCTGTCAGTCGGTGGATTCAGACCAACTTAACTCCTCCAAAACCTGCATCCCAACCACTAGAGAACAGGAGAATTACAAACCAAAAATAACCTGGCATCAGGGGTTTGACCCACTGCCATCAGTATGAACTTAAGTACGAAATCTGGGAGTAATTATGGACTCCAGTCTTTCCCTGATCTCTGAAGTGAATAAAACCCCAAAAAAGTCTTTCTAAGTGGCATCTATTGTTTGATAGGTTTTCCCTTCCTTAAGTTTCTGACAAGTTATAGCCCACCATCACCCTTGTTGTGTCGATGCAAATGGTCTCCAGGGAGCAGCACCCCCTCCCAGCTCTGACAACGGCAAAGGATCTGGCTTTTGGATGCAGGCCAGCTCCTGGTGCATTGGAATGCTTCACACCAGTCCTTCAAGCGCTTCTCTAACTCCTAATGGCCAAAGGCCTTCAAGGCACTCTGCATTGTTTACAGATCCACCCAAACTGCGGGCTTATGCTCCATACAAGCTACAAGCACATTTCTTAAGCCTCTTGCATGAAATTACTCGGCTACATTTTGTTTGTGTTCAGTAGCAAGAACATAATGTTTGTTCTTGTTCCAAAGCAGCCGCTCAGTGAAAGGATGGCGGTTTTATTGATTTTAACCACGTGGCAATAGTTATAACCTTGTATTTGTCCTCCGTGCGCCCTGGTTAGGGGCTGTGATCTAGTTCTAACTCCGAGTTGGCAGCGTTGCAACCCAGGCAATAGATGCGTTCTCTACCTTGAGCAGCAGCTTTGCAAAAGGCGAGGATCTGTTCCGCTGCAAGATTAGAAAAGTACTATTGATGTGAGACTACTGAATCGATCGCTCTTAGGAATGTTGGATGCATGCCGCTTACATTTATACATGTGCCTATGAGCATTTCTGTCTACTAGATACACACATGTCTACCAAATGACACAGCTGTAGGCGTCAAAAGTTTTTTCTTTTCAACTCTTTAACATAAGACTTGGGCATTTACATTTGCCCAGTCATCCTGCAGGCCATATTGTAGGAATATGACAAGGCCCTAACATTTACATAGAACTCAAGAACTCATGATCATTTCTCTTATGTTAGTGATTTTATGAAGTGCAACATATACACCAGATGCCCGGACAATAGAAGAACTAACAAAATGTGCTGCTGCTTGAGAGAGAGAGCCCGAACCTCCTGATGACCAGGTGCCATGGGATTAAACGCATAGTTTTCATCATTGCTGGCCCCAAGGCAGACTTTGAGCATGAAGGGTATGCTTGTGTCTTGCTCTTGCTGAGACCTGTATACAGTAAGCAATTGCAAAGACCCTTCTCCATAGGATGCAGACCCATTAATAGTTTGAGGAGGGCGATCACATGGAGCCTAAATTATAAAGCCCTGGTGGAGGCTAGTCATCCTTGGACTTGACTATCCAAACATCATATTGTTGTTAGCATCTCTTCTTAACGATACACACGAGGTAGACGTCATGTAAAGGGTGAGCTTCGGGTTCTTTTTAAGAAAGCATTTGATTCCTCTTTGTATTGCATTGGTCGTGGATAATACCTGCTGCGTGTGCTTTCCTGTGGTTTCTCTTATTGCTGCTCTCCTGTTCAATATGTTCCAGCCTAACATCAAGTATCAAAGCCACTTTTTCCCAGGACAGTGGCACTCCCTGCAGCTTAAAAGTCCCAAATTCAACAGGCCAGATCAATGAAGAGGGAGCTTGGATGATTTATTAGGGCTGATGCTAATATATGCGAGATTAAGATATTTCTTTCTTATTTTCTACACAGTTTCTTCTTTCTTCTTTATTTCTATATCGCTTTAACTGCTGCTCTTCTCTTTGCCGTTATTCCAAAATACTTGACTGTGCCTCTTAAAAGTGTTCAAATCTTATGGATGCATCTCGTTACATATGGTACCCACAATCACTTCAAGTAAGTATGTTGTGATCGGTAGTCTCTGTCACCTGCTATACATTCCACCATACAGTTTAAGATTCTTTTTTGTATTTGTATTCATCCATTTACACCCTTTTACGTTAAAATAGCTATAGCTTTACTGTATAGTTGCTATAAAAGCTTATAATATGGTATAGTGTGCACTTAAAAAAAAATCACTCCACTGCAAACAAAAAAGCATGAATAAAAAACATTGCCATTTACAATGCCAGTAGCTCCAACTCCAACAAATGTGAGACCTATTGCAATGTAAATAACAATGCCATTTATTTATAAGTAAAAAAAAAAAAAAAAGAAATGTCATGAGCAATGCCAATAGCTCTAACTTTTCCAAAGGCGAAACCATTGCATTGTAAATGCTTGTTTTCTATTGCATAGTGCTCGCTAATATTGTGTGGTGGCTTGGTTGGCATAGCAGATTAGAGGCTGATGTGACTGATAAAACTCACTTCTTCCCGAAGGTTACTAAGTTAATGTATTGTTTCTTAAAAGTAGAATGGAACCAATGAGCTCTTGTATGCTGGGAGTGCAAAGGGGAAGTGAAGAAGCCAGGATGGATTTTCGTGAATATCATGGAAGTCCTAAAGCTTGCCAAAAGAGGCAAGTCCTGAGATGATTGCTGCAGAGGTGTATTGCAAAATGATGGGACAGCCATGCAGAATGTAGCGAGGGGCCCATGAGACTCCCAGGTCACACACAGACACCCATAGGCCATAAACTGAACAGGGCCCCATGAAGGATGTTTGTCTTCCTGCGTTGTAGGGGCTGCAGGGGCATGTTACCCACGTGGTTTACAGAATACTTTGATGCTTTTTTGGCTATTCAAATGTATAAAATAGGTAATGCTTAATTTGTGAAAGAAGAAGTTACAAGGCCCAATTTTTTGCCCAGAAGCCAATGACCTTCCCTATTTCATGTTGGCTGCTGAATAGAAAGGCTGTGCTGTCTTGATCCCACCTCGTGCCTCATTAATCCACCAACAGGTTCTCTGTGCCCTTTTATGTCACTCACGATGGGTATAGGGTTAAAGTCTGATAAAAGAATTAGAGCCGGTCCCGAAAAAGGAGTGTTGGTGGACCCCACCTGCAACCACCAGCTCAAATTAAGCCCCAGAAGCAGGCAAATCCACTTAATGACTTGGGAATCCTGGATCAGGGCAATCGGTCGTTCGGTGAACACCTCTGAATTTACAGTTTGTGATCCAACATGAATACATAGGTCATTTTGCGAATTGCATACTGATTCTTTAACCATTCATTCAGTGTGCAAATTATACATCCTGGTTTGCAATTGTATTTTTATTTGTCGGGTCATGTGTTCCTAAAAGTTTGGGTGAAAAAAAATAACCTACATTCCCTATTTATCTCTTATATTAAAATGGAAAACATACTGGTAAAAAATGCTTCTTAATGATGAAGTGATCCTCCATCGTGTTAATTACTTTTCAGGCCTAATTTATTTTAAACCTTCGTTTGTTTATCTGTGCCAAATCGATGCTCAACTTGGTTTGTGTTTAATGTGTTGGGGGTAGGTGTGTCTAAATAGTGTAATTAATTAATGTACTTTTTGTGATTATTACAAGAATTGGGCAGTTGTCTTTGAGAAAATCATACACAAAGCAAAATGCTTAGGGGCAAAACATTTTAAAAGGAAAGTGGAATGATACCTGCTTTGCCCCGCCCACACTAAGACGCTGACGAGGTGTGCCCTTATATACAGATGTCACAAAGTATACATGCTCAATTTAATGGGTGGTCATTTGCAGAACAATTTCACTTAGGGTATGCCACCAGGTACACTTATCTTAGATATCTTAATGTGTTCGCTCGTGATACGTATGACATTTTCATTTCGACCTAGTCTACTGTGTGCAAAACGTATGTGAAAAGTATGAGCATAATAAAACAAATATGCAAAGTACTTGAAACCAAATAATACAGTTATACAAGAGACAAAAAAATGCCCTGGCCAGGTAACGTATGGGAATGTACGCACTTGGATTGTACTCTAATTTTTACTCCAAAAATAAATACAAATAAATAACAGTGCGATTCTGGCTCACAAATTAATTCATTGTATGCTTCTTACAGAAATATTTGTTAGTGTTTTGCTTCAGAATCTAGCAGCATGGTTGAGAAAAACAGGAACGTTCCCGTCCTGATAGAAACTGCTAAATTGGCAGGTTTCTCTTTAGTGTGTAAGAGGTTGTGTGCTTTCTATTGGCGAGTGGCAGAGCGGCTAAATCACCATAGGAAAGGGGAGCACTTTGTACCAGTTTCCGCGCAATTCTATTGTACTGTAGGCACGTTCTCAGTGGTTTTTTTTTTTAAATATCAATTTGTTTTTTACCCTGTCCGTTGTATGAATTTACTTATGGGACGACAAATTGCCTTTTTTCATCACAAAACAGCCGTTTCTCTTTCTGCGTTCCCAAGTACTCCGTGCCTTTGTAACCTAGGTACGCAAATGGGTGGCATTTATCTATCACAACACCTTCCTTCTTTCTCAATACCTGTAAACACGTTCACATATTAGACAAGGAAAACGAGAGGCTCATGTGGCGTCGCAAATGTGAAAGCAGGAGCGCGAGAACAGACGCTGCTGACGCCGCCGTACACGCTCACAGCTCATGCCAGCAGCAAACGCGCGCTCACAAGGCCAAATCCGAGACGGAAAATGCGCGCGTCCGACTCGTGTCCACATATTCAGTAAGCATATAGGTATACTAAAGTATACAAGAGGTCCATCGCTACGCTCGACATAAAAAGAGCTGGCTATTACTTTCATTTGTGTACGGGCTGATAAAGCATTGCCCTTCTCAAGTGCCAATGTTCAGAGGGCCTTTTCACACATAAAAGTTTACATGGGAAGGAAAGAGCGAGTAAGCATGACCAAAGATTCACTGAAGAAGTATTGTATGGTGTACTACATTAAGTGTGACTTGTAAAACTGCATTTTGACCTCATATACACAGTACATTCATTGTCTATAAACAATGAACTATCAGTGCAGAAAGCCAGGAATAATAAAAACAAAACATTCCATAAACACTGGAAAAACACTGTTTCGGTCATTTTTTAATGGTGTGACAATTGGTAACCACAGATAAGCACTGTTTTTTATGGTATTAAAACCACTGGAAACACTGAAAAAACCCCACCAGAATTTACCAAAAATAGAAACTGAAAACAGGAAAGCCTAGATATATAAGGCACTCTGAAAATGTAATGCAATAACACTCACCCCCCCTCTGGGAAAAATGGGAGACTGAGCTTCAGAGGCCACTCCATGACAAGGAATGGGAACAGGTTTTAGAGCATCCCAAAAGAGTATCCCGAAATTACAGATTCAAAAATATACAATACTTTATTTTACACCGGGTGTATCTGGTGCCAGAAAATATCCAGCTATATTTCCCGAACACACTATACTTATGCCCGAGATGCCAAGAACCTAGCGCAACCTTTCTCCACATGTTCTGGAGCTATCTGACACTAATCTTATCGGAACACAATACACACCACACTGCGCTCAGTGACAGGGCTCGTAGATACTGTAACATGGGAAGCCAGTGCATTAGGCATATTCAAGCGCCGTAAACTACACAAAGTAGAAACGCGATTTGCGGCTCTGGCTATCCTGCTAGCCCTAACAGAGCGTCGCCATGCACTGGAGTACTGGAGCGGGACCTCCTCTGGCTGCCTGGAGGGGAGCAGTTATAAAGTGGGGTGCATCGAAGGAAGATGCGTTTCGATGTGAGGAAGTCCGAGGCATTCGGAAACGCCACATCTCCATGCAGTGGACAACACTGTTACACACCTTCAAGCATACCGCACCACACTCTTGAGTCCCTTCAGTTAACACCAAACTCCTTGCAAACCCCTCAGGAGGTATCTCATTCAGAGTGCGAGCAGGATGGCCATCTCATCACGCATAGCACACAGGGCACGGATACAGGGCATATATGAGCACCAGGGCTAAAACCGTACCAATGCACACACTCTTGAGGCCTGTTTCATAGTAACATTAAACTAAAACTCTAAGCAATGCTCGTCTACATCTAGAACCATACATTTCTTCATACACAGTGTGACCCCAGTTTTGTTCCACTCCCCAGTTTTGTTATACTCCCCATTGCAGAATTGAGTCTTACACTCATCAATGTCAAATACTGCTGTAATATTTACGGTGAAGCGACATCCTTTATCATAGACCAAAACAAGATCAACTTTTTGGAGCAATATGGAAGACTAGAACAATGTCCACAGCTGACATGATGTATCCAAATGCATGTACAAGCTTCTATGTAAATTTCAATTGGTAACAATGTTGTCCTATCACATGTATGCAATAAAAACCAAATATTAAGAATATAATAAAAAAAGAGCGTCAGTTTGTGTCACCATTCCTGTTGGGCCCTCAGCATGGATCTTAGGAATTGTCTGGTCTGTCCGCTCCTTGTCTGGTGTGTTGTGCAGCTCCTCTGTTGACATATGATCATCAATTTCTGGTACCTTCATCTCAGGCATTGTTGGTGCAGCTCTGCATGTTGTTTCGTTGATACATTCAGGGCATCCGGTCACAGTCTGTGGTCCAGTCCACTTAGAAGTAAGGGAAACATCTTTTATTTTTTCTCACCATGAGCATGATTCCAGAGTTTCTTTTGCAGTTCTTCCTCTCCCCCAGGCCTGAACCTTGGGGGTGGTATGGGGCATGCAGTTTCCACTCTGTTCCCAAACAGTCACACATCTTTTGCGTAACTTCAGCCAGAAAGTCACCCCCTCTATTGCTATTTATGGCCTAGTGGACCCCAAACCTTAGAGTGATGGCTATCGTGAAGTGTACCACGATCGTGGCTGGTTCTCTTCCTTGTGGGAACTCCCCCACGTATTTTGGAAACACATCCACACACAACAGCAAAACTCAGTCATTCCATGGGAAGCAAAATGTATCTGTGCCTTCACCCCACTCCCCCTTGTGCAATAATCAGTGGGTCTATGCTCAAGTCTTGTAAAGTAAGGGTACATACTGCCTGGGGCTAAAGGCCTCTCATCCCGGTATACCCACAATCCCTCATCATTTGTTCACATCCAGCATCAATCCACGCTCTCTGCTCTTCTGCTGTAGCAGACCATTGAGCTTCCTTCACATCAGCTAGCAACAATTGTCTCTCAATGAGCTGAATTTTTGGAATGTTTTTATTCATTACTAGCAGCCCGCCCCAGCGTTGCCCGGGGCAGAAGGGGGCTGGGGGCAGCATTTCAGGCTTGCGGCCCCTCCCGCCCCGGCCCCCTCCCGCCCAGAACACTTAAATTTTTCACTTTGACTGCACTATAAAGAAAGCTGAAAACGTGACACTTTTGTAATCCCAAACAATAAATCGATCTCCTATTCTGTCACCCTTTAAAAGAGCACCATACCGCCGTGGCGTGGCTCAGTGTTCCTCTCTCGACTATACCACCGTTAGCCTAGTGAACTTATCAGTCATTTCCCACTGTTCAATGTCTTCCTCGGCTGTCGCTTTCTCACCAGTGCAGTACGTCTCTCAGTTGTGCCTCGTTCAGTCCTTTCATTCCTGACCCGACCCGACCCTCCCCTCTAGTGGCCCCATCCCAGTAGCACTTACTTCGGTCGGTAGATTCTTCACTATCAGGCGGGACATGATGCTCTTTACAGGAATCTTGCCTTCTTCCACTACTGTTACAATTCTCTCACGTTGGGTATGGGCGCTGCCATCTTTGTTTCCTTCCTCGCCGCTCGTCACCGCTCCTCCCCGCCTGTCGTCATCACGCACGTTGCTGTCATTGCTACGTCGCGGCAGGTGCTACGTCGCGGCCGGCGCTTCTTTCAGGGGACTACTTTGTTTTTAAAGTTACATTTTTAAATTTACGTTTTATTTTTATTTTATCTAGCCTATGTCCATCTACACACCCTGACAATTTCAAGGATGTATTGGGTGTGTGGATTGGCGCTGTGGTTCCCGAGTTTACCTGGCCAAAAGGTTTGTGTTCTCTCTTTATAATAGTAGTATAGATAGCGATATTTATCGCTAAGCATGGTTAGAGACAATTTTTTTATCGCTAAGCATTGCCTATTTTTATCGCTTAGGAACCTTGCTATTATCAAGGTTTATCTCCTAAGCGATAAAAATCGGCCGAAATGCATGAATATCGCTGAAAAGTCAGCGATATTCATGCATTATCGAGCTAAGGCTCTTAGCCATGATATCCACCTCCCATTGGATAACATGGCTAAGAACTGCTCCTGGGCAGGTGTTAGCTTTTGGAGATATTCGCGCTTAGCGCGAAAATCTCCAAAAGTTGATAATAGGACAAAGCGATGTTAGCGACTGTTTCCAGTCGCTAACATCTTGGCACGCCCACTTTGCATGTCATTAGTGATAAATATCACTGACAAGCAAAGCGGGGCCCAAGATGGTCGCTATCTCCTATTAGCTGTCGCTAACTGGTGTTAGCGACAGCTTGGTAATAGGGAGATAATTTTATCTCCGCTTTCTTGGCTTTTAAAGCCAAAAAGCGGAGATAAACCCCCTTGTACATATGCCCCACAGTTCTCTCTTTATAATAGTAGTATAGATAGATATACGCACGCACGAATATGTATGCATGTATGTATGTAAGAACACATTTGCAAGGCTGCACATAAACCGGGACAGGCCAGGCCAGACCAGACATAGAAGTAAGACTAAAAAACTTTAGTTCTACTTTTATTTCTAGCCTGTCCCGGTTTTTGATTTTCAAAATCTGGTCACCCTAATTGTAATCGTAGCTAGATAATGTACTGTGTTTTTATGAATATAATGAAATTAGTGTGCAGTTTGGATGTAGTTCCCAATATTACCCACGAGATGGCAATATGGGACCATAAATAATTGCTCACTTTTAACGCCATGCAAACTTGTGCTGTCGTTACAATGTTCTGTCCTTTTCCCTTTATTAACGTGCTTCAAACATCACCTGCTTTTAAAGGCCTGCGGCTGTTAGCTTTCCTCACATGCCGCAGGGTCAACAAGGGAGGGATTTAGAAATGCACTCCGAGTGGAGCCATCATTCGAAGCAGAGTAAATGTTTATACCAGACGAGGTTAATGTAAATGTGGCAGAAACTTCCGTCGGATGCATGCATTAGACACCATTAAGTAGGCAATGCATAGAGAAGATGTGAAGGCATGCATGCTGATAGGGGTAAGCATACAATTTAAGAAGAAATGTATGGAAGGTGGGAAGTGGTTTATGTGAGTCAGAAAAAGATGTGTGTATCAGGGACGAGGTTTATGGACAATGAGAAGTCCTTTCGGCTAGGAACACATTCATGCAAGATGTTTATGTAAACCTTGATCTACGTAGGAGGAATGAAATAAGAGATGATCTATGCACAAGGAAGGGACTGACATCGCAAGCCGGCGGAACTACAAAAATGGCCGCTGTGATGTCATTTTGTAGTCCCGCGGGCCGTTTTTTCACCGATGGTCAGTGTTGCCAGTAAAATACGAACAAACAGACTCTCGCTAGTAAGAGCGATAGTTTCCTTGCAGGCATCAGCCAATACCTTATAAAAACGGGGCAGATATAAAACGAAGAAAAAGTAGTCCCCTTTGCTGAAACAATACTAAAACGCCCAGGTTCTTTTCCGATGTCATCACGCAGACGTAGCGGCCGGCGCTACTTGCAAGGGACTACTTTATTTTTATTGCTAATTTTTTAAACAACGTATATTTTTTATTTTTATATAGCCTATGTCCTTCTGCTTGCCCTGAGGTTTTCAAAGATGTCTTGGGTGTTAGGATTGGTGGTGTACTTTTCGAGTTTACCTGGCTCAAAGGACACAGTTCTCTCTTTGTAATAGTAGTATAGAAAGGCACCATCTGTACTGTTTGTAACATGCGTCTCTTGCTGCAGTGTCAGCAATGGCGCTACCTCTGGCTATCTTAGTATTAACTCCTGTGTGGGCTTCACATTTTCATTACTGCTATCCCTTTGGGTAGTAGTATCGCTTATAACAAGTGCTTTATTAAAGGGCCATTTTGAATGAAACGCCCTACTGCTGTTATGAAACCCCGATACTGCTACAGCTGGCCAAATTCATCGACAATTCCAAAGGCATAGCGTGGGTCAGTGTACATGTTAACAGTTTCCCCTCAGCTAGGATGCATGCTCTTGTTACATTATACAGCTCAGCTTACTGGGCAGATGTGCCAGATGTCAGAGCTACTCTTTCAACTATGATGTCAACTGTTGTAATAAACACTAATTACGGAGCAGGGTTTGCTATCAGTCTACTGGAGAAACCATCAGTGTACGTCTCATCGTCTGCCTTTTCTAATGCTGTCTGCTGTAAATCTGGTCTTAGTGTGATGGAGTTTTCTACAATCTCAACACAGACATGCTTAGTGGTCTCATCAGAATAACCTATTGCAGGTAGCACTGTTGCCAAATTAACAGATGTGTAACTTTTAAAGATGATCTTAGCTTTAAAAAACTTAAGTTGACCTCATAACCTGTGTGCCTGCCAGCAGAAAAATTTTGTGTTGCTCCAGATGACAACCACGGTACCTAATATAGCACCTACACAATACAAGTATAGGCCGAAACAATAGTAGCCGTCTTCGCCCCCATCACAGCTGCCGACGCCCAGTCATTGCTGAAGGCAAAAGTCACATAGTCGTATCCCGCAGGTCTTTAAGAGCTGTGCCAGCACACCACTTGCAATGCCATTTTGCTCTGACACAGAGATAGAAGGACAGTTTGTAGTCAGGCAGCCCCAATGCTGGTGCAGTACATAATGTCTCTTTCAGTTTCTTGATACAGTTTGCAAGTTCATTAGTCCATACAATGTTGTTGGGTGCATCTTTTAGCATACTCTGGCTCAAGATGGTATCATAGCATCTGCATTCAGGATCCACTGGCGGCAGTAGTTCACGATCCCCATTGAAGGAAGTGACCTGCTTAGGGCCACCGTGGTCACCACAGACCACCTCTCAGCCTTCCATACCAAATGAAGAGTCGGCGAAACAGTGGAGAATATCCACCAATAACCATTTATTTGTATACGCTCAGAGCGGGGCTCCGTCTGCACTGTCTCGTAAGAATACTACAGAGTGAACTGAAGAACAGTAATCATAAAGATGCATTATGTACACTGCATGGTTAGTTAAGAACACGCCCACAGTAGAATTTTCCAAGCAGATGTGGATGGACAGCGAAAAACAAAAAAAAAGGTTTCTTCTCTCGTATCTTGCACAACACAGAACATATCAAGGCCGTTTCACCTCGGGCTGCGATCAAACTGCTAGACAGGTGGGAGAGGCCTTTATCTAGTGGGAAAGCTATGCACTGACACTAACAGTTCTTTGTTGCAGAAACGAAACTGAGCAAAGGGTATTTCTCGGAACTGGAAAAGATTAGTTTAATTACACATGGCATTACGTGAGCATCAACAAGCCTCATCTAACACCATGAAGGACATCAATCCTTTCTTGGTGGACGGGGGCTGCATGCCCCGAATCAATGTTAATCTGTCAGGTGACCTGCTGCTTGTACCATGGGAAATCACATAACTCTGGGAAATCACCAGTTTTTAGGCAGCAGCTCTGGAATGCTGACCATGAGTCTTTTGTGTTCTCTCTCCCAGAGGTTGCTCAGGAGGGCTACAATATCTTTTTCACAGGCCGCAAGTGCTGGATATGTCACAACAGCGTACTGCAAGACAACGCTACCTCCTTCCAGGTATAGGTGGTCCAAGTCTCTCTTTAGTGCCTGGGTATTCACCTTGGGAATCTCAGTGAAGGAAGTGTACTATGTATCTTTTAGGGTGAAGGTAAAGAGGTCCTCGCTTGTGGATGGACTTTAATGCTGAAAAAACACAGAGGAGAGAAAAATACTCAACCTCTAGTCTACGGGTATAGATCAGGGTTGTCCAATATCTGTCCAAGAGGGCTTGATCCATGCCAGATTTTCAGCATATCCACATTTAGATAACTGAGAGTATCTTATAAATCTGGCTTGGATACGGCCCTCCAGGACCGACATTGGTGAACACTGGCATAGATGGTAATGTTGTATTGGTGTCGGGCACAACAGGCTCTAAGACATCCACAAGTTCTTAAGGTAACTCTGTTATGCAGACACATGTTTTCAACAATCCACTCTCATTTTTTAAGTATCACTTTATATAAAGGGCATTTATTCAACAACCCAGCCTCCTTTTTGTGTTTTTCCCAAACCTCTCAGTTTGCTAGTTCTAGAACCTTGTTTGGGAGGGAGAGAGAATGTGAGAGACAGGAGGGAGAGGGACGATGAGAAATTGGAGGGAGAGGGACGATGAGAAATTGGAGGGGGAGGGACGCTGATAGATGGGAGGGAAAGGGATGATGAGAGATGAGAGGGAGAGGGAGGATATGAGGGACGAGGGACGAAGTGAGATGGAAGGGAGAGGGACGAAGAGAGATGGGAGTGAGAGAGACGGTGAGAGATGGGAATGAGAGGGACGATGAGAGATGAGAGGGAGAGGGACAATGAAAGATGAGAGGGATGATGAGAGGGACGAAGTGAGATGCAAGGGAGAGGGACGAAGAGAGATGGGAGGGAGAGGGACGGTGAGAGATGGGAGGGAGAGAGACGATGAGAGATGGGAGGGAGAGGGCCTGTGAGGGTGGGAGAGGGAGAGGGACGGTGAGAGATGGGAGGCAGAGGGACGATGAGGGACTGGAGGGAGAGGGTCTGTTGGAGATGGGCGGGAGAGGGACAGTATGAGAGATAGGAGGGAGAGGCAAGTTGTAAGAAAAAGTCGTTATTCCATTCAAAATAGCTGTGGTACAGGGTATATTGAAGTAATTCTAGAAGATTTTTAGCTCTTGCTTAATGTTATGGTTGATTAAAAATGATTCTATTTCTTTTATACCTCTGTTGTGTGGAATTGATGTGTTAAGGGCACATACACGTCGATGGTACAATGCCGTACACAATGCCGAACTATACATGAAAATACCTCAGGACCCAACAGGAGAGTTTGCTAAATCGTGTCAACAAAGGGATCCATTCATGAACCAACGGGAAAGTCTGTTGCTCTCTTTGTTTTGCGCGCTGTCTCTCTTTGTGTTCCTCTCGCTCTCTCTTTGTGTCGCTCTCTCTTTGTGTCGCTCTTGCTCTGGCACTCTCGCTCTCTCTTTGTGTCACTCTCGCTCTCTCTTTGTGTTGCTCTTGCTCTCTCTGTGTTGCTCTCGCTCTCTCTCTGTGTATCTCTCCTTGTCGCTCAAGCTCTTTGTGTTGCTTTCGCTCTCTCTTTGTGTCACTCTCGCTCTCTCTTTGTGTCACTCTCGCTCTCTCTTTGTGTTGCTCTCGTTCTCTCTCTGTGTATCTCTCCTTGTCGCTCCAGCTCTTTGTGTTGCTTTCGCTCTCTCTTTATGTTGCTCTTGTTCTCTTTGTGTTGCTCTCTCTGTGTTGCTCTCCCTCTCTGTGTCGCTCTTGTTCTTTGTGTTGCTCTCGCTTTGTGTCGCTCTCGCTCTCTCTTTGTGTCGCTCTCTCTGTGTTGCTCTCGCTCTCTCTGTGTTGCTCTCGCTCTCTCTCTGTGTATCTCTCCTTGTCGCTCAAGCTCTTTGTGTTGCTTTCGCTCTCTCTTTGTGTCACTCTCGCTCTCTCTTTGTGTCACTCTCGCTCTCTCTTTGTGTTGCTCTCGCTCTCTCTCTGTGTATCTCTCCTTGTCGCTCCAGCTCTTTGTGTTGCTTTCGCTCTCTCTTTATGTTGCTCTTGTTCTCTTTGTGTTGCTCTCTCTGTGTTGCTCTCCATCTCTGTGTCGCTCTTGTTCTTTGTGTTGCTCTCGCTCTCTCTTTGTGTCGCTCTCGCTCTGTTGCTCTCGCTCTCTCTGTGTTGCTCTCGCTCTCTTTATTTTGCTCTCGCTCTCTCTTTCTGTTGCTCTCTCTCTTCGTATTGTTCTCTCTTTGTGTTTCTCCCTCTCTCTCTTTGTGTTGCTTTCGCTCTCTCTTTGTGTCACTCTCGCTCTCTCTTTGTGTTGCTCTCGCTCTCTCTCTGTGTATCTCTCCTTGTCGCTCCAGCTCTTTGTGTTGCTTTCGCTCTCTCTTTATGTTGCTCTTGTTCTCTTTGTGTTGCTCTCTCTGTGTTGCTCTCCCTCTCTGTGTCGCTTTTGTTCTTTGTGTTGCTCTTGCTCTCTCTTTGTGTCGCTCTCGCTCTGTTGCTCTAGCTCTCTCTGTGTTGCTCTCGCTCTCTCTTTCTGTTGCTCTCTCTCTCTTTGTATTGTTCTCTCTTTGTGTTTCTCCCTCTCTCTCTTTGTGTTGCTTTCGCTCTCTCTTCCTTTCCTCCTCCACATTTCCCTTTTGATAAACAGCCGTGTCTGCATAGTTGGCTCCCCCCCCCCACCTCCGGGTGAGCGCCTGCACTTCTTTATCCCCATTTAAAGTGCTGAAACCGTTATTTGACAGATATAGTGACCCTCTTTACAGTAAAAGTAAACGTGCTCATGCAGGATGATTCCTTGTGTGTGCGCACCTGACACATGTCACAAAGATGCATTTTCACACTTCCCCTCAGTGTGAGGCGAGGGTACAAATCCTGTGAGTTTACATTTCCTTCTGAGGGCTGGGACCGTAGACAGACGGTTGAGGGGCTCTGTCTGGAGGTTTGGCATCAGCTGTGCAGATGTTTAAGGCTGCATTTATTTTACCTTCATCCTGGGAATCTGTACACAGTTTAATGATGTCACTGACATCATGGGATGTGGATAATGGTGGCAAGACACATTTTTGCCCCTCCTCCTTCAGTTGTGACTGATATGTTCATATGACCCATGCCTTAAAAAACAGATAGCCCAACTCCCTCTTATGTACCTCTCACAACGCCCAGACCGGCATGTCTCAATCCTCTTTATGTCCTCAGTCTGAAGTCCTAACCTCGTATGTACCTCTCACGATGCCTGGACCGTCATGTCTCAATCCTCTTTATGTCCTCAGTCTGAAGTCCTAACCTCGTATGTACCTCTCACAACGCCTGGACCGTCGTCTCTCAATCCCCTTTATGTGCTCAGTCTGAAGTCCTAACCTCGTATGTACCTCTCACAACGCCTGGACCGTCCTCTCTCAATCCTCTTTATGTGCTCAGTCTGAAGTCATAACCTCGTATGTACCTCTCACAATGCCTGGACCGTCGTCTCTCAATCCTCTTTATGTGCTCAGTCTGAAGTCCTACCCTCGTACGTACCTCTCACAACGCCCAGACCGTCATCTCTCAATCCTCTTTATGTCCTCAGTCTGAAGTCCTAACTTCATATGTACCTCTCACGACGCCTGGACCGTCATCTCTTACTCCTCTTCATGTCCTCAGTCTGAAGTCCTAACCTCATATGTACCTCTCACGACGCCTGGACCGTCATCTCTTACTCCTCTTCATGTCCTCAGTCTGAAGTCCTGACCTTGCTGCCTCAGATGCAGCATCAATCTGTAAACAGCCCACTCCAAAGTCCTTCGCGTTCAATCCCAAGTAAACCAAGGATTTTCTCAATATTCCCAAAAGATTGGCCGCAGTCACTCTCTCACTGTCAGTAGGGTAAACAACCTCATCTCCTAAACACACCTGGGAACTGTAAAATTTGTCAAAAGTCCACCTGCCTCTGTCACAAGGTCAGTGTTCAACACAACCCCATCTCCTGAGCCCTCTCTGATCTGTTTTGCAACGCCTCAGCCATATTTTCAGAAACATATCTTCCACCCCCACCTCTTGTCTTTTTACACCTGGGCTATTCCTTGAGCCCACAATTCAGACACCATAAAAATATCCATAACAGGTAAAGGCTAAAAGATTTCAACTTCAAAATTGTTATAACAGCAAAACCCCAACACCCAGAGTAACCTCGTCAACAAGTGAAATGGAATCGTTTCCCATAGAATGGATTTCCTTCCATTCACTTTTGACTAACCCGCTAGTACTCATCTCAACAGTTCCCCAGCCGCCGGGTCATATCCCTAAAATAACTTCACATATAATGACAAACCTCCCTGGTTCCCAGCAATGGTAAGAGCTGATAAGCTCCTGTCAATCAAAGATAATCAAAAATGCATGATGTCCTCGTTACTCAGTTCCAGACTTTATCACCCCCTTTCTTCCTACCTCAACCATATTTAAACTCCCATCAAGTCTGTCATTAGGTTCATTAAGTAGTTACTGATGCAGAATGTTCAGCAAGTACCAGCATGCTCATTGCCCCAGTGACCAGATGTCCTGTGGCAACTTGGTTGTCCTCTCTTCCGTTTCTAGGGCGAAACTTCGAAAACTCTTCCACTGCTAACAAGATGAAGTATCAGCAATGTCATTGCTCGTTCCAGGAATATAATTTGCTCTAAAAGCAATATTGAAATACAGACAACGCTACAACCATTCCACAAGAGCCGCGAAACCCTCAGGTCCTCGCCTTCTGTTAAACAACTCAACCCCTGATATGTTATCCACGTTGAACGTTACTCTTCTGTTCATCAGTTTCACACAACACACCACCAAAGCAACCGCCAGTGAAAAAGTCACTGTTCTGCTCACCGCCATCCATCCCAGAACAAGCCACAACCAGGGGACTCTCTGCAAAAAACATGCTTACTCTGTTTAAATTCTCAATAACATGCATGCATACATGCAGATATGACTGAGGAGCAACTGCCATTCTCCCTCTACGGTGCAGTAAATCCACCCCTGACATGGCAAAGCCCAACCTTGTACAAAACATTCTGCCAGCCCTGACCACTCTGCATGCAAAACTGAGAGGCACCAACAAACGTTTAACCTTATGGAGCGCCAACTTCCGCTCTTTGCACACCTCTTCTACCAATAAAACAATCTCTCGCACTTTGTCTCCTGGCAACCTCGCCTGCATCTTGTTTGTGACAATTCTGGAAAAAATCAATATAGTACTCAGTCCCTCTGTCTTTCTGGGGCTAAGGGCACCCCAAAAACCTCTGCCAAGTACTGAAAAATGCCCAACACTTCTCGGTAATTAAATGAACCTCCTTCTCAACAGACAAGAAATCATCCATGAAAATTAGCCGATGACCAGTTCTTGTTGACAAACCACATTATAAGAAGGTGCTGAAAAATTCAAAAAGAGGACAAGAATTTGCACAACCCCTGGACAAAACTCAGTCTACATATATTGTCCCTTCAAATGACATCACCAGCAAAGAAATCTCCACTATATGAACTGGCATTATGGGAAATGCCGACTTAAGGTAACATTTTACCTGTTCTGCCCAAAACTAATAGTATCAACTGATGCATCACACTGCTCTGTTGCATCTTCCTGAGTCTTGCATCCATTCACTTACGCCCCCTCCGGCCACGATAAATGGTGAATTAAACAATATTCCCCTGGGGGTTTTCTTTGAAACGACCCCCAAAAGAGACAGCATCAAATCTGGCAACGACCACTCAAACCTGGACCTGCAATCCTTTCTCCCTCCACTTCTTTCCTTGGTTTCTCCTTCATCACTGACTGAAGCCGACCAGCACTGTTGTCGCGGGCCTTGATATCTCAATGAAAAACCACCACTGAAACCCCCTTTGAGTCTGACGGCCACTTCCCTCTCTGGATCATTTAAGGCTCAGACTGCTGCCCCCGGCCCGGGACCACTCCTTCTGTTCCACCACAGTCAACAGTCCTAAACATTGTGTAAGCGGGTGTCTCCACACACAGCCACAACATTCATACCAACAGCGGCAAAACTGGTGGAAGCACATTCCACAGATTAATGCGTAACATGCCACTTTTGGGACCCCTGGCTGTCCTCTTTCATAGCTTCCCACCACCCACAGATGGGACAATCCAGCGAGGGCTGGTATTAAATCGGCATACCACTTGATGCAAGAGCCGCTGGCACCAGTCGTGGTAAAGACGTGCAACACCCATCGGCAGCTTTTGTGCTGGAGTGATCACGTGTTTAGGGGCGGTACTTCATGTCAGGATTCTAATACACTGGTAGAGCTGCCAGTGCTGGTTTTACAGAGGTCTCTGCAAGTTGGAATTGAGGGGATTGGCAGAGTTATGTGCAGATCCCTAGTTCATAAGGGCAAGAGTGTTACGGGTCAGTTGTGAAGGAAGTTGAGGGATGTGTGTACCTAATATTTTTATAATGATAGGATGCTAGGACAGGAATGCCCCCTGATAGTCACTGATGGTTTTTTGACTCACTGTCAGCCTCTCGTGCATTGACATGACACAGATCGTTAAGGTCCGAGTGGGGGGGGGGGCATCCAAAGTGCAACCCTCCTGGATAAAACTATCACCATCCTCTCACTCTGCTGCAAGAGACTGGCCCTGGTGGCAGCATCTCTGCTTGTGCCCCTTGTTAAATTTTCATAACTGCAGTAGGGTGGAGGTGGGGTTGAATTCCTACACCAGCCTCAGCTTTGCTGCTGTGTCCTTGGGGGGGGGGGGGGGGGGTGGAGGGGACAGCTTCTCTCATCTGGGGCATTTTAACTGGGCTGCCATGATCCTCAGGCCGGGGCACCTTGGCGCTAGATTACACACCTGTTCATCCATAGGGTCTAGCTGGGCGGGTCAGAAGCATGGTGTCCTCTTAATGCAGATCCCAAGGGCCCAGGTCACTTCAGTCCATCACAGGTGGTGGGAGCCGGACAACCCTCAGACGTGCAGCTCCTTCATCTGAGCAGACACTCGTCTTGTAGACTGACTGCGGGCAGTCTCTCTCTGTTTCCCACCACCCACCCTCTTTCTCTATCCCATTCTTTCTCCACTCTCTACCTCCTCCTCCTGTCTCTCTTACACTTCTCGATCTCTCGCTTTCTCACTCCTCTTCCTTCCTATCTCCCCCTTTCTTTCTCTCCACATTAGTGTATCTCACTCCCTTCTCTCTCTCTTTCTCCCTCTCCTTTCACTTCTACCACTTTCTCTCTTCTCTCCTATTCCCCTCCATTGTCACCACTCTCTCGCTCCCTCTCTACCCATCACTTTGCCACTCTCTCTCGCCCCTCACCTGGACTGGAGACAGCGTCTGGGCACCAACGGGGATAAATTCTCAAGGTAGGGCCAAGGCAGAGTCCGCCTGGCTGCCCCCAGGAGCTCTGTGTGAGCGGGTGCACTATTGGAGGGGCGCCCCCTGACGAGTCCAGTGAGAACACCCTCTAGTGAACGAGAATTAAGGTACAGTGTGAACTGAGACCTTGTAAGAAGGGACCACCACAGACATTGGCACCATTACAGCTCCATAACTGGCACAGCCCATTCCAGAAGGAAAGGGGGGGTTAACTACAGACCCCGAGGGAGCGGTGAGAGCCTGAGGACCAAGTCCTATTCAACCTTCTGTCCTATTGTATAACTGTCCTACTGCATAACTGTCCTCATTCACAACTGTCCTACAGCACCTTCAATGCGCAAGCACAATACTGTTATATGCCTGGATGAGGCCCATGTATCGAAGCTGCTCGTTTCTTACATTGTCCTATTTTTCACAAACCTTTCTGCCTGACCTTCTGCACAGATTTCCGTGCACGGCAATGTTGGACTAGTTTCTCTGAAACTGCTTTGTTTACACATCTAGCTTCACACAACATTAACTCGATGCCTCAAACATCATGTACAAGGCCCTTCTACGCACTATGTACAAATGTTGTTCTATCTTCATCCACTGGGGGACAGAACTGTCTACATGAGGGTCCCTATGGACCACCCCCCAACCTCCAGAGTATCACTAGGTGCATCTGTCTGTCCCCTCTATTTTTGGTGTACAGTCCTGAGTTGTGTGTTTGAGTAAAAGTACTGGCTGGACAATCATTCTGCTTTAGAGAGTTCTTGGTTTCTAGCCCAGCACCTTCTCCTTGAGGATGACTCAGACAGCTCGACATCACTACTCTGAGAGTCAAGGGGTGAGGGGTTCACTTGGTGGTCAGTCTTTGACCCCACAGTAAGGTGAAGCCCCAGGACACCAGTGGCAACAGGTTCTCCTTGTTATAGTTTGAGTCCAGTTACCCCAGATTGACACAGAGCTCCTGAAAACAGTTCGACAATTGCAAGTATCGGAAATTGATCTGTTTAGTATGTTTTTGTAAATGTTTTGCTGGTAATATTAATTTAACACCAGTAAAAAATATTTTTAATCTGATATTGTTAATATTTGTATTGAAGTAAACCAAAACTACAACCCCAGAATTCATAAGGATCTTAAATGAATGTCTAGGGCTTGGAGGTCCATTTCTCAGTGACGTCAGCTGCTGCAGCCATTGGTAACAGCATGAAGGTCTATATAAATGATACAATACAGTGCAATCATTAGAAAGTCTGCGAAGCCCCTGCCAGGAGTCTAACCTGTGACGTCTAGATCATGGGTCCGCAGATGTGCCTCAACCTACTGAGCTACCTCATAAAAGGACGTCATGACACTAAAGCTGAAAGAGAACATACTCAGCCCATATCTTACTCAAGAGACAAGAATTACATCCAATCTCCATGAAGCAAAGACGAGGATATTAAGAAGCAGAAACCCCGAAAAGGATGAAGAGGTGACGGGTAGTACACATCATTCCTGCCGTCCAGGAAGCATTTAAAACTTGTAGCAAAATCATTTTGCTTTGCTTGAACTGGTGTCAAAATCTCACTCTAAGTGACCCCTCCAACCTCTGACAATTTGTATCAACAGCACTTTGCATTTTGGGACTTGTAGTTTGATGTTTTCTATTAAGATCCTCGTTATCTCAGTCCCAGCATGCACTGGCGTCGGCTTGAAAGGCAGATTTGCTTCTCAGTGTCACACATCTAGCTGATATTCTTTAAGTTTTATGACAAAAATAGATTCTCCTTTTAATACAGGATGGCCTGTAAATACACAATAACGTCTGGAAAAAATGTTGCAGACAAGTTAATTCTACCGAATATGTTTGCAGGACCTGGAAATGTTTGTGGAGTCATGAAAGCCCCGCAGGACGCTATTGTGTTGTATTTGTGCTGCTGGAATATAACATTATTGCACATTGTTCACAGAATCTGCATATCTTTGCACAATACACATTTCATAAATTATAATAGTGGCTTGTGCAGCAGGGCAGATGTTTCACAAGAAAACAACTTATACATGATGGTCTGTAAATGTGATGGAATCTTTGCAGTTTAGGAACTGCAATATTTTAAAATAGTTCTGTATTGTGATATATCTTCACTGGCCTCGTCATGCTCACGTTACAAAAACACTGTGCTCAGAAAGAAGTTTTAAACCCTTGCAAAGAAATATCAGCTTAATTCACAGGTGATGGATCACAAAAGCATTAACATTTAAGGTAATAAGGAGAGACAAATAGATACCCATTTAGTAGGTAATTTGTCCGAAGGGAAACTAGAAACCTGGTTTAATTGAGGCTTCACTGCGTAAACAAATTTTGTGGTCCTAGAAAAATATTTGATTTCACTGATGGTCCATTTTCTTCCTTATCCCATATGAAAGCACCTTCAAAACCGTGAGTTTAGAATACCAGCGCTATAAAAACCTATTGCGTTTGAATTAATGGATCTAAAAGATTCTGGGCAGGACCGGCTTTAGAGATAGGGGCGCCAGGTGCGACAATATTTATTTGTGCCCCTCCGCCCATGACACCATTTCCAAATATTCCCTCATCCCACCTTCCAACAGTGGCACCCTTCTCTGTACAGTCCCTCTCTCATACGCATGTCTTTTGTTTTATAGCGCTACTCATGCCAACTGAGGAAATATAGATTTTATGGTCAAGTTGTGTTCCCTAGCGTGTACCCCACCGACTCCATGTACCAGCTTAAAGTGCATGTAACTTCCCTCCTGTGCCAGCTATGAAGACGCAAATACATTTGCGTCCAACGTTAACATGTCCTCTTTCAGACCCACCCTGAATGGGTTGAATAGTCCGTTCCTAAGTATGCCATGCCAACGTCTTTTTGTAGTGTACTTTACACGTTTTTCAGCTCTGGCGAAGCAGGCCCTGAATTTCTGCCATCGAGCCTTTTTCTCCTGGCTTCTGACTCTGAAAGCCTCAGTCCAGGCTGTCTCTGTACCCGTGAACTCTGACTTACTTCCAGCGCGGCCCACCGCGCTTAGCTCAGCCTGCTGCCTGCCAAGACTGACTACAACCTTCGAATTATCTGTTCCGCTCCTCGAAAATACATTCCTGCCTACCAGTTTAAGTAAACATTCCCCCAGCTGCAGAGCAAAGGGCCGGCCTACTGTCTCCATGCAAGTAATTCATAGCTCTGGTACCATGGAAGGCCCATGCCCCCACGCTTCTCATGCAGACACTTAGACGCTTATACACGCACTCACAGTCAGTATAGAATAGCTTCTGCCCCAGAGACCTTTTCCGTTCAGATAATATGGTTCCCAAACATCAGATATCAGATATGATAGAAGTACGAGTTGATCTGACATGCCAGACTTCTGTCTCTTTCCGCCAGTGAAAATGTCAAGTCCCCTGCACCCTCCAGTTTCCACGTCAATCACACGTCATGCAGCTGCGCGCGCATCCAAGCTCCAGTTTTCTGCTGACATTGCAACATTCTGCTTTGTGCCACCCCTTTGTGACACCTATCTGTGACGTTTCTAGCACACACCTCTATGTTCACGCCTAGTTCACGCCTTCTAATTACGTATCCTTACCACGTGGATGCTGTTATCTTGTCTTCTCTCAGCTGTTACGCCTACTATATTGGTTTCTATGACATGATTTAAGTATATAAGCTATGTATTGTCAATAAAATATTGCTCTATCCCTTCCTGAACCCCTTGTGGTTGCAGGAACATGATATCCAGTTCCGGAACGATTCCTTTTTGAGGAATAAAACCCCTAAGAACTCTAACACCACGGACTCTGTTTTTTTCTTTCCGATTGAGTTATTATTGATTAAGTACTTACCTGCATAGAAATTAAGATGGTAAATTAAATATTTACGACATTTTGGCGCCCGAATAGGGACCCCTCCCCCACCCCACGCGCCGGTTGGTGCGTTGCAAGCTCTGTCCCCTGCCATCAGTTAGACGGAAACTACGCGTACCGGCAGGATTTCCTGTATCTCCCTCTGGCCCACGGAGGTGACGAAGACTGCAATCAGCGCCCAGACGAGGCGGTGAGGAGTGCGGAGGATCCCGACCAGAGCCTAGCCGAAAGAAGCAAGGTCCGAGGTGTCAAGAGGCCCACCAGTTTCCGAAGTATCCACGTGTCGAGTCGAGTCGAGTCCGGTCCAGTCCAGTCGAGTTTTCCGAGGCCTTCAGTTTCCGTGCTTCCCGGTGAGTACCATTGCTGGGACGTATCAAGACGGGTTTGGGTACACAAGTCCGGTCTGCACTGTTTTTAGACAGTGTATCTGTACTGTTTAGCAGTACATCAGTTATTAAAGTTTTTGCATTGTCCCTGACAGTGTATCTGTGCTGTTTAGCAGTACATCTGGTATAAGGGGTAGTCATATATGTCTCAAATGTCTTTTCATGTGATTAATGTCGTGGTATGAGTGTGACTGTTTTTTTAATGTGCATTATTGTGTTATTGTGTAACTAGCTGTATTCAGAATTAAGTAGCAAGGATTGAGCATTCAGTATTAAGTAAACAAGATGCCGTTCTTCAACAAGCTAAAGCAGATAGGAACTAGGAAAGGGATACTAGAGGAAGAAATTCCTATCCCCCCTAGGGACACTCCTGGAAATTTTATGTACCACAAACATGGCTTAGATGCCATATTGTATCTAGATTTATGGGCCGATTATACTAAGCATCTAGACGAGAGACACAGATGGCCTGTTACAGGAACATGGGATGCCGAGTGCATCATGAAGGTAGAGGAAGCGCTATGGAAAAAGAAAGCCAGACAATCTCAGAAAGACGCCATAGAGTTTTGGCGTAAGGAATCACATAAGCGTGCTGAAAAAGCACTCCGTAGAGAAGACAGACTTAAAGAATCAGATAAAGCCCAAGAAAACGAATTAGTTATTGAAGGAATCCGAGTAAAATCAGAGCAAATAGACCGTGCACGAAACAATCTCGTAAATGGTATGTATCTAGTGGCCGAGGGTTCGCCTGAGGCCACTTCAGAAATACCGAAAAATCTGCCGCCACCATTGGTTCCAACTAAAGTAAATCACAGGGCCACTAAAGACATATTCCTGAATTCCTATCTAGAGGATGTAGCACCCGCTTACACCAATCTGCCTGTCCGCGTCCCGCCTACTGACGGTGACGGAGGTGGCAACCCGCCACAACTGCAATCAGGTTTTCCCGTCCGACAGCCCACTATTCCTCCACCTCCACCACTTCCCGTACCTAAAGTTGATCTACCGAAACCGCTTCTACCTGACCCTACTAAAAGACAAAGTCAAGTACAGATACAGACTCCACAGAGAAATAATGTCCAAGCTTCCGCCTCAGGAGGTGCGATGGGGGGTCTTCGGACCCCGCCCGCAACACACAGATTACACCTTAGGGATATGCAGAATCCTTTTATACTCCAATCACCCCGTCTCGACATACTCAAAGAACCGCTCCAAGTTTGCAGATACGATCCAGTACCCGGTAAAGATGATAGGATGTTTTTAGCATCACTACGCTTACGACATGCTGCAGATTACCTATTGTTATTATCAGGAATGAAAGAGCACCTAGATAGAATATATCACTTTGTCCAGACTGGGCAAGACCCCGAAAGTATTAAGGATGCCATGGCGCATCAGAAAGTTGACATTCAAGCATATATATTACGTTTTTTCATAAATTGCCTAATCAGAGAACGAGACAGGCCTGAAACAGAACAGGATGAATTAAATGCACTCAACAAGTGGGGTCAAAATATATCCGATGGAAAGCATGATAAGGGGACTTGCATAGCCAGTATGTACAAGAAAATAAGAAAAGCAGTGATAGAAATACACGAAAAAGAAAAGGAAAAAGCTTCCTCCGAGGAGGAAGAAGAACCCGAAGAATCAGAAAGGACTACAGATACGATAGCGTATGTCAGTAAGGGAACTTACCTTAGGAAAGGCATTCGTCCAGAAAGCAAGAGAGTTTTTCTCTCTGCCTTAACAAATCCGAATTCTCCTGAACATCAGTTCCAGGAGACTGATAAAAGGCTTCGAGACCGAATAGGGTACCATGTACTCAATTCTATGGATGAACAAGAACTAGCCCGGTCAGCAATATTATGGGCTGACAATCCAGACATATACAATGATGACACCGTAGCGCAGACATTCCTGAACCTTTCCCCAGACGAGCAGAAATTAGCAGGTGTATACATGATGCAGCACCTTCTCACGTTATACAGAAACAAACATTCTGATCCAGGTCCCTTACACGATACATTAGAAGCACTACTCATGGATAGATGGAGAGGTCTAAGTACCAAGTTAATACAAATAATTCTAGAACAGCGACATAGATATAACACTTTCGTAAGCTCCGAATATGTTCCCGTTCCGCCCCCAGAAAGGAAAATGTATCATATAGAACGTCTGCATGGTCTTGAAAGCCAGAACCCCTTACGAGAAGTACATCCAGTAATGGGTGACGATCATACCTTGAAACGTGTGTATGTACACACGCCTCTGACTAAGTTAGAATTGTTAGAAATGAAGAAACTAGTACCCAGTCATGATAAAGACCCTGCAGGTTTCCACAGAGTACTTAAAGACATGTTACTGATGGGGGATTACACATATGAAGATATCACGAAAATGTTGAAGGTACTGCTGCCCACGGGCATCTACGAGAAACTGAAGGAAAAGGAATGGGAGGTGGGAGAGAAAAAGATTGTATGGGCAGAAATAGAAGACGAAGAGAACAAACGTGTCCCAGGGGTAGGCCTTGGGGAGAAAACTAAAGCATTACCAGGTTTGATAGTACAGGTTCTGCCAAGATTACTGACAACTAGAAAGGAAGATTGGGACGCAATCTCAGCATGTAAACAGAAGCCAGATGAAGATACTAGTGACTTCTATTCAAGATTCGAGAAATGTTTTATTATTAATAGTGGTCTTAAACCAAGTAGCGAGTCGTACCCGCATCTTTTTGTATCAAAGTTAGTCGAGAATTCCCTGTTAGCAGTTAAAAACCGTGTATACAAGGTTGAGAGTACATGGCAAGCAAATACGCCATCACAGATGTTACAAATGTTACAATACCATCAGAACAGAATTAGAGAAGAACAAGATCATGAACAAAAACGTATGAAAGACACGAAGATGAAAATGTTAGTAGCCCAATCAGTTCCAGCCGACAGTCAGAGAAAGGGTACGACCCAGACAGGTCACGCCGCAGCTCCCGTTAAAGGGACATGCAACTACTGTAAGCAACCAGGTCACTACGTACATGAATGTCCAGTTCTGAAACATAACATAGCAACAGGTAAAACTAAAGAGAGACCACATGCACCAAGACAAGATCAGGCCCAGCAACAGACCTCACAGAACGTACAGCCCATGCAGAATACGCAGCCTATGCATGCTTCATCTCATACAGCACAGACAGTAGCAGTATCACCGCCACAGCCCATTGCCGCGACTCAACAAGTTTCCCAACAGATGTACCAGTATGCCCAATCCGCTTACCCCGATTACCAACGATACGCATGAAACAGCCTAGAGAGGGAATTGGGCTTGCCTCTTATTGAAATTCCTGTAGATCAAGAGGGTCCTTATGTACACAGTCAAGTATTGGGAAAAGACAGAAAGTTTTTAATTGACACAGGGGCAAGCCGCACCACAATAAGCCATGACGAAGTCCCAGGGGCACCCCTCTCAGGCTCACAGAATGTTTCCCTTAGTTTTTCAGGACAGCCCATTGTAAATGAAGTATCAGAACCTGTCCCCCTGGCTGTGGGTCCGTTATCACGTGTTACAGACTTGTTACTTACGAAATCATGTCCAGAAAATCTGTTAGGAATAAAAACATTGAAGGCTCTAGGAGCAGTGATATGTTGTTCCCCGGAGGGAGTTAGACTCTTTCTACGGGATTTCAAGGGTCATTATGTATTACGAGAGTTTGATGTCAGATTGAAAAATGTACCAGATCACTTGTGGGCAAAAGGCCCAACTGATGTAGGTTGTATGCATATCACACCATACCGTGTTACACTGAAATCAGGTGTTGTGTTACCACGAATCAGACAATACAAGTTACCACCCGATGCTGTAGTGGCTTTACTGAAAATCATTGAAGAGCTCATTGCCCAAGGAGTAGTCGTAGAGACCGACTCCAATATCTGTAATTCTCCTATCATTCCGATTCTTAAACGTACTGATCCCAATGCACCGCCAGTATATCGGCTGGTGATTGATTTAAGAGAATTGAATAAATGCATCGTACCACAGTACCCTGTGGTTCCCGATATCTCTTCCCTGTTGACTGCTATTGATTCTGAAGCAACGTTCTTCACTGTAATAGATCTCAAGAACGCCTTCTTTAGTGTACCGATTGATCCAGAGAGCCAATACCTCTTCGGATTCAGTTTAAATGGACGAAGTTTCAAATTTTCACGCGCACTTCAAGGATTCACAGAAAGCCCCAGCATCTATAGTCAAGCACTGAAAAGACAACTAGATTGTATTCAAATGCCAGTTAACACCGCTTTACTGCAATACGTCGATGATCTGCTGATCACCGCACGAAGTGAGCCCGAATGTGAACAAGCATCACTGACAGTTTTACATTTTCTGGCCGACAAGGGACACAAGGTGTCTCCTTCGAAGCTACAATTCTGTGTTCAGCAAGTTGTGTACTTGGGTCACTTGCTGTCCAAAGTGGGGAGACAGCTCACTCCCGATCGCATTCAGTTAATTGTAAATATGCCACGACCCCAGACACAAAAGGAAGTGCGGGCCTTTATAGGCCTCACCTCGTACTGCAGACAATGGATTCCTCAATATGCATTTCTAGCTAAACCACTCATTCAGTTAACAACGCAGGAGGCAGCAACTTCGACTGTCCTCCCTTGGACTCAGGAACACACACAAGCCTTTGAAGAATTAAAGAAAGCTTTATGTCAAGCACCAGTTTTAGCGACACCATGTTACAACAAACCTTTTACACTTTTCGTTACAGAACGTGATGGTACAGCGTTGTCTGTCCTCACTCAAGATCAAGCAGGTTCACATAAGCCTTGCGCTTATTTTTCAAGTACATTGGATTCAGTAGCCCAGGCACTCCCTGCGTGCTTGAAGTCCGTAGCAGCAACAGCTTTAGCAATCAGACAGAGCGACTCAATTGTTTTAGGACATCAATTAACAGTACAAGTTCCACATTCTGTAGAGGTTCTTTTAAACAGAACCCAGACTCAGCACCTAACTATAGCACAACTGACAGGTTATGAATTAACGCTATTCCAGCCACACATAGAAATCAGACGCTGCAGCATTCTGAACCCCGCAACATTGTTACCTTCCATTATGACAGATCCAGCTCCGCATGATTGTATAGAGATCATTAATGCAGTAACAAAGCCTCGACGAGACTTAACAGATGTTCCACTGACAAATCCAGACCTGACACTTTATGTGGATGGTTCATGTATGAGAACAAGTACAGGAGAATTAGTGGCCGCGTATGCAGTGACCACTGAAACTGAAGTTAAAGAAACATATCGTATTGACACACTGTCCGCTCAAGCGGCAGAGCTTATTGCTCTGACCCGAGCCTGTATACTAGCCAAGAACAGAAATGTTAACATATACACTGACTCCCGTTATGCGTTCGGAGTTGTACACGACTTCGGAATGTTATGGCAAGAACGAGGTTTTTTGACCTCTCATGGTGCCAAGATCCAACATGGTCCCCTCATTCAAGCACTGTTAGAAGCAATACATCTGCCTTCAGGCATATCCGTCATGAAGTGTAAAGCACATACTAAAGTTACAGATTCTGTTTCCCAGGGTAATGACCTGGCAGACCAGACAGCAAAACATACAGCACTGACTCACACCCAGACAACTGACGTGACAAAGACAATAGTACCGATACATTGTATGACAGTCAGGGATCCCGCACTAGATGTAATTGATATTCAGACACATGCTACCTCAGATGAAATAAAGAAATGGACTGAACTAGGAGGGATCCAGACAGATCAAGGTTGGATGACGAAGGGAAAATCTACATGGTTTCTCCCCGACTCTATGGTTCAAGTCATAATAAATACAGCACATAGTCCAGCACATCTAGGAGAGAAAGCGATGTTAGACAGTTTACAAAATCTTTGGAGCAATAAACACTTACGAGCAGCAGCAAAACAGAAAGTGCGTACTTGCATGATCTGTTGTCAGTTCAATCCAGGAAAAAGTGTCCCCGTAGAGCAAGGTGGATTTCATCCTCCCGATCACCCTTTTGAAGTCCTCCAGATGGATTATATCCAGATGGACCGTTGTCGAGGATTCAAATATGTCCTCGTAATTGTTTGTGCACTTTCCCGTTGGACCGAAGCATATCCAGTCCCAGATTACACTGCTCCGACCACTGCCAGGCAGCTGGTTCGAGAATTCTTCCCACGGTACGGCTTGCCTCGTGTCGTGTACTCAGATAACGGACAGCCATTCTCATCCGAATTAATGAAACAAGTTTCCTTGCTACTAGGATATCAGTGGAAATTCCATTGTGTCCGACATCCCGAAGCCGCAGGCCTTGTAGAAAGGCATAATCAGACACTAAAGACCCGCCTTGCTAAAATATGTCAAGAGAAAGGGGTCGACTGGATAGTCGCCCTGCCAGTTGCATTGTTCTATATGAGGATGGTCGCCCACTCGAGATCAGGACTATCCCCGTATGAAGTGGTTTTTGGCAGACCACCGAATATGTGGGGGACGCCCATTCCTAAGAAAATTACTGATGTTGATTGTAACATGTTGACAGATTACCTTGCCTCCTTGATGTCTGCACTCCAATCATGTCGTTCACAGGTTGCCGCAGCTTTCCCTGACAACACTGATGTAAAGCCGCATGATGTCCGTCCTGGGGACCTGGTCTTAATTAGGAACTTTGACAGGAAAAGTCCGCTGGAGCCCCGCTGGAAAGCACCGAAGACCGTCCTTCTTACTACGAGGACCGCAGTGAAAGTGGAGGGCAGAAAGGGGTGGATACACACGAGCCATATTAAACAATGCAACGAACTGAAACCAGACCCAGACTCGTCCACCCCTCCCAAAGACTGTATTGAGCCTAGTGACTTTAAAGTTTCCGAACGAGAGAAAACTCCCCAAGAGGAGTATAAACTCAAACTCCGATCTAGCAAGTCAGACAGTTTAATTGTTTAAGTCCTCCCCTAGGTGAATCGGTTAAATCGTTTCTGACATGTATCCCCTAGATCGAGATAGAGAGAGAGAGAGACAACTCAAGAAACGTACATATTGCAAATCTTACTTTACTTTAGAAATCTTTATTTCGACCGTTTGGTCATAAAAGATACATGAACAATAAAATCACATAAATTCCAACACATTCATATAAAACATCGGTGCATGCAGTTAAAAACCATAACCAGATAATGCAAGTGATTATTAAAAAGTGAGCAATTCTACAATCTACCCAGCAATTTTTTAAAAGACGACTGCGCGTGTGCCAAACATTCGTAAAGAATTTGGAAAGTGCAAAGACAATTGGGCCGGAAGCATCACTTTTCAGAATCCTGTACATCGGTCCATGTTCCCTGCCCCCCAGATTCTTGATCAAGGGCAGCAGCCAGTACTTTCTTGCTGCTTTGTATGCTGGGCAGAAAAAGATCACGTGCAAATCGTTCTCCTCTTTGTCAGCACAAAGGGGACAAAACTTGGTAGAAGGGACTTTTGACCAGGTACTGCAAAAGGACCGTAATGGGAGTGTGCTGTATCTCCACTGGAGGAATAACTTTCTAGAGAGTATGGGGTAAACAGGGTCCAGAGCTTTCTCAAATATATAAAGATCCTTGGTTTGCAAGAATATAGAGGAAAGGGACCCCTCCGTCTGGGTAGCTATAGCCCTTACCCTTTTGTGCTCGTGGTACAGCTTCGCCAGTGCTCTCCTGGGGATTCTTGGTGCTGTGTCTGCTGGTTCAGTCCACAATTCAGGGAGCCCCATATCTGTGCAAACTGACTGGATGTTTTGGACCCAGGGGATACTGAGCGCCTTAGGATGTTTTAATAATTCGACCAGTTCCGCCCTATAATCGGCGAGATTGTCGCTGCTACATAGCCTGCGCCAGAAGGCAATGGGTCTTAGGCTTATCTCGTCGGCAAGTGGCCGTAGCCCTAAATCAAGCCTCAGGGGGAGAAGGGGTGTGCTGGGGGGAAGTGCGGTAATTTGCCTTAAGAACCTGTTTTCTGTATTTGACAAGTTCCGGCATGGAATGTGCCCCCACAATTCAGCCCCATACAAAATAGCCCCCCTTGCCTGTGCCTTATATATCTGAATTAGGGCCCCCAATGGGCGGTAGGTCGAACCAGTCATCATCCGGGAAATACCCCCGGTAGTTTGTACTAACTTAAGGTTAGCCCTCGTTTGATGGCTCTCCCAGGTCATATTTTCATTGAGTGTCACGCCAAGATATTCGAACGTGGCTACTCTTTCCAGTCGTACTACTCCCAGTAGGGGGTTTGGGCGCTGTTTAGTGTTTGGGTTCAATACCATATATTTGGTTTTTGAGGCATTGATTTCCAACCCTCTATCCTGACAGAAGGCCACAAAAGCATCAAGTATCTTTTGAATGCCCATGGATGTTTTGGATACCAACAGTGTATCGTCCGCAAACATTATTGCGGGTACATTGTTGCCATTCAATTTGGGGGCATCTGTGTAGTCGGTGGCGTTTAGATGGGCGATAACCCCGTTAACAAAGAGGCAAAACAGGGTCGGCGCCAGCACACAACCCTGTCTCACCCCTCTGCCCACGGGGAATCTATCGGTCAGCTCCCCCGACCTCCCACACCTCACCTGGGCATAATTATTATGATGGAGCCTCCGCAGTCACTGTATAGTGACATTATTAATTATGTTTTTCCTAAGTCTTCTGATTATTGTTGCAAGTATACTGCTTCCTATCTATTACCCTATTTTCAAGCGTGAACGATCTGCTTACAATGTTTCTGCTGAACATTCTTTTAGCGAGTTACCTCCACATGAACTTTCTTACAGACTTGCGCTGCACAACAACACATTCATTAGTATGTTACATAACTCCCATCAGACTAATAATGCTACAAACTGCTGGATATGTGGCCGACTCCCTCCCTACCAGAAATACAAGGGAGCTCTGCCCCTCTTTCCGTACCCATTCACTCACAATGGCTCCTGTGGAGCATGGTTTAGAATAATTAATTCCTTAGATCCTGATATTGCTGTTTACAAAGGGAGCTGGGTTTGGGGAAACTTGAACTTAGTTCTGCTTAACGTCTGTTACCCTGACAAGAAGGGACTTCCCATTAGAATAGGAACTGATCTAGAAAATGAAGTATATGGATTAGGTAATTATACAATTAACCTTATGATTCTTACTGTAGAATCCGAAGCTGCACCAATTCTCCCTGCTATGTCAGTATTACCAGTCACTGGTGAAATATGTGTCAGTAAGAAAGGTTCAGTACACTTAGGTCATAGTAAATGTACTACTGTGGTCGAATTCAGTGATCAAGGCAAGTCTTCTTTTAGAGCTACCCGTCATTCCTACTTTGTTTGTGGTCATACCGCATACATACGCTTACCTCCAGATTGGGATGGTACCTGTTACATTGCATTCCTTCTGCCACCTGTTTTTCTAGCCCCTCCTGATTATCACAGAAATACAAATCTAGTAAAGAATAGACTCCGAAGAGATCTCCCGATTGTCGACTACACTGAAACGGCATGGGAGCAATACACAGATTTCAATAAAGGGCTCTTTTTCTTCTTAGGCCCCGTCCAAAACAGTAAACTCATACGCAGATTAACTAGAACACTTGAAGCAGTAGTAAATGAAACTGCCTCCGCCTTAGGTAACTTAACAGAAGAGCAGTCCGCCATGCGGGTTGTTGTCCTTCAGAATCGTCTTGTTATTGACGTCATCTTGGCAGATAGAGGTGGAGCCTGTAAGGTCATCGGGTCAAGTTGCTGTGTTTTCATTCCAGAAAACGCGCCATCTGTATACAAAGCAATTACACGTCTTCATAAAATTGCAAATCTGATACATCAGAATCCAGGCACCTGGACTTGGTCCGGTTGGTTCTGGACAACGTTAACCGCTTGGGGATGGAAGATCCTATCCTTCCTAGGCATTGGCCTAGTCCTAGTATTCAGTTGCTGCCTGTGCCTACAGTGTGGGCCAGCGATTTGTGGACTGTGCGCCACATCATGCATTGAGCATTCCAGTTTTTTCTCAAAACGCCAAAGGAAGAAAGACGAGCAAATGATGTTACAAGAACAAACTGATCGATTCATGAGGATCGATATATCATGAAGGGTCCGTAGGGAACAAGGAGGGAATGAGGAAATATAGATTTTATGGTCAAGTTGTGTTCCCTAGCGTGTACCCCACCGACTCCATGTACCAGCTTAAAGTGCATGTAACTTCCCTCCTGTGCCAGCTATGAAGACGCAAATACATTTGCGTCCAACGTTAACATGTCCTCTTTCAGACCCACCCTGAATGGGTTGAATAGTCCGTTCCTAAGTATGCCATGCCAACGTCTTTTTGTAGTGTACTTTACACGTTTTTCAGCTCTGGCGAAGCAGGCCCTGAATTTCTGCCATCGAGCCTTTTTCTCCTGGCTTCTGACTCTGAAAGCCTCAGTCCAGGCTGTCTCTGTACCCGTGAACTCTGACTTACTTCCAGCGCGGCCCACCGCGCTTAGCTCAGCCTGCTGCCTGCCAAGACTGACTACAACCTTCGAATTATCTGTTCCGCTCCTCGAAAATACATTCCTGCCTACCAGTTTAAGTAAACATTCCCCCAGCTGCAGAGCAAAGGGCCGGCCTACTGTCTCCATGCAAGTAATTCATAGCTCTGGTACCATGGAAGGCCCATGCCCCCACGCTTCTCATGCAGACACTTAGACGCTTATACACGCACTCACAGTCAGTATAGAATAGCTTCTGCCCCAGAGACCTTTTCCGTTCAGATAATATGGTTCCCAAACATCAGATATCAGATATGATAGAAGTACGAGTTGATCTGACATGCCAGACTTCTGTCTCTTTCCGTCAGTGAAAATGTCAAGTCCCCTGCACCCTCCAGTTTCCACGTCAATCACACGTCATGCAGCTGCGCGCGCATCCAAGCTCCAGTTTTCTGCTGACATTGCAACATTCTGCTTTGTGCCACCCCTTTGTGACACCTATCTGTGACGTTTCTAGCACACACCTCTATGTTCACGCCTAGTTCACGCCTTCTAATTACGTATCCTTACCACGTGGATGCTGTTATCTTGTCTTCTCTCAGCTGTTACGCCTACTATATTGGTTTCTATGACATGATTTAAGTATATAAGCTATGTATTGTCAATAAAATATTGCTCTATCCCTTCCTGAACCCCTTGTGGTTGCAGGAACATGATATCCAGTTCCGGAACGATTCCTTTTTGAGGAATAAAACCCCTAAGAACTCTAACACCACGGACTCTGTTTTTTTCTTTCCGATTGAGTTATTATTGATTAAGTACTTACCTGCATAGAAATTAAGATGGTAAATTAAATATTTACGACACAACTCGTGGGTGTCAGAGCACTTTACAACAAACACACATTAACAGAGGCAATGAATCTTATATGTGTAAAATAGTCTATAGGAAATGTTACACAAACCAATGAGGATTAACGTTCTGTGTTCTGCATGTACACGTTCTTTGCAGCCGGCATATTAACCTTCTGCGCTACTTAAGGATGAGTTGAAACTGTGACAAGACAAAACTGTGATCTCTCTCCAGCAGAAACATTATTCACCTGTGTCATCTTGACATTTTTATTGTTGCCTGAAACCTGCTGGACACACAAGGAAGCAGCAGGTGCTTTTAAAATCCAAAGTTATTTCTGCACACATCACCGCTCCCAGATTAGCACAGGTGCGGCTGCACCGGTCGCACTGTCCTAAAGCCGCCCTGAATCTGAGTTACATACAGGGTTCACGTGACAACTGTCTTGCGTCTGAGGTATTTAATAATATCCCTGTTATTGGGCGGGGCAGGACTGGTTTCTAAGGTCATGTTTAAAAACAATCACTTTCAATAAGTTCTTCACAGCGCAGCGCTAAAATGTGCATATTAATGTCAAAGCTCTGCATGCCAAAGAAATACACATTTTTGAAGTTTAAAGAGACTTTATCACATGTTACATGATGTCTGCTGCATAATTCTCACAGCAAACATTTCCTGCCCTTGTTTTAAAAAATGTACAAGGAAAAGAGATATGTAGCAGTCAGTTTCACATGAGGCTTCTGGGTGTCATGGCAACATGTGGGAGGGTCCTTGTGAAGAAGATTCTTTGGAATGTTGTCGTTTGAAGGTTCTTTGAACTGTAGATGACAGTTGGGGGAAGGGGGAGGTCACTCTCATACCAGCCTCAGTTCCGCTCCACAGAGCCAGAAGTACGGGAAGAGCCTCTGTGTGAAGGGGGCCTGAGGGGAGGAGAAGAGAAGCTCCATGGAGTCAGCATTGTACAGGGACAGCCGCCCTCCCTCGTAGTCCAGATACACCCCCAGCTTCAGGGGTTTCTCACGCGGGGACAGAGGGGTCTGAGGGGAGCTGAGAGCCGTGTACTGACCCTCCCACCCCCTGTGCACAGCCCAGACTCCCCTCTCAGGTGACCGTGTGAAGAAGCCCTTCCTGTTCACAGACTCCGCTGCGACCCCCACATGCCACCCTCCCCCATCCTGCAGCAGCTGCACCTCCCAGTAATGTCTGCCGGAGTTGAACCCCTCGCTCCCCAGCACACAGGGGTAGTAGGTGAATCTCTTGGGGGTGTCCGGCAGGGTCTGTGCTGTGTCTGTCCGTCTCACACGTCTCCCCCCCTCAGACAGGAGGAGCTCAGGATGAGCCGTGTCAGGATCCAGAGTCACCATCACTGCAGAGAAGAGATTCAGAATTAGAGATTTAATGACACAAAGAAAGGCTGTAATTACTGCTTCTGTTGTACATATGATTAATTTACACCACATCTGGAAGGAGCACGCAGCGCTAGAGAGAAAAAATGAAACCCACGCAAGCAGAGGCTACAACAAAACAAGAAGGGGGTACCTTTTATAGTTTACTTTTGTGAAACCGAATAAAGTTTATTTGATTGATTGATTGATTGATCAAGAAGGGGATTTCTTTCAATTATAGCAGAGGTTCAAACTTCCAGCAAAATAGTACAGGGGGAAATCGAGACAAAATTTGTTTTTTTTAAAGAATCCAGTGACTGCTTTACTTACATATCACAACGAGGCAAGTGGATTACAAGCCTGCTACGTGCATTTTAACCTGGTTTTTCCGAAATAACACCCCAAACTCTGTAAATATCTTTAAAATCTGTTACCTCCGCAGAAATTAAAACTAAAAAACCTACCTTCCAGTGGGAGGACTGGGCGAAAAGGAGCTTCCAAGCCATGGAGAGAAGCCAAACTCAGGTGTTGAGCTCATTGTAGTCAGAATGACTCATGGATTTTGCAGTCTGAGCTGGATACAGTTCCTGAGGGACTGTATCTTAATTCCAATGGGCCACTGGCAGCTAAATGTATAATAGAGCCAAACACTGTCCTGACAAAGGGCAAGGTTAGGCAAGTGATAGTTGAGGTGCACCAACCATTTAACTCCAACGATAACAGCTTTAAACCTCAACTTTCAGGCTTGGACAGCAAGGATCCTGTCCAGGGAACAAAACAGTCAATTACTAATGGTATTTCTCTAATAGGGCTGTCGAATTCCATTCGAGTTCTGGAGGAAGACTCAATTGGAGGAGACCTTTCCACTCGCAGGTGGAGCCACAGGCAAAGCCTGTGTTGATACAGGGAGAAGGAATACCTCTGGCTGGCCCTCCCTTATCACTGTCTCAAGACATCTATCTACAAGCTGAAGTATTGGATCGCCACTTCCCTTGTTGGGGAGGAAACAACAACAATACGTGGGATATTTTGCTTAGTTCATTTCAAACTGTCATCGAAGCCTTACCGTACCAGTCTAGTAAGTCAGACATCTAGGTGGACTTATTCAATACAAAAGCTCTCTATATTCCAGAGGGCACACGTTGACACACAATATGTTCCTGCTTGTGTCTGCAGTCCAGTTTTAGATAAACTGGCATCCAGCAGCGGTGCGTCCATTGGGGAGTAGGGGCGTAGCCCCACCAGCCACCATGGACCCGCATCGCAGCCGCTGGCCGCAATCCTAGTAACTATCTTCTAAATAAAATACAGCCGCCGGCGGGAATTGCGCAGGGGGGGTGGCCTGCTGCAGCTTGAGTGACAGTCCACACTCATGCTGCAGCAGACCGTAGTGCGCAGTGACAGTCCCGCGGCGCTGGGGAACTTACAGTGCGCATGCTTGGGAAAGTTGGCAACTTTCTCAAGCATGCGCACTGTAAGTTCCACAGCGGGACCCAGGGGTGCTTGTTTGCTGCCACAGCCCGGGTTTTCAAAGGGCGACAGGGCGAGCAGCAAATGTGCCCCCCTAGTCAATCCTGGCGCTGCATGCAGCGCCAGGATTGGCTGGTCCACCGCGCAGCATCCATCATTGGATGCCGCGCGTGGTGGGGGTGGGACATCCTGTCAAGGAAGAGGCTCAGAGCTCTGCCTCTCGCGAAAGATCCATGCCAAATCGAATGTTTGGCCTGCGACGGACTCACAGTGCTATTATCACAACAGTAAGGGCAATGGCACACGCACACGTCCATCTCTGCACACACAAGGACAGACCCACACATCCACCAACGGACAGACAGCGCCTACCCGACGAAGTAGGCGATGATGAGGAGCTGCACGGCCCGGCTGATGACGCCGATGGTCCAGCTCTTCACCACCACGGACTTGGTGTTCGCGTAGGTGAAGAAATCCGCGATGCAGGTCATGGTGAGGAGGGGTGTCCGGGGGGGCTGGCAGCCTGGGGGTCTCTGTACCTCACCGGGGAAGGGTCCGGGGGAGGAGGCAGCCTGGGGTCCTTGTACCTCACCGAGTGGGTGTCCCAGGGAACAGGCACACGGGGGTCTCTGTACCTCTCCGATAGGGTGTCCGGGGGGGAGAACAGGCACACGGGGGTCTCTGTACCTCTCCGATGAAGTGTCCAGGGGCGCAGGCTGACTGGGATCTTTATACCTCACTGAGATGTGTCGGACGATAGGAGGCACCTGGGAGTTTTTGTACCTCCCTGGGGTCCACCCGTGGCGAGGAGGCAGCCTGGGGTCTTTGTACCTCACCGAGGCGGGTATCCGGGGGGCGCAGGCAGCCTGGGGTCTCTGTACCTCACTGAGGTCCACCCGTGGTCAGGAGGCAGTCTGAACCTTCTGTTCTTCACCCGGGGTGTCAGGGAGAGCAGACAACCCGGGGTCTTTCTACCTCTCTCAGATGCGTTCGGGTTGAAAGTGCAGCCTGAGTTTTCTACCTGACGGAGGTGCTGTCAGGGCAGAGGGGTTAAGAGCTTCTGTGGGACAGCGAGGAGCTATCCGTGGCGAGGCAGGAGGGGTCCGAGGTGAGGAGGCAGGAGGGGTCCGAAGAGAGAGGCAGGAGAGGTCCGGGAGAGGAGGCAGGTGGACCTCTCTACCTCACCGAAGATGAGTCCGGGCTTGTGATGCAAGAGATGTCCCCGGCGAGGAGGGAGGAGGTATCCTGGGAGAGGAGGCAGGTGGTGTCCGGGATGAGGAGGCAGATGGAGCTCTCTACCTCAGAGTGAGTGAGTTGGCAGGAGGTATCCCGGGTGAGGAGGCAGGAGTTATCCCGGGTGAGGAGGCAGGAGGTATCCTGGGAGAGGAGGCAGTACCTCCACGAGGTGTTCGGGGTGGGAGCGCTCCTCTCTCACGCGCTGTCTTTATTCTGCCCAGGTACTCTGTCTGCCCCTCCGCTCTCGGTACCTCCCCCTGTCTCTTCTTCTGCCCCGTCTCTGTCACTCTCCCCTTCTTGGTCTTTGCCCCGTTATGTCTTTCGCTCTCTCTTCATCTTTATTGAAGGATGTCTCTGTGCACGTGCGCCCTGCTCCTCCTTGTGCCTCGTGCTCTCTGTCTCTCCTTGGTGCCAGCTGCCCTCTCTCTCTCTCTGTCTCTCCTCTGCCCTCTCTCTGTCTCTAGTCAGCCCCTCGTCCTTGCTTCTGGCGGGGTCCACGCTCAGCCCCCTCCTCTTCACTCCCTCTCTCCGGGACGCGCTCACTTGGCTCTCCTCCCCTCTTCTCACACTCACCAGGGCTCCCCTGACTCCTCTCCCCCTCCCTTTTTCTCCTCCCTCCTCAGGATGTCCTACCGACCTTGGAGCTGGGGAATCAGGTTTGGGTCTCGGCTTCGGCTCAACAACCTGTGATTCTGGGCAAATTACTTAATCTCCCTGTGTTTATCGAAAATGATGTGTATTGTTATTGGTGTTCATGTAAAGCGCTGCAATACCTTCTGGTCGAGTTTGCGCTATATAAAAACTGCAACAACAAAAAAAGCGGATGAAGGATGGGGTTACAAGTACAAACCGAGTGGTATGCGCATGGGGGAGTGTGACGCAGTGGTAGACGGTGCACAGGGCATGGGTGCCATAGAGTGCAGGAGGGCAGAGAGTCCATCATAGCTCAGTGAAAGTGGGAAACGTCGCAGAGTGGGCGTATTGCTTTGTTCTGCTTTAGAATATGCTGTGGAACCTTGCATGGTCATTCTGTGGTTATACTGAATAAGCAGCTACCTATGTTATGCCATCTATTAATGTAATAACTGCACTTTCACAATTGCTTTATTAACCTTCCTGCTTTCTCAAATTTGCTTGAAAATGCACGATTTTTCTTCTTTTTTTTCAAAATTTGGGGTTCAGGCTCGCTCGCTGCGCTCGCTCGCTACGGTGCTGTATGCAAATCACTTTGCGCCCCACCACTTTGCAATGTCACCCACCGCCCCTGCTGGCATCCCTTCCAAGATTTGTAGACTCTGTTTTGGACGACATTAAGCTACAGTTAAAGACAACTTCAAAAACAGTGGACATTACCACACCAACCAATTCTGACAATTGTGCTTCAAATAATAAAGTTCCTTGCCAAAAAAAACCAACACAATTAGGAAAGGTTACAGTGGAGTCGAGTGAAGTAATTTCGGAACAGCAGCGAGGTGGAGCCGAAAGGTCGTTAACTAGCAGGTGCCACAGAAGAACTGAAAGCTGTGGTGTCCCTCTGCTTTGTCCACATCGCAAAACTAGTATAGATCTGGGAGAACCAGTAACCCATATTACCCATACTTTGTTAAGGTGCGACCCACTTGAAGACATCACACAACCGACTAAAAGACAGCGTCAGAGGCTTAGGAAAGCACATTACAAAAAGTCACATTTTGGGAAAGAGTGGATCGCATGCTAGTCAGTCTGGTCAAGACTACCCAATTTTAAAAACAAGCATTGCAATAGCCAATAGGTCTCGCCTTTGGGACCTTATAAGTGTTTAGCGATCGCTATTGCCATTTCTGTTACCTTATATATAATTAGTATTATATTATGTATAATTGAACACCTGTATTAAAAAAGAAATGACATAGAAAATGCTGCAACACATGTCTACCATGAAGACGAACCTTGTGGGATGTTTCCGGGTTATGTGCACTTTTGTCAGTGCTGGGGCACCTTGAAATCAATCAGAGTACTTGTAGAGCTCGCTACTTACCCGTGAGGGTCTCAAGGCGCTGAGGGGGAGGGGGGGGCTCCTCCTGCTCGAAGAGCCAGGTCTTGAGGAGTCTTCTGAAGGCGAGTAGGTCTTGGGTCTGCCGTATGTGGGTAGGGAGGGTGTTCCAGGTCTTGGTGGCGAGGTAGGAGAAGAATCTGCCGCCGGAGGTCATTCGTTGGATGCGGGGGATAGTGGCGAGGGCGAGGCTGGCGGAACTGAGCTGGCGGGTGGGGGTGTAGAAGCTGAGTCTGCTGTTAAGGTAGGCTGGTCCGGCGTTGTGGAGTGCTTTGTGTGCGTGAAAGCAAATGGCAGTGATGATATACTCAAGCTTTAAGTCCCTTACATGTGAATAACAAAGAAGCTCCCATTAGGAGAATATACCATGCGCTGTCGAGAAACAGAAAAGGGCCTTGTGTGACATTGTGTCACTGCTGTTATATTATTTATATGAAATACCGATAGAGATATCAAAATAAAAAAGATTGTTGTTTGGGCCTTTAAATTCACGATGGGTAAACCCGCATTACATGCCGTGCTGTCACTGAATTAGTAAATGTCTTTAGGGATCCATCCCAAACTGAATTTGTTTTTGCATCGACCACAAAGGGGTTCATTTTTGCACAAATAATTTCGAGCATTAATGATCTAATAAAAACAAAGCTGCTCTTGTTATGTAGCTGTATATTCATTTATTCATCTTACAGGGAAAATCAAATACAAGCATTGGAAATGCAATAGGTCTCGTGTTTGTTTGGGTTAGAGCTAGTGGCATTGTAAATGGCAATGTGCTTTACCTGTGTAAAATGAGAGATTCACTAGTGACACACGTCATTAGACCCTACTTGCACTACCTTTGGCAGATCTCCATCTGCTTATGTAAACTAAATCTTGAAAACTTGACATATTTCATAAATTTTTAATCTTGTGTAAGTCCTTCCTTTGAACAGAAAGTTATCTGAGCATATCCATTTTTCAAAAACAATCACTCTTTGTTGGGTTTGTTTGTGCACAATAAATACACTGTCCAATCATAAACTAAACAATAGTAATGCTTTTAACTTAAAGCATGACCAAATCCCAATGCATTTCGGGAGGGTGTCCCTTCGTCAGGGAAAACTGAAAAAACAAATAAAAATAAGACTTGTTTAAATAACGTCATTCAGCACTTACATGTCTAATGATACATAGCATGATTAATCAATGACTTTTAACCAATAACGGACTATCACAATTGCGATACACATAAAATGACACTGTGGCAAGGAATTCCTAGACTGTTCACACATTCAGTACGTCTATCGTGATTAAATTGAACTTGATGCATTGATTCTCTGCTGAGTAGTTCCTACTATTTAAAGAACATAGCTGTTGGGTGAATGTAGGTCTAAAACGAACTGGAATGAGGAGCTCAACAAAATATATGAAAACCTCTTACCGCGAATATTACTGAACCGAAACCGTGATCGAGAAGACTGACTGCCAACTGCGTTGCTTGACTTCTATGTGAGAAATAATATCAGTGTGAGCATAAGTTCAAACGTGACATCTAACGGAACACGCGAAAATGCATTCCGGCTTAAACATACCTGCAAATGTACAATTTGGTGTTCAAAAACGTAACCGGTAAGCTGTAGCTCGTGTTATCAACGCGTAGAATCTTGAAGCCTAGGATCTGTATAACGGTAAAAAACGCGAGTCAGCTGATGTGTACAAGTTGTAAAACTGAATGAGAGTGACTGAGTACTGTAGATCACCTACCATACCAAATATATAATATCCTAGAACCTCAGACGAGATTGGTCAAAACGTTGTTCTTGATCTGTGTGGGTCTCTGTAAATCTCAAGGCATATAATGGTACGCCTCCTTCTGTGAAACCTGATAGGACAAAATAATAATACGTTCTAAGAATGTGTGAAGTAAGAATGAATATGGGAAACATCTATTGTGTAAACGGTTAGTACCTGCAAAGAACACTATGCAGTGGTGCCGCGTTGAACAAGTTTGGTCCTCGTGACTTGGAAATGCAGTATAAATAAATTGAGCTGAATGCGAAGAAAACGAATAGGAAAAGATTAAACAGGGAACCCCGAGTTACTGATATGTTTAGGTTCCGAGCTAGTCTTAATACGAGTTTACCTGTGACTGGTTGAAGGCAAGGATGTCAAAATCCGACGCCGTCCGGTGAACAAAGTTGGAGTCAGTGTTGAATCCCGCGTCTGGACGCGGGAGAACATAGAAGACAGACTGCGGAAGCGGTTTATATATGTTGAATATCGCGAGAGAAGAAGCCTGCTGGTGTGCAGGAAAAGAAACAAAAATGATCCGAACAACGTAAAAAATAAATAAGAACGAGTAGACTAAATGAGCAATGCTCAACACTATGAAGAGCGTGGGTTGGAAAAAAATATCGTTGTTAAGAGAAACAACGACCACTAGACATAGAAAACGGACTGTGTTTTAGTCACAGCCCGTTGATGAAGTGTAAAGAAGCCGCCATTACTGTGCGGAGTGTATATTCACGAGCGAAATACTAAAAAGTGACACGTAGGTTTCATGTATTAAAGACAAAACAAACAATAACAGTTAAAGATGAAGGTTGGATGATGTACATAATTTTCAAGTTTGACTATCTTACAATAGAACGTAGTGAAAACTGAGAACCTACCATATTGTGTAAGGTGGGCAATGTAAACAAATCCCAATTCACTGAGGATTCAATATGTGTACGAATAAGGTTGTGCTTAAAAGTTTGAATTTAAACAGGATCCTGCTACTCAATTGTGATTGCTATGTAGGCTACTTGTTAAATGAAATTCCTATGTAGTTAAATTTTTGGACCATACGTATTACTCAAGGTATTGAGAACTATCACATTACTCATGGTGTACATATTATGAATCAAGAAATTACAAAACAGATTACAAAAAACATGCCATATCTATTTTGTCATTGAGTCCCTTTGGTGTGAGAGTTTGCAGAAAGTCTATCCACCATAATTCCCTGCGAGATAACCATTTTTCATTGTTCCGATCTGGCAGAATTTGGATTTGTTCTAAGACTTGGAATCTGAGTTGAGGAATAGAATGTTTCATTTCAGTCCAGTGTAAGACCAAGCTTGAGGTTAGCGTTTTATTTCTTATTCGACTTTTATGTTCTGTAATTCTCACTTTAATTTTTCGCTCAGTTTTCCCTACATACAATTTGCCACACGGGCATTTGATTGTGTAAATGACATGAGCCGAGTTACAGTCTGTTCGCTGTCTTAGTTTGATTTTTTTGCCACTTTGAGGATGTACTATGAAAGTTCCCTCCATAACATTATTGCAGTGAGTGCAGTTGTAGCATTTCTTCATTCCAGGGTTGACTTGTGATGATTCTATTGCTTTTTTGGGTCGGGTTACTAATTCATGGAGATTGTTGTTTCTAGTGTGAGCAAAAAGGGGTTTATTAGCAAACTAGCAGCCCGCCCCAGCGTTGCCCAGGGCAGAAGGGGGCTGGGGGCAGCATTTCATGCTTGCGTGCACCTTACCTCAGCGCTTGCTCCCAGTCGCACAAACCCAGGCCCCCGCTCCAGTCCGCCTCACTTCACCGCCCCCCACTACTCTCACTTAAATGTCTGCACCAAATGTGAAAGCCGTTTTAAAACCTATAATTTATTTTGCTATCCTGCTCCAGTCCGCCTCACTTCACCGCCCCCCACTACACCAAGCCAGTCTACACGCCCCGCTGCAGTCCGCTATCCCGCTCCATTCCGCCTCACTTACCGCTCCTCCCGCGTACTTCACTGCTCCTCCCCGCGTTTCACATACCTCATGGCGCTGCAGTCTTGCTACGTTCTCCGCTCCTCCATGCGCTGTTGTCCTCCATTCGCTCCAGTCCTCCTTACTTCACCGCTCTTCCCCGCGTTTCACGTACCTCATTCCCTCCAGTCTGGCTAAGTTTTCCACTCCTCCCCCCGCTGTTGTCCGCTCCTCCTCGCATTCCTGTCCTCCGATGATGTCAGCACGCACGATGTTAGCACACACGGCCGGCGCTACTTCTTAGGGACTACTTTTTTTTATTGTTTATTTTTTAAATAACGTTTATTTTTATTTTTTTTATAGCCTATGTCCATCTACTGGACCCCCCCTTTCCAACGCTGTATTGGGTGTTGCGATTGGTGGTGTACTTTTCGAGTTTACCTGGCTCAAAGGACACAGTTCTCTCTTTATAATAGTAGTATAGATATGCCTTGGAAGTCATCCTCATTTTGCAGTAACTCCCATCTTGTGTTGATGATTTTCTTGATTTCTTTGGATTGTAAAGAAAATTTACTTATGAATACTTGTCTGTCTTTTTTAGGTCTCGCCTGTCGATGCGCATGCGCATCGAGCAAGGCGAGAGTATTGCGAGTTATCCACTCTTTATCTGCACTGCAAGGAATCGTGGCGATTCCTTGCAGTGCCCGTGACTTTTAAGGTCAATGCGCATGCGCATTAAGCTTATGCGCATGCGCATTGACCTTAAAAGCGCGTGCGCGTGCACGTCCGTCTATGTTTACCCGCTCCGCCCCCTCCCTCCGTGTCGCATTTCTCCTCCCCCCTCCCCTCTCTTCCGTCCGTCCGTCTTGTTTCCTTGTCCATTCCTTTCTTTCTCTGCCTAATAGTTCTCGTCTCCCATCGGCCGCTTTTCGTTTTTCTCACACATGTTCGCCTCGTCGTTTCACTTCACTCCTATCTTTTCCGTCGTTGTGCTCTTGTTGCTCTTCTCACTCGCAGAAAAAAATGTATTTCAGTGATTGTGAACTTAAATTATGACAATTGAAAAGAAGCACTCGCTAAACTGCCTGTTTACCCGCTCCGCCCCCTCCCTCCGTGTCGCATTTCTCCTCCCCCCTCCCCTCTCTTCCGTCCGTCCGTCTTGTTTCCTTGTCCATTCCTTTCTTTCTCTGCCTAATAGTTCTCGTCTCCCATCGGCCGCTTTTCGTTTTTCTCACACATGTTCGCCTCGTCGTTTCACTTCACTCCTATCTTTTCCGTCGTTGTGCTCTTGTTGCTCTTCTCACTCGCAGAAAAAAATGTATTTCAGTGATTGTGAACTTAAATTATGACAATTGAAAAGAAGCACTCGCTAAACTGCCTGTTTACCCGCTCCGCCCCCTCCCTCCGTGTCGCATTTCTCCTCCCCCCTCCCCTCTCTTCCGTCCGTCCGTCTTGTTTCCTTGTCCATTCCTTTCTTTCTCTGCCTAATAGTTCTCGTCTCCCATCGGCCGCTTTTCGTTTTTCTCACACATGTTCGCCTCGTCGTTTCACTTCACTCCTATCTTTTCCGTCGTTGTGCTCTTGTTGCTCTTCTCACTCGCAGAAAAAAATGTATTTCAGTGATTGTGAACTTAAATTATGACAATTGAAAAGAAGCACTCGCTAAACTGCCTCCACTTATTCTTGTTCTTGTTTCTGTTGCGCTTGCATCGGTCAGACCCATTAGGTGCAGACATTTATTTGATGCTTTTTCCTGAAACGTGGATTTTTTTTCTACTCCAGTATTTCTGGAACCATATTGTGATAATTATCCTGCTTGGATGGACACTAGAACCTGTAAGCGCGATGGTTCTGGGTTAAGATGGTTTTGGAACCGCAGCTTCAGAGTTTTTTTTAATTTTTTTGTTTCCATGCTTTTATGACCTGTCACCCTTCGTCCCCCAACCAGCCCGCACAGCTCCGTCAGGCCCGTGTGGAAGGTTCCATATATCTGGTATTGGTCCGTCAGAAGCTGTTGTGCAGAGGGGCTTGATGCCGCCATCACGGAAGTGCTATGAACAGCCCTGCCTTTGATGTAAGATAGGAGCGACCTGACCATGGGATACCGTGAGACCCGCCGCAGAGGCGACTGGCTTTCCTAGCCTCCATTTCCCACTCCCGCGGCCGCCATTACAGCCCTGTGAGGAAGGAATCAGAGCAGACAGTCTTCCCTCAATGTCGCACTAATCATCAATTATTGGATTAGCTCAATGTCAGTGTTTATGGCAAATTCGCTTTGTCACGAAAGCCTGCAAATCTCCCTGCAGTGACTGTTGCCTTTATGATAACGGGCACCCACGTGACCAGCCCCGGGCCTGGCTGCATCCTTCCTTTTAATCTTTTCGAAGTTCAGTAGCCTGCTTGCCACTGCAACCCTTCAAAACCTTCACATGACAAGTATGCAACGGATGGTAACTTGAGAGCCAACATTTGCCGACCCGAAAGCAATAGGATTGGTCAAGTTTTAAAGACCGCTAATTAGGGTAATGCTAGCACCACTGTACATTATATCACAGGACATTGGTCCCATTATGTCATCACGGGAAATCTGGTTAATAAATAGGTCACTTTGCTTCTTATCCAAACTGCATCATAATATCTTCGATGACTAAAGAAACTTACTTTGAGGACTTGCAGAAAATGTGATTGTTACGAACACATCTATTTATCAGCGGGCATACAAGTTTATGCAGTAATTTCTGTCAGTAATGCCAGCATTTTCCTCATGGACTTCTGTTGAAGTGTAGACAATTTTATGCTGGAGCCAGGTCAAAAATATACTCCCTGAGAGCAGTAGTATGACTAATATAAACATGTAGACCATGGGGTTCACAAAAAGCTGCTTGCTAACCCCTAAATGATTCGCTTGGCAGTATGTGGTTGAAAGGATTGTCCCTACTTAAAAAAAAAAACATTTCAAAGGCCTTATGTATAGTGGGAGTGGCGTTGATTAAGCATACCTCTCAACTCGCCTGCCTTTGGGAGGTGTTGCATGCTTTTCACCTCTTTCAACATAAGCCCTGGTCTCCCACCGTGGTAGCAGCCAGTAGGGAAGGCTTCTGATTTTATGCAGTCATGTAATGGCTTTAAGCATCGGTCTTCTTCCTTCCTCTGACTCATTGACTCGCGGTGAATCCAGAAAGCAGAGAAAGATCAGAGTAAAATTCGTACTGACTCAGTATCCAGGTCATTGCAACAGGGTCCAGGTCTGGCCTCTTGCCAATACCAGGGAGAGATCATCTATTTGGCTGGCGTTGTATAGTGCAAGCCTGTTGTACGTTTTATTTGGAGTTCAGAGAATAACACAATTGTATACCTCAACCCCTCACCCTCACTCACCCTCACTCACCCTCAACCCCTCACCCTCACTCACCCTCACCTTCACTCACCCTCAACCCCTCACCCTCACTCACCCTCACCTTCACTCACCCTCAACCCCTCACCCTCACTCACCCTCAACGCCTCACCCTCAATCACCCTCAACCCCTCACCCTCACCCACCTTCACTCACCCTCACCCTCACTCACCCTCACCCTCACCCTCACTCACCCTCACTCACACTCACCCTCACTCACCCTCACCCACCCTCAACCCCTCATCCTCACTCACCCTCAACCCTTCACCCTCACTCACCCTCAACCCCTCACCCTCACTCACCCTCACTCACCCTCAACCCCTCACCCTCAACCCCTCACCCTCACTCACCCTCAACCCCTCACCCTCAACCCCTCACCCTCAACTCCTCACCCTCAATCCCTCAATCCCTCACCCTCACCCTCACCCACACTCACCCTCACTCACCCTCACTCACCCTCACTCACACTCACTCACACTCACCCACCCTCACTCACCCTCACCCTCACTCACCCTCACCCTCACTCACCCTCACTCACACTCACCCTCACCCTCACTCACCCTCAACCCCTCACTCACCCTCAACCCCTCACCCACCCTCAACCCCTCACCCTCACTCACCCTCAACCCTTCACCCTCAACCCCTCACTCACCCTCACTCACCCTCACCCTCAACCCCTCAGCCTCACCCTCACTCACCCTCAACCCCTCACCCTCACTCACCCTCAACCTCATGCTAAAGATTTACAAAAAAACCCATAAACAATTCTAAAAGCACTAACTCTAATGCTGCGAGACCTATTGCATTTCTAATGCTTGTTTGTCTTTGCTTTGGTTTGAATCAATTCATGTCTTTGTAAGCACATTACTTTGTTTTCCGCTGCTTGTACAACTTCTTTAGGATATCCCCGTTCCATAAACCGTTGTCTCTGTAGTTCAATTTCTTGATTCAGTGCTACTTCATTGGATGCTATTCTTTTGATTCGCACAAGTTGAGAATACGGCAAATTACGTAGTAGATTGCCTGGATGGAAACTGTTGAAGGCTAAAGTATTGTTCCTGTCTGTCGGTTTGTGGTAAACTGATGTCTCAATTTTGTTGTTTTGTAATTGGACCAATACATCCAAATATGGTACTTCCTTGTTGTTGATGGTGTAGGTGAATTGAATTCAAGGGTTTTTGGTGTTGAGTTCATGTATTTTATCTATCAACATTGTTTGAGGACCTTTCCATAATAGGAATATATCATCTATAAAGCGTTTGTAGAAAACAATGTGTGTTTTCCAGGTGTTGTCAGTGAAGATAAAGTCATGCTCAAATTTAGCCATGTATGTATTGGCAAAAGAGGGGGCCCCCGAAAACCCCATAGAGGTACCACTAATTTGTAAGAAATACTCCTGATTCCATTTGAAATATGAATGTTGCAAACAAAATTGAAGTAGCTTCAAAATAAATACTTTGTTGGCTTCGATTTGTGATGTTTGTAACAATGCCCATTCGCATGCTTCTAGTCCTTCCAATAAAGGAATTGAAGTGTACAGAGAGGTGACATCAATAGTACACAATGTGATGTCCATGTCTGTTAAATTCACTGTTTCAAGCGATTGCAAAGAATGTGACGTGTCTCTCACATAGGACCCCCATGTGGGGGTCATATGTGATACCGTATACGAGTTTGCCATATAATTTCGGAAAATTAAAGAAAATAGCTCAATCAAATGAGAGGCAGAGTCCGTGGTGTCTGAGTCATAAGGGCTTTAATCATGAATGATGACTCGAGCCATGGAAATCTATTCCATCAATACAAGGGTTCGGGTATGCAATGATGGCAGGAAAGATGTCAATGATTTATTCACAGTACATGACATATATAGTAAAATGGCACAATGGCAGTGAATACAGTAGGCGTGACAAGTGAAATGTATATGATAAGAACACATGTGCGTAGCAAAATGGCGTGTACAGGGGTGTGCACAAAGGCGTACACTGGAAACGTCACAGAAAAGTGTCACAAGTGGGTGGGTGCTTAGGAAATTCTTGCAGAGTCAGCTGAAACTTGTGGCCTGAATGCGCGCGCAGCTATTATGACGTGTGATTGACGTACATCTGGAGGAAGCTAAGGGTCTGACATTTAGCACTAGTAGAAGAGACAGAAGTCTGGCAGGTCAGATCGACCTGTCCCTATAACATATCTGATATCTAGTATTTGGAGGATGTTTAATCTAGAATAAAAGGTCACTTGGGCAGAGGCTACTCTATACTGAATGTTCGTGCGTGTATAGGTGTCTGTGTGTCTACGTGCGGGGCCATGGGCCTACTCTGGCAACGGGAACTGTAAATTACTTGCACGGAGACAGGGAGACTTGCTCTTTGCTCTGCAGCCGGGGATATGTTTACCTAAATCACTAGACAGGAATGTGTTTTCGAGGAGCTGAGCTGGCTACGCTGATAACTTGAAGGTGAAATACTGTTTTTGGCAGGCAGGCCAGGCCAGGCCGGGCACCGCTCGGCAGGAAGTAAGGCAGAGGTCAGGGATGCATCTCCATGCTGCAGCTTTCAGAGGCAGAGACAGACATGGCTTGAAGACAGAAAATCAGGGCCTAGCTCGGCAGAGCCAGGAAGAACGTGAAAGTACACCATATAAAGACGGTGGCACGGCATACTTAGGAACTGAATTATCAATCCATTCATGGTGGATCTGATAGAGGACATGTCAACGTTGGATGCAAATGTATTTGCGTCTTCAAATTCGGTCATGGAGGAAAATTACATGTACTTGAAACTTGTACATGGAGCCGTTGGGGTACACGTTAGGGGACACAATTGACCATAAAAATTTCAATTACCTCATTCCCTCCTTGTCCCCTACGGACCCTTCATGATATGTCGATGTTCATGAGACCATCAATCTGTTCATATAACAACATCTGCTCTTCTTTCTTTCTTCGGGAATGGGAACGTGAACTTGGATGGGGAATACAAGCTGTGGCGCACAAGCCGCAAATCGCTGGCCCACATTGCAGACATAGGCAACAACTGAATACTATGGCCAAAATGATTCCTAGGAATGACAGTAGCTTCCATCCCCAGGCTGTGATTACACTCCAGAGCCAACCGGACCAAGTCCAGGAGCCTGGATTCTGGTGTATCAGATGGGCAATTTCATGAAGTCTGGTAATGGCCTTATAGACAGATGGCGCGTTATTTGGAATAAACACGCAGCAACTGGATCCGATGACTCTACAAGCCCCGCCCCTATCGGCCAGGATGACGTCAAGGACAAGGCGGTTCTGAAGAACGACAAGTCTCATAGCAGACTGCTCCTCTGTTAAGTTGCCCAAGGCAGAAGTAGTCTCATTCACTACGGCTTCAAGTATTCTGGTTAATTTGCGTATCAGTTTACTATTGGAGACAGTGCCTAGATAAGGAAAGAATCCTTTATTGAAATCTGTATATTGTTCCCATGTAGTTTCAGTCTGATCAACTATTGGGAGGTCTCTCTTGTGTCTAACAATATTAAGGCGGGAATTCCTGTGATAGTCAGATGGGGCTAGGAATACTGGTGGCAATAAGAATGCAATGAAACAGGTACCATCCCAGTCTGGAGGTAAACGGACATAAGCTGTCTGACCACAAATGAAATAGGAATGTCGGGAAGCTTTGAATGTAGACTTGCCTTTATCACTGAATTCGACCACAGTAGTACAGTCACTGTGACCTAGATGTACTGAACCTTTCTTTCTGACACATAAGACACCTTTCGCTGGTAGAACTGATATGGATGGCTAGTCTGGACTGGTTTCTGACTGAACATTTAGAATCATGAGGTTAAGTGTAAAATTGCCTAATCCATACACTTCATTTTCTAGATCTGTCCCTGTCATTTGTGGAAAACCCTCCTTGTCTGGGAAACATGCCTTGTTCATGACTGTGTTCAGATTACCCCATATCCAATTGCTTTGGGAAACTCTAGACTCAGTGTTTATAGAGGATATTAAACTAAACCATGCACCACAGGAACCATTATGTGTAAACGGATAAGGAAAGAGGGGCAGAGCTCCCTTGTAGTTCTGATAGGGAGGGAGTCGGCCACATATCCAACAATTAGTAGCATTGTTGGTCTGGTGAGAATGGTGTAACATACGAATAAATGCATTGTTGCGCAGCGCAAGTCGATAACACAATTCGTGTGGAGGAAGAGCACTAAACGTGTGCTCGACGGTGTCATTAGGAAAAGAATGTGCAAGAGGAAAATATATGCATAACATCCAACTTATTGCAATAATCGCAAGACTCAGAAAAAACATAATAAGTAATGTGCAGACGCATCTGCTCCGGAGACTTTTACAATATTTTCGTTTCTTGGTCTCCTGTCTATCTCTCTCTCTATTTGGGTCTAACTTGTACTTTGTCAGAAACTGCCTAACCGCTTCACCCAGGAGGGGACTTAAACAATTAAACTGTCTGGCTTACTAGACCTCAATTTCTGTCTGTACTCCTCTTGGGGAGTTTTCTCTAGAAGGGGGAGTTTGGTATCAGTCACTGGTACGTGGGAGTTCTGGGATTCAGTCTTTGGCGGAAGTCCATGGAATCTCTTAACGTGACTGGAGTGCACCCAACCCTTGCGCCCCTCCAGTTTTACAGCTGTCCTTGTTGTTAACAAAACGATCTTCGGCTCCTTCCAGCGGGGCTCCAAAGGGCTCGATCTGTCAAAATTCCGAACGACTACAACATCACCCGGGACCAGTTCATGTGGCTTCACCTCGGTGTTGTCTGGGAAGGCTGCTGCGACCTGTGAACGACATGATTGTAGTGCAGACATCAAGGAAGCAAGGTAATCTGTCAACATAGTACTATCAATATCGGTAATTTTTCGAGGCAGAGGCGTCCCCCACATATTAGGAGGTCTACCGAAGACCACCTCATACGGGGATAGCCCTGTCCTAGAGTGGGCTACCATTCTCATATAAAAAAGAGCAACTGGCAAAGCTACTATCCAATCTACTCCCTTCTCTTTACACACTTTTGCAAGGCGAGTTTTCAGAGTCTGATTGTGCCGCTCCACGAGACCTGCTGCCTCAGGATGCCGGACACAGTGAAACTTCCACTGGTACCCCAAAAGAAGCGAGACCTGCTTCATAAGTTCGGATGAGAATGGCTGACCGTTATCTGAATACACGACACGGGGCAAACCGTATCGAGGGAAGAACTCACGAACCAACTGCTTGGCAGTGGTCGGGGCAGTGTAATCTGGGACGGGATATGCTTCTGTCCATCGGGATAGAGCACAGACAACTACGACGACATACTTGAATCCTCGGCATCTTTCCATCTGAATATAATCCATCTGGAGGACTTCAAAAGGATAGTCGGGAGGATGAAATCCACCTTGCTCTACGGGAACACCTTTTCCTGGGTTGAACTGACAACAGATCATGCAGGTACGCACTTTCTGTTTGGCTGCTGCTCGTAAATGCTTGTTAAACCAGAGGTTCTGTAAACTGTCTAACATGGCTTTTTCTCCTAAATGTGCTGGACTATGTGCTGTGTTGATGATAACCTGAACCATAGAGTCGGGGAGAAACCATGTGGTCCTTCCCTTCGTCATCCATCCTTGATCTGTCTGGACCCCTCCTTGTTCAGTCCATTTCTTTATTTCATCTGGAGTAGCATGTGTCTGTATGTCTATGACATCTTGTGTGGGGTCCTTAACTGTCATACAATGTGTCAGTGAGGTTACATCAGTCTTTGTCATGTCCGTTGTTTGAGTATGAGTCAGTGCTGTATGTTTCGCTATTCGATCTGCAAAATCGTTGCCCTGAGAAATCTTGTCGGTGACTTTCGTATGTGCCCTGCACTTCATGATAGCTATAGCTGTAGGAAAATGTATTGCTTCTAACAGAGCTTGAATGAGGGGGCCATGCTGTATCTTGGCTCCGTGAGAGGTCAAGAAACCTCTTTCTTGCCAGAGGACACCGAAGTCGTGAACGACTCCGAATGCATAACGGGAATCTGTGTATATGTTTACTTTCAAGTCCTTGGCTCGTATACAGGCTTGAGTTAGAGCAATGAGCTCTGCTGCTTGGGCTGACAGAGTGTCAATGCGATGTGTTTCTATGACTTCAGTTTCAGTGGTCACTGCATATGCGGCCACTAATTCTCCTGTACTTGTTCTTAAACATGAACCATCCACATAAAGTGTCAGGTCTGGATCGGATAATGCGACATCTGTCAAGTCTTGTCTGGGTTTAGTAACTGTGTCAACTACTTCCACGCAATCATGTGGGGTAGGGTCTGTTGTGCTCGATGGTAAAAGTGTAGCAGGATTCAGTGTATTACAACGTCTGATCTCTATGTGTGGCTGGAATAATGTCAATTCATAACCTGTCAGTCGTGCTACAGTCAAGTGTTGAGTCTGGGTTCTGTTTAGGAGAACCTCTACAGAATGTGGAACTTGTACTGTCAATTGATGCCCTAATACAATGGAATCACTTTGTCGGATTGCTAGAGCTGTTGCTGCAACTGACTTTAAGCACGCAGGCAGGGCCTGGGCTACTGGATCCAATGTACTCGAAAAATAAGCACACGGTTTGTATTTGTCTGCTTGTACCTGAGTGAGAACCGACAATGCTGTGCCATCGCGTTCTGTGACAAAAAGTGTAAAAGGTTTGCTGTAACATGGTGTCGCTAAAACTGGTGCTTGACATAAGGCTTTCTTTAACTCGTCAAAAGCTTGTGTATGTTCCTGAGTCCAAGGGAGGACAGTCGAAGACGCTGCCTCCTGTGTTGTCAACTGTATGAGTGGTTTAGCTAGAAATGCATATTGTGTAATCCATTGTCTGCAATAGGAAGTGAGTCCAATAAAGGCTCGTACTTCTTTCTGTGTCTTGGGTTGCGGAAGATGTGCAATTAACTGAATTCGTTCAGGTGTCAGCTGCCTACCCCACTTGGACAGCAAGTGCCCAAGGTACACCACTTGCTGGGCACAGAATTGTAGCTTCGAAGGAGACACCTTGTGTCCCTTGTCCGCCAAGAAAAGCAAAACTGTCAGTGATGCTTGTTCACATTCTGGTTCGGTACGGGCGGTGATCAATAGATCATCGACGTATTGGAGTAGGGCAGTGTTGGCAGGCATGTGAATGCTGTCAAGTTGTCGTTTTAATGCTTGGCTGTAGATGCTGGGGCTTTCTGTAAATCCTTGAGGTGCGCGTGCAAATTTGAAGCTTCAGCCATGTAAACAGAATCCGAAAAGATATTGGCTTTCCGGATCAATGGGGACACTAAAGAAGGCGTTCTTGAGGTCAATTACAGTAAAGAATGTCGCCTCAGAATCAATAGCAGTCAATAGGGATGAAATGTCCGGGACCACAGGATACTGTGGTATAATACATTTATTCAATTCTCGTAAATCGATGACTAATCGATAAACAGGAGGTGCATTAGGATCTGTACGTTTAAGAATTGGAATGATCGGGGAATTACAAACATTGGAGTCGGTTTCAACAACCACTCCTTGTGCAATGAGCTCGTCAATTATTTTCAGTAAAGCCACTACAGCATCTGGTGGTAACTTGTATTGTCGAATACGTGGTAGTACTACTCCTGGCTTGAGTGTGACACGATATGGAGTAATGTGCATACAACCTACATCAGTGGGGCCTTGTGCCCATAAATGTGCAGGAACATTCTGTAACCTGGGGTCAAAATCTCTCAATACATAATGGCCTTTGAAATCACGAAGAAACAATCTTACTCCTTCCGGAGAACAACAAATTACAGCTCCTAGAGCTTTCAGGGTCTTTATACCAAGCAAGTTTTCTGGACATGATTTCGTGAGCAATAAGTCTGTAGTACGAGATAATGGACCAACTGCTACGGGAACAGGTTTCAATACTTCATTGACTATAGGCTTCCCTGAAAATCCAAGGGAAACATTCTGTGAGCCTGAGAGGGGTGCCCCTGGAACCTCGTCATGACTGATGGTCGTCCTGCTTGCCCCTGTGTCAATCAAAAATGTTCTATCCTTCCCTAATACCTGACTGTGTACATAAGGACCTTCTTGATCTACAGGAACTTCGATAAGGGGCAAGCCAACCTCCCTCTCTAGGCTGTTTCATGTGTATTGCTGATAATCGGGATAGTCAGATTGTGCATATTGGTACATCTGCTGTGTAACATGTTGTGTTGCGGCAATGGGTTGTGGCTGTGGTACTGCTACGGTCTGTTGTGGAACCTGCATAGGCTGGACATTCAGTGGAACGTGTTGTTGGACCTGGTCCAGTCTAGGAGGACGCGGTCTCTCTTTAGTTTTACCTGTGGCTATGTTGTGTTTCAAAACTGCACAATCGTTTACATAGTGACCTGGCTGTTTACAATAGTTACATATCCCTTTAACAGGAGCTGCTGAATTTGAATTATTGGATTGTGTCGTACCCCTTCTATGGCCATCAGCTGGAACTGACTGAGCAACTAGTACTTTCATTTTCGTGTCTTTCATACGTCTCTGTTCGTGATCATGTTCTTCCCTAATTCTATTCTGGTGGTACTGTAACATTTGTAACATTTGGGAAGGCGTATTAGCTTGCCATGTGCTCTCGACTTTCAGTACACGGTTCTTAACCTGGGGCAGTGAGTTCTCGACTAATTTCGATACAAAAAGGTGTGGGTATGACTCGCTACTTGTTTTTAGGCCACTATTAATAATGAAACATTTCTCGAATCGGGAATAAAAATCACTAGTGTCTTCGTCGTGTTTCTGTTTGCAGGCTGAGATTGCATCCCAATCCTCCTTTTTAGTTGCCAATAATCTTGGCAAGACCTGTACTAATAATCCTGGTAATGCTTTAGTTTTATCCCCAAGACCTAACCTGGGGTTCGACCAGTTTCTTCGGTTTCTAATTCAGCCCAATTAATCTTTTTGTCTCCCACCTCCCATTCTTTTTCCTTGAGTTTCTCGTAAATACCGGCAGGCAATAACACTTTCAGTATCTTCATAATGTCTGGATAGGTATAATCTCCCATGAGTAACATGTCTTTTATTTCACGGTGGAAACCTGCAGGGTCTTTATCATGACTGGGCACTATTTTCTTCATTTCTAACAATTCCATTTTAGTTATAGGCGTGTATACAAACACGCGTTCAAGGGTATCATCGGCTTTCCTGACTGGATGTACTTCTCGTAAAGGATTCTGTTTGTCTAGGTGATACGGCTGCCTGACTGGGGGTGGAACGGAGACGAGATGTGGAGTCAAGAAAGTTCTATATTTATGACGTTGTTCTAAAATCATTTCAATTAGATCGGTACCTAGACCTCTCCATCTTCTCAGGAGTAAGTCTTGCAATAAATGATATAACTGACCTGGATCAGATGCTTGGTTTTCATACTGTATAATGAGGTGTTGGGTCATGTATATACCAGCTAGTCGCTGTTCTTCTGGAGTAAGACTTAAAAATGTTTGCACTACTGAATCATCTTTATATATGCTGTCATCCCCGGCCCACTGTACCGCGGACCGGGCTAGTTCCTGATCACGTAAGGTATTGAGTTCGTGATAACCTATTCTTTCTTTCAGTACTTTATCAGTAATTTGGAATATATGTTCAAGGGAACATCGCTATGGTATCGGACAAAGGTAACGTTTCTTGTTTTCTAAACGAATGGGTCTGTCGAAGGGCCTATCAAGAGGGTACTGTCTATGTAGTTTCTCTCTACCTACATATGCCATCATGCCCCCCCCCGCCTGTTTCGAAGTTTCTGCTACGTTCTCTGGTTCTTCCTCATCTGAGGTTTCTTTATCATCTGACCCAGAATGCCTTTCAGATTCTCGACGGGCATGTATTTCTATTATTTCTTTATGGATCTTTCTAACCATAGCATGTATACTTCTCTCTCTATCATGTTTGCCCTCGGCAATATTCTGACTCCATCTTGACAATCGCCCCATCTCTTCTTGAGGAAAACTAGGCTGATCTTGTTCCCTTATCAGACAATTAACCAAAAATCGCATTATTAAACCTTGTGTCTCGACTTTCTGACGTGACATGGCTTCACCAACACACTCGGGTCTTTCTCCTGTTCTAATAAAATGATATATATTGTCTAGATGTTCTGGCATTTCTGGTAATAACACCAAGTAATCTGTAACACGTCTTAAACGTAGGGATGCTAACATCATGGGTCCTGTTTTACCAGGCACTGTGTCATATCTGCAATCTGTAAGCTGTTCTTTAAGCTTTTCGGCTGGGGCTGCTTTAGGTGTACGCTGCATTGCTAAATCTCTCATTGTCATACGTTGTAACTGTGGCGGGGTGCGATAACCTCCTGTAGCACCTCCTGAGGCGGAGGCTTGAGCATAACCTGGCTGTAGGGTCGGTATTTGTAACGGAGTTGGAACCTGAGCAGCGCCAGCCCCAAAGGGATTAAGCGGATGAATACCAGGGGGGACAATAGGGGAAGTGACAACAGGTGCAGGAAGTGGTGCGGGAGGGGTCTGCTGTTGCGGACCTGGGGGCAGATGATCAACAGGGGGTACAGGTACAGGTGGTACGGTTACATTGGTATATGCGGGAGCTACGTCGTCTAAATAGGAAGAGAGGAAAATATCTGCTGCAGTCTTATGACGTAATTTAGTCGGAACCAGTGGAGGGGGCAGATCTTTCGGTATTTCTGGGGTCGCCTTGGGCAGGCCCTCGGCCAGGACTGGATACAATCCTGTCATAATGGCATTACTCTGTCTTTCGTGTTTTTCTATTCTGACTCGCTGTCCTTCTTCTAGTAGGTCTTTTTCTTTGGCTTTTTCGGAATCCTCTCTGCTTTTCTCTACTTTTCTGAGCGCCTTCTCTGTCCGTCTATGTGATTCTTTACGCCATAATTCAATGGCCTCTTTCTGTGATTGTCTGGCTTTCTTTTTCCATAACGCTTCCTCTACTCTCATGATGCACTCGGCATCCCATGTCCCTGTAACGGGCCATCTCTGATTCTCTGCTAAGTCTTTCGTATAATCCACCCACAAGTCTAGATATAATATGGCATTTAAGCCGTGCTTGTGGTACATAAAATGTCCAGGAGTGTCCCTGGGTGGGATGGGAACTGCCTCTTCAAGTATCCCTTTCCTAGTTCCTATCTGTCGCAATTTCGAAAATAAAGGCATAGCTACCTCGATCTAGACACAATGAAAACAATAAGAAAATGCAAACAATCACTCATACCACGACATTAAAACACATTGAAACATTTCGAAACAAACAATAATAACTGGATATCTGGATACTAGATGCACTGCTAAACAGTACAGATACACTGCTAAAACAGTGCAGACCGGATTTGTGTACCCAAACCCGTCTTGACCGGACACAAATCAATGCACCCGTCTTGATGCGTCCCCAGCAACGGTACTCACCGGGAAGCACAGAACAGAAGGCCTCGGAAACTCGACTGGACTGGACCGCTACGACGTCACTGCTGCTGCTGCGCACTACGCATGCGCCTCGACACTACTGGTGGGCCTCTCGATACCTCGGACACTGCTCTCTCGGCTGGGCTCTGGTCGGGATCCTCCGCACTCCTCACCGCCTCGTCTGGATGTCGACCGCAGTCTCCGTCACCTCCGTAGGCCTGAGGGAGATACAGGAAAACCTGCAGATGCGCATGGGGTCCGTCACAGCTGTAGTCGGGGCTAAAGCCTGCGACGCATCACCGGCGCGTGGGGTGGGGGAGGGTCCCTATTCGGGCGCCAAATTATGTGGTAAATATTTTACCGTATACGGGTTTGCCATATAATTTCGGAAAATTAAAGAAAATAGCTCAATCAAATGAGAGGCAGAGTCCGTGGTGTCTGAGTCATAAGGGCTTTAATCATGAATGATGACTCGAGCCATGGAAATCTATTCCATCAATACAAGGGTTCGGGTATGCAATGATGGCAGGAAAGATGTCAATGATTTATTCACAGTACATGACATATATAGTAAAATGGCACAATGGCAGTGAATACAGTAGGCGTGACAAGTGAAATGTATATGATAAGAACACATGTGCGTAGCAAAAAGGCGTGTACAGGGGTGTGCACAAAGGCGTACACTGGAAACGTCACAGAAAAGTGTCACAAGTGGGTGGGTGCTTAGGAAATTCTTGCAGAGTCAGCTGAAACTTGTGGCCTGAATGCGCGCGCAGCTATTATGACGTGTGATTGACGTACATCTGGAGGAAGCTAAGGGTCTGACATTTAGCACTAGTAGAAGAGACAGAAGTCTGGCATGTCAGATCGACCTGTCCCTATAACATATCTGATATCTAGTATTTGGAGGATGTTTAATCTAGAATAAAAGGTCACTTGGGCAGAGGCTACTCTATACTGAATGTTCGTGCGTGTATACGTGTCTGTGTGTCTACGTGCGGGGCCATGGGCCTACTCTGGCAACAGGAACTGTAAATTACTTGCACGGAGACAGGGAGACTTGCTCTTTGCTCTGCAGCCGGGGATATGTTTACCTAAATCACTAGACAGGAATGTGTTTTCGAGGAGCTGAGCTGGCTACGCTGATAACTTGAAGGTGAAATACTGTTTTTGGCAGGCAGGCCAGGCCAGCCCGGGCACCGCTCGGCAGGAAGTAAGGCAGAGGTCAGGGATGCATCTCCATGCTGCAGCTTTCAGAGGCAGAGACAGACATGGCTTGAAGACAGAAAATCAGGGCCTAGCTCGGCAGAGCCAGGAAGAACGTGAAAGTACACCATATAAAGACGGTGGCACGGCATACTTAGGAACTGAATTATCAATCCATTCATGGTGGATCTGATAGAGGACATGTCAACGTTGGACGCAAATGTATTTGCGTCTTCAAATTCGGTCATGGAGGAAAATTACATGTACTTGAAACTTGTACATGGAGCCGTTGGGGTACACGTTAGGGGACACAATTGACCATAAAAATTTCAATTACCTCACATCCTTGGACAAAAATTTGTAAAAATTCGTCAATGTATTTTCCGAGGGGCTCAAACAATGAGCCACAGCCACTGACTATTGGTCTCATTGGTGGATCAGTTGCATGCTTGTGAATTTTAGGATGATTCAGAAAAGGGGGTGGTGATGAACAGGGTGTCTGAATTAAGCAGACCACTCTTACCCAGTCCAAAGATCAGGGCTTGATCCATCACCGTTTTTTAGCTCACTGCACCATCCCAGCTCAGAACTTGGCTATATGCAAATTAGTCTGACCCTGGCCCAGTGCATCATGGGAACAGGGCAGACCAAACTACCAAGCCAATTCTTATACTGGGAAGGAAACAAGCTACCGGGGACCGGTTTCTGGCATTTCAGCCGTCTTCGGCCCGGCTTGCTTGAATCCTGATGGTGCAATGAGCTAGGGACTCACATCTGAGTATACCCTTCCACGCTTATGGTGGACAAAAATGATTCAGAAAAGGGGGTGGTGATGAACAGAGTGTCTGAATTAAGCAGACCACTCTTACCCAGTCCAAAGATCAGGGCTTGATCCATCACCGTTTTTTAGCTCACTGCACCATCCCAGCTCAGAACTTGGCTATATGCAAATTAGTCTGACCCTGGCCCAGTGCATCATGGGAACAGGGCAGACCAAACTACCAAGCCAATTCTTATACTGGAAAGGAAACAAGCTACCGGGGACCGGTTTCTGGCATTTCAGCCGTCTTCGGCCCGGCTTGCTTGAATCCTGATGGTGCAATGAGCTAGGGACTCACATCTGAGTATACCCTTCCACGCTTATGGTGGACAAAAATGATTCAGAAAAGGGGGTGGTGATGAACAGAGTGTCTGAATTAAGCAGACCACTCTTACCCAGTCCAAAGATCAGGGCTTGATCCATCACCGTTTTTTAGCTCCGCACCATCCCGGGTATACTCAGACATGAGTCCCTTTCTCACTGCACCATCAGGATTCAAGCAAGCCGGGCCGAAGACGGCTGAAATGCCAGAAACCGGTCCCCGGTAGCTTGTCTCCTTTCTGGTGAAGAATTGGCTTAGTAGTTTAGTCTGCCCTGTTCCCATGATGCACTGGGCCAGGGACAGACTGATTTGCATATAGCCAGGTTCTGAGCTGGGATGGTGCAGTGAGATAAATAACGGTGATAGATCAAGCCCTGATCTTTGGACTGGGTAAGAGTGGTCTGCTTAATTCAGACACTCTGTTCATCACCACCCCCTTTTCTGTATCGTTTTTGGCCACTATAGGTGTGGCGGGGTATACTCAGACATGAGTCCCTTTCTCACTTCACCATCAGGATTCAAGCAAGCCGGGCCGAAGACGGCTGAAATGCCAGAAACCGGTCCCCGGTAGCTTGTCTCCTTTCCGGTGAAGAATTGGCTTAGTAGTTTAGTCTGCCCTGTTCCCATGATGCACTGGGCCAGGGACAGACTGATTTGCATATAGCCAGGTTCTGAGCTGGGATGGTGCAGTGAGATAAATAACGGTGATGGATCAAGCCCTGATCTTTGGACTGGGTAAGAGTGGTCTGCTTAATTCAGACACTTTGTTCATCACCACCCCCTTTTCTGTATCGTTTTTGGCTACTATAGGTGTGGCAGGGTATACTCAGACATGAGTCCCTTTCTCACTGCACCATCAGGATTCAAGCAAGCCGGGCCGAAGACGGCTGAAATGCCAGAAACCGGTCCCCGGTAGCTTGTCTCCTTTCTGGTGAAGAATTGGCTTAGTAGTTTAGTCTGCCCTGTTCCCATCATGCACTGGGCCAGGGACAGACTGATTTGCATATAGCCAGGTTCTGAGCTGGGATGGTGCAGAGAGATAAATAACGGTGATGGATCAAGCCCTGATCTTTGGACTGGGTAAGAGTGGTCTGCTTAATTCAGACACTCTGTTCATCCCCACCCCCTTTTCTGTATCGTTTTTGGCCACTATAGGTGTGGCAGGGTATACTCAGACATGACTCCCTTTCTCACTGCACCATCAGGATTCAAGCAAGCCGGGCCGAAGACGGCTGAAAGGCCAGAAACCGGTCCCGGGTAGCTTGTCTCCTTTCTGGTGAAGAATTGGCTTAGTAGTTTAGTCTGCCCTGTTCCCATGATGCACTGGGCCAGGGACAGACTGATTTGCATGTAGCCAGGTTCTGAGCTGGGATGGTGCAGTGAGATAAATAACGGTGATGGATCAAGCCCTGATCTTTGGACTGGGTAAGAGTGGTCTGCTTAATTCAGACACTCTGTTCATCACCACCCCCTTTTCTGTATCGTTTTTGGCCACTATAGGTGTGGCAGGGTATACTCAGACATGAGTCCCTTTCTCACTGCACCATCAGGATTCAAGCAAGCCGGGCCGAAGACGGCTGAAATGCCAGAAACCGGTCCCCGGTAGCTTGTCTCCTTTCTGGTGAAGAATTGGCTTAGTAGTTTAGTCTGCCCTGTTCCCATGATGCACTGGGCCAGGGACAGACTGATTTGCATATAGCCAGGTTCTGAGCTGGGATGGTGCAGTGAGATAAATAACGGTGATGGATCAAGCCCTGATCTTTGGACTGGGTAAGAGTGGTCTGCTTAATTCAGACACTCTGTTCATCACCACCCCCTTTTTTGTATAGTTTTTGGCCACTATAGGTGTGGCAGGGTATACTCAGACATGAGTCCCTTTCTCACTGCACCATCAGGATTCAAGCAAGCCGGGCCGAAGACGGCTGAAATGCCAGAAACCGGTCCCCGGTAGCTTGTCTCCTTTCTGGTGAAGAATTGGCTTAGTAGTTTAGTCTGCCCTGTTCCCATGATGCACTGGGCCAGGGACAGACTGATTTTCATATAGCCAGGTTTTGAGCTGGGATGGTGCAGTGAGATAAATAACGGTGATGGATCAAGCCCTGATCTTTGGACTGGGTAAGAGTGGTCTGCTTAATTCAGACACTCTGTTCATCACCACCCCCTTTTCTGTATCGTGTGAATTTTAGGAAGCATGTACAGCTCCGGACAACGTGGATGTTTGACGGTCATGAATTTTTTGGTATTGTCATTAATCCACCCCATATTTAAAGCTTTGTTCAAAATGTCTTCCAATGTCTTACTGATTTCTTGAATAGGATTATAGGGGAGTTTGAGATAAGTTGTGCCATCTTGTATGTGTGCTTCCACTTTTGCCTCATAGAAAAGAGTGTCCATGATAACTAGCGCTCCTCCCTTATCAGCTTTTTTTATTGTTAATGTTGGATCATTGGCTAGTTTTTGGAGGGTATGAAATTCATGCTTGTTTAGATTAGATCTGTGGTGTTGATGCCAGTTCATTTTCTATTCCTCAACTCAGATTCCAAGTCTTAGAACAAATCCAAATTCTGCCAGATCGGAACAATGAAAAATGGTTATCTCGCAGGGAATTATGGTGGATAGACTTTCTGCAAACTCTCACACCAAAGGGACTCAATGACAAAATAGATATGGCATGTTTTTTGTAATCTGTTTTGTAATTTCTTGATTCATAATATGTACACCATGAGTAATGTGATAGTTCTCAATACCTTGAGTAATACGTATGGTCCAAAAATTTAACTACATAGGAATTTCATTTGACAAGTAGCCTACATAGCAATCACAATTGAGTAGCAGGATCCTGTTTAAATTCCAACTTTTAAGCACAACCTTATTCGTACACATATTGAATCCTCAGTGAATTGGGATTTGTTTACATTGCCCACCTTACACAATATGGTAGGTTCTCAGTTTTCACTACGTTCTATTGTAAGATAGTCGAACTTGAAAATTATGTACATCATCCAACCTTCATCTTATTTATTTATTTATTTATTTATTTGTGGTTTTGTATAGCGCTAGAATCACTCCGCCAGGAGTATCTCTGCGCTTCTTGACCGGTAAATCAGCAGACCTACTGAGGGATGGAGTTAGATTTCATTTTTGAATAAGATGGATTTTAATTGTTTGCGGAATGTTAGGTGTTCTTTGCATTGTCTTAGAGCCAGTGGTAATTTGTTCCACAGCTTTGGACCCATAGTGGACAGAGCTTTACCTCCATGTCTGACTCTTTTGACATGGGGAACCACAAGGAGGAGATTGGTGCTTGATCTAAGAGATCGTGCTGGAACGTAAGGAACAAATCTCCGTTCAAGATAGATATGTCCCTGTCCGTTTAAGCACTTATGGATCAGGCAGCATATTTTAAATTTTGCCCTTTGTCTGACTGGGAGCCAGTGCAATTGCTCAAGGAGGGGTTTGGACGCAGTTCTTGGGGGGGGCATTCAGAACAAGGCGAGCTGCAGTGTTCTGAATGACTTGTAGTTTATCTAGCACTCCTTCGTTGGCGGACAGTAACAGACCGTTGCAATAATCTATCCGACTCAGGATAAGTGCTTGAACAAGGATTTTTCTCACTGAGTTAGGTAGAAGAGGAAAGACTTTGCGAAGCAGGCCAATGGTGTGGAAACATATCCCTGATATGTAGCTGGCATGCTGTTTTAGAGACAGGTCGTGATCGAGCCGAATACCCAAATTCTTCACGACCTGTTTAGGTTCAGGGACTGCTCCTAGCTCTGATGGCCACCAATCAGGAGTCCAGAGTATCTTAGCTTCCCCAAATAACATGATCTCCGTTTTTCTGACATTACATTGGAGATAGTTGGTCGACATCCAATGTGCCACTTCTTTCATGCCAGACGAGAAAGAGTTCCTAACCTCAGCGGAAAGAGTTTTGAAGGGGAACAGGAGCTGTGTATCATCTGCGTAGGATACGGGGACAAAGCCGTATCTACGCAACACTCCTGCCAGAGGTGCCACATAGATATTAAAGAGCGTGGGGCTCAGGCATGAGCCCTGTGGCACCCCCTTAGAGATCTCAATTTCCGCCGAGCGATATGCACCCATGGTGACTCTCTGGGTGCGATCAGCTAGGAAACTCTTTAGCCATTCAAGGGCTTTGTTCTTAAGGCCAGCGCTCGACAACCGTTGAGTCAGGATGGAATGAGACACGGTGTCGAACGCTGCCGATAGATCTAATAGAACCAAGATGACTGATAGGCCCTTGTCCTAGTAGGCATGGAGGTCATCAGTAACAGACAGCAAGGTGGATTCTGTACTGTATTTGGGGCGGAATCCTGATTGGGATTCATCCAAGGCTTGTACTTGTTCAATATGTCTGGACAAGTGTCGGTTGACATGTTTTTCTATAACTTTCCCCAGGAAAGGTAGCAGAGAGATGGGTCTTAAGTTTGTCAGGTCGGACCAAGGTAAAGCGGTGTTTTTCCTTAAAGGTCTGACAAGTGCTCGCTTCCATTCCTTGGGGACAGTGCCTGAAGTGAGTGAAAGATTTACTAATTCTGTGATCAATGGACTTAGTTGTTCATCCAGTGTGGGCATTAATCTAGCAGGGATAGCATCCTCTGGACTTCCACTTTTAATCTGTTTTATGAGGCTCGAAGTTTCTTGGAGTGAGATAAGGGGAAAGCTGTCCAGGGATTGTGAGTCCGATATAGAATCAGTAAGGTTAGGGAAGGGTGTCATATTAGTTGTTGTTGAAGCCTGATTCGTGCATAAGATTTTATCATAAATTTTATCAATTTTATTAGTGAAGAAACAGGAGATTTCGTCACACAGCCTTTGGGATGACATGTCAGGAGCTTCACATGCTGTCGGTTTAGCAAATGTCTGTAATATTTGGAAAAGAACTCGAGGGGAGTTTCCGGCCTCTTGTATTTGGGTAGCAATGTGTGCTTTCCGCGCACAACGTATTGCTTTGTGGTAGGAGGATAATGCACTCCAATATTTTTCCTTATCCTCTGGGAGATGGGATGTTCTCCATCTTTTTTCTAATTTCCTGGCTCCTTGTTTAAGAGTTCTTAGATGGTCAGAGAACCAGACTTCTTGCTTTTTGACTGGCCTTGATTTAAAAAGCTTTAATGGGGCAATTTTGTCTATAGTTTTCCTGGTTTCATCTTCAACTTTCTTGAGAGCTGCTTCAATATCATCCGAGTGCCGTAGGGTAGGAAGGTTAAAATTTTCTTTAAAAGTAGAATTAGTGACCTTATGCCACTGTCTACGGATGCAAGGTAAGGTGCTGGGGTGTATGGGTTTGGGTGCCTGAGGGGGGGTAGTAAATTACACAACGAAATGGTCAGTCCAGCTCACCAGGGGCGTAACAAACGCCCCGCAGCCCCCGCACTGCGGGGGGGCCTCACTCTCTACAGTTACTGAAGGGGCCCCGAGGGGGCCTCGGCCCCCTCAGCTCTTCTGAGAGCTGTGAGAGAGGTCTGCGCTGAAGCAAGCCTCTCTCCCTCTGCATCTGAAGCAGGTGCAGCCTGCTCGGAGCCCCTCGCCCCCTCCCTCTGACTGAAGAGAAACAAAGTATCAATATACATTGTTTCTCTTCAGTCAGAGCCGGAGGCAGTCCCGGAAAGAGGATGGGGGCCCCAGAGACAGCAGTCTCCACTCCTCCTCTGAGGCAGCACAGAGCCTGGCCCCCACTCTCTCCTCCCGATAAACAAAGCCCACCCCACAAGAAAAGAGAAGAGACAGGGACAAGGATGGGGTGGGGGGCCCACCCCACAAGAGAAGAAAAGAGACAGGGACAAGGGGGGCCCACCCCACAAGAGAAGAGAAGAGACAGTGTCAAGGATGGGGTGGGGGGCCCACCCCACAAGAGAAGAGAAGAGACAGGGACAGGCCCCCATCCGAGAAGAGACAGGGACAAGGATGGGGTGGGGGGCCCACCCCACAAGAGAAGAGAAGAGACGGGGACAAGGGGTCCCCACAAGAGAAGAGAAGAGACAGTGTCAAGGATGGGGTGGGGGGCCCACCCCACAAGAGAAGAGAAGAGACAGGGACAGGCCCCCATCCCAGAAGAGACAGGGACAAGGATGGGGTGGGGGGCCCACCCCACAAGAGAAGAGAAGAGAAGAGACAGGGACAGGCCCCCATCCGAGAAAAGACAGACAATGATGGGGTGGGGGGCCCACCCCACAAGAGAAGAGACAGGGACAAGGATGGGGTGGGGGCCCCACCCCACAAGAGAAGAGAAGAGAAGAGACAGGGACAGGCCCCCATCCGAGAAGAGACAGGGACAAGGATGGGGTGGGGGGCCCACCCACAAGAGAACAGAAGAGACAGGGACAAGGATGGGGTGGGGGGCCCACCCCACAATAGAAGAGAAGAGAGGGTGGGGGGCCCACCCCACAAGAGAAGAGAAGAGACAGGGACAAGGATGGGGTGGGGGCCTCAGAGAGCAAGAGCAAGAGACAGCACAGAGCAGTGCTCGGGACCCTGACAAGGGTGGGAGTGGGGGCCCCCAGACAGAGTATTCTCCAGGGCAAAGCTCACATGAGAAGGGACGAGGCAGCAAAATGGTGCCCTCAGGTAAGCACGCTTGTTAGAACACACCATGGGCATCCGCAGGAGGGGAGGAGGGGGGCCGAGAAGGGTGCAAGGCAGAGGGGGAGAAGGGTGCAAGGCGGAGGGGTGAAGGGTTCAAGGCAGAGGGGGAGAAGGATGCATGGTAGAGAAGGGTGCTAGGCAGAGGGGAGAAGGGTGCAAGGCAGAGGGGAGAAGGGTGCAAGGCAGAGGGGAGAAGGGTGCAAGGCAGAGGGGAGAAGGGGGAGAAGGGTGCAAGGCAGAGGGGAGAAGGGTGCAAGGCAGAGAGGAGAAGGGTGCAAGGCAGAGAGGAGAAGGGTGCAAGGCAGAGAGGAGAAGGGTGCAAGGCAGAGAGGAGAAGGGTGCAAGGCAGAGGGGACAAGGGTGCAAGGCAGAGAGGAGAAGGGAGCAAGGCAGAGAGGAGAAGGGTGCAAGGCAAAGAGGAGAAGGGTGCAAGGCAGAGAAGAGAAGGGTGCAAGGCAAAGAGGAGAAGGGTGCAAGGCAAAGAAGAGAAGGGTGCAAGGAAGAGAGGAGAAGGGTGCAATGTAGAGAAGGGTGCAAGGCGGAAGGGGAGAAGGGTGCTAGGTAGAAAGGAGAAGGGTGCAAGGTGGAGGGGAGAAGGGTGCAAGGCGGAGGGGAGAAGGGTGCAAGGCAGATAGGAGAAGGGTGCAAGGCAAAGAGGAGAAGGGTGCAAGGAAGAGAGGAGAAGGGTGCAAGGTAGAGAAGGGTGCAATGTAGAGAGGAGAAGGGTGCAAGGCGGAGGGGAGAAGGGTGCAAGGCAGATAGGAGAAGGGTGCAAGGCGGAGAGGAGAAGGGTGCAAGGCGGAGGGGAGAAGGGTGCAAGGTGAAGGGGAGAAGGGTGCAAGGCAGAGGGGAGTAGGGTGCAAGGCAGAGGGGAGAAGGGTGCAAGGCAGAGGGGAGAAGGGTGCAAGGGAGAGAGGAGAAGGGTGCAAGGTAGAGAAGGGTGCAAGGCAGAGGAGGATAAGGGTTCATGGCAGATGGGATATGGGTGAAAGGCAGAGGGGAGAAGGGTGAAAGGCAGCGGGGAGAAGGGTGCAAGGCAGAGGGGAGAAGTGTGCAAGGCAGAGAAGAGAAGGGTGCAAGGCAAAGAGGAGAAGGGTGCAAGGCAAAGAGGAGAAGGGTGCAAGGAAGAGAGGAGACGGGTGGAAGGTAGAGAAGGGTGCAAGGCGGAGGGGGAGAAGGGTGCAAGGTAGAGGGGAGAAGGGTGCAAGGTAGAGTGGAGAAGGGTGCAGGGTGGAGGGGAGAAGGGTGCAAGGCAGAGGGGAGAAGGGTGCAAGGCAGAGGGGAGAAGGGTGCAAGGTGGAGGGGAGAAGGGTGCAAGGCAGAGGGGAGAAGGGTGCAAGGCAGAGGGGAGAAGGGTGCGAGGCAGAGGGGAGAAGGGTGCAAGGCAGAGGGGAGAAGGGTGCAAGGCAGAGAGGAGAAGGGTGCAAGGCAGAGAGGAGAAGGGTGCAAGGTAGAGAAGGGTGCAAGGCGGAGGGGGAGAAGGGTGCATGGCAGATGGGAGAAGGGTGAAAGGCAGAGGGGAGAAGGGTGCAAGGAAGAGAGGAGAAGGGTGCAAGGTAGAGAAGGGTGCAAGGCGGAGGGGGAGAAGGGAGCAAGGCAGAGGTGAGAAGGGTGCAAGGCAGAGGTGAGAAGGGTGCAAGGCAGAGAGGAGAAGTGTGCAAGGCAAAGGGGAGAAGGGTACAAGGCAAAGGGGAGATGGGTGCAAGGCAGAGGGGAAAAGGGTGCAAGGCAGAGGGGAGAAGGATGCAGGGTAGAGAAGGGTGCAAGGCGGCGGGGGAGAAGGGTGCAAGGTGGAGGGGGAGAAGGATGCAAGGTAGAGAGGAGAAGGATGCAAGGTAAGTGTTACTTATAACGGCTGTATTGGTCACAGTGGCATAACAATCGCCCCGCATCCCCTGCAGTATGGCGGGTCGCTGGCCTGAGAGCTCTAGACTGGCACGGAGAATGGGAGGGGGGCCCCCTCCATGTAGTTTGCAGGGGGGCCCCCTCATGTTTTGTTACGCCACTGCAGCTCACCTGAGTAGCAGGCGGGCATGAGATCGTTTGAACATTAGAAAAGATTAGGTCTAGAGTGTGACCAGCCCGATGAGTAGGTCCATTATTCTTTAGTGTCAGACCTAAGGCTGATAGGTCTGTTATTAATGATTGAGCGTCATTGCAGTCCAGTTTCTCACAGTGGACATTAAAATCTCCAACTAGTGTGAACTCACAGTCATCATTAATATGTGGAGCAAGTAGTTCAATTAGGTTGTTAGTGTTGAACTGTTATTGTTTGTTTTGTCTTTAATACATGAAACCTACGTGTCACTTTTTAGTATTTCGCTCGTGAATATACACTCCGCACAGTAATGGCGGCTTCTTTACACTTCATCAACGGGCTGTGACTAAAACACAGTCCGTTTTCTATGTCTAGTGGTCGTTGTTTCTCTTAACAACGATATTTTTTTCCAACCCACGCTCTTCATAGTGTTGAGCATTGCTCATTTAGTCTACTCGTTCTTATTTATTTTTTACGTTGTTCGGATCATTTTTGTTTCTTTTCCTGCACACCAGCAGGCTTCTTCTCTCGCGATATTCAACATATATAAACCGCTTCCGCAGTCTGTCTTCTATGTTCTCCCGCGTCCAGACGCGGGATTCAACACTGACTCCAACTTTGTTCACCGGACGGCGTCGGATTTTTACATCCTTGCGTACAACCAGTCACAGGTAAACTCGTATTAAGACTAGCTCGGAACCTAAACATATCAGTAACTCGGGGTTCACTGTTTAATCTTTTCCTATTCGTTTTCTTCGCATTCAGCTCTGTTTATTTATACTGCATTTCCAAGTCACGAGGACCAAACTTGTTCAACGCGGCACCACTGCATAGTGTTCTTTGCAGGTACTAACCGTTTACACAATAGATGTTTCCCATATTCATTCTTACTTCACACATTCTTAGAACGTATTATTATTTTGTCCTATCAGGTTTCACAGAAGGAGGCGTACCATTATATGCCTTGAGATTTACAGAGACCCACACAGATCAAGAACAACGTTTTGACCAATCTCGTCTGAGGTTCTAGGATATTATATATTTGGTAGGTGATCTACAGTACTCAGTCACTCTCATTCAATTTTACAACTTGTACACATCAGCTGACTCGCGTTTTTTACCGTTATACAGATCCTAGGCTTCAAGATTCTATGCGTTGATAACACGAGCTGCAGCTTACCTGTTACGTTTTTGAACACCAAATTGTACATTTGCAGGTATGTTTAAGCCGGAATGCATTTTCGCGTGTTCCGTTAGATGTCACATTTGAACTTATGCTCACACTGATATTATTTCTCACATAGAAGTCAAGCAACGCAGTTGGCAGTCAGTCTTCTCGATCACGGTTTCGGTTCAGTAATATTCGCGGTAAGAGGTTTTCATATATTTTGTTGAGCTCCTCATTCCAGTTCGTTTTAGACCTACATTTGATGGAGCAAGGATTCGCACGTTAAGCGACTTGCTCTCATTCAAGAACCTCGTTTAATGTATAATCATATTAATCCAACTGTTCGTCATTTATTTTTACTTTTTCCCCAACACGTGGGTGTCCCCAAGAGGCTTGCCTGTGTGTCTTTTCATACTAACAAAGCTTGCACTAGAAGAAATGGCTGCTTCGCTGAAATTCAGTCTGCGCATGCGTCGGTCATACCCATGTGATGTGACGCACTCGCATTCTGGAGGGAATCTGTGCTCATGCGCACTGTGGCAAACATGGCCGCTTGTCTCTTACCACGCTCTACGCTTGCTACTGCTGCTTTAGCCTATCTGTCTTTTCGCACTAAAATGTAATACTATAGAAGTTTTAAAGTTAAGGGGTGTGTTTAATTTTAGCCTGGTATACAGTGTGCTCATTTTATATGTGATTCTAATTTGTTCTCGCTTACTTTTCATGTATCGCGTCTCTGGGGCTGGGAAAATCGGGAGTGGAGCCATACTTGAGGCTCTGCTGGGCACTGTCATGTGACCGGGGAGAAGCTCCACTGCGCAGAAGCTGAAACAAGCCAGCTGGCTCCTGAAGCACAATGCGCCTGAGAAACTTCTCTGAGAGACCAAATCTTACCTTGAAAGATGCAATACTGTTGCTACCTGCTATGAACTATATTGTACTGCTGTATTCCTATGCATGGGAACGTGAACCCAAGGGGCGGGTAGGCAGAAATTATTATGTATGATGGGAACGCAAAATTCTAGGAGGTGACAATGATCTCATCACCTCTCCTGACCAATCATAGTCTGAAAAACTGTCACTTGCAACATTGGTGGGTGGTCTAAGGGTCCCCAAACAGTATAACTGCCCTAGTTTAGCTTAGGAAAATTGTCCGACTTGTCCGAGTAGCAGACCTGTCACTGACCCTACGAACTCTATAGGTGCCTAATCTTGAGTGCTGCGGAGCACTCTGTCCATACTTTCCACAAACTCCTAGGGGTGGAAATAGTCATAAGTGCTGGCGGAGCACTTTGCTGGGAAATTCGAAAACCCAATCGGGGTTACTGGCGGATTACTTGCAGAAAGGGGTAACGCAGGCGTCGCTTCTGAAGCTGTGGGTGTTGGTCGTACCTTGGTGAGCCCAGTCCTGATCCCAAATCCTGAGGGGTATCCTGTCCTGTCTGCCCGTGAGCTGTACCTGCTCGCATTCTGGCATTCCTTTTCTGAGGGTCCTTGTCCCCGTCCTCCCAACTGACCCGTGGCCAGGGTTGGTCTTCACTCTGAATTAGGTATTTATTAGTCTGTGGGTTTGCGTCTCTCTCGTCTCTCGTCTCTCTCTCTCTCTCTCTCTCTCTCTCTCTCTCTCTCCATTTTCTTAATAAAGCACTCTTGCCTGTGATATTGCTCTATCACCTTGAGAAGCGAGTTATATGAAATTGTTTATTAGAATTGTTCCACTTCTCTCCCCACCTTTAGAGAATTGCCAAACTTTCATATTTCATTAGTATGTTCCCGTTTTTCCCCTTTCCCTTAGTGCGATTGCCGTGAACTTAGCAAGATAGCATAATAGCCTAGATAAATGTTATAGATCCTGTTCATATCCCATGTCCTAGTTTAACCTTTCAGTGACTAGTTGGTTCCTAATTTTTACCCTTAGTGTTTCCGTATACTCAAATGGTTCTTGCTTTAATTCACAGTTACCTTTTGGTGGTGATTATGATGCTTGATGTGTTACTTTGCATTTTGCTAATACTGACATATTCACTTTGAAATTTCCTACATAAACACTTAAAACTTTTCAGGTGTCTGTGGTCATTTTGTGGAACATAGTGTGGACAAGTATAAATTGGGTTATAAAGTGTATTTTTCTTCTAGGACCCCTGTCACCTTTTCCCTGCTAGCTCCTGATCCATCTGGAGTAATGTGCCTGTGGTAAGTCAGGTACATGATCAGCAGTGGTGAGAAGTCACCCCCCGAATTACTTATAGTGGCGTGTACAAACTCACCCGGTTCACGCCAAACGCGAGTCATTGGTTTGAATGCGCACGCCAGGGCCCAGTGCGTGTGAGAATCGGGAAACCCAGTGACCCGGGTGAACTGCGCGCTCTATCAGTAATTTTCTGGTAGCAGAGGTAATGGTTAGGACTAGTTAAATTAGGTAGACAGGATAGTTGATAAACAAAATGTGAAAATTAAAATGTGCTGCTAAAATTTCTATGCTGCTGATTTCTCTATTTGCATTTCAAATATTTTGCAATGTTTTAAGGATTCATATGACTGTGTATATGATTTTGCATTGCTGCTATAGATAATTATATGTAATACTAAACAAGAACTGTTTGTACGTGTTCAAGTGTAGACCGAATCCCCGGGGAAGTATATAGCTAACGGTGAGTAGAATCCGATTAGCTGGAAAAGTCACGTGTTTCGAGTCATTAGTGTAGGGTGAAGGAATACCTGGAAGCACTAATTAGGATCTTTTTTTGCACCTGTATAACTGATAGCCACGAGTCCTTTGTATAAAACTTCCCTTGTGATATCACCTAGAAAGGGTCACATGTGGGAGGAGTAATAGGGTCTCCGAGGCTTGACTGGTAAGTAAGATAGTTCGCTGGTGAAATCCTGGCTCAGTACATATCCCCGACTAAGGTGGATGAGTCAGAAGAATAACGGGTTCTATATTACTAGTGTGAAGGGACAGGCAAAGAAGTCTATCCAGAGTGAATGAAAAGTAGACAGAAGTGGTTTACTTGTAGTGAGAGAAAGTTTTTCTATCTATTTAGAACACTCAAACATAGTGGCAGACGTTGTGTGTTAGTTACTAAGTTTTGCGCTCGCACTTTAGGAAGAGTTAAAAGTTTCCGTTACCTTGTGAAGGAGGGAGTCGGGTGGAAAGCTGCTCTGACGTCACTCCGTGCCGCGCTGGTATTGGTCAGAACAGCGGGTGTGTAGTAAAGCCGAATTTGTAAGGGAGGGGTGAGTGCCGGAGCGTGGGACTTGGTCTCGCGAAAGATCATCACATTCACCCAACAGCTATGTTCTTGAAATAGTAGGAACTACTCAGCAGAGAATCAATGCATCAAGTTCAATTTAATCACGATAGACGTACTGAATGTGTGAACAGTCTAGGAATTCCTTGCCACAGTGTCATTTTATGTGTATCGCAATTGTGATAGTCCATTATTGGTTAAAAGTCATTGATTAATCATGCTATGTATCATTAGACATGTAAGTGCTGAATGACGTTATTTAAACAAGTCTTATTTTTATTTGTTTTTTCAGTTTCTCCTGACGAAGGGACACCCTCCCGAAATGCATTGGGATTTGGTCATGCTTTAAGTTAAAAGCATTACTATTGTTTAGTTTATGATTGGACAGTGAATTTATTGTGCACAAACAAACCCAACAAAGAGTGATTGTTTTTGAAAAATGGATATGCTCAGATAACTTTCTGTTCAAAGGAAGGACTTACACAAGATTAAAAATTTATGAAATATGTCAAGTTTTCAAGATTTTGTTTACATAAGCAGATGGAGATCTGCCAAAGGTAGTGCAAGTAGGGTCTAATGACGTGTGTCACTAGTGAATCTCTCATCTTATGTTTGTGGAGGGTGGCTCCTCCTTCCCTCCTTGCACACCAGTTCGAACATTGCGCATCATAATTTGGAAATCTTTAAACGAAAAGAGTTTATAGGAGTGCACCTCTCAACCCCTATTGAGATTATCACCTGTGTTGTGTATGCATATGTTGTGTAGTGGAATAATGTGGGTTGGATTGTAATTTTTAGTTGCGGAATTGTGTCAAGTGGATTTGTGTAGTGGAATTATGTGGCATGGTGTGCAGTGGAATTATGCAGATAGTAATTATGTGGTATTGAGTGTACTGGAACTATGTGGAGTGAGATTGTGTGTTATGAGTGTAATTATGTGGAATGGTATTTTGTGTTGAATGATGGGATATTTACTTTTATTTTAATATCTTTTCTTTCAAACACAAATACAGTGATGAACAGTAAAAACTGTACCTCGACAGAAAATGTTCCCTTCAGTGTTGTTAAACATGGGGCAGTAGTGTGAAAACACGATCGGTAGCAAGTCTTAGGCTGACTAGAAAATGCCCTGTTTAATCCCTTATTCAAGATCAGTGTTTAAGGCAGCATGGAAAACAATCAAAACATTGTATTGCTGCTGTTAACAATAAAGCCTGAGCAAAAAAGTCTGTTTTGTAGTCGTCAATAAAAGTCACTCATAACCAATATCCTGACTGATTAAAGATAATGCTTGATGTCTTTGAAACTCCACCAATACACATAATCTGACATTAAAATGAGCGAGAAGGTTGCACTACCACAACATGTAGATGTCCCTGCAATGGTCACTCAATTAAACAGCAATATTCCCACTGTCAGCAAACATGATTTTAGTGATATCATCAAGAATGTTAATAGTGATGTAATATCACCATTAAGATCATCTGTGACCATGCACGAGGCCTTGAGTAGTGCTCTGGGCCCAGGGTCACCGCTCAGTAGATCTCTCTTTCAAGTGACCGACTCCACGCGTTTTCTTGTGCAAGAGATCCGGGTAACAAGTCTCCTGATGGGTGCTGTACATGATTCGGAAGGTGTCTCACTGATGTGTGGTAGGGATACACTCAAAACGACGACCAGCCCCATGAATCGGCCAAGACAACGGCTAGTAGCAGCCGATCAAACCATGCAGAGACGATTACCAGCTTTTCCTGTGTGAATCTATGTGGTTTACATGGCTAGCCTAACTAGTACCACATGTATGTGTGAGGCGATCTTAATTAAATGATGGGAGGGGCACACCCACGTTGGGTGGAGTCCTGTATCTATTTAGACCCTACCGTTATCAGCAGGGTTTACTAGTCGTCAGAACTGATATCCGTCCTTTTCCTACCTGTTTCCTCTACTGCTCTCCTATCTCTCATCCTCCCTCCCTCCAGAAACCAACGGAACGCCAAGTGTATGCATCTTGAGCGAAATCACCTATACTTCGATGGAGCAGGAAGGCTGGAGTACACCTTCGTTTGACTAAGACACTTCCTGAAGAATGAAGAATTGTGGACATTGGCATGATCAGAGTTGCACACCCACACATATCACAGCTGGAGACTGCCACATCACTGTTTCCCTTGACATGATGCTGAATTAGCATGGAGGACCATGAGCCGTGTCACTATTCACCATGCCTTGGAGTCAGTAGTAGTCATATGCGTCCCCATATGTAATGTCATTAAGGTCAAAGGATGTGTGATGTCACTTCCGGTACACCTGCCATTTTGGTGTATTGATGTCTATGATTCTGCCCATAGCCGAATCTGTGCACAGCAACAGGTCAGTATGAGCTTGCATAACTTGCAAAAGGTGCCAATGCCTGGTAGTCAAATCTTTGCAATCAAAGCTATTGATCAACAGAATGGACTGCAGGGGTTCGAACCTTTACCCCTTGTGAACAAGTCTTTCATTATGATCCCTAAACCAACATTCCCAGGCACTCAGGGGTCACTTGTGTGTGGTAAAATGAATCAGTCTATCTTGGCAACTAATAAAGCTGTGGGAAATGCTGCAAAGTGACTTCTGTACTTAAGGGAGTACCACGTCACCTGTCCATTCAGAACAACCATCGCTCCCGACTTTGATGCTAAAGTGTCCCAGAAACGGAGACAATAAACAAGCAGCTGTGCATCACCTAGAGTGACTCTTTGTCTTGAACTCGGTCTGGTACATGGATGTAATAACGGTTTAATTTCTTGCGCCGTGACACAAGCAAAAAGAAAATCACATATATAAATATTGCCTGATGTCCACAGCACTACCGCTGCATATGCCAATCGGTCACAATTAGAGAATCCTAATCAAGTTAATGGACATCTCGTATCATGGTCGGTGCGTCTGCGGGGTATGAGGAACGTGTATATTGTATTCAACTTGAAAATGCCTCCCTGACCAAGCCCACAAAGGGGCAGCAATAATGGAGCCAGCAAAGGGAGGGGCTGCTTAGCAGATCCGCTCTGGCCACAGGAGAGGGCAAGGTACGCTAATGGCAGAAGGGATGAACAACATAAGAGGAGCTACGGGCAGTCTCATGGTGGAGCAAAAAGAGGGGCGGTAATTAGACGAAGGGACACGTAGCACAAGAGGAGGGAGGAAAGGTGCAGAGCGGCATGCACAAAAAGTGGGCGGGCGCACAGTAGTGGTTGTGAAAAGTGACTTTACGATAAACAGTTGCGCTTGTGAAAAGTGCTCGTAAATAAATTCCAAAATAGCCCCGAACTCGGCCAAAGTAGTACAACGCCATTGTATACTTGGTCAAGGTGCTGAGGGGCAGCACCGCTACTCTTCGGATGCTCACACACAACACAAACAAGGGTGCAAATGTTTCACCTGGGAGTGCAGGTGGTGTACTCGGTTGTCCAGCAACACGCCGTCAGAGGCTGGAGGTGATCCGGTATGCTGCCTCATGTTTCCAAGCCGCTCTCCGCTTGCTCACGCTGCCTTGTGGCAAATCTATATACACACTTCTCTCTGCTTATAGAGAGAACAACTAACAGAACAAGCCCGGGAGTGGTGCGTGCATGCGTGCTCGCGAGGTCTTCACTTTTCAAGCACTGCACTTGTGCTTGTGGCACGCCGCTGCTCGATCCCGCAAGGTGGATGACGCCACAAGCACGAGTGCAGCACTTGAAAAGTGAAGACCGAATGCTAAAGGCCCTCCTAGAGCAGCGCATGTGCGCTGCCTAGGCGAGAACTAAAAAATAACTGCTAACAGAACAGAATCGGTTAACACGTTGGGAGAGGAGCTGGACCGAATTCAGACGGCAGATACTCACAGTGATCAAAACGGACCGCAGTCGAATAAATAGTGACATGATAAGCAAACCCTTATTACAATTAGATCCAACCTTACTACTGGAAGTTTCCCCACTACTGGAAAATAAGAGTCTTAAAGCAGCAAAGTTAGAGCAGAAGCAAGAACTAGGAGGAAAGAAAAGGCGGTGAAGCTGCTTCTCAAAAATAAACCAAGCTTCAACAGCTGTCCTTCAGGTAGAAAAGGATGAGAAATCTTGGGGCAAATGTTCTGCAACTGGGGTGTATCTCAGAGGTGCTAGAAGGTGATCTGTACTAGTCAGTGCACTCTATTAGAAGTCACAGAGTGACAAAGCTACTTCAAATACTTCAAAGGTATACAGTAGTAATCAGTACACCGCAATGGATGCTGCAGGGAAGGAAAGCTACTAGAGGTATACAGTACTAGTCAGTACACTGCGTTACATGGTACAGCGTGAGAGAGTTATTAGAAAGTATACAGTACTAGTCAGTACACTGCGTTACATGGTACAGCGTGAGAGAGTTATTAGAAGGTATACAGTGCTAGTCACTACACTGCGTTACATGGTACAGCGTGAGAGAGTTATTAGTAAGTATACAGTACTAGTCAGTACACTGCATTAGATGGTACAGAGCTACTCCAAGCTATAATGTAATAGCCAGTACAGTGCATTTGATTGTACAGAAAACAGAATTGATCCAAGACATGCTGTACTAGTTAGTAATCTATATTAGATTATACAGAGCAAGAGAGCTACTCGAAGAAATACAGTACTAGTCAGTACACTGCATTTGATGGTACAGAATGACAGATCTACTCCAAGGTATACAGTTCCAGTCATATACCACACTGCATTGTAGATGGATGCACTACATCAGAGTAGATATATGCGCTAGGTCAGCGTGGGTGCATGTGCTAGGTCAGTGTAGGTTCATACACCACGTCACTATAGGTGCATACGTTAGATTAGAAGTCTGCGCTAGGTCAGTGTAGGTGCATGTGTTAGGTCAGTGTAGGTGCATGCGCTAGGTCAGTGTAGGTGCATGCCATAGGTCAGTGTAGGTGCATGCCCTAGGTCAGTATGTGCTGGGTCATTGCAGAAGCATGTGGTAGGTCACTGTTGGACCTAGAACTCTGGAACACAGAATGAGTTATGCAGTACATGCCAAATTCTGAGGTGCAATTCCATGCCATCCCATATTATACTATGATCCCGCCCCATATCACATCACACCATCCCATTATAACGTTCCATACCATACCACCATAACATACCATTTCATAAAACTCCAATCCACACCATCCAATCGCATCTAATCCCTTCCTACCCCATACCATACCACCATAACATTCCATGCCATACCGTTCCATAGCACACCACACCAATCCACACCACACCATCCCATCATACCATATTACACCATGATACCAACCCATAGCACACCACACCATCCCATCCAATCATAATTTTCCAAACCATACAATACCATACCATACACAACCTCATCCCTTCCTAACCCATACCATACGAACATAACATTCCATACCATACCACACAAAACCATACCATACCACATCATTTTCATGAACCATAACATACAGAGCTAATCGTCAATGATATTTACCTTTATAACTCTTCACCACCATCTCTGGGCACTGAATCTTCACATTATCACACCTGTAATAAATAACACACACATCATCCTTGTATTAAAGAGCAATGACAGCTACAGGAACAGAGGATGAATATCACATAAGACCTGTAATTGAAATAAGATTCAGATTTAAGAGCAGCGCTTATACATTTCTAATGCTAGGCAACGGAGTGGTAAAGAGACCAGTACAGAAAGGCCTGTCCCAAACAAATTATTTATAAAAATGTTTACAGTTTATTTAAAATGCATAAATGCAACATCAAGCGAAGGGGATGGGATGAGACACAGGCCGTGGATGGGTGGGGTGCGTTGACGTTTCGACTCGGCTTGTGCATAGAGGGTGACTTATACCTCCACTGCGAGACTTCTTCAGGACGAAAGAGGGGGCAACCTAGGGGTGAAAGATCAACTGTGCGTTAACTGGCGCCTATTACCCAATCCGGGAGAGAACTGAGTGACGGTATAGTACTGACCTAATCCTGGTGCCACACAGGCATCTCAGGTAAACCCCTGGAGGTTGAGTAGTTAATGGCTCTGTCAGGGCTTTCTGTGGAAAAACCAATACTAAACTTACTATGCATACAATTCTGCATGTGGCGCAAGGTATGAGGTGACTCTGATTCTGCTCTCCCCCATTAGTAGTGAGCTGAAATCCACTCATGGGGGCCCACCTTGTGAAGTCCTCACCGGTATTTAAAACCCTCAATTAATTAGAACATGGTCATCAGACATTTGAATTAATCTGTCAAGACCTGCACCAGGATTAGGTCAGGACTATACCGTCACTCAGTTCTCTCCCGGATTGGGTAATAGGCGCCAATTAACCGACAGTTGATCTTTCACCCCTAGTTTGCCCCCAGCCCCCCTTTCGTTCTGAAGAAGACTCACAGCGGAGGTATAAGTCACCCTCTATGCACAAGCCGAGTCGAAACGTCGACGCACCCCACCCATCAATCGCCTGTATCTCATCCCACCCCCTTCGCTTGATGTTGCATTTGTGCATTTGCAAAAAACTTGTAAAAAATCTTATAAATAATCTGTTTGGGACAGGCCTTTCTGTACTGGTCTGTTTACCAGTCCATTGCCTAAGCATTAAAAATGTATAAACTCTGAATATTAGTGACTATTCACTTTTCCCGACCCATCACAAGCACACCCATTCTTCTCCCGTCCCTTGAGCAATCTTTGTACCTTCCTTTTGTCTAAATTACCTTTTGATCTGTTTCAAGTATATGAAATTAAATATACTAGACTTAAACAATTCTTTGGCGCTTTTGTGTTTCACATTGACTGTACGTTTTGAAAAATGCTATCTTAGATAGCAGGGTATGTTGTTGTGTTCATTGTTGGTATGTCTTACCAGAGTTTGACTTAATTAAGCAACACACACATGATAAATTATAAATTATTCTTCTCTAAAGCAGTTGCGGACCACTTGTTCATTACCTCATTGTACCCAGATCTTCTAGCAATTATTGGGTTACCCCATTATTTTGTAATGGGCATATAGCCAATCAGAACACAGCAATCGGGCGCTCCCCATGCCAGACATCTGAACACGTTACCCACTGGCCGCATTGTGTCCATGCAAGGTCGAGGCCCACCTGGATTATCCATTTAAAATAATGTATGACTCCAGAGGCAGCAATATATAATCCTCACCATACAAGGATCGCCAGAATAATTTTCCTGCCAATAATGAACTTTCTATAAGACTGCTACAGAGTGATTGAAATGTGACCCTGTGCCTGTCACTCTTATCCTGGCTGCTACGTTTAATCGAACTAACTGTTCCTGTTTTGCCAAACGCCTCTTGTCTCTTGTTTTTCAAAGATCTTTCACGTTCAAACAACACTGTGATATAGATGCTCTCCTTCAAAGGTGGGAAAATCTGCCCCTCGGTATCTGTGGGAGAGTGAACATCATTAAGATGCTGGTTCTTCCTAAGGTGATCGTCTTGTTTAACACTAAACCACTTCCTTTCCCCAAAACGCTTTTGCAGAAATTGCAAGGGAGGGTCGGAAGCTGTATCCAGGGGAGCCGGGATCTCATGAAACAAGCATTTTCAATGCAATAGGTCTCGCATTTGTGAGAGTTTAACCTATTGGCATTGTAAATGGCAATGCCTTTTATTTACGTTTTAAAAACCAACACATAAATAAAAGGCATTGCCATTTACAATGCCAATGGCTCAAACTCTAACAACTGCGAGACCTATTGCATTGCAAATGTTTGTTACATTTGGTAACACTATTTGGGCATAGGTTTCACCTCATTAATACCGGTTTAATACCCAAATATAGCAAAAAGCAAAAGAAAGGTGACCAGTCAAGCTTTGCGAAGGGCCTTTTCACTGTTCGGCAACACACAAGTATGACTGACTGTCTCTAAAAAAAGAAGGTGGGGGGTTGTTTGACTTAGTAGCAGAGAGATGAGAGCACCTTTGCTGCAAAAAGGTGAGGGCAACACACTGGAGCTAATTTTTTTCTAGAAGGGAGGAGATGTGGCCTAATGTTGAGAGCTGCCTACTTAGTTCAAGTCCTCAAAGCAGCGCAACTTTGTGTGATTCTGGGCAAATCATTTAATCGCTCAATGCCTAAAAAAAGAAAATAATAATAATAAGTGAATCTGACCTCGTGTTTGTGTTAATGAAATGGTGCTTATGTAAAGTGTTTCAATGCCCTTGGGCCGAGTCTGCCCTACATAAAACTAAAAAAAAGGGGATGGATAAAATGTTTCAAGATTGGAGTGATGGCCAGGCATGGTCGCTAAGTTGTGACAGAGGCAGAGGCGATAGACTGCTACTTAGGGACTCAGCTATCATTGGTGCAGTAGGTGCATTTGCACTGGGACCCAGGAGTGTGAGGGTCTCACACTAACCAAATTATGGTGAAAACTGTTTTTTAGTCCATTTCTGTCATTGTTTGACGAGTTTACCCCACGTTTCACTTTTATTGTGGATTATGGGTTACAAAAAAAGTATCCATGATATGATCTCAAAAGCCCCGCATCTGAGCTCAGCCCTGCTTCCTGATCCTTTCCATAAAATTTTGCAGGGGGAGCCCTGACTTTAAAACATTTTGCTTTTTTTGGGAGGTTGTGGGGGTGTGGGTGGGGGGGGGGAAGGGGGGAGGAGCAAAAAAATGTGTAAACCTGTCTTACGACAACCTCAGCTCGACTCATCCTGTAAACGCTGCTGCCTTTACGGTGATGTTTAATTGGAAAGGCTTTCAAATGGGCCCTTGAAGGCCACTATCTCGATTCAGAAAAGGGGGTGGTGATGAACAGAGTGTCTGAATTAAGCAGACCACTCTTACCCAGTCTAAAGATCAGGGCTTGATCCATCACCGTTATTTATCTCACTGCACCATCCCAGCTCAAAACCTGGCTATATGCAAATCAGTCTGTCCCTGGCCCAGTGCATCATGGGAACAGGGCAGACTAAACTACCAAGCCAGTTCTTTACCAGAAAGGAGACAAGCTACCGGGGACCGGTTTCTGGCATTTGAGCCGTCTTCGGCCCGGCTTGCTTGAATCCTGATGGTGCAGTGAGAAAGGGACTCATGTCTGAGTATACCCTGCCACACCTATAGTGGCCAAAAACGATTCAGAAAAGGGGGGTGGTGATGAACAGAGTGTCTGAATTAAGCAGACCACTCTTACCCAGTCCAAAGATCAGGGCTTGATCCATCACCGTTATTTATCTCACTGCACCATCCCAGCTCAGAACCTGGCTATATGCAAATCAGTCTGTCCCTGGCCCAGTGCATCATGGGAACAGGGCAGACTAAACTACCAAGCCAGTTCTTTACCAGAAAGGAGACAAGCTACCGGGGACCGGTTTCTGGCATTTCAGCCGTCTTCGGCCCGGCTTGCTTGAATCCTGATGGTGCAGTGAGAAAGGGACTCATGTCTGAGTATACCCTGCCACACCTATAGTGGCCAAAAACGATTCAGAAAAGGGGGTGGTGATGAACAGAGTGTCTGAATTAAGCAGACCACTCTTACCCAGTCCAAAGATCAGGGCTTGATCCATCACCGTTATTTATCTGGTCAAAAACGATTCAGAAAAGGGGGTGGTGATGCACTGGGCCAGGGTCAGACTAATTTGCATATAGCCAAGTTCTGAGCTGGGATGGTGCAGTGAGCTAAAAAACGGTGATGGATCAAGCCCTGATCTTTGGACTGGGTAAGAGTGGTCTGCTTAATTCAGACACCCTGTTCATCACCACCCCCTTTTCTGAATCATTTTTGTCCACCATAAGTGTGGAAGGGTATACTCAGATGTGAGTCCCTAGCTCATTGCACCATCAGGATTCAAGCAAGCCGGGCCGAAGACGGCTGAAATGCCAGAAACCGGTCCCCGGTAGCTTGTTTCCTTCCCAGTATAAGAATTGGCTTGGTAGTTTGGTCTGCCCTGTTCCCATGATGCACTGGGCCAGGGTCAGACTAATTTGCATATAGCCAAGTTCTGAGCCGGGATGGTGCAGTGAGCTAAAAAACGGTGATGGATCAAGCCCTGATCTTTGGACTGGGTAAGAGTGGTCTGCTTAATTCAGACACTCTGTTCATCACCACCCCCTTTTCTGAATCATTTTTGTCCACCATAAGCGTGGAAGGGTATACTCAGATGTGAGTCCCTAGCTCATTGCACCATCAGGATTCAAGCAAGCCTGGCCGAAGACGGCTGAAATGCCAGAAACCGGTCCCCGGTAGCTTGTTTCCTTCCCAGTATAAGAATTGACTTGGTAGTTTGGTCTGCCCTGTTCCCATGATGCACTGGGCCAGGGTCAGACTAATTTGCATATAGCCAAGTTCTGAGCTGGGATGGTGCAGTGAGCTAAAAAACGGTGATGGATCAAGCCCTGATCTTTGGACTGGGTAAGAGTGGTCTGCTTAATTCAGACACTCTGTTCATCACCACCCCCTTTTCTGAATCATTTTTGTCCACCATAAGCGTGGAAGGGTATACTCAGATGTGAGTCCCTAGCTCATTGCACCATCAGGATTCAAGCAAGCGGGGCCGAAGACGGCTGAAATGCCAGAAACCGGTCCCCGGAAGCTTGTTTCCTTCCCAGTATAAGAATTGGCTTGGTAGTTTGGTCTGCCCTGTTCCCATGATGCACTGGGCCAGGGTCAGACTAATTTGCATATAGCCAAGTTCTGAGCTGGGATGGTGCAGTGAGCTAAAAAACGGTGATTGACCAAGCCCTGATCTTTGGACTGGGTAAGAGTGGTCTGCTTAATTCAGACACTCTGTTTATCACCACCCCCTTTTATGAATCATTTTTGTCCACCATAAGCGTGGAAGGGTATACTCAGATGTGAGTCCCTAGCTCATTGCACCATCAGGATTCAAGCAAGCCGGGCCGAAGACGGCTGAAATGACAGAAACCGGTCCCTGGTAGCTTGTTTCCTTCCCAGTATAAGAATTGGCTTGGTAGTTTGGTCTGCCCTGTTTCCATGATGCACTGGGCCAGGGTCAGACTAATTTGCATATAGCCAAGTTCTGAGCTGGGATGGTGCAGTGAGCTAAAAAACGGTGATGGATAAAGCCCTGATCTTTGGACTGGGTAAGAGTGGTCTGCTTAATTCAGACACTCTGTTCATCACCACCCCCTTTTCTGAATCATTTTTGTCCACCATAAGCGTGGAAGGGTATACTCAGATGTGAGTCCCTAGCTCATTGCACCATCAGGATTCAAGCAAGCCGGGCCGAAGACGGCTGAAATGCCAGAAACTGGTCCCCGGTAGCTTGTTTCCTTCCCAGTATAAGAATTGGCTTGGTAGTTTGGTCTGCCCTGTTCCCATGATGCACTGGGCGAGGGTCAGACTAATTTGCATATAGCCAAGTTCTGAGCTGGGATGGTGCAGTGAGCTAAAAAACGGTGATGGATCAAGCCCTGATCTTTGGACTGGGTAAGAGTGGTCTGCTTAATTCAGACACTCTGTTCATCACCACCCCCTTTTCTGAATCATTTTTGTCCACCATAAGCGTGGAAGGGTATACTCAGATGCGAGTCCCTAGCTCATTGCACCATCAGGATTCAAGCAAGCCGGGCCGAAGACGGCTGAAATGCCAGAAACCGGTCCCCGGTAGCTTGTTTCCTTCCCAGTATAAGAATTGGCTTGGTAGTTTGGTCTGCCCTGTTCCCATGATGCACTGGGCCAGGGTCAGACTAATTTGCATATAGCCAAGTTCTGAGCTGGGATGGTGCAGTGAGCTAAAAAACGGTGATGGACCAAGCCCTGATCTTTGGACTGGGTAAGAGTGGTCTGCTTAATTCAGACACTCTGTTCATCACCACCCCCTTTTCTGGGCCACTATCCCGAGGCGGGCCCCGCCCCAGCTGAAAAGTGGCCTCCCTTGGGTCATCAACACAATGGCAGTTTGCCTTTCTTGGGGGGAGGTGGGAGCTGCCAGGCGCCTGACCCGCAACCTCTCAGATCCTGACAGGCCTTGATTGAGGTCCTTTCTTTTGCAGAGATGACAGAAAGAAAGGGGTGGGGCACTTTCTGCCAAGTGACGCAATGAATAGTGCCTGGCCTTGGCTCTTGCTCTGCGAGGAAAGCTTAGGCGACAGGCAAGTCCTGTCAGACCCGGATGTTAGGATGGTGTGTCTAAATATATATATATATATATATATATATATATATATATATATATATATATATATATATATATATACACACACACACACACACACACACACACACACACATTACACAAGGACACATTCATTTTTGTTAGGCACGAGGATATTATGCGATTTGCCTATAATCACGATGTTTAACCGACTCCGAAACTCGAACATGGTTCCCCAGCTCCAAAGTCGGCAGCTCTGGCTGTTGCACCACATCTGTCGGGGCCGAACATTAGATCTGCCTACCATGCTGAAGACCAATTGGGGTGCAATAGCAGAGCCGGATGTGGGTGTCAAAGCAGTGTAAAGATGACGGACTGTACTGCCAACATCTGAAGTGATCTGCAGGTCACTAGACAGAATCTGTACGAATCCAACCTACTCTACTCTAACCTACATCCTTCCGATGTCAATAAATAAATAGAACACCTTTCTTTACATTGAACAACAGAACAACCGTTATACACGGCACTCTGCAGCGACAAAACTGGGTTTTAGGCGCTACATGAAATCAAGATTTTATAGTATTGAAACGGCAGGCAGCATTTTAGTCCAGAACTGAGGTGCAGGTACGTAGGTGTGTTTGTAGGTTGGGGGGGGGGGCATTGGCAGAGCTTCAGTGATGCCCAACCAGCATTCTACATTTTTCGATTCCTGCACCGGTTATCCCATTAGAAGCACAGTCGAGGGCTTCCCGGAGGGGAGGAGGGGGGGGGAATGTCTTGTTGCAGCAGGTGCGACCAGCACGCGCCGCCCGGGGCCGGCAAAGTCAGCCTCTCACCACAGGATCCGCACCGCGGCTCAAGTCAGAGGTTACACAAAAGACTCCACTCAACAAGTGTGCATCCCAACTTTGCCAGCAGCACATGGCAATGGCCCTCGCACATAGGGAGAAAGACATTTGAGCTCAGCAATATCCCAAATAAAATACAAGAGAGCTGAGGTGAAAACAGAAAAAAGTCCATACCTCGGCAGTTCATGGGCCGGAGCCGGACGGCCACTTTGACTTTACTGTCAGACATGTCGGCTCTGCACGGCGGCTCCCTCCCGGGATTACGGACTCCCTGGAGTTCGGCTGCAATCACATGAAGCCCTGAGGGCGTTGCGGGCGGCCCCAGGCTCGGGAATCCTGTGCACAGCTCCCAGGCGCAGCCTGCTCCATGCCTGGCCGCCCTGTGCGCATCACAGACCCGCAGCCTCCTCCTGAGGGTCCCGGGCGCTGCGCTCCATCCTCAATCCGGCCGCCATCTTCCAGCTTGCACCTGTTATTTAGTGCTTTGAAACGGCGAAAGTGCATTACGAAGCACATTATGAGCCATTGAGGTGGACAAGGCAGCAAATTCATAGAGTCTAACTGGGGCTCGGGCTTGGCTCTAAGAATGTAGGCACGAGTCGAGCCAACAATATAGTACAAGCCGTGATCGTGCAAGCTCCCGAACTTCTGGTTTCGGGATGTGCACGCTCACGGCTGTCGTGGGGCGGGACTTCCGTCTACTGCGAGAGGAGCGGTGGCAGCAGAAGTCAGGAGTGGCGGCTGATGCGGTAAGTGGGGCGGGGGAGTGTGTGTGTCTGTGTGTGTGTGTGTGTGTGTCTGTGTGCGTGTGTCTGTGTGTGTGTGTGTCTGTTTGTGTGTGTGTGTGTGTCAAAGTCTGTGTGTGTGTGTGTGTGTGTGTGTGTGTCTGTGTGCGCGCACGCGTGTGTGCTTCCGTGAGTGTGAATGTGTTGCAAGAGATGTGCACGGCTCCGGGAGGCTGGGCGTGCGCGTCCACAATGTGTAATCGGCGCGCGTGCCCAGGTCTATATCCCTTCAGAGCCAACTCAGCTGCAATAGGTCTCGAGCAAGACCTAAAAAGCTCTGGATGAGACTGTTTTGCTTTCCAGTTCAAGAATTCCAGGCTCTTGGCTGGAGAGCGACATAATTCTTACATGAGTCAATTGGGGGAGCTGAATAGATTTACTGGCAAACATTTGTGATCCTTACCTGACGTGACGGGGGTGTTCTGCTTCATTGTTCACCTTCTTTGTTGGTCCCGCTGCCTGTGTTGCTGTGCCCGCCCACCTCCCGCCGCTGCATAACTATTACACCTGAGTGCGGCCGCCGTGTGGAGGGGGTGCCGTGGCACATTGAACTACATCTCCCAGCAGCCTATGCGGCCGGAAGCCGCCCATGGGGGAAGCGCTCCAGCAGGCGCATAAATAACAGCGTCATCCCTGGTGGAGCGGGGAGCTGAATAGATTTACTGGCAAACCTTCGTGATCCTTACCTGCCGTGACAGGGGTGTTCTGCTTCATTGTTCACCTTCTTTGTTGGTCCCGCTGCCTGTGTTGCTGTGCCCGCCCACCTCCCGCCGCCACACAACTATTACACCTGAGTGCGGCCGCCGTGTGGAGGGGGGCCATGGCGCATTGAACTACATCTCCCAGCAGCCTATGCAGCCGGAAGCCGCCCACAGGGGAAGCGTGCCAGGAGGCGCATAAATAACAGCGTCATCCCCGGTGGAGCGGGGAGCTGAATAGCTTTACTGGCAAACCTTTGTGATCCTTACCTGCCGTGACAGGGGTGTTCTGCTTCATTGTTCACCTCCTTTGTTGGTCCCGCTGCCTGTGTTGCTGTGCCCGCCCACCTTCCGCCGCTACACAACTATTACACCTGTGTGCGGCCGCCGTGTGGAGGGGGGGCCGTGGCGCATTGAACTACATCTCCCAGCAGCCTATGCGGCCGGAAGCCGCCCACGGGGGAAGCGCGCCAGGAGGTGCATAAATAACAGCGTCATCCCCAGTGGAGCGGGGAGCTGAATAGATTTACTGGCAAACCTTCGTGATCCTTACCTGCCATGACGGGGGTGTTCTGCTTCATTGTTCACCTTCTTTGTTGGTCCCGCTGCCTGTGTTGCTGTGTCCGCCCACCTACCGCCGCCGCACAACTATTACACCTGAGTGCGGCCGCCGTGTGGAGGGGGGGCCGTGGCGCATTGAACTACATCTCCCAGCAGCCTATGCGGCCGGAAGCCGCCCACGCGGGAAGCGCGCCAGGAGGCGCATAAATAACAGCGTCTTCCCCGGTGGAGCGGGGAGCTGAATAGATTTACTGGCAAACCTTCGTGATCCTTACCTGCCATGACGGGGGTGTTCTGCTTCATTGTTCACCTTCTTTGTTGGTCCCGCTGCCTGTGTTGCTGTGTCCGCCCACCTCCTGCCGCCGCACAACTATTACACCTGAGTGCGGCCGCCGTGTGGAGGGGGGGCCGTGGCGCATTGAACTACATCTCCCAGCAGCCTATGCGGCCGGAAGCCACCCACGGGGGAAGTGCGCCAGGAGGCGCATAAATAACAGGGTCATCTCCCGCGTCGTGGGAGCGTCCCGGGAGAAGCCAGGGACAAGGGCGGGACCGTCTGTGGCCGTCCGGGGCCGGAGGAGGCAGGGCTGGGCCACCCCCCACCCCTTGGTTGAGCATTAGGTCTGTTGCATTATCATAGTCATTGATTGTAAAAGACCTGTAAAGTCTGTCCTGTGTGCTTATAGGTGATAATATAAATATGGGTAAAAGTACTCCAATGCACACTCGTTCTACCTCGAGACAGAAAACACATACTACTACACCACTCCCAAGTCTGACAGCAATAGACAGGATGTTGCAAAAGACCATAGGGGTAGTTGTGACTGCAATTGAGAGCACCGAGGGACGTCTCTCACTACCCCCAGATATGTGTCTATCCACCCAACATATTAATACATCTACAACAACGGCATATTCCCATGACTCCATCCTTATGGACTCATATGCAGATTTTCCAGGGATAGAAAGAGACTGTAGTACCGAGCAACAACATAATCCCCCTATTGAATCCTTACTTCCGGCTAGTAGACTCTCATTAATGCCGACCTTGCGGCCTCCACAGATAAGCGAGGAACCCCCTCTTTTAATTAATGATTTAAATGATGTGGAGGGGTTGGGTCCCTATCCTATTATTGACCCTGACTCAACAGACATGGGAAACAAGGAGAGTCCCCCACAAAGAACTAGAGGGCAAAAAACAAAGCAAGCATCTAGTAGGAAAGAACAGCCCATAATTAAAACTAAGGGGAAAGGTAAAAGAAATCGTAATAAAATACCCATCCCACCTAGACAAAAAGGGGACAAGAGTGAAGATCAGCTTATCGCTGTTGAGGTGCAACATAATGAAGAGAGGTGTAGAGCTCAACCAGAAACAATACTATCAAATCCTGTAGGTTTCATGAATCATCTGGAGCAGCTAATGAAATCTCTAACTTTACCCCTGTTGGAAAAAATAAAGCTCCTAACAGATAAAATAGGGACTTTGGGAAAGCTGGTTACAGCTAACTCAGATTTATTGAAACATCTAGAAATTTATAGTAGAAGTGCTGTTATACCCAGCCCTAAGTACAGCTAGTGGTGCTTTAAAACCATCTGACAAACCAGTCACACTAGCGGTAAAGGGTGATAACTGCCCGGTTCTGAAGAAAGGGGACCGAGAGGGAGACTGGAAAGGAACTAACAGTAAGGGAGCGGTCCAGGGGCCCCATTGATAGAGATACAGAAAAGAACAGTAGTGTAAGGGAGAAGATCATTTGTCCATGCATTGACCTCCCACCACAGTCTATGCCGTACACTGTGGTGTTAACGGGAGTTCCAGAGTTGAAAAAGGAAAGAGGGGAATCCTATTTAGAACTTAAGAACAAGGTAGTTTTTTGGCTCAATACCAACAGACCACCCCCAGGGCACGTACAAGCAGAAAAGATCTTCCTGGGGACTGTATAATTGTAAATTTTAGAGATAGACGTGCAATAAGATTAATTTGTGGTTGGAATAACCATCGAAGGAATGGCGGGATCCAGACTATGGATCTGGCCTACTTCTATCCATCAATGAACTCTACAACGACTACGTTTAACTTATGGCAGCAATGGGAGCCGAGGGCTAGAAACAGAGTTGATTATAATATAACAATATCTAACCAATACCATATATTGCAGGGATTAGAGGATATCGATTGACTTGCTATGGATACATGGGTTACTAATTTGTCAGTGTCCACGAAACCTTGCAGATAAATGTCAGTCCTTGATAAACATGGCATGGTTATGACCAATGCCAAGGATGATACTGGCACAGTGGGTTATGAAATTAAAGAACGGGTTCTAATAAATGAAAGTACCCCACATGATAAGCCACTTCTAGGGGCTATCGTGGAGCCTAGCCGCAACACGGATGTGCTGGTTAGATAAACAAATAAGGAAACATGGTCTTTTATGAGCTGGAATATCGCAGGGCTAAGGACAAAATTGGATAACGAGAACTGGGTACACCTTGTGAATAAATATGATGTTGTCAGTTTCCAAGAAACTTGGACTACGGTCCCTGATCATCTTAATGGTTTTAGAACTTATTTCTCTCCAGCCACCAGCTCAGCTCATGGTAGGGCCAAAGGAGGCTTATGTACCTATGTCTCCAACATGTTATTATGTACTAAAGTAGAAATGGTTTTTAATAACATGTATTATCATGTTATCAGGATTACAATTGGAAACGTGTTTCTTTAGTTCTGGTGAACTTTTACAATAATGTCCCGGGTGAGGACATAGACAATATTTTTAAATCTTTAAGAGATAATATAAAATCTATGACGGAAGGAAGATTAAGAGAGGTCTGTGTCATGTGGGCAGGGGACTTTAATTGTTCTTTATGTGCGAGAGGAGAGAGAGGAATATGTGGAGTAATGCTGGATAAAAGATACCAGTGTTAGCCACTTTGAGCATACTAAATGTGGGGATTATTTAAACAAATTTATTTTTGGGTGTGATATGGGCTTTGCGAATAGATTGATTAGCCCAGATGTAGGAAGGTGGCTACCTGACTATGGTTACCCCAGATTTTTTGCCTTGTGTTTAGCTGGTTTTCGACTTAGTTGGCCTAGTTCCCTGCTAATCAGGGCCCCAGGCTATCTGCTCTCTCTGTAAAATGGATTCCATGTACCCTAGGTGCATAACTAAATTGGCTTGGGTCACCTTATCAGCCCCTGTACAGAGCACTATAGGTGCCCAGGGCAGAGGTGCATCCAAGGTCTACCAGGGGCTGCAGCATATCTTTTGCCACCCCTGGCTGGCTATCCAAAATTGACACAACTGGCTGATCACTCAGCTGGGGCAAGGTGGTGTAATCACCCCTTGCTTAGATATAGTATGCCTATATCTAAACCTATCTGGACACATATAAACCTGTGAGCCACTCCTATGGAAGGCCTCATCAATCCTGGAGGCAGAGTGCGTGGTGCGTGGAGCTCTGGCATGAGCTGAGCCTGTCTGCAGCTGTCGGGAACAACTCCCTAAGCTGTTCCGGGATAATGCCATACCATATACTCTTAAGTGCCTTATAATCCTCGCGGTTATATAGTAACTTTGGTTTGGCTTTATCAAAACATGGTGTGTAAGGTGTCATACGATTTGGAATACTACCCCCTCGCCAGTCCTGGTGACGGGGGTAGCATTCCACCCCTCTAGAGGGAGACGACATGTTACTTTGCTAAAACGCGGTTGATTTTTAAAAGAGCCTCAGATCCACAAAATGGATGCTTCTGCCACAGACACATGTCTGACCTCCTGCTGCTGACCGAAACTCAGCAGAGGAGGCCTGGACAAAGGGTTTCCTGTCACAGGGAGGTGTCACACCACCCCAGACAGGAGATAGTGGATTGTAGCAGGGAGGTTTGAAAGAAACCAGGCAGTGCCTGGGGAGCACAAGGCTTCCCCTTGCATAATCCGGTCAAACCGGTTCTGAGGCACCCCAGCTCCAGTGCGACCTGGACAAAGGGAAAGGCGTGTAACCACCCCCTTCCTGGGTCCCACTTACAGGAGGGGACCTAGCAGGATATCCAGCCCCCAAGATTGGTATAAGAATGGGAGCAGTGCCAAAGCACTCAGATTATCCTGATGAAACATTTGAAACGAAACTCTAGACCCTTCGACATCCTACTCAACGTAGAAGACTGAAGAATCTCCCTTGTGGTCAAGAAGTGACCACCCTGTGCAAACAGGCACCATCCAGCACCTCGACCCTTGCTTTGTTGCAGTTCCCGCTGGAACTCGAGCGACAGAGATCGACGAGATCAAGCTTGCCTGCCTTCTTACAGCCCGATCCACAGGGCCCGATTCACAGAACTAACTTAAGACAAAATCCTAAACTTACTACTTTTGGTATTCACAGAAGTTAGGATTTTGTCTTAAGTTTGTCTTAAGACAGACTTAAGACAGATTTAAGACAAAATCCTAACTTAAGTCTGTCTTAAGTCTGTCTTAAGACAAACTTAAGACAAACTTAAGACAAAATCCTAACTTCTGTGAATACCAAAAGTAGTAAGTTGAGGATTTTGTCTTAAGTTAGTTCTGTGAATCGGGCCCACAGTCCCTGCAGAGCTGAGACCTGTGGAGGCGACCGGAAGCGTGGGGCACGCCATCTTGAAAAGGCCACGAGACGCTGACCATGCAGCCCACGAGTGACCCTCGAAGCTGTACACTGGGGTCTGAGAAGCCCCAGCCCTGAGCCACTCTTGCACCGAAGCTCACCCCTCTACACTCGACGAGTGCTGCGTGGGGCCCTTCTGCTTTCTTTGGCTCAACGCGTTGGCCCGGTCACTTGCCAGCTGGCTTGTGGCCCCTGTGCCGATGAAAACCTAAAACCGACTTGCTATTCTGGTTGCTCCAGACTTGCACCAGCTCCTCTGAAAAGGAGCCCCCGCTCTGACCCTCCTGGTCCGAGTGAAAAGCAATCTTCCGGTCCTGCGTGGATTGCTCTTGCCAAGTGTTGTTTGCTCCAATCTTGAAGTCGACTGCGCCGACGGTGAGAGCCTGTGTGGGACAGATCGTGACCTGCTCCTGGACGTCGCAGATGCCCCAGAGCCCACGTGACAGCAGAGAGAAGCTCCACGACAACCACCTGATTGCGCCCGACATTGCCTGGTTCCGTCCTGGTTCCACCCTGGTCACTGCTAAGTGACCCAGACTCTGTCCCCTCTGCTTTCAGGTACTTTTCTTCTTTGATCCACTCTTGGATCCAACCGGACACTTCTCCTTCCCATCGCCTGCAGCATCTTCAGCTCCAAGCACCAAGAACCTGCGTGTCAAAACCCGACGCCACTTCGACCCTATGCACCCGCTTCCTATGGGTGAGGTAACATTGCAACGCCGGTGTTCCCACACTGGTACACACCTCTAGGGTCTGTGTCTAAAGTTTGGTTCCTCTAGGTTCAGCGGAAGTGTCCTTAAACTCTATTTGTGTAACTTTTACGCACCATTGACATTGCATTGGTGCAAGCGGCACTTTAAGTGCTGCACCCGAATCCCGCGGGCTTTTCCCGACTTCAGCATTGCTTGTCCCGACTGCTCCCAGCGATTCCCTAGGCCCCAGGCCTGACCACTGTTCGATTGGTATCTCTTATACCACTTTTTTAATATATGGTTTGAGTGGCCACCCGCCCTCATCCATAACTGTGCAACTTTGTATGTTATACTGTGCTTTTGATTTAACGCTTGTGCCCCTTTGCTCATAAAGAGTACTGGGGATTAATTTAGAAATAAATACATATATTTTTATAATATATGCTTGTGTGGTGTCCTTTCATTTGATATTACAGGATTGTAGGTGGTAAAACAGCTCGCTTAACACGACCTCTTGAGTTACGCCTTTAAGGCTGCTTAGTCTATGCTACCCTTAAGATAGCTTGTCTAATAAGGTTGACTTACAACCAGACACCATAAGGGATTGTTTGGACTGATACAAGGTGGTTCCAGAATTGGAAACATCATATATCAGGCCAACTTCTCACACCAGAGATCCCATTTCTCCCCACTTTTAATGGTAGGGGGGCAAATATGATTGATTACATGATTATGACTGCTAGACATGCGGGTACAATACAGGAATTTACCACACTTGATAATTCATTGAGCGACCACTTTCCCCTCAGTTTAGTATTACAAGGCAGACTGAAGGCACTACGTGGAAAAGATATGGCTAGAATACAAGTAGATAATATCTCCATGGTTAGGAAAAATGGTTACTCTTTAAAGTGGACAAAAATTGTCCCGGAAGACTTTTTACAAAAACTAGTACAGAGTACTGTTCCCCAATTCTATGCCTGCACAGAGATGAATACTGCTGACCCTGATATCATCAATAATTTCTTAATGATTATAGCACAAATTAAGAAATTGCTATGGGTCGAAACAAAAGGTGGTAAGAGGGTTCGAAAGGGGTGGTTTGATACGGCCTGCACTAAGGCCTATTCAAAACTGAAATGTGCCCTAAATGCCCCAGTTAAGGATAGTTCCCTAATTAAAGATTGCAGAAATGCCTATAAGCAGACCTTAAAAAGGAGAAAAGAGATCTTAAAAAAGGAAGCTTGGGAGACCCTGTGTGAAGCATCTTTAAGCAGAGACCCTGCAGCTTTCTGGAAGGTTGTTAATGCCCCCTTTCTGAATTATAACACCACCGCTACAATCGAAGTAGCAATACCTGAGAAAGAGTGGGTGAAACACTTTTCAGAACTGTACTCTGCTGAGATCTATGAGGAAGATTGCTCAATAGAGAAAGATCAAGCTGGAAATTATTCACACTTAAGGAGTAAACTAGTTCCTGATATCTCTGTAACAGAAGTAAATGCTAGCATTAATGCAAGTTTGGGGGGTAAGGCACCGGGCCCGGATGGGGTTCCGGTGGACCTATATAAAAATAATACAGACCTCTGGGCCCGATACTTACACAACTTTTCAATGCTACACTTCATACTGGTCTTCTTCCTTCCTGGTGCGAATCCTTGATAGTCCCCATATTTAAAAAGGGAAACAGAGCTAGCTGTCAATGTTATCGCCCAATATCACTCTTGGATTCTAGTATTAAGGTCTTTGGACGGGTGATTTTAAACAGATTGCAAATTTGGGCGGACGAGAACAAGATAATCAGCGATTTACAGTATGGTTTTAGAAAAGGGCTTGGAACAATTGATCAATGTTTGAATTTGCGCATTTTAATAGCAAAAGCCAAGGAGGGTCGAATATTTTTAACTTTTGTAGATTTAACTTCTGCATTAGGCTGTGGGTCGCATAGTAAACTTTGGCTGGTGATGGACAAACTGGGGAAGACTGTTTAATCATTAAGGTCCTCCGGGAACTCTATTTAGGTGCATCCGCCAGTTAGATATGGGAAAAATGGTGAATGTACAGAATCCTTTGGAATCGCTAGGGGAGTAAGACAAGGCTGCGTCTTGGCCCCATTCCTTTTTTCACTCTATATCAATGATGTGGAGAACACCTTATTGAAGGAGTGTAGGGACATGCCGATGGTGGGGGAAAGACCAGTCCTAGCATTGTTGTATGCCGATGACGCTGTCCTGATGGCCAGAACCCCGCTGGCCATGCTAAGTCTAGTTACCTCCTTTGCAGATTTTATGACAGGGTTGGACCCGAGGATAAACTATTCAAAGACTTTCAGCATGAGCTGTGGCTTGGGTGAACACAAAAAGAGGAAGGTTGTTTTTATCGGTTCTTCCCCAGTTGATTTTACTTTAACATTCTCTAATTTAGGAGTTTTATTTGATCATATGGGCCTATGGAACACCACAATTAACACTAGAAAATTATTGTATTGCAAATCCATCATGGCCTTAAAACATTTTAGCCAGAAAGTTGGCAGAAAACCAATTGGGGAAATGTTGACTGTATATAAAGCTACTTGTGTAGCAATCGTGACATATGGCGCAGGCCTATGGGGCTATGCAAATGTAACATCTTTACAGGTGGTAGAAAATCTCTTTATGAAGTATCTTCTAGCTGTACCTAAAAGTGTCTCCACATACGTCTGCCATGCAGAACTTGGGGAACCATATCTGGAGGATACAATAAAGACAGCCCCAGTATTACTATGGCATAGAGTCTGGACGACCGATGAATGTGGGTTAAATCGTTTGATCATGAACAATGTGGTCGGATTAGAAAAGAGTAGTAAAATAAAATGGTTGTGTTACGTAAGGAAATTCCTCACGGATTTGGGCATGGGGAATTATTTTTCCAAACCATCTTCTTTATGTAATATCTCAAGGAAGTCCTTGAAGGAAAAATGCATGGTCCACTTACATGACCACAGAACAATAATAGAAATGAAGAAAATGATGGTAGTCACCCATGAACAGATTATGATTTCAAGAAAAATGCAGCCATATGTTAAACTGCAAATGAGTAACCATGAGAGGTTTTTATTAACCCGTTTTAGATTTAATTTGCTGTTTAGGTTGCTTAGTTTCCCCGCTATGAATGATTGGTCGAAAACTTTGATTAAGTGCCCATGTGATGATTTGTGTGAACAATCGGATATACATATTCTTTTCTTTTGTAAATTTTATACTATACCGCGACGAAGGTGGGTTGTCCCATTATTGAAGACCATGGATATTAATCGCTGTCGCCCTGCCTTTTTAGCTGTACAGAAGCTGGATAACATTTTAACTATTGTATTTATTTCCTCGTTTTTAAAAAATGTTTACAAATCACGTAAATCGATTGTATCCTGAACTATGAAGAATTGACCTTGGCACATTGGATGAATTTTCTATACTTATTAATTGTGTTTTTATCTGTACTTTTATGGTTATTGTGCTTTAATAAACGAATAAAGAATTTTTGATTTGATTTGAGTCAATTGTATGAAGTTACGTTGAAGCATTTAGGCCTGAATACGTTATTTGTTTAAGTTTGGGGACCCACATTTTTTATACAAGTTAAGTTGAAGGTACTCTTAACAGCCCTGAGGGTGTGGGTCTTCTTTAGGAAAATACTCGGGATAGACTACAAAGCAGAACCAGCACCAATTTGGGGCTCTCCTGGAACCCCCGAGTAGCTTAAAGATAAACTTAGTTATCCTCTCCAGCATGGCAACCTTTCCAACTGGGGAGACTTCAGGGAGGGTGATGCCCTCATCACATAACAAGAGATATCCGACCTGTTGAAGGGGGGGCTTTCTAAATTTGATTACCCGCAGCTATGTTTTTGTTGGTCATCCAAAAAAGTTGTCGGAGGTGAGCTGTTCAGTGCAGGATATTGTCGAGTGGGTGAGAGCGAAGCAACAACCTGAGAAAGAGCTTTCCCAGTGGTTTTGGATATTTATTTCTACAGCAGATGAGAAAATGGGAGTTCCATCCCTGCACTGGGAAAAGGATCTTCCAGAGCTGGCTACACAGCAATTATGGCGAGTATCTTTAAATCTGTTCTACACTCTGGTCAAACCAGCACCACTTAAAAAGATTCATTTGTTGACTCTCCAGAGAGCTTATTGGTCACCAGCGAAGTTAGCTAAGACCATGTTGGAACCATCAAAATCTAAGAAGTACAGTGACACAGAAGCAGACAATATACGAATGGCATGTTTATGGATTGCCGTTATCGGCCTTCTTCCGGGGGAATGTACCTCAGATGTTTCAAGAACTTATTGGCTGAAAAACTTAAGGTAAGCCCCTGCCTTATCCTATTTGAAATGGACTTGTGGCCTTACTGGAATGAGTTAAACTTGGATATTCATATATATACACATGTATATTTTGTCTGATATTTCTAGCAAGAAAGGAAATCTGTAAGAAATGGATTACTCCCGACCCGCTAAAGGTAAAAGAAAGGCTCAGATCTGTAAGAGATGTCAGTAGACTGGACTTGGACCACAAGTCGGCCTCAGAAGAGAAAAGATGGCGTCCCTTTGTGATATGGCAAAGTAAATCGTAACATCCTATGATTGCACCTCTATCTTGCTGAGAAATGGGCAGTTCTCCTTCCTACAAAAGGGCAAAACTATAAGAAATATTCAGCTTGCACGATCGCTGGACGCTCTGGGTGGAGGCGTCTTGGCTAACAGCTTACTTAGCTGGATGGTGATTTAAGGACAAGAATATGTAAACTATTCCTCTACTACCTTGGAAGGATTAGCACACACCCTCTGTTACTGCAAACTCCATCATCGCTGATCTAGAACTTTAGAGGACAAACCCCTCTAAAAATATATCCTCAAGTTTACAAGAGGGCTCAGTGAGGTAAGTGCTCACTGTCGGCATCTGTCTGACCTGCAAGACATAACTGTGAAATCCAGCAAGGCAAACTCACCCTTTCATCCTTCTCAGGTTGTTACGCTGCACACAGTGGGTAATGGAAATATTGTTATCAGCAATGATGAATGCTCAAAAGCTCCAGTACTTTGGGAGATCTCTGTCCAGAGATCTCTGCCTACAGCTCTCAGCCCACATACCATCACTACAGAGGGAGACAGGTACATAATCCCTGCAAGTGTAATCACCATCATCTCTGCTCTAGAACCTTGGTGGGGTTAGAACGCAATACCTACATCTTTAAACCCCTTCATCGCTGCTCTAGAACCTTGGATCAATAAACACACAATCCCGGCCACTGTAGAGCCCGTCTTCCCTGTTCTAGAACTTTTAATGGGATTAGTGCCCCATACTACCTCTGGAGAGAGGCGAGTTCACGTCACTATACGCTGCAACCTCGAGGCACTGTTACTTCTTAGGATTCTTCCTTTCATCTTTGGCTGAACTTGTCCTATGGGGGATCCATAGGATCTATCTGTGATTTATCCTACGGGGGATCCATAGGATCAGCAGGGGCATTCATTTTATTATTGATATATAATATTACCGTCTTGACTCCTTCTTTGTGTACAGCTGTGTAGAACAAGATGTGTTAAATAAGAACCCACTGTGCATTGGAAGCCCCCGCGTGCACAAGGATGTGCATCCAAATCCCTTTATTCAATCCCAGTCTGGGGTTATTTACACCTACAATGCATCCATCAGATGACCTTTAATGGGTCAAATGTGGGCTGCAATGAATGCTGCAGTCAAAGCCTCCCAGCTCCGACTGATTCTCCCTTAAAACATATTGGTGTTGGTTTACACCCTTCAGACACTGAGAAAAGGATATAAGGGGGAAGGGTCTTCCTGATAGGATGGCTGGGGAGAAGCTGGACCCCACCCTAGTTACACTTCTAAAGATTCACACAAGGAAACTGACATCAGGCCCGGCCTTGCCTTTGTCACCCTGGACAGTTTAGAGACGAGACCAGGGGATGGGGAAGAACTGACCAGAACCAGTGTTGGGGTTGGTTGGGGAATTTCCCCACAAAAAGCTGACACCAGTATGAAATGAGGACCTTCAGAACATATCATCAGAACACTCCTGGACATGTGGAAGAAGGACTGCCCTCCTGCTGAAAGGACTGCCCTGCTGCTGGAAGGACTGGCCTGCTGATGGAAGGACTGGCCTGCTGCTGGAAGGACTGCCCCGCTGCTGCAAGGACTGCCCAGCTGCTGGAAGGACTGCCCCGCTGCTGGAAGGACTGCCTCGCTGCTGGAAGGACTGCCCTGCTGCTGGAAGGACTGCCCCGCTGCTGGAAGGACTGCCTCGCTGCTGGAAGGACTGCCTCGCTGCTGGAAGGGCTGCCCTGCTGCTGGAAGGACTGCCCCGCTGCTGGAAGGACTGCCCTGCTGCTGCAAGGACTGTCCTGCTGCTGGGAGGACTGCCCCGCTGCTGGAAGGACTGCCCCGCTGCTGGAAGGACTGCCCCGCTGCTGGAAGGACTGCCCTGCTGCGGGAAGGACTGCCCTGCTGCTGCAAGGACTGCCCTGCTGCTGCAAGGACTGCCCTGCTGCTGGAAGGACTGCCCCGCTGCTGGAAGGACTGCCCTGCTGCTAGAAGGACTGCCATGCTGCTAGAAGGACTGCCCTGCTGCTGGAAGGACTGCCCTGCTGCTGGAAGGACTGCCCTGCTGCTAGAAGGACTGCCATGCTGCTAGAAGGACTGCCCTGCTGCTGCAAGGACTGCCCTGCTGCTGGAAGGACTGCCATGCTGCTAGAAGGACTGCCCTGCTGCTGGAAGGACCGCCCTGCTGCTGGAAGGACTGCCCTGCTGCTGGAAGGACTGCCCTGCTGCTGGAAGGACTGCCCTGCTGCTGGAAGGACTGCCCCGCTGCTGCAAGGACCGCCCTGCTGCTGCAAGGAATGCCCTCCTGCTCGAAGGACTGCCCTGCTGCTGCAAGGACTGCCCCGCTGCTGCAAGGACCGCCCTGCTGCTGCAAGGAATGCCCTCCTGCTCGAAGGACTGCCCTGCTGCTGCAAGGACTGCCCTGCTGCTGCAAGGACTGCCCTGCTGCTGGAAGGAATGCCCTCCTGCTCGAAGGACTGCCCCGCTGCTGCAAGGACTGCCCTGCTGCTGCAAGGAATGCCCTCCTGCTCGAAGGACTGCCCTGCTGCTGCAAGGACTGCCCTGCTGCTGCAAGGACTGCCTTGCTGCTGAAAGGAATGCCCTCCTGCTCGAAGGACTGCCCCGCTGCTGCAAGGACTGCCCCGCTGCTGCAAGGACCGCCCCGCTGCTGGAAGGACTGCCCTGCTGCTGGAAGGACTGCCCTGCTGCTAGGAGGACTGCATTGCTGCTGGAAGGACTGCCCCGCTGCTGGAAGGACTGCCCTGCTGCTAGAAGGACTGCATTGCTGTCTGAAGAGGAAGGGTTGGACCTGCTTGCCTAGGTCACAGGCTACCCAGAGTGACTCTAAGGGTTAGTCGACTGATCTCCTGTGTGAGAGACATTGACACCACAAGCTTCTAGAGACCTCCCTGCAATTGCCCTGCTGACCAGAACCAACTTGACCTGCCTGGACCTGCCCGAGCCTGCTGTTGGCCTGTAGGCATTATAGACTGTGCACTCTTGTGATACAGCGCAGGGATCCTGATATGGTTTAGCATTACAGAGCGTAGACTCTTGTAATATGACGCCTAGCTGATAACATGATGTATCCTTACAAAGTATAGTGTCCTGTAATATGACACCTGGCTCCTGACATGGTGTAACCTTACAGAGCGTAGACTCTTGTAATATGACGCCTAGCTGATGACATGATGTATCCTTACAAAGTATAGTGTCCTGTAATATGACACCTGGCTCCTGACATGGTATAACCTTACAGAGCGTAGACTCTTGTAATATGACGCCTAGCTGATGACATGATGTATCCTTACAAAGTATAGTGTCCTGTAATAGGACACCTGGCTCCTGACATGGTGTAACCCTATAGAGTGTACACCCCTGTAATACGATGCATAGATGCTTACATGGTACAGGCGTACACAGTATAGACCCTTGTAATAGGATGCCTGGTTTATGACAAGTTACAGGCTTACAGATTGTAGACTCCTGTACTACAACGCCTGGACCACAACATGGTATAGGCGTACGGAGTGTAGGCCCCTGTAATACGATGCCGATTCCTGACATGGCACAGGCTGTAGGCTCTGACATGGGATAGGAGTACAAAGTGCAGACCAGTAATGCAATGCCTGGATCCTGACATTTTAGAGGCTTACAGAGTGTAGACAGAGTGTAGACTCATGAAATAAGATGAAATAAGATGCCTGGCTCCTGAGATGGTATAGCCTTACAATGGAGACTCTTGTAATACGAAGCCTGGCTCCTGACATGGTATAGGCGTACGGAGTGTAGACCCCTCTAGCACGAGGCCTGGATCCTGACATTTTTTAGGCTTACAGAGTGTAGACTCCTGTAATAAGATGCCTGGCTCCTGAGATGGTATAGCGTTACAAAGTAGACTCTTGCAACACAACACCTGGACCATGACATGGTATAGGTGTACAGAGTGTAGACCCCCTCAAGCACGAGGCCTGGATCCTGACAGGGTGCAGGCTTACAGAGTGTAGACTCTTTTTTTTATCACATCCTTTTATTGAATATAAGACGACAGCAAAATCCAATCAATATCATCAGGCTTTGTAGATTACATAAATAGAGACAGGATCCCCTGCTTCACACAAGTTGGAACTCGACGTTATCATAAGTCTACATCACTACATACATTTGTGACTACATTCCCGCCCATGGCCATAGCAGAGGACCTCATTCCTGAAGCAGAGCAGAAGTTCATTCCAGTGACCCCAAATCTTTTCCCACTTACGAGGGCAACTGCGACCCCCATAGATCACCTTCTCCGCCACCATCGCCAGTCCGTATCACGCCTCCAATCCTTGAGCTGTGGTGGTGATTCTGCTCTCCACAATCTTGCTATCTTCCTTTTGGGGACCATGAGGCCTAAAGTGACTCATATTTGCTCCATGCGGCCCAGATCCGTGGCCTCCCACACATTCAGGAGGCAGCACTTCGCTGAGGGAGACGAGCCCCCGCCTCTGACACTGTTTATAAAAGCCACCACTGAGGTCCAATAAGTCTGCATTGCTGAACAGTGCCAGAGTATATGGTAAGAGGTGCCTTCTCCCCCACACCCCGCACGCAAGCTGATTCAGGGCTCCTTCCCATTTTGACCAATGTATTGCAAAAGACATAGGCCCTGTGTGTTATCTTGAGTTGCACCAGACGAAATCGTGATCTGATCGCCATCTCTTTGGGAGAGGCTAGGGCTACCAGCCAGTCCTCATCCTCCATGTCTCCTATGTCAGTACCCAACGTTGCTGGAGCTGAAGCAATGTGTCGGATGCACTGTTAATACGTTTTTTATACGTTAAGGAGATTGCTTTGCATACCATGTAGTCATCTAATATTCTGTTTTCTAACAGGGATGCTTTAGGTAGGACCTCCCCATTAGGGACCGCTGCCATTAAAGTTTAGGGTAAACAAGAACGGCCAGAGATCCTGAATCTGGAAATGAATCCCTATGTAATGGAGGAATTTTGCTCAAAGCCCTGGACCTTTTCAGACTCAAAAGGACAAGTAGAGAAAGGGTTGTGAGCGTCAGCTGTTCTCTTTCTTTTACAACGTTTTCAATGAAAAAATTATAATTAGTGAAATGGACTCAAATCATGTGACAAATAAAAAGAACTATTCTCACTCAAACCTACTCGTATTGTGTTACATCCAAATAAGGAATTAGCCTACTGATGGGTATATATACGTGGCTGCCATAAAGTGTGGTGGACATGAAGGTATCAGAAGGTTTCTGGGTTGACGAGGTAAAATTCATGCTGCAAATCAGGAAACGGCAAAACTGTTCCACCCCTCCATAGATCTCCCTCCCTGGAGAAACCTATCAGGTCCCATTTATCAAAGCGGGCCTTTGGCCTAATGTGCCCAGTATTCCTGAATCCCATAGTGGTGTTGTCTGGGTGATCCTACCCTCCCAGTCCAGTGTTTTAAGAGTTGTGTGCCACAGTTGGACCGGAAGAGCTGTGGGTCCTGTGAGGATCATATAACATGGGGAGGTGTACAGTGATCGTGTGTATTCAAGTGGCCGTAACACAACAGTCCATATGAAACGCCGTATTGGCTGGAGGCCGATGTATCCATTGGTTAACAGTTGTGAGCTGTGCTGCCTGGTAATATCTGTGGATGTCGGGCAACGTAATACCACCGTCATACGAGTCATGTGTCAGTTTTCTGAGGGCTATATGAGGGGCACTCCGTCCCACAACAAGGTCCTTAATTCAGTCTCTATAGTCCGGAAGTAGGTATCGGGGACTGAGAATGGTGCATTTTGCACAAGTAAAGAAACCGCTGCAGTGCCATCATCTTGGACAAAGCAGCTCGTCCAAGAAGGGACAAGGGCAGGGCCCTCCAGTGGCAAACGTCTCTCCATAGACTCTGTAGGGGACCCTGGAGATTATTGTCATAGAATGAGTCGGGATCGGTGGTGACATAGATACCAAATATCGGAAGCTATCAGAAACTACCCTTGCTACACATCCCCTATCTTGTCACGAAGAGTACCCACAGAGAACAAATAGCGTCCATTTAGACCACTTAATGGTGTATCCCAAGTATCTACCGAAGGTTGTGAATATTTCCAGTATACGACTCAGGGAGAGCGGGAGCTGCTATATACAATAATATATTGTCAGCGTACAGAGAAATTATGTATTCCCACTCCTCCATCCAGTGTCGGCCACGTATCGAAGGGTCAGAGAATTCACAGGTCGTCAGTGGTTCTAGAACTAGGGCAAACAAGAGAGGCGAAAGAGGGCAACCCTGTTGTGATCTCACACCTCAAGGGGAATTATCTAGAGGTTTTCGCATTAATGACTACCCAGGCCAGGGAATTGGTGTATGATAATCGTACCCAGGACAAGAACTTGGGGTCGAAGCTCATCCGATACAGCACAGCAAAAAGGTATAGCCATTCCACAGTGTCGAATGCCATACGAGCATTAACACCTTGGCTGCTGTGACTTTTCACCTCCTGTGCTGCCCTCCTATGAATACCATTGTTCATGACGGGTCTGAACCGAGGTGGCGAAGTGAGCTAAAGAATGATGATGGATTCGGCCCAGATCTGCGACTGGGGGTGAGTGTCTGAAATGTTCTGTCTATCATCTCCTTGCATTTGCTCCATTTAGCAATGCCATATATATAGCCCAAATGGTGGAGCGGTCAGATATCCCCCTAGCCAAATGGTGCATCTCTCGGAATCACGAGACGTGGTGGGCCAAAGTGAGTAGGAGCGAAATACGGGAGGGACGCCCAATGAGCCTCCGAGGGAAATGTAAAATTCTGAGTGATGGGATTGTATGTTTGCCATACATCTACCAACCCCATTGCTGTAAATAAGTCCATCAAATGTTTGTGGGAAGTGGTCACGTGGCGTGGGGGTTGACAGTCAAGTGAATCACGCATAGTCATATTAAAGCCACCCCCAAATAGGAGTTCACCCAAGTCCAGAAGAGTGCTGCTGTGTAAGGCCAGATGGTTATATACTGATAGGATATTTATTGGTTCCCCCTCCCATATCCCAGAGAGGGTGTGCATATATATAGGGGGTTGTAGGGGATTGCTTCACTGTCAACTGCAATTATTTTTTAATAGAATGCCTACTGCTCTAGAGCTTGTTGTCAAACCTGCATATATCACCAACGTGTGACCCCTGCCGTCTAGGGCTTTGCAAGTGTTACCATCAGATGCATCTCTTGTAGGAGGACCACCATCAGGTGAATGCCGTTTAACATATTGTAGCACCCTAATTATGAAGATTTCATACTCTGTCAAAGGAGATACAAATGTGATGGATAAATGGATGAGTTTTATACCTGGTTAAAGTCCTGGCCAGTGTGTGCATGTTAACTGATAAGAGCTCAATCCATAATCAAACAAAGAAGATAAAGACATCCAAACCCACTACCCTTAACAGGAGTCTTCAAAGTGGAACTCGCTCATGAGAAACAAGCAGTCAGGGCAGAGGTGCTCATTACCAAAGAGTGCAGGAATGCTGCCAGGCAGACACATGTCTTCAGCTGATCCACTTTGCCTCCACTGCTGAGCTGGGCAATATTCTCCTGGAAGGCAACAGCCTGTTTCATGTCCTTGGGTGTTTGAAAGGAAACACTGTGCATCTGCAGATCGATCAATCTATTGACATCACTGAGGGGCGATTCATCTCCAGGCAAAAGTGGAAGAGGAGCTATGAAGGCTGGAAGAGGCTGACATCATCGGTTGAGATTATGGGCCACTCCCTGGGTTTCCACAACTGTTATCACCCGGAAGCCCAAACAGCCAGGAGACGTGTGGCTGTGTGCGGCCAAGCACCTCCTAAATCAGGCATGCCAAAGAGAACAATAGGAGGACCACCATCAGGTGAATGCCGTTTAACATATTGTTCAGAAAAGGGGGTGGTGATGAACAGAGTGTCTGAATTGAGCAGACCACTCTTACCCAGTCCAAAGATCAGGGCTTGATCCATCACCGTTATTTATCTCACTGCCCCATCCCAGCTCAGAACCTGGCTAAATGCAAATCAGTCTGTCCCTGGCCCAGTGCATCATGGGAACAGGGCAGACTAAACTACCAAGCCAATTCTTCACCAGAAAGGAGACAAGCTACCGGGGACCGGTTTCTGGCATTTCAGCCGTCTTCGGCCCGGCTTGCTTGAATCCTGATGGAGCAGTGAGAAAGGGACTCATGTCTGAGTATACCCTGCCACACCTATAGTGGCCAAAAAAGATTCAGAAAAGGGGGTGGTGATGAACAGAGTGTCTGAATTGAGCAGACCACTCTTACCCAGTCCAAAGATCAGGGCTTGATCCATCACCGTTATTTATCTCACTGCCCCATCCCAGCTCAGAACCTGGCTATATGCAAATCAGTCTGTCCCTGGCCCAGTGCATCATGGGAACAGGGCAGACTAAACTACCAAGCCAATTCTTCACCAGAAAGGAGACAAGCTACCGGGGACCGGTTTCTGGCATTTCAGCCGTCTTCGGCCCGGCTTGCTTGAATCCTGATGGAGCAGTGAGAAAGGGACTCATGTCTGAGTATACCCTGCCACACCTATAGTGGCCAAAAACGATTCAGAAAAGGGGGTGGTGATGAACAGAGTGTCTGAATTGAGCAGACCACTCTTACCCAGTCCAAAGATTAGGGCTTGATCCATCACCGTTATTTATCTCACTGCCCCATCCCAGCTCAGAACCTGGCTATATGCAAATCAGTCTGTCCCTGGCCCAGTGCATCATGGGAACAGGGCAGACTAAATTACCAAGCCAATTCTTCACCAGAAAGGAGACAAGCTACCGGGGACCGGTTTCTGGCATTTCAGCCGTCTTCGGCCCGGCTTGCTTGAATCCTGATGGAGCAGTGAGAAAGGGACTCATGTCTGAGTATACCCTGCCACACCTATAGTGGCCAAAAACGATTCAGAAAAGGGGGTGGTGATGAACAGAGTGTCTGAATTGAGCAGACCACTCTTACCCAGTCCAAAGATCAGGGCTTGATCCATCACCGTTATTTATCTCACTGCCCCATCCCAGCTCAGAACCTGGCTATATGCAAATCAGTCTGTCCCTGGCCCAGTGCATCATGGGAACAGGGCAGACTAAACTACCCCTTGTTGTTTAATTATTTTGTCCACCATAAGCGTGGAAGGGTATACTCAGATGTGAGTCCCTTGCTCATTGCACCATCAGGATTCAAGCAAGCCGGGCCGAAGACGGCTGTAATGCCAGAAACCGGTCCCCGGAAGCTTGTTTCCTTCCCAGTGAAAGAATTGGCTTGGTAGTTTGGTTTGCCCTGTTCCCATCATGCACTGGGACAGGAACAGACTAATTTGCATATAGCCAGGTTCTGAGCTGGGATTGTGCAGTGAGCTAAAAAACGGTGTTGGATCTAGCCCTGATCTCTTGACTGGGTAAGAGTATTCTGCTTAATTCAGAAACTCTGTCCATCACCACCCCTTGTTGTTTAACATATTGTAGCACTACCCCGCTTGAGTCGGTCTCCCAATCCTTTCACATTCCAGGATAGGATGCAGATATCAGAGACTGCTCGCATCGTCATTCCAGGGGCCTAGTGTTGTCGGTAGCCATGCAGGGCCGGGCCTGTCCGTATATACATAAAGTGTAGTCTCTACGTTACAATATGTGTGGAGCACATCAAGAGAAATAACATTAAATTCCACACAACCCATTCCCTTCCCTCCCTTCAGCCCCAAATGTTGAAACCCTCCATCCTGCCTCACTGCACAGCAAACTCAAAACTGCCTGCCACCAAACTCTGCAGAGTGCCCATCACCCCACCACAACATGAAACAAGTACAGGAACTGTGGACTACCCAACGAACTGCACCCCCGGCCTCTCTCATAACTAGTACCAAAGAGCACAACTAAACCCCACAACACTTTTAAATAGAATTTTAGTTTTTCATCCCATTGAATCTATATATTTCAGCCATCTTCATAGCTTCCCTGCCTCCCCACTGGCTTCAAGCTAGTCTGGCTGATGACGGCTGATTAGCCAGAAACCGGTCCCAGGATGCTTGTTTCCGGTCCAGGGAAGACATGGCTTGGCAGTTCAGGCTGGACTGTTCCCATGAGGCACATGGTCAGACTGATTTGCATATGGCCATGTCGAACTGGGGTGGCGAAGTGAGCTAAAGAATGATGATGGATTAAACCCAGATCAGTTGACTGGGGGTGAGTGCTTGCAATGTTCAACACTCCGTCCATCATCCTTTTTGGTTTTCCCTTGTGGACTAAAGCATCCCCATCTTTTTGGAAAGAAGGGTAATTTACATTTTGGAAGCTTTTTTTTTTATTACATGCAAACCCCAACTGCCTCAGCTCTTGATATCACTGCAACACAGGTCACCACTCCTGGCTGCTGCAGATGTGTTCTCCCTGCAGTATCGCGGGCAGTGGCCGAGCAAAGCCCAGGCAAAGGGTGGGCCCGTCCATGCCCGTCAGAAACAGGAGGAGGCTGGGTCACCCCTCTCACAGTTTCAGTTACAGTGCTCTGTGGCTTTGTCCCCTGACACCGTGCCAGGTGCTCTCTCCTCAGCCCAACCTGCACCAGACTCCCAGTAGTTACTGTCCAGCTGCACCCCTCTTGACCCTGGCAGCCCGCCGGCTCTGTTGGAAACCTCCCTTCTGCTACCTGAAGCCCTGCCGCCCCCTACACCTCACCTCACGCGTCGCTCCCCTTTGTGCTTGCTGTTTCCCCCTATGGGCACCATTGGCACCACAGCGCACCCACGTGGCAGACGCGCAGAGTGGGTATGCCGTGCATGGACCTCGCTCTGCACTAGGTCTCCACCCACAACGGACTGCCTGTGCTTCACATCAGACGAACTTAGAGCCCTGGATTCCGGATGGCAGAACAACTGCTGCACCCAGGCCTCACACAGGACCACAGATGGCCCTTTCCCCTGCCGGAACTGCCGATTTACCTGCATCACAAGAGAAACAACTGACACCACGTTCATCAGCCACAACAAGTCACTCTCACTTAACAGCAGGGCCGTGGCCAACCCCTTCAGAGACATCAACTGCCTGCTGAACAACACACGCTCTCTTGGAAAAGACGCCACAGAAATCTGGAAAACCAGCACCACCCCAGACACCGTCTTCATCACAGAGACCTGGCTGAACGCCGCATCAGCACCCAGTATTGCCACAGCCATACCAGACGGATGCAAGATCACTCAGCGAGACAGGACCAATAGAAACGGCAGCATCACAGCCATAATCCACATAGAGACTCTCAAATGTGCAACCACAACAGACAACACCACCCCCTTCATGGAGCACCTCAACTTCCAACTCCAAACGAACAGCAAACCCACGATTGGAGAAACCCTCACCTACAGACCCCCGGGACTCTGCCCTCCCTTCTGCAACCCCTTCTCCAACTTCATCGCTCCTATCACTATTGAGGAGAAACTATCTTCCTAGGGGACGTCAACTTTCACCTTGAAAACATTGATGACACCAACACGGCTGACATCCCAGAAAGTATGGCCAACCTCAAACTTGAGCAATTAGTCACCAACCCCACTCACATCGCAGGAGACACGCTTGACCCTATCTTTACACCCACACTGAACAGCTCACCTGGACCGACCACCACTGCGTACACTTCATCATCTCAGAGCCCCTCAAAACCCCCACCTCCACTGCCAGCGAAACATGTCGTAGCCGGTCCAAAGCATCAGAACAACGCTGGATCAACACCCTCAACTTTCACCTACCTACCTCCACAAGGACACGGAACAAGCAGTGGACAACTTCACTAAATGGATCACAGCAAGCGCCCTGAGAAATCCTACCAACCCCAACAAACAAACACAACACCCCCAGGAGCTGAACTAGTACACATGTTATGGAGCTGCCCCCGAATAGCAGTGTACTGGAATACGATAACCAGGATATTACACACATGCACAGGTCAAGCACTACCTTTTGTATACCTCCTGTATCAATTCAGGAGGACGCCTGCCACCAAAGTAGTGTCTAGGTTCCTAGACTTGGGGATAATAGTAGCTAAAGGGCACCTAACTAGACGGTGGAAAGTGGTGGACCCACCACATGTACGGGCATGGCGTCACTCATTGTTCGCATGGGCCAAGTCCGAAAGCATCTACATCAAGCATGAAGAAACATTAGAACTGTGTCGAGAACCCATAGCAGCATGTTGGGACAACCTCTTAAATGAGCTGCAATAGATAGAGGGCAGTGACCCTGAGGATTCGCCTGGTTGCGACGTGGTAGAATAGAAGTAGCGAACCATACACTAACCATACATGCTAACGGGCGTACCATGATATTCCAAGGGTGAAGGCAGACCACTTAAGAATGTGAATAAGGGTGGACACTACGCAAAGGGGACGTTGAGTAACACAGCAGCAAGGAAACATTACGCAAACATGCCCGAAGATGGAGAGTTTGGAGGGAATTTACTAAAGAATGAGGCCTGAACATGGCTTTAATTACATTCCAAAGCTGTTTGGAAGCAGAGAAGGGATGTTTTGAAGACTAGCTTCGTAATTCGGAAACTTTGAATTCGTTTTTCCACAACTCCTAATTGAAGAAACCGAAGGGGAAGTTTCCAGAATGTGCATTAGTTTTCTGTGTGTACAGGGAACTCTTCTGAGGACTTCAGGTAGGTTTTAAAGATACAAATAGGTTTTGTGAGGACAGCAGCTCATTTCTGTAGCAATTGTTTCAAGATTCAAAGGAGTTTTCTGAAGACTTACAAGGATTTAGGAAGATTTAAGAGCATTTCCTGATGATAAAAGAGAGTTTTCAGAGGAATCAAAGGTATTTTCAAAGTACTTAAGAGTTTTGTTGAGGATACAAAGTGGTTTTACGAGGATCTGAAAGTTTCCTAGCACTTTGAGTGAACTTAGTAGTGGCAGTTACACACTGCAGCAGTGAGACCTGCACCTTACACACTGAGAGGAGAATAATAAACAAACCTTACCTGCTGAGGGTGCTTCTGACATCCTGCAAAACAGAAAAACAAAGTGAAATCAGTTTCCAGAGAAGATGTTAAAGTTATGGTAGTATTTGTAGGAGTGAAACACTCGATCTATGATTAGAAAACGTTGGCTGCGGTCACATGACAAAGCACATTCTGTGGCATTGCATGACCAAGCACAGAGTGTGACATTCTGAAACTGATATTCTGAATGGTAATGACACAGCACAGAGTCATTCTGAATGGAGTCACAAAACACAGCACATTCTGATATTCTGAATGGAGTCACTCGACACATTGTATGATGTTCTCAACAGGGTCACATGCAGGGGCCTCATTTAGGACTTGCCAGGGGTTGCAGCTGCGACTCCTGGATTGCCCCTTGTGACCCGTCACTGCTTGTGCGACCCCTGGCTTCAGAGGTAGTAAATTCAGTGCCAAGAAGACAGAGGCAGCTCGCCCTTATGAGAGTTTCTGCTCCACCTTCGTTTTCTGCCACTTTTTTATTACATTAACAGTGAATAATCTGCCAGAAGCCCTGGTTGTAGATCCTGGTGCGCCATGTTTTATTATACTAATAGTATTACAGGTAACGGGCGTTGCAGGAAGAAGTATTAACAGCAGGGATACTAGAAGAGTGTTCTTCAGAAGAGTAAGGTACAAATAGAAGCATTACTAAAAGAGTGCCATGAAGGAGTAGTTAAGAGCTAAAGGGGTAGAACAGTGCCCTGCAGGAAGAGGTACAAGAAGAAGGGGTACTAGAACAGTGCCCTGCAGGAAGAGGTACAAGGAAGGGGTACTAGAAGAGTGCCCTGCAAGAAGAGGTACAAGGAAGGGGTACTAGAAGAGTGCCCCGCAGGAAGAGGTTCAAGGAAGGGGTACTAGAAGAGTGCCCCGCAGGAAGAGGTACAAGGAAGGGGTACTAGAAGAGTGCCCCGCAGGAAGAGGTACAAGGAAGGGGTACTAGAAGAGTGCCCCGCAGGAAGAGGTACAAGGAAGGGGTACTAGAAGAGTGCCCCGCAGGAAGAGGTACAAGGAAGGGGTACTAGAAGAGTGCCCTGCAGGAGGAGGTACAAGGAAGGGGTACTAAAAGAGTGCCCTGCAAGAGGAGGTACAAGAAGAACGAGTACTAGAAGAGTGCCCTGCAGGAGGAGGTACAAGGAAGGGGTACTAGAAGAATCCCCTGCAGGAGGAGGTACAAGAAGATGGGTACTAGAAGAGTGCCCTGCAGGATGAGGTACAAGGAAGGGGTACTAGAAGAATCCCCTGCAGGAGGAGGTACAAGAAGATGGGGTACTAGAAGAGTGCCCTGCAGGATGAGGTACAAGGAAGGGGTACAAGAAGAGTGCCCTCCAGGAGGAGGTACACTGCAGGAGGAGGTACAAGAAGATGGGGTACTAAAAGAGTGCCCTGCAGGATGAGGTACAAGGAAGGGGTACCAGAAGAGTGCCCTCCAGGAGGAGGTACAAGGAAGGGGTACCAGAAGAGTGCCCTGCAGGATGAGGTACAAGGAAGGGGTACCAGAAGAGTGCCCTCCAGGAGGAGGTACACTGCAGGAGGAGGTACAAGAAGATGGGGTACTAGAAGAGTGCCCTGCAGGAGGAGGTACAAGGAAGGGGTACCAGAAGAGTGCCCTCCAGGAGGAGGTACACTGCAGGAGGAGGTACAAGAAGATGGGGTACTAGAAGAGTGCCCTTCAGGAGGAGGTACAAGGAAGGGGTACCAGAAGAGTGCCCTCCAGGAGGAGGTACAAGGAAGGGGTACCAGAAGAGTGCCCTCCAGGAGGAGGTACACTGCAGGAGGAGGTACAAGAAGAAGGGGTACCTGAAGAGTGCTCTGGGGAGGAGGTACAGGCAGAAGGAGTACTAGAGGAGTCTGTGTGAGTGGCAGCCATCTAGGAAATGAGATCACAGCTGCCCAGGAAGGACAAAGAAATGTGACCGCCTCTTGGCAGTTATGGACTTTTAAAGGATCTGCTTGTGTGAAGCGCCCGCCGATTACTGGATTAATTAATCCCAGCATTGGGTGAGCTGTTGGATTGAAGGGGCTGAGATGAAAGACCCTCTATAAAAATTTAAGGAAGAACCAGACAAGAGTTAAGGATTTGGACTATTGGACTCTTTATGACAAGTTGTCTATCACTTGCATGCGGCGTGGGTATATTACAAGTTCATCTCAGTATAAGGAGTTAAACGTACTGTTTAGAGGGTGACGCCAGGATCACAGCTGGTGAATGGAGGCTCTCTGTCACCCTCCAAGGAGGCTCTCGGTCACCCTCAGAGGGATGCTCTATATTACCCTCATTGGGATACTCCCTGTTGCCCTCAGAGGGATGCTCTCTCTCACACCAAGAGGGCTGCTCTCTGTCTCCCTCAGAGGGACGCTCTCTGTCACCCTGGGAGGGATGCTCTCAGCCACCCTGAGAGAGATGCTCTCTGTCACACTTGGAGGGATGCTCTCTGTCACACTTGGAGGGATGCTCTCTGTCACCCTCAGAGGGACGCTCTCTGTCACCCTGGGAGGGATGCTCTCAGCCACCCTGAGAAAGATGCTCTCTGTCACACTTGGAGGGATGCTCTCTGTCACACTTGGAGGGATGCTCTCTGTCACCCTCAGAGGGATGCTCTCTGTCACCCTCGGAGGGATGCTCTCTGTCACCCTCGGAGGGATGCTCACTGTCACACTAAGAGGGATGCTCTCTGTCACACTAAGAGGGATGCTCACTGTCACACTAAGAGGGATGCTCTCTGTCACCCTCAGAGGGATGCTCTCTGAGACCCTCAGAGGGATGCTCGCTGAGACCGTCAGAGGGTTGCTCCCTGAGACCCTCAGAAGGAGGCTCTCCGTCACCCTCAGAGGGAGGCTCTCCGTCACCCTCAGAGGGAGGCTCTCCGTCACCCTCAGAGGGAGGCTCCCTGTCACCATTGGGGGAATGCTCTCGGTCACCCTCTAAGGGATGCTTTCTGTCACCCTATGAGGGATGCGCTCTGTTACCCTCTGAGGGATGCTCTCTGTCACCCTCCGAGGGATGCTCTCTGAGACCCTCAGAGGGATGCTCTTTGAGACCCTCAGAGGGATGCTCTCTGAGACCCTCAGAGGGATGCTCTCTGAGACCCTCAGAGGATTGCTCTCTGTCACCCTCCGGGGGATGCTCTCTGTCACCCTCCGAGGGAGGCTCTCCGTCACCCGCAGAGGGTTGCTCTCCGTCACCCTCCGAGGGAGGCTCTCCGTCACCCTCCGAGGGAGGCTCTCCGTCACCCGCCGAGGGTTGCTCGCCGTACAAAAGGGGGTGGTGATGGACAGAGCATCTGAATCAATCAAACACTCACACCCAGTCAAAAGATCTGGGTTTAATCCATCACCGTTCTTTAGCCCACTCTGCCACCCCAGTTCAGACATGGCTATATGCAAATCAGTCTGACCCTGTGCCTCATGGGAACAGTCCAGCCCGAACTGCCAAGCCATGTCTTCCCTGGACTGGAAACAAGCTTCCAAGGACCGGTTTCTGGCATTCCAGCAGTCTTCAGCCCGGCTTGCTTAAATCCAGTGGCAAAGTGAGCAAGGGACTCAGGTCTGAGCATACCCTGCCACACTTATGGCGGCCAAAAGCGGTACAAAAGGGGGTGGTGATGGACGGAGCATCTGAATCAATCAAACACTCATACCCAGTCAAAAGATCTGGGTTTAATCCATCACCGTTCTTTAGCAAACTCTGCCACCCCAGTTCAGATATGGCTATATGCAAATCAGTCTGACCCTGTGCCTCATGGGAACAGTCCAGCCCGAACTGCCAAGCCATGTCTTCCCTGGACTGGAAACAAGCTTCCGAGGACTGGTTTCTGGCATTCCAGCCGTCTTCAGCCCGGCTTGCTCGCCGTCACCCGCCGAGGGATGCTCGCCGTCACCCGCCGAGCGTTGCTCGCCGTCACCCTCCGAGGGAGGATCTCCGTCAGCCTCCGAGGGAGGCTCTCCGTCACCCTCCGAGGGAGGCTCTCTGTCACCCTCCGAGGGAGGCTCTCTGTCACCCTCCGAGGGAGGCTCTCTGTCACCCTGCGAGGGAGGCTCTCTGTCACCCTGCGAGGGGGGCTCTCTGTCACTTTTCGAGGGAGGCTCCCTGTCGCCCTCCGAGGGATGTTTTGGATGTTCTCTGTCACCATCATCTAGTGCCCTTTAAATGGAGTTACTTCTCAGGAAGCTTCTTGGCTTTAAATTAATCAACTTATTTGAGCAGAGCATCACTGTTAAACATCCGTATGACCACAATAAGGATGTTTACACCTCTAATCCCACCCTAGGCCATATTGTTGAGGAATTTGGTTGCAGTTTACAGTTTTAAAGTAATCCAGTTGCAAATAAAATTTCTATTGCTGCAGGGCAGCAATTTGCCGACATTCATTTTGCACACTGTAATATAATCAGGGGTTACCCTTAATATAAAATTGTTACTATTCTTCAAACTAAAGAGTTCTCTGTGGCAATCTCTATCTTTATCTGGGATGACAAAAAACCCAGTGAGCTTTCCATTACCGATTTCAAATTCCTGGTTAAATAGCTGACAAGAGGTTTGGTGCACGTGAACCTAAGTGGCCACCTGCATCAGGAGACAAGTAAACACATTAGAACAGAAATGTTTTCAAACTTCTTAGAAAAGGAGGAATTTGGTTTCTTTCCAATTCTCTCAGGTGTTGTCACTCATTAAGCTTTCCATTTCTATCTTTTAACACATTGTGCTCCTTGGTCTTCATATATTATTTACAGTCACTGGAATTGCTTGGTGTGTTGCATTCTCCCTAATAGATAAAATACATAAATAATTTGTATATAGATGGGTTATTAACTTGTATATCACACTGTAAACGCTCACTGTACATTTCACAGTTTGTATATGGAGTTGAGCTCACAGCATCAAGTGGGACAATGGAAATTATCCATGTCTGTATCATGTGCGGCTCTCCGAGTGCGTGGGGTCACTGTGCATTGACCAGCCAGGAGATCATACGTGCTCCGCTCATACATTTAATAATGCACACAAAATACAATTATTTCACTTCCTTCTGTTTTATTTCCCAAACAGTATCTCACCTTCAGGAGTTCCCACGACGGCGCCTCAGACTTCTTTTCTATCTCCGTTATTAGGGCCTTGAGAGAGGTGATTTGATTGGACAGTTTGGTGATATTTGCATCTTCTATCATGGTCATTTTCTTCTCCATCTCCTCCAGTCTTCTGTGCAGTGTTTGCTCATTCTCTTTCAGAAGCTGCCGTAGCTTTTCAAACTCAGATTCAATTTTATTCTTCTCAGTTCTTAGCTTGTTCTGTCAGAAGCAAAGAAAAGCTGTTTAGATATTAAAAAGCTTTCTACAAGCCGTCCTTAGAGTCGGAGTCCAGGAGGAGGGTGGAAAGGTTGATAGATCCTTAAAAAAAAAAAATCAGACCACTAATGTGCTTTTCCTAATTTCTGAACTGCAATCTCTTACTACCTTCCCTTTTACCGTCTTCCATCCTTCTCACACTCCTGCCCTCCCCCTTCCCTCATACACCTCATGAACTGTAGAGAAGTCAGAATTTGTGAAGTTGTAGAGAAGCTCGATCCATGGAGAGGGTGCAAGGAAGAGAACCCACCGCAGGCAGAGACGCTCGATCCATGGAGAGAGTGCAAAGAAGGAAACCCACCGCAGGCAGAGACAGTCAAAGACCGAGAGACGGGCTGAGGGGAGACACAGGCTGAAGTCACATGATGATGTAAAAGAAGGGGGGCCAGGAAGTTTCCGCCCTTGGGATGGAAGACACAAGATTTGGGGAGTGCAGGCTGCCCCAGTCCTGCCAGCGCAATGGATGTGTTCGCCCAGAAGGAGACGCAGAGAGGGTGTCCTACAATGGCGCTCATTCAAAGTGATGGGGAATCACTGGTGTCAGAATGTCACGTTCAAAATCATAAACAAAGTATGTGCATTCTGTCACAAAATGCAGAATTACCAGATAAATCAATGTTTCTGAAGGTAATTCAGCGAATTCTGTAAAAGATGAGTGAGGAGATTGGATAAACATCCTTTCCTATCCTAAGATAAGTGGCTGTGAGTTATCATGTGAGGTATGTCACACTGTGGCTTAGAGCAGGAGCCTGTGTGTTATCAGGTGAGGTATGTCACACTGTGGCTTAGAGCAGGAGCCTGTGTGTTATCAGGTGAGGTACGAAATGAACGATTGATGGACAAAATGCAGAACAATGTCATACATTCACCCCAGTACAGAGATCTGGGCCTAAATCTATAGTTTTTGTTGCTCACCATGCCATTCCAGTTTGGACCCAGCCAAATGCAAATCAGTCTTGACCCTGCACCCAATGGGAACAGTCCAGCCCGAACTGCCAGTCCAGGTCCTCCCTGGACTGGAAACAAGCATCCTAGGACCGGTTTTGGGCTTTCAGCACTCATCAGCCAGGACCTGCCTTAGCAGTTCGGGCTGGACTGTTCCCATAACAAACAGGGTCAAGACTGATTTGCATATGGCTGGGTCCAAACTGGGATGGTGTGGTGAGCGAAAGAATGACGGATTAAACCCAGATACTTCTGATTGGGGGTGAATGTTTGCATTGTCCAGCATTCCGTCCATCAACTGTTTCTTTTGCGTAGGTCGTCCTAAGTGGGAAGGGTATGCCCAGACATGGGTCCCGTGCTCACTACACCACTGGATTCAAGCTAGCCTGGCAGATGAAGGGTGATGCCCTGAAATTGGTCCCAGGATGTTTGTTTCCGGTCCAGGGATGACCTGGCTTAGCAGTTCGGGCTGGACTGTTCCCATAAGGGACAGGGTCAAGACTGATTTGCATATGGCTGAATCCAAACTGGGGTGGTGTGGTGAGTGAAAGAATGATGGATTAAACCCAGACCCTTGTGACTGGGGGTGAATGTTTGCATTGTCCAGCATTCTGTCCATCAATTGTTTCTTTTTTTATCAGATGAGTTATGTCACACTATGGCTTAGAGCCGGAGCCTGTGAATTATCAGGTGAGGTATGTCACACTGTCGCTTAGAGCAGGAGTCAAAAAATCTATTACTTTACACAAATTCACATCCTCGGAAATAGCACGCTTCCAATCAGTTTCTGATAAGGCAGCACCAGTGTCAGATACAGAACTGACAGCACACACCATCTCAAATTGATCAGGTTCCTCCTCGTGATCGGTGTGAGCAAAAGGTAACCTTGATAAACAGTCAGCTAGATTGTTTTTTATACCAGGTACATATTCAAAGTGATATTTAAATTCAGCAAGTCTGTACTGCCATTTGGCAATGCGGGGTGTAGCCCTACCACCACCATTGGTTGTGAAAAGGTCCACTAATGGCTTATGGTCAGTTTTAAGAGTAACATGATTGCCCCACAAAAAGTTTCTAAAATGTTGTACACCCCACCATAAACCAACGCTTCTTTCTCGATTGCGGAATAAGTACCCTCAGCACCTCTCAGGGTTCTGGAGGCAAAAGCAATTACTTCTTCTCTATTGTCAGCTCTCTTTTGCATAAGGACAGCTCCCAGTCCAACATTACTGGCATCTGTAACCACAATGCACTGATCATTCAAATCAAACAATTTGAGAGGGCGTGCCTGCACAATCACAGTTTTCAACAGGTTAAAATCATTTGTGCACTGTTCAGACCAGTCATACCTAGCATTTTTCTTTAAGAGATTGCGTAAACAAAAGGTCTTGTCAGCAAAATTTGGGACAAATTTCACATTGTATTCAACTAGTCCTAGAAAACGAAAGTAGCTGATCTTTATTTTGCGGTTCAGGTGCATTATAGATAGCATCTAAATGTTTCATTTTAGGTTCTACACCTTTGGCTGACATATGGTGACCTAGATAATCCACACCATCTCTGAAAAACATGCATTTGTCCTTCCTTAAAGTCAACCCATACAACTTTACAATATCTAAAACTTTCCTCACTTTATCGTTGTGTTCTTGCATGGTCTTACCATGTATGAGAATATCATCCTGAAAGAAGACGACCCCTGCAGAGTCCTTGAAGAGATTACCCATAAGGCGTTGGAACACTGCAGAAGCCGACGCCAAACCGAATAGCATCCTGAGATAACGGAACGCCCCTTCGGGAGTCACAAATGAAGTGATATGTCCGGAATCCTTGTTTAATTCAATCTGATGGTAAGCAGAGAATATGTCCAGAGTGGAAAAATATTTGGCACCTTCCAGGGTAGACAACATCTCATTAATGTTAGGAAGTGGTTGGCGATCTATCCAAATACATGAATTTAAATCGCGTAAATCAACACACATCCTAAGAGATTTATCAGCCTTCTGTGCCAAAACAATGGGGCTTAACCACTCTGACCCTTCAATTGGTTCGATGACACCCAAGGAACACAACCTTTCTAATTCACTTATCAACTCACAACGCATACTCAAAGGTACTTTGCGAACTTTGTGTGTAATAGGTTTTGCTCCTTCTTTTAAAACTATGCGATGTTGGAAACCCTTAAGCTTACCAAGATTATCACTAAACACCTCCGGATAAGCACAAACCCACTCATTTTCACTCAATGTGGTCACAACATGCACTGACTCAGGTTGTGCAAGTGAAGCGTAATATTGTTTGGCTTCATTCCTAGACAAAACCATGTCGGGATGATTGGGGTCAAGGATGATATTTAGCTCACCTTGTTCATGCCATCCCAACAAATTAGCACCATCTTTGACAACGTAAATTACACGACGTGCACTCGCCCTTAAATTCTAGTTTGTTTTTAAACTTTCCCAAGACTTCTACCCTTTTCCCACCATATGCAAACATCTTAATTGATGATGACGCCAAAAAGATCTCACCCAAACATTCAAAATCCCTAACATTGATCAAGGTGAATGGGGAACCAGAATACGCAAGGAATTTGACCGATTTGTCGTTCAAGTTTATAACACAAGTAGGGGATTTCCTCCTCTGAGATTCATTAAGAGATGCAATCTCTACAATACCTTCCGCTTCCATGAGGGAAGCCGATAACATTAATAATTCATAGCAATTATCATCATCATCATCACCATCGGTATTCTCACACTCTATATTCTTCACACTTTGTGACGGTGCCCTTTGGGAAAAAGCAATTTTACATATGCGTGCAAGATGACCCTTCCTTCCACATTTAAAACAAGACTGACTTGAAATTTCCCAGATGCGACCTGCTACCACAGCGATGACATGACAAGGCTTGAGCATCATTCCTGGATTTGTTAACAAACGCTCCCGGTAAGGTAGTGTTGGTAGTTCTGGAAGATACCGGAACAGTAGCTTTATTAGTTTTTGGAGGAACCTTGGACGTTGCTAAATTAACCTCAGATGACGCAGGTGTAGGAGTGGTAGGTGTACTTAGTTCCTTCATGCAAAACTGGGAATGTTCAACAGATTTGGCAAGAGTCAACGCAGTCTCCAAATCAGGGTCATCTGAGCACAAAAGTTTCTCACGCACTTTCTTGTCACATGTGCGTTCAATTAATTGGTCTTGAATAATTTCATCCCTAAACTCCCTATAGTTGCAATTCACAGCCAAGATCCTTAAGGCAGCAACAAAATCGTCGATCAACTCTCCAGGCATCTGTGCATGTTGCAAAAATGTGTGACGTTCCAGAACAATATTGCGCTTTGGATTGAACCTTTTATACAAAGTTTTTTATGAGAGAAGCATATTCGTCAATCACCAATGAGTCACCCTCTTCACGAGAACCATTGGATACTCTCGCTTCCTCTAGGGATAGAGTCTCTAGAATAGATCTGCCTTCAGCTCCTAAATTATAAACAAGCAACGCTCTCTTTGTTTTAAGAGGTGAAGGTATCACCATCAATAGCATCAATGTAGGCTTCAAAAGTTACTTTCCACTGTTTCCAAATCATAGGAGGCGGACCAGGAGACTGTAAAAAGGGAGGTGGAGTGGCCACTTTCTCCATTTGCGTGGGTGAGTTGCTGCCCCAGCCAACAAAGTGAAGATTAAACAAAAATGCAAGGTTTAAATCACGAGTCTGCTGTAATACAAGAAAATATAGGTCTCAGTTCTGAAAATTGTCACAAAGACCACATAATGCGTGTAAAATTAGAACAACAACACACACATGATGAATGCGGCAGAAAACAATAAAGTAATGCGCTTCAGAAGGAGTTTAGAATGGCACCATGGTAACCGTCAGAATGAGAGTTGAAACGCAAGCTGGAACGCACACTGACGTGACGTTGACACACGCTGATGCAGCTTAGAGCTGGGAAGCGGTGTGAGCTGGCGCGTGCAAGATCGCACGGAAAGACGTGCAGAAACCACCAAACAGCAAAAATCGAACAAAATGAAATAATCCACAGAGAGGCACTCACGGGGAGCAGATACAGAAAAGCAAACACGAAGACAGGAGGACTCGCGTGTAAAGCAGGCAGTCAGGAAACGCGATCAACCAATATCGCAGTTGCCTCATTGAGAAAGAAGCTTCCAGACGTCCAGCAACACTTGGGACAACCAGCAGCACCAGGCGGGTCCTCGTCGCCAATGAATCAAAAGATGAGGTTCGTCCTGGTGCATAGGTCTCCCGCCAGCAACTGCCGACATGTCAAAGGTATACATTCTACGCCAGAACATGGAAACCAAAGAGATGTCCCGTGCGGGCTGTCATGCGGGACATTAACTAAAGATAACATCTTTACACAAACCCTAACTCAATAGGAGGCAAATCAAATCAAATAAACTTTATTTGTTTTTTTTATATTAAAAATCATAAAAGAAGCATGTTAAAAACTTACAGAAGGTAGTTTAAAAAACACACACACAATAATTACATCTTTACATACCACTTGAATCTTACAGTCTCCTCTTCAGTTAATTCTTTGACTTTTATGACAAGAGTTCTATACATTATTCAACCTCATGGTGGGTTTCCCATATTATACTTTTCCTTTTTTTTAATATGGACTTCAGGAATCCGGTCGTAACACCCACACAATAAACATTTTCCAGCACTTGTAAATATAGAAAGGCGGGACCGCATTGCCTCAAGCCCCCTCTCTTCAACAATGGCAAAATCCATCTACATCTTTCTAGTCTATAAAATTTACAAAATAAAATCACACGGATTGTCGACTGGAAAGACATCTCATCGCGAGGACACCGACAAAGGTCTCTGGTCCAATCGTTTAATGTAGGGAAGCTGACTAATCGATGGAAACTATCAAATATGAGTCTTGTAAGAACATACCTGTCATATCCTCCTATACACCAGTCCATATATGGTTGAATAGTGGGGGATACAAGAATTAACAGGTGTGGGATAACAGAACTTTTCTTCATTTCTGAAACCGCTCTTAGGGACTCTAAGTGAGACTGACAAAAAACTTTAAAATCCTTCCTAGAAATCGTACTCAATGTTTAGGGGTTACTATAGAAATCCGGTTTACCCTTGTCTATTAAAAATCTTCTGATATAATTCAGCCAAGTGGAATAGACTCATGGCGTCTCCAATAATATCTCTGTTTAACTCTGTACTATTAGACGTCCAAACTCTATGCCATAGTAACAGAGGCTGCATCTTGATCAAATCAGAGATATAAGGAATCCCCAGCTCATTGTGGCAATTATAAATGGAAGAGCTATGCGGTACTGCTAATATAAACCTTAAAAAAGTATTTTCCTCTTTTTGTATTATGGCTACATCCTGGTATCCCCAGACTCCTGCCCCGTACATAGCTATACTCAAGCATTTAGCTTGGTAAATTTTGAGAAGTATCCCCGGGGGCCTTTAACCCAATTTATTAGAAATATTCATCAATGCCCCGATTTGCCTTTTGACGAGAAGAGTTCTGCTCTTAACCGCCGGGTTCCATGAACCAGAATGATCAGGTAGGACACCCAAATAGGAGAATGTGTTAGTTGCATCTATCCTATCATTCCCTAGGGTCAGACTTTTACATTTATAATAGGAGTCATCTAGAACTGACCCAGCAGACTTACCAATAGTTTGTCAATTTGAAGGTGGCAACCATTAGAGAATTTTTCTCGCATCATTATTATCTGTACTCCTACCACTGGGTGAAAGATATAGGATTTAAAGAAGGTCCTGCAGAAGGTGGTTAACATCAGACATATTCCACCGAAACGCACGTCGACCTTACTGTATGCACCCAACCCACAACACGGTCATGGAGATTCACACTATCTATATCCCCTTCTGGCCAGGATGTGTATGTGCTTTTGGGGTTGTTTGATAGTTTGATTGGTGTAATTGAGTGCAGGTGTGATGGAGTGTGAATGTGATTCTGTTTACGTGATTAGTGTATGATATTATTATAGGGGTCCAGTGAAGAGCACTAGATTGAATCTATACTACTATTACAAAGAGAGAACTGGAAACCTTTGAGGCGCGTAAACTCAAGAACTGCAGCACCAATCACAGCACCCAATACACCATTGGAAAGGGTAGTTTAAGCAGATGGACATAGGCTATACATCTGGCCACCATATACATTACAAAGGTCAAAGAACATAGGGTGTAAAGTAGTCCCTTGTGGGTGTTGTCGTGGGTGTGTTAAATTCCAGTGGGAGTGTCGTGGACGTGATCGTGGGGCTCGAGGACGTGGCGTGTGGCGTCTCATCAACCTCAAAGTTAGCCACCTTTACTCCAGTGGGCGTGTCATGGGCGTGGTTGTGAGGCTTGGCATCGCTTGACCGCAGCGAGGCGTTCGTTATGGATGTCGGCGTATCGTGGCCGTCAATCATATATGGCCGTGTAAATGGGCGCGTACTACAAACAAAATATGGCCATATGCTATAGTAAATGCCCGCAGCAACGCGTTATGGTGTAGTAAATGGCCATGTCAATGTGGGCGTATCGTGGGCGTGGTTGTGGGGCGTGGCAACGCTTGACCGCAGCGAGGCGTTATGGATGTTGGCTGTGTAAATGGGCCCGTACTACAAACAAAAGCGCCGCAGCTTCATGTGCAGCTTTCAAAATATGGCCGTATTCTATAGTAAATGCCTGCAGCGACGCGTTATGGTGTAGTAAAAGGCCAAATCAATGTGGCTGTATCGTGGCCGTGCAAATCCACAATATTAATTTGCATACAAAGTGGCTCAAAATGTATATATGAATATGGAGACACACACAAGCAGTAGTCCATGCCGAAAAAACCGACAGATATAGGGACGAGCAGCCATGCATGTACTCCCAAAGACTATCCATACATGAAGACATAGAAAACGTACACCTAAGCGTGAACATGCACACACACACATATGCACACACACTTGCTGGTACGTACTCACAGCCAGATAATGTCACCCCTCTGCACACATACTCTAACACACACCATGCACATGTGAGTATGCAAGTACTACCTTAAGGTCAGAAGAGTAATACTTGATTTTATGTTTTTTAGGATGCGCCTTTGTCCGATTTCAGCCCCAATATCCAGGTGCAGTGACTCCAGTCAGTATATTTATCTGGTGAGGAACATGACCAGTATGTAGGGTGACTCATCCGCCTCTGTGTGTCTTGAACTAAAGAGGCCACACAAGGGACTGGGCACAGACATATACAGAGACACAGCACTCACTGCAGCCACTCACCCTCATGGTTTTATATTGTTCCTCTTCCTTGAGTTTAGACTCCAGAAAATATCCCTCCTGTTTCTTCAGGACAAGCAGCCACTCTTGAAGTTTCACCTGTAGAGATGAGAGAGCAAGAAATAAGTGTAGATCTGTCGAGTGTGGTCTTAATTACAGAAAAAGAGTCACTACAGTACCTGTCACACTTGCCCAGACTGTACGTACCAGTCATACATTAGTATTGCTAGTACCAGCCACACATATCAGGATTGTGAGCACCAGCCCCAAGTATCAGAGACAATGACACAGACAATGGTGTTCCATTGTGGGTCCGGTTATTGCCAAGAAGGACCTGGCACCAGAATCCCTGGTCCATGGAAACAAGCTTCCTCACTGGCACTTAATGTTACTTGACATTGGGCACACTTTATGCCTAAAGCATGGAAACAGATAGACTTGACACTAAAGAATTACCTTAGATGATATTTCTGAAGCAATCGGCCGACTGCGCCCAGGCAAAACTCCGGGGCCCATTGGCTTCCCGGCTGAGTTCTTCAAACGCACCGCAGATCTCGCGGTCCGCCACTTAAAGGGACTCTTCGAAGGGGCCCTGCAGGAGGAGGGACTACCCCCCCCCCCCCGACCTTGCCACGGCGGCAATTATTCCTATCCATAAAGAAGGGAAACCGAGGGAAGATTGCGCATCCTACCGCCCCATTTCCCTTCTTAACACGGAGGTGAAACTACTGGCGTCCATCCTGGCGCAACGGCTGAGGTCAGTGATACCGGATTTTGTACACTTGGACCAGACGGGATTCCTTCCTGATAGGGCTACCAGACTGAACCTCCGGCGTTCCCACAACTGGCTACAGGAGGTGAAGGATAGGGAGGAGCCCCATTGGTTTCTCTCCCTGGACGCCGAGAAGGCATTTGATGCAGTTCACTGGCCCTTCCTAGAGGGACTTTTGCAGAAGTTCGGCTTTGGACCGAAATTCCAGAAATGGATACAGCTCTTGTACACTGGCCCCAGAGTCAGAGTTAACGGGAGACTGTCGAGGGAATTCGAGATCCAGAGGGGAACCCGACAGGGATGCCCGCTGTCCCCCCTCCTCTTTGCACTCACTATTGAAGCGCTGGCCGCTAGGTTTCGACAAAATGCGGACATCAGAGGTTTTAAGAGGACTGAGTTGGATTCCGCGCAGGAGAAAATATCCCTCTACGCGGATGATATCCTCCTATATATTACAAGCCCTAAGACGACCCTGCCTGCACTGTTCCACGAACTGGAGCGATACGGGAGACATGCGGGGTATTGAATCAATTGGCATAAGTCGATACTTTACGACCCCAGGGGGAAGGGAGACTGGGGGACACTATCGGGACGATTGCTGACTACAGTGGAGGGTTTTCAATACCTCGGAATTTATATAACCCTAGATAGAACACTATCGTTCCAACGTAACTTGGAGCGCATAATCTTGAACTCCGTGACTGATATGGACCGCTGGAGGCAGCTCCCACTTACACTCCTAGGCCGAGCAGCTATTTATAAGATGATTATCCTACCCAAGTACCTCTATGCCCTACAAAAAGAGTACTACCCTCTCCCAGTAACTGTGCTATCCAGAATACACGCAGATCTGAGGGCGTTCCTCTGGCTGGGTAAGCAGCCTAGAGTAGCCTTAACAACTCTACAGAGACACCAGTACAGTGGGGGAATTTCCCTGCCAAATCTGGAGGCCTACTATTGGGCGGAGCATATTGCCTCGATCAATGACTGGATGCACGCCCCAGCTGAGCACCCAACGTATGCCCTTGAAAGACACAAACTGTCTTCACGAAACTTACTGTACTATCTCTATGGGGGCACTCGACGAGAGTCGCTCCTCCCGGCAACGGTTATTACCCTACTCTTGTGGAATAAAGCTACAAAACGCACGGGTTGGGAGGAGTTTTTAAATATGCGCAGCTGAGACATGCTTGGCAGGCCCAGAACGTCCAGTTAGTCGAACTCCCGGAGTATGCACCATTAGAGGGAAGACTACTACAGGAACACGTACAGGGGAAAGCAGTCTCACTCACATATAAAACCTTAACAAACAACATGCTGGGCGACCTGGCGAAACTTAGATGGACGTGGGAAAGCGAGGTGAGAGACATGGACGATCTTGATTGGGACATAGTCTTAATGCACCCCAGAGACGTTGCAATTAAGTCCAGACTACGCCTAATCCAATTTAATGTGCTCCACAGAACATATTACAACAGAGTGCGACTCTATAGAATGGGAACAAGCATTTGCAATGCAATAGGTCTCGCATTAGGAAAGTTTGAGCTTTTGGTATTGTAAAAGACAAATTTTGTATTTGCGTTGGTTTTGAAAATAGCGAAAGTAATAGCTTTGTTATTGAAAATGCCAATAGTTTTAACTTTTGCAAATGTGACACCTATAGCATTTGTAATGCAATATGTGTTGTATTTACGTGTCTTAGATGTATTGATATTACAAATAACAATGGCTTTACATTTTTTTAATAATTAATACTTAAATAAATGCTATTGTAATTTATAATGGCAATACCTTAAACTTTTGTGAATTACATTTGTGAAGATTATGTTCAGTGTAAATAAAGGAGCTCAGGCATTCCGCCACATGTGTCTCCAAAATCTTACTTAAGTAAGGTAGGAGGGATATTGGGCGATAATTACTCAGCACTTGGGGGTCCGCCCCAGGTTTCTTGAGGATGGAGAGGATCGCTGCACTTTTGAACGAGTCGGGGACCATTCCACTGCAGATAGAAGTGTTGAGAAGAGATATGGGTGGGTCGGGACATGCGCCGAAAGCCTCGCGCAGTATATGGGGAGGACCACTGTCCAGAGGGGAGCCAGATTTGACCCTGTTCATCAGGTTGGAAAAGGAATCTGGGGTGATGGAGGGGAAATGATCCAGTAGAGGGGGAAAGATTTTATCAGGCAAGGCAAAGGGACTGGGAGTACTTGTTAAGGGGATGCTTGATTTAATTGTGCCAATTTTTTCGAAGAAGTAATTATTTAACCTGTCGCACAATTCTTGAGAGTGCACTGGTTGTGCTGAGACTATCTCCATCCCTGTCAGTTCGTCGACTATCGAGAAGATTTCTTTGGTTTTGTTAGCAGAGTTCAAGATTTTACTTGTGATGAACTCGGTTTTACATTTTAACACAGCAGCTTTGTAATCCTTAAAAAGGGACAAGTAGCTGGTTTTCAGTTCGGGCTCATATTTCCTTCGCTATTTTCGCTCAGCTTGTCTGAGGTTTAGTTTTTGTACCTTTAGGGCGGGAGAGAACCATTTTTGAGCATCATGGGACCTGCGTGCTTTAATGATTTTTTGAGGGGCAACCTTGTTGTTGGCTTGTTCAAGCCAAGTGGCTAGGTTTTCCACCTGATTTGTGAGAGAGGTAACTTGGGTCGGCGGGGCAGTGTTGATAAGAATAGTTTTAAAGGTCTCGATGCTGGCTTGGCCACAGTTCCTCTCCTTCATGCTGCTGGGTCTAATCGTGGGAGGTACTGCCAAGCCGGCAAGTGTGCCCCTAATTAAACAGTGGTCTGACCAAGCGCAGGGAAGGACAACAAGTTGGGTAATGTCTAGATTGAAGGACCAAACTTGGTCTAGGGTGTGACCTTTGATGTGCGTAGGGGTATGAACATGCTGTACGCAGTTGAGATTGATCAATAGGTCCGTGAAGTCGCGGGAGAGTGGGGTTTCATTTGTGTCGCCCGGCCAGTAGTTGAAATCACCCACGATCAGCACTCTGGAGTGATTGATGACCAAATGGCCGATTAAATCGCCAAACTCCCACGGATAAGATGGCATGTGCAATGGAGGACGATATGCAACGACGCATGCCAGCAAGGAGAAGTGCGTTTCCAGTTTAATAATAAGTGTTTCCGTCTGAGCGATTTGAGTAGTTGAGAGTGCAGTGAACTGGTGTTTTTTGTGGATAATTGCGGCCACGCCCGCCCTTTTTGTCCGCGTCCCTATCGACATGGAGGATGTAATAGGGAGCGGGGATGGCTGCTAGGATGTCCGGAGAGGAGTCGTCACGCAGCCAAGTATCAGACAAGAATAAGATATCCGGCCTGTTCAGCTCGATCAGGGAGAGTATCTCTGACTGGTGCTTGCCAAGGGAGCGAGTATTGAGGTAATATATCGTTAGTTCGTCGCTTTTATTGTCGGATGCAGGTCAGTGAAGCCTTCCAGGATGGCTATGGCGATGTCAGGTGCCGAGGAGGGGGTCAGCCAGGTCTCCGTCAGGAAGGCGACGTCCGGGGTGTTGGTGTTGAGTAGGTCCCAGAGTTCGACGGCGTGTTTGCGGGCAGAGCAGGTGTTGAGCAGGATGCATCTGAGGAAATTGGGTTCTTCTGTGGGTGGGTTGGCAGGCCGTATGCTGGTGAAGTTGCAGGGACAGTGTTGTTGGCTATAGCAAATCCGGGTCCACATTCTTATGACTCCTGACCTCCAAGTTGTGTCCCTCAATGTGAAGGGGCTAAACAACCCCACCAAACACCGAGCCCTTCTGTCCTATTTAGAGCATTCAAATGCCCATATATGCCTACTCCAGGAGACGCACCTGCCCCCTGCTGATACCCATCGACTGAGATCAAAGGCATTCCCTCACCAGATGTTCTCGTCGGCCACTTCCAAAACCGCTGGGGTTGCTATATTGGTGTCTTCCAGGTGCAGGTTGGTAAAAAGGGGGCGGAAATTAAAGGGAGGTTCTTGGCTTACACCCTCACCTTAGATACACACAAGTTCTCTGTAGCCTCGGTATACGTCCCCAACAGTGGGCAAGAGGGTTTCATTAAGACAGTAATTCAGGAACTCCCGGGCCTACCAGACAAAACAGTCCTGCTAGGAGGGGACTTATAGTGATGGATGGTGACGTGGATCGTTCTGGGCATAGGTGGGGTCAAACAGGGACTTTGTCCAATGCAGGGAAGCGATTGCTGGTGGAAGCTGGACTGACCGACATATGGAGACTTCAACACCCCAACACTAGGGCCTACACTTTCTACTCCCACCCCCATAAAACATACAACAGAATGGACTATCTCTTTACCTCTGACCTCCTAACGCGGCAGGTCCGAGAGGTGGAAATTCTTTCATGTCCCCTGTCTGACCACTCCGCACTGCGGCTCTCGCTGACCAGGCCCCAGCAGCGCCCTACTCACCGTTTTTGGCGTCTTTGTGAAACTATGCTTCAACGCCCTTCCATGGTGCAACAGATTGAAGCAAGCATGGCCGACTATTTATCCACTAATGAAAACCCAGACAGATCTTTGACGACCCTATGGGAGGCGATGAACGCCGTGATTCGAGAGGTCTTCATCAGCATAGCGGCCGCCGACAATAGAGATAGGCGGGAAAAACGAGACCGCTTGATGAGCGAGGTCACTGAGTTGGAGCGTATCCACCAGCGGACTGGTGCTCCTAGAGTCTGGAAACTCCTAAAGGCGGCCCGGGCACAGCTAGTTGGGTTGGATGTTGACCGAGCTGAATATACGGCTCTACACCTCAAGCATACGTTTTATGTGGGTGGGGACCATTGTGGGCGACTTCACACAAACCGCCTTGGAGGGGAAAGACAAGCTCACATAGTGGCACAGGTACTAGATACCGGGGGGCGGGGGGAGAGAAAGTAGTGAGGACGCTGAAATTGTGGAGGCCTTCAGACACTTCTACGGAACGCTGTACTCGGCCCAAGCTCTAACTGTAATTGAACCGACCCGATACCTCCATGACATGGCTACAGCCAAACTGCTGCCATCTCAGGCGGCCGAACTAGAGGCCCCCATCCATTTGGAGGAGGTCATATCGGCAATTGCTCGCTTGAAGCTCAACAAATCACCCGGCCCTGATGGGTTCACTTCGGGTTTTTATAAAAAGTTTTGTGGGACGTTGGCCCGGCACTTGGTGTGTGTTTTTAACTCTGTTGGGTCGTCCCCCACCTCTTCCTTCCCGTCTTCTATGTTAGAGGCCTTAATAACCCTGATTCCTAAACCAGGGAAGGATACCCATCTATACAGCTCCTACCGCCCCATATCTCTACTCAATGTGGACCTAAAAATCTTTACCAGTATTTTTGTAGCCAGACTCTCTCGTCACCTCCCCGGTCAGATTGATCTGGACCAATCAGGCTTTGTTCCCAGGCGACAGTGCTCCAATAATACCAAACGACTCTTCCACCTGATGGACCGCTCTGAACTTTTTCCGGCGGAACGCTTGAGCCTCTCGGTCGATGCTGAAAAAGCGTTTGATAGGGTCCACTAGCCGTACCTCCGTGCGACACAGACAGCTTTATTATTGGATCTTTCAGAGTTATGTGAACCCTACAGCTACGGTATGGGGGAAGAGTGTGGCATCAGCGGACTTCCCTATTCATAGGGGAACCAGGCAGGGGTGCCCACCGTCACCACTCCTTTTCACCCTCTATATGGAGCCTCTATCTCAAAGAGTCCGTGATGATCCGGCCATTAAAGGAGCGCCCTTCGGGAAGTCGGAGCACAAGCTCTGCCTATAAGCCGATGATGTGGTGGCAACCCTGGAACATCCTCGGGAGTCCCTGCCGGCATTTTTAGATGAATTGGGTCAGTGTGCGATTACCTCGGGCTTCCAGATTAATATGCATAAGTCGCAAGCCCTGAACTTATCGCTAGAGCCCGAGATGTTGGAATATCTCCAGCGTACTTTTCAGATTCAATGGGTTCATGACGCGATTACCTACCAGGGTCTTCGGGTGGCTTCCACCATCTAGGCAGTTGAATTCCACAATACTATTGAAACAAGTTTGAGATTACCTCCGCAAATGGAGACCACATTCCCTCTTGTAGCTAGGCCAGATTGCGGCAGTGAAGATGGTGCTGCTTCCCCAGATTCTTTACCTATTTCACACTCTTCAGCTAATGCCCCCCTCTGGTGTGCTACGTGCCTTGCAGGGATTCATAGAGCGCTTTATCTGGCGGGATCAGAGGGCTCGGATGCATCGTGATCTTACATATAGAGACCCGATAGATGGAGGGCTGGGTGTTTCCGATCTTTTGGCGTACTGGCGGGCGGCTCAGCTGAGGACCCTGGTGGAGTGGTCACGCCCTGTATCTGAGAAACACTGGCTATTTATGGATAAGTCCCTGGCAGCCCAACCACTATGGGGTGGGTTCCATTCCTCTCCCGCAAGGGGCAGCCTCGCAATTTGTACCGCTCAGAAGTAACAAGACCCATAATGTTAGCCTGGGATAGAACTGCGATCGCCAGAGGACTCACATCTTTCCTTATGCCCATCGTACAGAACCCAGATTTTCCACCTGGCCTCGACTATGGGGAATTTCACCACTGGAGGATTGAAGCTACCCGCTCCATAGGACAGTTCTTTGATCTTTTCCGGACCGCGACGTTTCGTCGAGTTCCGCACTGACCATGGTGTTCCCGAAACGGAGCGCTTCCGATATCTACAGATTCGACACTGGGTGCTACATGGGGAGGTGCTGGAGGGTGCGGGGAGACTGCTCACACCGTTTGAGAAATGGTTAATTACAAGACACATCGATGCACGCTTAACGTCCGACCTGTATAAATTCACTCGAACCATCCCCGACACCGGGAAATCCCCCGGTCAACTGCGTTGGGAAAGCGAGCTGGGTAGAGACCTCTCGCCGAAAGAATGGAAGGATATTTTCTACCGAGACCGACGCATGTCCCGCAATGTTTTATCTATTGAAACAGCCACTAAGCTGGCCACCTATTGGTATTTAACCCCAGTAAGGCTCCATAGCGGTAACCCTTCACGTAGTCCGCTATGCTGGCAAGCCTGCGGTTCCCCAAGCACTCTTACACACTTACTTTGGGACTGCCCTATTCCGGGAACACACTGGCAACAGATCCTAGATGAGGTCGACCCCCACTTCGATACCCAGGTCCCGAGATTCCCAAGTGTATAACCTCCTTGGCCTTCCCAATGCCATAATTTTCCCGCTTACTTCTAGGAGAGGCAAACAAATAGAGCTCACCCTAGGCGCGGCAGTCCAGAATGTTCTAACACATTGGGGTTCCACAACAGTCCCTTCTAGCGATGAAAAAGATCTCTCTCTCGTTAACCAACCCCGGAGCTTCCTTTCACGATTTGTGGGCACCCCTTCTTGTGCTCTTGACATCCGAATTTATGGAGCTCACCTGTCCCAAATATCTCAGATTGTTAAGACTGACGGATCCGCCACCAACATCTGTCTCTGTTACGCCCACTACTTACTAGCCTACGGGGATTGCTCCATAGACCCTTCTTTTCTATCAGGTCATCCTTTTGTTTTTTCTTTTGAGGAGGAGGAGGAGGGAGGGGGTTCTGGTTGCCATATACGATAGTGACTTGCCAGGTTGCAACCCGATGATTGTGGAGCATCATGTCTCTTTCGTTCTTCTTTTGGATAAAACCAATAAAAGATTTTTTTTTTAAAGATGGATTCCAGGTTCTGCACCACTCACTGCATATGTTATGTTATGTTATGTTAATGACTCTTTTATCATGCATGACTCACCCGGGGGCATCTCAGCGCTTACCAGAGAGGAAATAGCCTGTGCTTAGAGGTTCAGAACAACCAGGCTTTTAATTGTTTCCTAAAGGTCAGGTATGTTGGAGATTTTCGTAGCATTACTGGAAGGGGGTTCCAGTATTTTGGTGCTACAAATGAGAATGCTCTGCCGCCTGCGCGGTTTAGCCGTATCCGGGGAATGTTTAGGAGGGCAAGAGCATTTGATCTTAGGTTGCACTTACAAACGTGCTTTAAACATGGCGCGTTTTTGGATTGGCAACCAATACAGTTGTCTGAGCAAGGGGAGGGATGGGGTTCCAGGGGGGGAATTCAGGACCATTCTGGCCGCAGTTTTCTGTATCACTTGTAGCTTTGTTAGGGAGGTGCTTCCTACCTTTGCTAATAGAGCATTCCCATAATCTAGCCTGCTGCCTATCATAGCCTGAACTACAGTTCTGCGGTGTTGCAGGGGTAGATAGGGAATAATTCTGCATAGTAGGCGTAGATTGTAGTAACATGAGCCTGCAATATTCGTGACATTTTCCTTCATATCTAGTTTGACATCCAATTGGATTCCCAGGCTTTTTACTGAGGTAGACAGTGGTGGTGCTGATCCCAGTTGGGGGGGGCACCAGTCTGGGGTCCAAAGGGCTGCAGACTTCCCTAGCAGCATTAGCTCTATTTTACCCGGGTTGAGTTGTAAACATTGCTCCTCCATCCAGTTTGCGATCGCCAGCATACCATCCATGAAGCGTTGTTTTTCTTCAGTGATGTTATTACCGAATGGGAATAGTAGCTGCGTATCGTCGGCGTAAGAGATAATCTCAAAGCCGAAAGACTGAATCACCTTAGCGAGTGGAGCTAAGTAAATATTAAATAGAGTGGGGCTGAGACAAGATCCCTGTGGTACCCCCTTATCCTGTAGGAATTTTTGGGGGGAAACATAAGGGCCAAGCATGACGGTTTGCCATCTATCCTTAAGGAAGTTTTTCAGCCACTGTAGGGCAGTGCCCCCAATACCACACTCACTTAGTCTCTCCGCTAGCCTCCGATGAGATATTGTATCAAAGGCCGCGGAGAGATCTAAAATAATCAGAATAGAAGAGCCCCCGGCATCGAGGCTGCGACTTAGTGAGTCGGTAATCGCCAGCGTAGCTGTTTCCGTGCTGAAACCCCGTCGAAAACCTGATTGGGACGGGTCAAGTATGTTATTTGCTTCTAGGTATTGGCTAAGTTGAGCGTTTATATTTGCTTCCAGAAGTTTACCAAGTAAGGGCAGCAGGGAAATTGGCCTAGAATTGCTTAATTCCAGTGGGTCTGCGGCTGGCTTTTTCAGGATCGGCCGCACGACGGCTTCTTTCCAGGCCCCCGGGATCAGACCAGTCTCAATTGAGGTATTAAAAATACGTTGGATTATTGGGGCACCTAATGGGGAGACAAGGGCCATCGTACTAGGTGGACATATATCCTGAGGAGACCCCTACTGTTCCATCCAAGGCTTTATCGTTGCGTCACCACATCGCCACAGTCGCAGAGAAAGAAGTGGAACTGCCCGGCTGCTATCAGAAGTATGTGTTTTGTGACAGCATGGCTGAAGAATTACCTCCACACAGGATGTACCAGATTGATCTTATACCGAGTGCAGTGGTTCCTTGCAGCAGGATGTACACATTGACTGAACCCGAGAACCTACATCTCAGACAGTACATAGAGAAATACCTTTCTTTGGGATTTATTCGTCACTCCAGGTCACCTGCAGCTTCTTCTCTTTTTTTTTTATACCCAAGGCCAATTGGGAGCTCCGAACATGCATGAACTTCAGAACGCTGAACGCTATCACAGTGAAGAACCAGTACCCTCTCCCCCTTGTATCGGTTTGGCTGGACCAAGTGAAGTGGGCTGAGATATACAGGAAGCTCGACCTCTGAGGAGCCTACCATCTGGTTCGGATGCGAGAGGGGGACGAGGGGAAGACCGCCTTCAAGACTTGTTACGGGCTTTGTGAGTATCTCGGTATGCCTTTTGGCCTTTGTAATTCCCCAAATGCCTTCCAGTTTTTCCTGAACAATGTTCTCCGGGAGTATCTGGACCGATTTGTGGAATATAGATGACATTCTTGTCTTTTCCACAGACATTGAAGAGCATAAGGAAAACATGAGGATTGTATTACAGACCTTGCAAAGGAATCACCTTTTCTGCAAGATCAGTAAATGCGAATTTCATGTCACCACCGTGGAGTTCTTGGGGGTCAAGCTCACTCCTACAGGCCAAATCATGACTGAGAGGAAGCTGACAGTCATTACTGAGTGGCCCAGCCCAAAGGACGTATGTGACAAACAAAGCTTTTTGGGCTTAGCCAATTTTTATAGGAGTTTTATCCATCATTTTTCTGCCCTGGTGGCCCCAGTCACACAATTGTTAAGGAAGAATGTTTCCTTCGAGTGGGATGAAGAAGCTCAAACCACCTTTGAAGCATTTAAGGCAGCCTTTTCCTCCGCTCCTATCTTGGCCACGCTGATCCAGAACTACCATTCATTGTCGATGCTGACGCCTCCGATGTAGCATTAGGAGCCATCACAAAGACATCCATCCACCGGGCAGTTACATCCTGTGACTTTCATGTCCCGTAAGCTGAACAGTGCGGAGAGAAATTACATTATCACCGAAAAGGAGCTATTGGCTATCAAGGATGCCTTTTTGGAATGGAGGCACTGGATTAAAGGAGCGAAAAACCAAGTAACTGTTTACACAGATCACCACAATTTGCAGTTCATGAAATCCACCAGGCAGCTTACTCCTCGTCAGCTAAGGTGGATGATGTTCTTTTCTGAATATCACTGTGTCATCACCATTAGGCCCAGCAGAGACAACAAGAAAGCAGATGCTCTGAGCAGACAAACTACTCAATTGGAAGGTACAACGAACCCCGTACAAGCAATCATCACACCTAACCAAGTAATTTGTGTAACCCATACTAACAAATTCCTACACAAGGTAAAGAGAAGAGTACAGACTGCCACTTGGAGAGACTGGTTCGGACATCATCCCGAATGGAGAATGCATCAAGGCATTCCCATGAAAAGAAAGCAAGTCCTATTACCCACCAAGGAAGGTAGACAGCAAGCCTTTCACTGGTGCCATATTCTCCTGTGTGCTGGACATTGTGGTGGTCTGAAGACCATTGAAAACACCCTACGACGATTCTGGTGGCCCTCTCTCCGCAGAGACATCTCTCTTTGGGTCAAGGGTGTGGTGAATTCTAAGGTCAACCAGAACAAACTATGGTACTTGGTGTCTTGGAAAGGATATGGTTCTGAGGAGGACTCCTGGGAACAGCATTCCTCTGTACATGCTCCCCGGCTGGTGGCTCTTCATAGGAGATTCCCGGATGAGCCCTGCGCCTGTCAGTGCTCTCCGAAGGGATGAAGTACAGTCAGGGCGCACAGAGGGTGAGCGCACTGCCAGTGGACGCGGAGATGCAACGGGACAAGAAACTACAATTCCTGTCATCCGCCTGCGCTGTCAACGCACGTGCTGACATAGCACGCTGTTAGACGTCAGGATATCAGGAGATGGCGCCGTTACGAAGACGCCAATTATACTGTGATTCCCGAAGTACCAGAAAGTACGGTCGGGTAAGGGTGTGAACTCGTACCGGCTTTATTCCTTTTTGTTTCATTTGTTATTGAGCTATGGAAGCTCCCAGAGCACGTTTCCTTGTTCCTCCCGTTGGCGAGACGCGTTACTTCTTACGGTCTCATACGGGAGGAAATGTGTTGCCATTTGCCTGAGAAAAGTGTTCTGGAACAATTGCCACTCTCTCTTTGAGACCAAAGGGGGAGCGCGGGAGTGCTACATTTTGCTTTCTAGTATTGCTGTTATTGGCTGAAGTTTAACACTGTTCTCCAAAAACACTATTATGCGCTGAGAGAATCCCTATTCTGGAGATTGTCTTCCCTTTGTGTTTTATTCCACCGCATCACCTACCTCAAGTCTTGTGCTCTGTTCCATCTTCTTGCCTACCTTTCTTTTCTGTTTTATGTATGTGCCATATAACCATTTGGATTTTGTGTTTGTACAACTAATATTATCTTATCACAAATAATTATTGTATGCTATTTAAAAAAAAAAGAAAAGGAAAAAACTATTTTTATACATCAATGAAAATATATATAATAAAACTAAAATATAAAGGATAAAATATGTTGGTTTGTTCATTAATACACAAATGTCGCAAGATAAATCTCAAATATTGACTGTATAATGGGCAGTTTAGAGAAAATTGTTTGCTATTGAGGGTGTTTCACTCTCTTTTTTCAAATTTGATTGTCTTCCCTTAATCCTGGGTAATGGATGGGAACTGTTAATGACCTTTTGGAATTACTAATGGACTATCCAGGAACGCAATTCTGATTCTTGCATGCAGTTAATATTGGCTTCTGTGTTATCCTTTCAATTGTAGGTGAGATCAGTTGGGGGTGTCCAGGACTGAACTGACATAGTCTGGTGGGGATAAGCACATTTCATGCGAAGGATAGGAAAGTGCTGATACCTTGTGTTCATCCTCCATCTCGCCCGGTTTAAGGCCATCATTGCCCATCCCACTAGTCCGCGAGGATTTATTCTATCCGGACTTGGGGCTGTCGAGAGGTGGACCCCTTTAAGCTTCAACCCGGTCCTGAGGATAACATGGTGACGGTGACATAAAGGCTATGCAACAGCCAGATGAAAATGAAGGATCAGCTAACAAAGAACAGAGGAGAGAGCAGCGCTCAACAGCGGCGAAACAGGCTGATGCAGACTCTGGCGATAGATTCTTTCGCTGTCAGATCACTCTAGTCTCTCTGGGGAAGAGGAAATAGACCCAACCAGACACCACACGAGGGAGAAATCATTGGACAGTATGTTAAGTGACGGGGGCAGCCTGGATGAAAATCAAACATCACAACCAGATGGAACTGGCATGGGATTAGAGGGTACGGTTAAGAAAGTAAAAAGCGCCAGGGCGTATCAATATTACCTAAAATGTTGTCTTTTTTCAGGACAATGCCAGTGGAGATTAGTAAACTCTGGTTGCAGAAACTAGACTCTATGTGTGAGTTTCCTGTGGGGGTATAAAAGCCTAGGAGGGCTCTTAAATATATGACCATGCCAAGATTACGAGGTGGGTGGTAATTTCCCAATTTTACCTCTTATTACTGGGCATGTTGATTCAATATAAGGGGATTTTATTAACTGGAGAAACAAGGGGGAGTGGTGTCATAGAATATCCAATTATATATAAGATTGAGCTTGGAATTGAAGCAAAAGGATGCTTTATGAAAACATTGGAGCCACGTAATTACAATAAAACTAAATGTAAGCTATTCAGAGCCCCCTACAAAATGTGGCCTCAGCTTAAGCGACAACTGGTGATTCCTAAAATAAACTTTTACACTCTGGTCTCTGAAGCCACCCTACTGCCTACTATTTTTCAAGACTCTGTGATGGAAAGGTGGAAACAGAAGGGTATTGATTCAATAGGAGATCTATTTAATGACAATCTGCTATGATCATCTGCAGGAGATGTTTCACTAACTCAAGAAGTTTTTTTTTAAAAATTCCTACAGATTAGGGATTTTCTATTAAAAATGAAAAATGAGGGGGGAGGAGCTTCGCGGGCAACCAAGATGGCCGCGTGAGCTCGGAGCTCCGAAGACCTCCCGATCCTCCGCAATTATCCTGCCACCCATCCTGTCCCACGATTGTGGGAATCTATTGCTGAGCCGGTGCTGAAGCGGTGCCCGCTTTCGGAATGAAAATCCGACATTCCTGGACATAGCTAGCTCGTCGGAACTCTGGTGGCTCCACCTGCGTCACTGGTGAACGTCGAGGGGCACGGCGGTGTCTCCCTGCGGACCTCCCTGCCTGCGCCTCATCGCCCCGGCAGATACCACCGGATCCTGAACCCTAATACTGGGCGCCTCCCTTGGTGGCCTTCGGAAACCCTATCACGTCGACTGAGGGCGCACCACACAGCTTCTCCACCCCTTTGGATTGCCCTGCCCAGGCGTGCCAACATGGCAGGCAGAGGGGACTCGGACAAAGGCAAGCCCCCGAGAGTCAGTAGGAAGCTGAACCAGTCCCAATCCACCATTCCAGAATGATTCTCCCAATCAAAGGGATCACCGGGACTGGCCGGCCGCACTAAAGACCCGAGAAGGGACGAATCCCCTGACGACTCTGAAATCACGCTTCGGGACGTGATGGGTGCGATTACTGGGGTGAAGACGGAGATGCACACTCTTCATGAGGCGCTGTCTAGCAAGGTCGACTCCCTGAAGATTGAGTTGAACCTCATCAGGACTGATCTCGGAAAGACCAATGACCGGGTGAAATCATTGGACCTTAAGACATCGAGCCTGGTCAATGATATGTCCGACATGCAGACCGAGGTCCGCGACTTAAAGATGGCTAACGGACTGCTGGCACGCCGACTGGATGAGTTCGAGGGTCGTGCGCGACGCCAAAACGTCCGCATTACTGGAGTACCGGAGAAGGCCGAGGAGGACTCAGCTGAACTCTTTGTTGAGGAGCTTGTGGTTAAAAACCTAGCACCGGGGGGCCTGAGCAAGTTCTTCTCGGTGGAGAGGGCCCACAGAGTACCGGGTGGACCGCCAAAGTTGGGCGCTACCCCTCGTCCCATCATTGCAAGACTTTTTAATTATAGGGACCGGGACGCCATACTGCAGGCTTTGAGGGCCGCGGGCCCGCTGCGCTTCCAGAACTCAGACGTCAACTTCTTCCCCGATTTTACCCAGGCTGTACAGAAACGCCGCCAGAGCTTTGCTGGGGTAAAACGGAGGCTCAGAGACTTGGGACTGCGCTATTCTATGCTTTATCCGGCCAAACTTTGCATTGAACATAATTATCGGACTCTGTTCTTCGACTTTCCGGACGCGGCAGGAGATTGGCTTGATACTCTATCCCAAGAATGACCCGACCCAGCAGACCAGACGGAGGAGGCCACCGGCGGAGCGGATTCTCAGGAATGACTGCCTAGACTTTAGACTTTCCGAAGGGGGGTGGCTGCGAAGGGCATCGGCTGGGGACATTGCTGCATTTGGTTTGGATATCCTTGTCAGTTATATGGAGGGTGACGGGAGGGGATAGGATGCCTCCTTTCTCCTCTGAGGGACTTCTTGTAGAGTAGTTAAGGGGCGACAGGCACACTGCTAGTTGGGGTGGCTACTAGTCTAATGCAGGGGTGCAGGGTGGTGGGTAGTTGGGGTGTGTTTTTTCTACTTTCTTTATTGCTTCTTTCTCTGTTCTGGCTGAGGTCTCATTGGAATGATGTGATTGCTTTGTGGGCACCATTGCGGGGGGGGGAGGGGGCGGAGCGTCCTTGGTGATGGGGGGTAAATCTCTTAACTTGTTGAGTTGGAACGTGAACGGGTTAGGGGATCGAATTAAAAGGGGTGTTGTACTGCAACTGCTCAAACGTTGTTCGCCTGATGTTGTTTTCCTGCAGGAGACCCATCTTGTGGGGAATACTTGTAAAGCTCTGAATAGAAGGGGGTTCAAGATGGTGGCTCACTCGGGGTTCTCCACGGGATCCAGGGGCGTGGGCATCATGGTGCGCATGTCCCTCCCGTTGGAGGTGGAGTCTACACTTGTTGACGAGAGGGGCCGATATGTGGCGGTGGTGGGTAAATGGGAGGGACGCACCCTAGTTTTGGTTTCTGTCTATGTTCCCCCGGGGCTGCAGGAGACTACTTTTCGTGATCTGGGTAGCGCCATTTTGAATCTCCCTGATGGATTGCTGATCGTGGGTGGGGACTTTAACTCGGTGGTATCGGGGGACTTGGACTGCTTCCCATCCAGAGACCTACGCGCCTCCCATTCCTGGCTCCCAGACTTCCTGGGCTCCATGGGGCTGATTGATTGCTGGCGTTTACTGCACCCTGCCCTGCGACAGTACACTTTTCTCTCGGGTGCCCACGGTAGCCTGTCTCGTATCGACTACGTCCTTACCCCCGCGGCCCAGGCACAGTCAGTATCCACCGCCCGTTTAATGGCCAGGGGCATTTCAGACCACTCCCCGGTTTGGGTGTCCTTCGATTTCCAGATACCCGTGACTTCGCGAGTGGCCCCTATCAATCCGTGGTATTTTCGGGACCCAAAGTCTAGGGACCTCCTGGCTAAATCCATAGAGCGATACTTCGCCGAGAATGCCAGTTCGGTCGATTCAGCCGTTTCACTATGGGAGGCTTTTAAAACTGTGCTTCGCGGCGAGGCCTTCTCCTTGATTGCGGAGGCCCGCAGACGGCGGGATGAAGACGTGGTGCGGTTAGAGTCTGAACTCGCCGACTTGAATTCCCAGCTGGCTCTAGGGCCGACTCCTGAGCTACTCCATGCCCTCTCCCTCAAACAGTCTGAACTCCGGGCCACTGCTACCGACGCAGCGAAGGCCTTGAGTAGGGAACAGCAGGGCAGGATTTATGACTCTGGAGACAAGGCCGGTAAGCTTTTGGCTTGGCTGGACAGAAGGGAACTTGCGTCCCGTGTGGTCCCGGAGATACTGGGTGACGATGGCCTGGTCCTTACGGACCCGGCCGCTATAGTTGGGTCATTTGCGGAGTACTTTGAGGCGGTTTACACATCCGCGACTTCCCTACCGGAATCTGCTTCGTCCTCCTTTTTGGAGGATATCGAGCTTCCCTGCCTCTCGGATGTCGAGCGGGAAGACATGGATCGCGACCTGACGGTTGACGAGGTGGCGCTGGCGATCCGATCGTTGCGCTCCGGCAAGGCGCCGGGGCCCAACGGCATTCCTGTGGAATTGTACAAGCTCAAGGCCGACACGGTGGCCGCGCCCCTGCTAGACATGTTTCTTGAGGCCCGGGAGGCCGGAGAGCTCCCGCTCGACCAACGACTCGCTACCATAGTGGTTATACATAAGGAGGGGAAGCCACGCGATCTCTGCCGCTCCTATCGACCCATCTCCCTTTTAAACGCCGAACCCAAGGTTCTGGCCAAGTTATTGGCCAACCGACTAGTAGGGGTGATCTCGGACCTGGTTCATCCGGACCAGTCTGGATTCATACCGCATCGCAACACGGCCCTCAATCTTCGACGACTCCACGCGGTTATGGCGCGAGCACATCTTCTTGCTGAACCTACGGTACTCGCTTCGCTCGACGCCACCATGGCATTCGACTCGCTGGAGTGGAACTACCTGTGGGCAGTGCTAGCCAAAATGGGGTTTGGACCCGCTTACATCGGTTGGGTCCAGCTCCTTTACTCGGCCCCGCTGGCTAATGTGACTGTGAATGGTCGGTTGTCGGCCTCCTTCGCATTACGCAGAGGCACCAGACAGGGATGCCCGTTATCGCCACTCCTGTTTGCTCTGGCACTTGAGCCCTTGGCGGCGTGGATCCAGGTACATCCCGATGTCGCAGGGATAACATGGTCTCCGGGATTTGAGGACTGGGTGTCGCTCTACGCTGACGATATCCTCCTGTACCTCACCTCCCCCTGCCGCTCGCTCATAGTAGTATTTGATCTGCTGGGCACCTTTGGAACCTATTCGGGCCTGGTTATTAACTGGTCCAAGTCCTCCCTGTACACATTGTATGGGGACACTCCGCGCCTTCCCCGTGGCTGCTCAATACAGATTGCCCAACAGGGCTTTCGGTATTTGGGTATCTACGTGTCGAGGGATTCCCGAGCACGGTACTCGCACAACCTGCTTCCGCCTCTGGCGAGGTTGCGTCGAGATGTGGAGGGCTGGAAAAAACTGCCGATTTCCTTAATGGGCAGGGCGGCGCTGTTTAAAATGATGGCGTTGCCGCGGTTCCTCTATGCGCTGCAGAACACCCAGGATCCGGTGCCCGCTAAATATTTTGGGGAGGTCGAGTCCTTGCAGCGCGCTTTACTGTGGGACGGTAGACCACGGATCTCCCTGGCTAAGTTGACCATACCGTGCTATGACGGGGGCATTGCCCTGCCCGACATACGGCGTTATTACTGGGCGTCCCAGCTTGCAGCAATCAATCATGGCCTCTACGGCCCGGCAGTCAGCCCAGGCTACGCCATGGACCGGTGGCTCATGAACAATGGGAACTATTACAGGGCGTATATTCCAGGTCTCTGGCTCGGAAGCTGACGGGTCCCACCAAGACAGCGGTGCATTTGTGGCGGGCGGTTACTAAAACTTTGGGTTGGCAGGGTAGGATTTCCATGGCCACTCCACTGTATGATTCTGACCTGCTAGGGAAGCTGTGGCATACCAAAGGCTTTGATAGATGGGACACCATTGGTATATCTAAGGTGGGCGATGTGATTGCCGGGGGAGGGATCAAGTCTTTTGATGCACTGCAGACTGAATTCCAGCTGGGGGCGGCGGAGTATTTCCGATACGCACAGCTTCGGCATGCTCTCTTGTCCTGTATAACGGCGGGGGAGACGGTGCCCGAATAGTCTCCACTGGAGGACAGGGTGCTGGACGGCCATATGCCGGACAGCGCCATCTCCCTGACCTACAAGAAGCTTATTAACACGCGGGCTGACCTGTTGCGGCGGTTGAGGGAGCTCTGGGTGAACGATGGCATTGAGGTGGATGATGAGGAGTGGCAGTCGGCGGTCTCTTCCCCTAGGGAGGTGGCCATATCGGCGAGGCTCCGCCTTGTCCAGCTGAAGATCTTACACAGAGTCTATGTCACGGGCCCCAGGCTCATACACATGGGGCTCTCGCTGGATGGTATGTGCCGGAGAGGATGTGGGACGATTGCGACCTTCATGCACATCATCTGGGAATGTCCCGAGGTGGCTTGATTCTGGGTGCGTGTGCACGAGGTGATGAGGGATGTGACTGGTGTGGCCTTACCTGCGGAGGCCCGGCGCTGCTTACTCAACATTTGGGGCCCGAATGACTATAACGTTGCCCAGACCCGTTGGGTCACTCTGGGCAACATGATAGCCAAGAGAGATATTGCTCAGAGATGGGGTGCGCCAGCTTCTCCCACGATTGGCCTGTGGGAGACCAACATGGACTGGTGCATGCTACGCGAGAAAACTGTATACGTGGCCAGGGGCAAACCTAGAATGTGGAGGTCCGTGTGGGGTGCTTGGAACTCGTATCGAGGTGACATTTGTACACCCCCTGAGGAGGTGGAACCTGATGCCCATCTATCTCCGTAGTGCCCCTTACCCGTGATTCCATGACTGTCATCCTGTTCTGTTACTCCCCATCCGAACTGTTATCGCTAATTACATTGCAAGCTGCATAGGGTGTGCGGCCCCCGATCTCTCCCAGTGATGTAAGCCCAAAGTATGTGATATGTCCTCAGCCTAGTTTCCTTTTTCTCTTTTTCCTCCTTTGCTCGTCCTTCTCTCTTCCTTTCTTTACTCCTTGCCCGTTTTTGTTGATCTTTGGTTTATTTATTCTATTACCTTCATATATTTAAAATTAAACCTGACCGCTCCTGTCTACCGTTTGGTGCACGAATAAGATTGCTACCACAATGCTGCCTGGCCTCCGGGATGTATGGCTGAATAGCGGTGTATTTTTCTACAAATAAAGGTTTTCCAAAAAAAAAAAAAAAAAATGAATTAAATGCAATAGAGAAGATCCCTACCATTGAGGCAGCCAGACGTGGCTAAAGTATAGGGTCCATATATGATCTATTGGTTGAGATACAAAAAGATGATTTAGATGCTCAAGTTTCTACGTGGAGTACAAGGCTAGAAAGCCCAACAATATGTCTTAAGGAGTCTTAAGAATGTGCAAAAAAAAAATCTATTAACAGCAACTTTATAGAGCCAGTTTTTAAAGACTGCTTTTAATTTGTACTACACTCTAAATGGGGACCTGAATTTTATGGAAAATGTACACAATGCGGAGCTGATCAAGCAGAGATTGTGCATATGTTTTACTCATGTCCTCAGCTACTACCTTTTATTAAAGGAATAGAGCCTTTTTTAAATCCTATTACCAAAAATTCTATTAGCTTCACTTCGGTAACGATGCTTTTAGGACTGGTAGATCGCGCAGGATCTAATATCAGAGGTCAGGAAGAAACGTACCTGATTTTCGTTGCCACTGCGGTAGCACGATTATGTATCGCCGCGGATTGGCTCAAACCTGACCCCCCCCAACGTTTGTATTGTGGCTGAATAGATTCATGTCTATTAATAATATAGAGGTCAGCTTATACAAACTTAAAGGCCATAAGAAGGAAAGACTGGTCGAGAGATATGGTCCCCAGTCACAAACTGGGCCGGAGGGCTCTGAGTTGAGCTAGAACCAGTAGCATTAGCTGCGGATGGACTAAGGTTATATATTACTCGACCTAGATGACATTTTACAAGCCCAGTTCTTTATAGGGGATGACATGTCTTCCATTGGTTCAACCTGTTAAAGGTTATTAAATATGTATTTATGGCCACATAGCACTTTACCGCACTATATATGAAATCTAAATTATTTATTTAATGATGTATTCAGATGGAAGTTACTAGTTGAATTTGGATCAGGATATTCTGTGTAATTTATTGACATTCAGCACTTTATCTATTATGTATAATTCTGCAGCTTCTTCCAGCTTAATATTGCTGCATGAAACCTAATGTTTTATTTTTATTTTTATTTCAATGGAATGTTTAGAAGAAAGTCACTGGTCAAGTCTGTTTTAAAATATAAGGTGTGTATTTATTGTCAGATATCACTTTATTTACTATGTACAGCTCTGCTGCTCTTGCTTACTAAATATTGCTGTATGTAAATTCTCACATGGGTCTGAAATAAAAATAAAAAGACCTATACTAGCTGTTGCTTCCAGCCCAGGTCATCTTCATGACCAGGTGCTTCAAATAAAGCACTCAACAACAAGACCCCAGCTTACCTGGCAAACAAACTATTCACGTTCAAGGAACGACATCTGCCCAGGAGCGCGGATATCACCAGACTCAAGACAAAAAACCAACCAATCGGGTTTCAGAGCCGCCCACTCAACGGAATCAGCTCTCCTCTACACAACGGAGACACTGAGGGCCGCCATGGACCAGGGGGACAGGGCAGTCCTTGTTCTCCTGGATCTGTCGGCGGCCTTCGACACGATCTCGCATGAGATACTGATCAACCGTTAAGCTACGGTGGGCATAGGGGGCACAGCCTTGGCATGGATGGAAAATCTCCTTGCGGACAGGAAACAGACTACTGTCCTGGGACAGTATCTATCAGCAAAAAAAATCTAATCCAACAGCTGTACCCCAGGGATCAAGGCTAAGCCCGGTGCTGTTTAATCTATATATGACACCTCTAGTTGAGCTAATAACATCATTTAACATCAATACAGTATCATACGCAGATGATACTCAGCTCATCTTAGTCTTAGACAGCAAATCTACAAGAGCGGAGGAGAATCTTGGAAAATGCCTCACCGCAACCTTTAACTGGATGAAGACCAACCACCTGAAATGCAACACGGGCAAGACTGAAATTCTCCCTGTGGGTCCCCAAAATCTGTTTTCCCCCCAGCTATGGTGGCCCCCTAATGAGGAAATTCCGCCAAAAACAGTACTATCCGCACGTAACCTGGGAGTCAGATTTGATGAAAAACTCTGTTTTAAACAACAAGTGAATGCAGTGGCAGGATCCTGTTTCAACATCATACGTGGCCTTCGAAAGTTTTTCAACTTTATCCCTTTGGAAGCAAAAAAGACAGTTGCAGTGGCACTAATTTCATCACGTTTAGACTACTGCAACAGCATATACGCAGGAGTGAATAGATCTACCCTGCACAGGTTGCAGGTTGTCCAAAATGCTGCTGCACGCCTGGTGCTTAATCTTCCAAGGAGATCTTCTGCTTCTGCTGCCTTAAAACAGTTACACTGGCTCCCCATACATAAGCGAGTGCTCTTTAAGATACTGGTAATTACCTTTAGAGCATACCACAAAAAAGGGCCTAAATATCTGCTCCCACGGTTCAAGCCGTACATACCAAGTCGGAACTTGAGGTCATCAGACATGTGTCTCCTAACAGTCCCCAGATTTAGACTAGCCACCAAAGGAGGAAGATCTCTGGCCGTCCTTGGTACCAAAGCCTGGAATAAACTCCCACAAAGCCTACGGCAAACCCCCACTGAAATCGAATTCAGGAAAGCCCTGAAAACCTGGATTTTTAATCTACCAGACAAGGTTAGTAAACAGTTAGTCTAGGCTCAAATAAACCTTCAGGTACTTTGAAATTGATGTGAGTAGTATTTCCGGCCCACCACTCTAGGCTACGGAATTACAGCGCCAAGATGCTCCTTGGAGCGATAGTATGCGCTCTATAAAAACTATCTTACAACTACAATTACAATTAAGAAGAAAAACCCAGAAGGCAAGCCTTCTCCGTTTATGCTCCCAGGTTCTGGCACAGCATCACTTTCGACGTGGCATCAGCTCCAACTCTCCCCAATTTAGGAAAATGCTGAAGACCCATCTCTTTAAGGAGCACTATCCCTGAACCGACAGCCGACCCTAGACCTTCCGCCAACAATTGCATCTTCCCAGGGGCCAGCCCCTCGGTTTGCGCTCTATATCCAGGCTGTAAGTACTGCCCATATAGATTTAGACTGTCAGTAACAGATGTCCAGATTGGAAATTCTGGCCAAACATATCCAAATTGTTCTTAAATATGTTACATCCAGATCCCCACATCTGATTAACCATATCTGGACCTTGTCCTATACAGGTGCCGGCCACACGTAGGGTCTGTGAAAGAACAGACACCAAAGAAATGATCACAGTATGTGACAGAAAACAGACACAGGAAGCAGGGCCGGCTCTAGGCTCATGGTGGCCCTGGGCAAGGAGCATAGGTAGGGGGCCCGGAAGAGGGGGTCCGGGCGGGGCGGAGCGCGCAGGCCAGTAAAGAGGGGAGGGGGTCAGGGTGTTTAGAAGTGGAACAGAGCCGGAGGCCGCCAAATCCCTGCCAGGGGCCACCACGCAAATATGTATCCATCCTCAGAGGATTAATATATTAAGGATATATATTGGCGTGGTGGCCCCTGGGGTTTGGTGGCCCTGTGCAGGTGCACAGCTTGCACATGCCTAGAGCCGGCCCTGCAGGAAGAGTGCTGGTCCCAACCCCAGGCAGGGTCTGTGACAGAAAACAGATACAGGAAGAATGCAGACCCCAACCCCAGGCAGGGTCTGTGACAGAAAACAGACACAGGAAGAGTGCAAGTCACAACCCCAGGCAGGGTCTGTGACAGAAAACAGACACAGGAAGAATGCAGACCCCAACCCCAGGCAGGGTCTGTGACAGAAAACAGACACAGGAAGAGTGCAAGTCACAACCCCAGGCAGGGTCTGTGACAGAATACAGACAAAGGAAGAGTGCAGGCCACAACCCCAGGCAGGGGCTGTGATAGAAAACAGACACAGGAAGAGTGCAAGTCACAACCCCTGGCAGGGTCTGTGACAGAAAACAGACACAGGAAGAGTGCAAGTCACAACCCCAGGCAGGGTCTGTGACAGAATACAGACAAAGGAAGAATGCAGGCCCCAACCCCAGGCAGGGTCTGTGACAGAAAACAGGCACAGGAAGAGTGCAGGTCACAAACCCAGGCAGGGTCTGTGACAGAATACAGACAAAGGAAGAGTGCAGGCCACAACCCCAGGCAGGGTCTGTGACAGAAAACAGACACAGGAAGAGTGCAAGTCACAACCCCAGGCAGGGTCTGTGACAGAATACAGGCACAGGAAGAGTGCAAGTCACAACCCCAAGCAGGGTCTGTGACAGAATACAGACAAAGGAAGAATGCAGGCCCCAACCCCAGGCAGGGTCTGTGACAGAAAACAGGCACAGGAAGAGTGCAGGTCACAAACCCAGGCAGGGTCGGTAACAGAAAACAGACACAGGAATAGTGCAGACCCCAACCCCCAGGCAGGGGCTGTGATAGAAAACAGACACAGGAAGAGTGCAGGCCCCAACCCCTGGCAGAGTCTTTGACAGAGAACAGACACAGGAAGAGAGCAGGCCCAAGCCCCAGACAGGGTCTGCAACAGAAACCAGACACAGGAAGAGTGCAGGCCCCAACCCCAGGCAGGGTCTGTGACAGAAAACAGACACAGGAAGAATGCAGACCCCAACCCCAGGCAGGGTCTGTGACAGAAAACAGACACAGGAAGAGTGCAAGTCACAACCCCAGGCAGGGTCTGAGACAGAATACAGACAAAGGAAGAATGCAGGCCACAACCCCAGGCAGGGACTGTGATAGAAAACAGACACAGGAAGAGTGCAGGCCCCAACCACTGGCAGAGTCTTTGACAGAGAACAGACACAGGAAGAATGCAGGCCTCCACCCCAGCAAGGGTCTGCAACAGAGCCAGTTCCAGCCCTTTACAAGGTCTGAAGCAGGAATCAACACCAGCCTTACAGGGTCTGCAACAGAAAAGAGGCAACAGACTCATAAAAGGGTCTGAGAAAATAAACCTGCTAGAACGAGAGAGCATATACCAGCCCTTAACCGGGTCTGCAACAGAGAACAGGCACCAACCTCATTACAGGGCCACAGCTGTGAACAGGCAGGATTAGCGAGAGAGCAGGCAACATTCTGATGTAGTCTGCAACAAGGAATAGGCAGCCAGGAGAGCAGGACCGAACCCAAGCATGGAGCATGGCAGGATGGCAGATTGAGAGCGTGAACAGTAGGGTGAAAGGTTTTGGCGCAGTGTCCATGTGACAAACTGCTTCCGTTTTACTATCCTGGCCCAGGATATCTTCTTGTGCAAGAGACCAGCACCGGAGGTCCCCTGACGAGGGCTTTACATCTGGAGCGCTGCTCTCCATCAGAATGCGAGATTGAGATCCACCCAGAGAAGTCCTGCTTTTACCCGAGTGGATCCCTCTCACATGACCAGCCCATGACGCTACTAACGGCTTGTGGCAGACGAGTATAGAAGTGGAGTGGATGTCGCCTCAAACTCAGATCGGAGAGTGACTGACACTACCTTCTGTGTAGTATGTCATATCTGGGCTCCATTTGAGTGCAGCATACATGTTGTGACACAGATGTGTATAGCGCTGTATTACCATGAGCAGGGCCTCACAGTGCTGTCAGGCTCAGGTGCCTTCAGGCCCAGGTCCATAGGATGCAGTGCCTGTGGACATGTGAGGCGAGGTTCCCATGTGCGGTGATGGGGGCCACAGTGGATCATCTCGTTCCTCGCCGGAAGAACCCAGAGAGTCCGCCTCCCCCCGTTCCGATCGGCGCCCACCGAAGTCATCTGCGGCGTCCCGCAAGGATCTTCCCTCAGCCTCACCCTCTTCAACGTCTACCTGAGCCCTCTCGCAGACATCGCTCGCCAATACAACCTCAACATCATCTCCTACGCTGACGACACCCAGCTGATCCTCTCTCTCACCAACGACCCCACTGTGAGAAGTTGGCCCGATATGCAGCGTTCGCTATTCTAGCGACCACTATGTATCGTTCCAAACGACCCTTATGGTGATTGGTTGTAAGTCAACCTTAGACCAGCTATCCAAGTAGCGTGGATACGAGCAGTATTCGGGCTAAACTCTAGAGGGCGTGTTAAGCCAGCTGTAATACCATCACATACCCCTTGAACACCAAGTGAAAGGACACCACACAAGTGTTATGAAAATAAACAGTATATTTATTAGAATCACAACAGCCCTGTACTCTTTATGAGGACAGGGTACTAAGCACAGAACCAAAGCTCTTAGAAAATACTTCAAGTGCACAATTTAAAACAAGTGCCCGAGGGCACGGAAAGTTTAGCGGTCTCGGGCGGACCCGATAAGGCAAGTCGGAAGCGAGGAACTCGGGACCCTAGAGTAAGGAGGCTATGCAGGCACCGAAATGCCGAAGTTACCTAGCCACGAGGGCTGCGGCTGCACAAGTCTTACAGGCGTCGGGGGTCTTCGCTGACGAGCCAGGAGCCGGAAGAAAAGGAGTTGCTGGCCGGCGACCAGTGATGAATAGTTCGTAGAGATCCAAGCCTGGATCACTGATCGTTGATACCTGAAAGCAGAGGGGACCAAGTTCGTACTACTAGCCAGTAGTCAGAGGGTACCAGGAAGGCACCGGATGGCCGTCACCTCGACTAGGTGAGTGGGCGACGCTAGGCTCTGCAGTCTCACGGACCAGGAGGCGTTGTCGGCGACCAGGATGGAGGTGCGAGCTGTCCCACGAAGGTTGATGCTGTCGGCGTCGCTGGGCCCAGGATTGGGGCAACAAGCCTTGGCAGATCTAAGAGCCACGTGGTGGGCCTAAGATGGCGTCTTGAGTGGACCAGGAGGGTCCGGGGTGCTCCTCTCAAAAAAGGGAGCAAGGGCCGATCTGGAGCAACCAGACCAGCAGCGTTGGTTGTCGGATGTCGTCGAAGAAAGGCACAAGCCAGCGGCTAGTGACCAGACAACGTGTTGAGCAGCGAGCAGAAGGGCCCCACGCAGATCGTGCAGATGCTGGAAGACTGCACTTCGGTGCTGGAGCTACTCAGGGTCGGGGCTTCTCGGACCCCAGAGCACTCACCAGAGAATTGCTTCGATGGTCGTGCTGGTTAAGAAAGCGTGCAGGTTTTGATGATGGCCGGTCCCTCGAGGTCTCGTCGCACCCATAGATCTCAGCTGAGCTGACGACGTGGGTAGAGGTCAGAGGTGCCAGGGAAGCCGGTTCTCGTCGAGCTGTGCCGTCGGATCCTTGAGGAAGGACTTGCAGCAAACCGCAGAGTTCTTAGATGGTGCCTGCGGATGCAGGGTGACTACTCCTTAGCCACAAGGGAGAAATCTTGAGAAGAGTCTCGAAGTCCTTTCGTAGAAAGTATTCTTGATTCAAAGATGATCTAATTTGGAAGGGTCCCCGCTCCGGCCTTTATCCTAAAGAAAGGGGCGGGTACATGACTAGGTCCTGCCCTAAGGGTGGGACCAGGAAGGGGGGTAGTTACACCCCTCTCCCCCTGCTGGACTTTCCCCAGGTCAGGGGCTGCGCGCCCCTGGAACTGGTTCTAGCCGGCAGATGCGTAGTGAGCACCGGGGTGCCACCCCGCAGTCACCTTCTAGCAAAGCCCTACCTACCCAGAATACACAAATTCTGTCTGGGACGGTGCGAACACCGCCCTTGACAGGAAACCCTTTGTCCAAGCTCTCCTCGCTGGAAGGACTCCGAGCAGCAGGAGGTCAGACTCGTGTCTGTGGTGGCAGCGTCCATTTTGTGGAGCTGAGGCTTCAGTTAACTTTAACCGGGGTTCACAGTTACGTACATGTCGTGTCCCTCTAGAAGGGCGGAATGCTAACCTCGTCGCCAGGAATGGTGAGAGGGCAGCACCCCGATTGGTATGACACCTTACTCGACATGTCTTGATAACGCGATACCGAAGTTACCGATATGATACGCGTTATCATGGAACAGCCATTGGGTCTTGGTTCCGCAAGCTGCAACCGGGCTCGGCTCGTGCCAGAGCCCAATTCACGCGGTTCCATGCACTCTGCCTTCAGGATTGTCAAGGCCTGCCATAGGAGTGACTGAGAGGAACTCGGGTGTCCATTTTAAGGTTAGGTATAGGGATACTACACCTACAGCAACGGGCGAGTACGCCACGTGGCCCCAGCTGTCGTGCAGCCAGTTGTGTCAGATTTAGATGGCCATCCAGGGGTGGCATAATACATGCTTCAGCCCCTGGTAGGCCCTGGGTACACCGATGCCCTGAGTTACAGGGGCTGACAGGGTGGCCCAGTTCCAATTGGGTAATGCACCTAAGGTACATGGAATCCATTTTAGAGAGAGAGCAGCAGCCCTGGGGTCCTGATTGGCAGGGCCCCAGGTCAACTAAGTCGGAAAACCAGCAAAACACCAGGCAAAAAGTCGGGGGTAACCATAGTCAGGTATCTACCTTCCTACACCCACCACCGCCAAAGCCAACCTCCAGGAAGGAATGAACGACGTCGCAGAATGGATGAAGATCAGCCGTCTGAAACTGAACTCCGACAAGACGGAAGTCCTCATCCTCGGACCATCTCCCTCTGCATGGGACGACTCCTGGTGGCCCCCTGCCCTGGGCATCGCACCCAAACCAACAGACCACGCCCGCAACCTAGGCTTTATCCTGGACTCCTCCCTCACGATGACCAAGCAAGTGAACGCCGTCTCGTCATCCTGCTTCAACACCCTGCGCATGCTCCGTAAGATCTTCCGATGGATCCCCACCGAAACCAGGAAGAAGGTCACCTAGGCCCTCGTCACCAGCCGTCTGGACTACGGGAACACCCTCTATGCTGGAACCACAGCCAAACTCCAGAAAAGACTCCAGCTCATTCAGAACGCCTCAGCACGACTCATCCTGGACATCCCTCCTGCAACCACATCTCTGCCCACCTGAAAGAACTGCACTGGCTCCCCGTCAACAAGAGGATCACGTTCAGACTCCTCACCCACGCACACTAGGCTCTCCACGACACGGGCCCGAAGTACCTCAACAGCCGCCTCACATTCTACACACCCACCCGCCAGCTCCAATCCGCGAGCCTCGCCCTCGCCTCCGTACACGCTTTCGGAAGTCCACCGTCGGAGGAAGATCCTTCTCCTACCTGGCAGCCAAGACATGGAACTCCCTCCCCACTCACCTACGGCTGATCCTGGACCATCTCTCCTTCAGGAAACAACTCAAGACCTGGCTGTTCAAGCAGTAGCACCCCTCCCCCCCCTCAGCGCCTTGAGACCCTTGCGGGTGAGTAGCGCGCTATACAAATGTTTGTTGATTGATTGATTGATTGATTGTGTGTGAAACGCTTTCTGTTGTAGGGTGAATCAGAGTCTTGGTTGTAGTCTGTGCCTACAGCCCCCTTCTCTCTGTAGCCTCCCCGCCATCCCCTGCTCCTCACACCCCCCACTGCCCCCGTCCTCCATTAGGATGTTTTTGAGGCCAATTGCAACGTTTGTCTTGAATGTCTATCCTGATGGAAGGAGGGATTGTGTGTGGTTCACTCTCAAGTTCACTGGTTCCCTCCAAAGGTCTGGGGCTAACTATGAATCTGGCTGGAGAGTTGGATTGGAGCGAACTATCCGAGGACAGGATATAAACTGTCCCCTTCTAGCTTTATGGAGCTCTGCACAGCACTGAAGAGAACGCTGAAGACCGGAGACGGGAATGATGCCCGTCTCCCTGCTACAAGAGGCGCTACACCCCAAAACCGAGGAAGGTCCTCTACTGAAGGGAACGCTGAAGACCAGAGACAGGAATGGCGGCCATCTCCCTTCTACAGGAGGCGCTCAACCCCAGGACCGAGGAAGAAACTCTACTGAAGAGAACGGTAAAGACCAGAGATGGGAATGATGGCCGTCTCCCTTCTACAGGAGGCGTTGGACCCCCCAGGACCCAGGAAGGACCTCTACTGAAGAGAACGCTGAAGACCAGAGACGGGAATGATGGCCGTCTCCCTTCTACAGGAGGGGCTGCACCCCCAAGACCGAGGAAGGACCTCTACTGGAGAGAAAACTGAAGACCAGAGACGGGAATGATGGCTGTCTCCATTCTACAGGGAGCGCTGGAACCCAGGACTGATGAAGGACCTCTACTGAAGAAAACGCTGAAGACCAGAGACGGGAATGATGGCAGTCTCCCTTCTACAGGAGGCGCTAGACCACAGGACTGAGGAAGGACCTCTACTGAAGAGAACGCTGAAGACCAGAGACGGGAATGATGGCCGCCCACCTTCTACAGGAGGCGGTGGACCCCAGGACCGAGGAAGGACCTCTACTGAAGAGAACGCTGAAGACCAAAGGCGGGAATGATGGCGGTCTCCCTTCTACAGGAGGTGCTAGACCCCCAGGACCGAGGAACGACCTCTACTGAAGAGAACACTGAAGACCAGAGACGGGAATGATGGCCGTCCCCCTTCTGCAGGAAGCGCTGGAATCCAGGACCGATGAAGGACCTCTACTGAAGAGAACGCTGAAGACCAGAGACGGGATTGATGGCGGTCTCCCTTCTACAGGAGGTGCTAGACCCCCAGGTCCGAGGAAGGACCTCTACTGAAGAGAACGCTGAAGACCAGAGACGGGAATGATGGCCATCTCCCTTCTACAGGAGATGCTAGACCCCCAGGACCGAGGAAGGACCTCATCTGAAGGGAACGCGGAAGACCAGAGACAGGAATGATGGCCGTCTCCATTCTACAGGAGGCGCTAGAACCCCAGGACCGAGGAAGGACCTCTACTGAAGAGAACGCTGAAGACCGGAGACGGGAATGATAGCCGTCTCCCTTCTACAGGAGCCACTAGACCCCCAGGACCGAGGAAGGACCTCTACTGAAGAGAACGCTGAAGACCAGAGACGGGAATGATGGCGTTCTCCCTTCTACAGGAGGCGCTGGACCCCCAGGACCCACGAAGGACCTCTACTGAAGAGAACGCTCAAGACCAGAGACAGGAATGATGGCCGTCTCCCTTATACAGGAGGCGCTAGAACCCCAGGACCGAGGAAGGACTTCTACTGAAGAGAACGCTGAAGACCAGAGACGGGAATGATGGCTGCTTCCCTTATACAGGAGGCGCTGGACCCCCAGGACCCAGGAAGGACCTCTACTGAAGAGAAAACTGAAGACCAATGACGGGAATGATGGCTGTCTCCATTCTAAAGGGAGAGCTGGAACCCAGGACTGAGGAAGGACCTCTACTGAAGAGAACGCTGAAGACCAGAGACGGGAATGATGGCCGTCTCCCTTCTACAGCAGGCGCTGGACCCCCAGGACCCAGGAAGGACCTCTACTGAAGAAAACGCTGAAGACCAGAGACGGGAATGATGGCAGTCTCCCTTCTACAGGAGGCGCTAGACCCCAGGACTGAGGAAGGACCTCTACTGAAGAGAACGCTGAAGACCAGAGATGGGAATGATGGCCGTCTCCCTTCTACAGGAGGCGCTAGAACCCCAGGACTGAGGAAGGACCTCGAAGAGAGCACTGAAGACCACAGACGGGAATGATGGCCGTCTCCCTGCTACAGGAGGCGCTAGACCCCAGGACTGAGGAAGGACCTCTCTTGCCGCTGAATGGAGGGGTTTGTCCTCATCAGCCCGAGCCCAGTCCACTGCTCTGCACCTTGAGGTGAGGAGGTCGGACACTCCGAGCTTCCCCAGACCGGGAGCCTGTGATCGCAGCCCAGCCTGACGGTCACTCATCCTGTGAGGGGTCCCCAAAGCCAGCGAGCTTCAAGCAGCCAAAGCTACAGGAGATCTTCACTCTGTGTTCAATGATGATGCAAGTCTAGCGCCTGGACCCTGCACCTCTCTTTGTGTCTGGTGAACCCTGCACTGTTCGGGAGTCATCTGTACCCATGCCCTCGAGACCCTGTGTGCGTCACAATGCAGTGCTGCAGCTCTTCTGCTGTGTCTCTGCTCCTGTGAGCTCGTGTGCTACACCCTGCATTGCCGTGTCAAGTCTTCTGACACCGACAACTCACACTGCAGTGTTACACGGAATGAGCATAATGCAAGATCCTAAAACACCCACACACATCCCTTCTGATCCTCTGCAGCTGCCTCTGTGGCTCACAGTATACGGCCCATGATCCCAGCGCTCTGACAGACACACTTTGTGCTCTTTTGCAGTTCCTTTTAAAGCCCTCATGGAGTGGATTCACTTACAGTCCCTAAACACCACAAACATACCTTGTATTTTTCAACAGCCTTCTCGAAGAACACTTAACACTCCCAAAATATGCATTGTATCCTCTTAAAGACTTAACAAGTTAATTCAACTGTGAATCGTGATCGTCCACAGACTGCCTTGTGCTCCTCTGCAGAATGTACATATTGCCTTCACTTGTGAATCTTGAACACCCACACATATACCTTGTGCTCCTCTGCAGCTTCTTCCTCTGTGGAGCTTACACTGTCTTCACTTGTGAATCGTGAACACCCACATACACTCCTTGCACAGACCTCTCTTTGGGGCCAACGGGTGCATTATGATCCATAAACACCCACAGACACACCCTCTTCTCTTCTGCAGCCTCCTCTATGGCATAAACAGGGAGGGAGACCAGATGACTCCATGCAACCGGGACACAACTTTTTCATTTCGAGGATTTTGATTTAACATATCAGTGCATTCTGGGATTTGTAGTTTTGATTCACTTTACTGGACCCTATTGCTTGAACACACCAGGTCAAAATATGTAAAAATGCAAAATCCAGAAATGTAAAAGTGTTGTCCCAGTGACATGGAGCAATCTAGCCAGCCTATGCAAAGAGTGACTCGGGATCTCTGGACACTCACACACACAGCTTGTGCTCTCCGGCTGCCCCTTGGTGCGGCTCACCAAGCGACTTTGTGATCCCTGAATGCCCACGGACATACCTTGTGCTCCTCTGCAGCCTCCTCTATAGGACTTGCTGAGTGAGTTTTATGCTCCTTGGACTCCCGGCAGACCAGGCATATCATCCTCTGATCCTCTGCACAGAACAGCAGCTGTGGCTGCCCATGTCTCTCGCATTGATTCTCCTCCGGGGGCTTTAATGGGGGCAGATGAAGCTGTTTTGCAATTTCCACCATGTTCCCTGTGGTATGCGCTCTAGTCTATGCGCGTATATGCGATGACGCGTCACGCCATAGACTGGAGCGGATAGGCGCGCATGCGTAGAGACGTTAGGAGAAAGGCGCGAACTCTGGAAACGGCGAGTTGGCGTCCGGAGCTGGAGACAGTTAGACGCTCGGCGCCCTTAGCTCTGTGACACTTTGTATGATTGAATAAACCTGAGTTATCCACACCTACCTGACTCAGAGTGTTCCTGTGGGTAGTAGCAACGAACATTACATTGGCGACGAGGCTGGCATCCGAACACCACCGGTGCAGAGGTCGACGGCAAACACCCCCCACGACCCACACCCACGAGCCGACAAGGCAAGTCACCTACAAGGAAGAGCAAAGGGCGTGGCAGCAGCGCAGCAGCACGGTACAGAACCAAACACCAACCGTACAAGCCAGGTCAGTGTGACCCAAGACTCCAGGAGCTTCCAGCCAGCAACCTGGCAACCAAGGGAGACGCCCCCGAACAAGAGGAAGGGGGGAAGAGTGAACAGACTGCGCAAAGTGCGAGGGATAATACCCCAGGCAGTCCAAGGGGCCAAGGCGACACGGCAGAGAGCGCAGGAGCGTCCGGTGAGCCTACCCAACGAAGGGCCCAGGAGGGTGAACCCAGAGGCGAAGCTAGAATGGCAAATCAAGCGTCAGCCCTGATGGCACCCGTACCGTTCTTACCCAGACCAGGTGAACCCCAATTAAAATGGGAAGACTGGAAAGAATATTTCCTAAATTACATTGAAGCTCTCGGAGATGAGAGTGATGGGGAATACACGCCGGAAAGAAAAAAGAGACTGTTGCTCCACAACTTAGGCCCAGAAGGGGTGAGGGTGTTTAAGAATTTGGTACCCAAGGAGAGGGGCGCAACGGAGACGGATGTCTTCATGAATGCGCTGGACGACTTGGACAGTCACTACCGCCCAGCAGTTTGTGTCTCGATAGACCGCTATAACTTCCAACAGAGAAAACAAGAGGCGGGAGAATCCATCGACGACTATGTGGCTGCACTTCGAAGATTAGCAATCACGTGTCGCTACGGGACTCTGCAGGACGAATACATTAAAGACCAAATCGTAATGCACACCACCAGCAGAGCAGTTCAGGACAAGCTATGGGCGATGAATGAGACATCCCTTAAAGAAGTTGTGGCGATGGTCAAGAAGGCAGAAATGTCGAAGAGAGGTGCTGACGCAGCAAAAAGAGAAAGTGGGCCGAGACAGATGATAAACAAGATTGACGAAGCACCGCAGTCCAGCAAGCCCAAAAGCGCCTACGGAGATCCGAGGAAGGACGTAAGGGGGTCGGGGAAACAAACGGCCCGCTCCAGCCCGGGGAACAAATTCGCGTGCTACAGATGTGGCAGTGCAGCGCACGCGGCCCAGGACAGGCGGTGTCCCGGGTTCAGAGCCAGGTGCTCGTTCTGTGGTTTGAATGGCCATTTCGAAAAGGTTTGTCGGAGGAAAGGGACGAAGTCCACGGTCAAATGCATCGACGCAGCCACGGCCCACGTAAGTGAGGAAGAAGATCAGGAAGAAGACGATCTGGTCCTGTGCATTGAGGATCAGGTGCTGGATGTATCGGGGAAGCGGAGAGATAAGCCCCGCACGGACATGCTTATCGGGGGCGTCAAGGTACATGTGGCCGTGGATTCCGGGTCCCCCTGGACCATTGTGCAAAGATCGATATGGGAAGAGGACTTCGCGCCAGTTGTAGGGCCCGACCTAATGCCACCGGACATCAGACCCATCTCGTACACAGAGAATTCCATTCCCCTAGTAGGGTGCAGAGACTTTGTGTTCGAATTCAGAGGGCGGTCGGCCACGTGCACCCTGTACGTAGCGGAGAAGGGCCCATCGGTGCTGGGATGGAGAGACGCAGGTGATCTCGGCATCATACTAAATCCTGGAGGGAGAGAGCAGATATTGTTAACCGATGAATGGCCCCTCGCGAAAGATGAAGACTGGAAGGCAGCATACCCCAAAGTCTTTGAGGGCACGGTTGGAAAACTGGACAAATTCGTGCATAAAATGGTCCTTAAGGAGGGGGCGGTACCTGTTGTTCATAAGGTCCGGAATATTCCCATCTCCACGAGTGAGGCTGTGCGCCAGTAACTGCAGAAGCTGGAAGAGCAAGGCATCATCGAGCCAGTGGATAGTGCGGAATGGCTATCGCCCCTGGTGGTGGTCAAGAAACCAAGTGGCAAGGTCAGGCTCTGCGTGGACCTGAGAGAGCTCAACAAAAACCTCATAGTGGAAAGGTTCCCGCTCCCCAGGATAGAGGAGATGCTAGCGAGGACGAAAGGCATCACCCACTTCTCCACCATAGACCTCACGTCCGCATATTACCAGATTGAACTGCATCCGTCGAGTAGGAAGTACACAGCCTTCATAACACCCTTTGGATGCTACCAATTCCGGAGAATGCCCTTCGGCCTCGCATCCGCTGCGGCTGTTTTCCAGAAACTCATGCACAGGTTGTTTAAGGACATCTCAGGAGTGCAATATTTTCAAGACGACATCCTAGTGATGGGCTCCGACAAAGGAGAGCATGATAAGAAACTCCATCGAGTGCTGGGAGTGCTGCAAGGAAAAGGCTTAACGGCGGAATGGAGCAAGTGTAGAATTGGATCTCGCTCAGTGACCTACCTAGGACACGAGATAGGAACGCATGGCATCTCGCCGAAGGAGCAAAATGTGAAAGCAATAAGGGACGCCAAGGCCCCAGCAACAAAGGAGGAAGTGCGGTCATTCCTCGGAATGGCCGAATATTACAGTAAATTTGTCAGACATTTTGCCACTAGAACGTACAGGATGAGACAACTAATAAGAAACAATGCAAAGTTCGAGTGGGACGCAGAGGCTCAATCCGAATTTGAATCCATAAAAGACTGTATCAGCCACGCCATTCCATTGCAAGGGTACGTCCCCACGGGCAAGACCATCGTGACAACGGACGCAAGCGACAAGGGCCTGGGGGCTGTCTTGGCGCAGGAAAGGGAAGATGGATCTAAAGAAACGATCAGTTTTGCGTCCCGGGCACTGTCCCCAACGGAACAACGGTACAGCGTAATTGAAAAAGAGATGCTGGCGGTCACGTGGGCGTTGAACAAGTTTCGACAGTTCATATGGGGCACGAGATTCAGGCTCCAAACGGATCACAAGCCACTCATCAAAGTGTTGACGTCATCGGGCCATGATACAGCCACCCCGAGAATCGCCAAAATGACCCTGAAGTTGCTGGATTACACCTACGACGTAGAATATCTTCCAGGCACGCAAAACAAGGTGGCTGATTACCTCAGCCGGGCAGCTGCGATGGAGGAGGCGCCGGGAGAGTCCCCGGACAAAGAGGAAATGGTGGCCAGCATGGAGGATCACGAGATGTCGATCAGTGCTCAGGAATGGCAGGCGGCCTACGAGCTTGACGAGGAGAAGATGGAAGTAAGAAAACACCTCACGTCGGGGTGGCCGGACAAGAAGAAGCTTTCGGAAGGTGTGCGTCGATTCTACGAGATGAGGGAGGAATTGTCCCTGAGCGATTCGGGAATTTTCCTGTACAGAGGAGAAAGAGTCGTGCCCCCAGTGACACTAATACCCAGGCTGTTGAAGTTGCTACATGAAGGGCATCTGGGCATAGTGAAAACTAAGGCGTTGGTCAAGCAGATGTACTGGTGGCCGGGAATGGATGCTCACATTGAGAGACAAGTGCGGGAGTGCGGGCAATGCCAAGGAGCGGACAAGGTGCTCCGCCCGCTCAGACCCGTATTGGGGAAGTTCAACACCCCGCAAGGCCCCTGGGAAGATGTGGCTATAGACATTCTGGGGCCCGTTCTGGACAGTAGAGGTGTAAATAAGTACATTTGTGTGATAATGGACAAGTATTCCAAATGGCCAGAAGTGGACATACAAGAGTTGATGGACACGGACACGATTTTGAAGTTCCTAACCTCAGTGTTCCTTCGAGAGGGAATACCCAAGTCCATTCTCAGCGACAATGGACCGCAATTTGTATCGGACAAGTGGGGTAGATACATGAAGAGGAACGGGATCGAGGTGAAACACACAGCTGTGTACCATCCGGCATGCAACGGCCAGGTCGAAAGGTTCAATAGGGTGCTCATGGGCTCAATTCAGGCAGCCATATCGCAAGGAAAGGACTGGGAAGTGGAAATAATGAACATGCTATGGGCCTATCGAATCACGCCCTCCGTGGTGGGGTATAGTCCGTTCCAGGTGCTACGGGGACGGCATCCCTTCACCCGGGACAACGTAGCATGGAGGGAGAAGACCATAACCAGTAAGTGGTCCCCAGCGGTGGTGCAGCGCAATCTGGAGAAGGCCCAGAAGATCTACGCAGCACACTATGACAAGCGACGAAGCACAAAGGAAACGGCGCTGGAAGAAGGGGAGTGGGTTAGGATTAAACTCCCCACCCTACAAAAGAAGGGTGAAAGTAAATTCAGCCAGCCGCTTCAAGTCAAGGAGGTGCGTGGTAGGGCGGCTCTTCTCAGTGACGGAAAAGTCTGGTCACAAGACCGCATGGCCAGAGTCAACAAAATATTAGTCTGGCCTAAGGCTGAGGAGAGCGAGAGGCGCATGGACCACCAGGAAGTCCGACCGCCTTCTGAGCACGGCACTGTTGACCACGGAGAAGGCGCAGGTGGGGACATGGAGGCGTATGTCCCGGGAGCCAGGCCCACTGATGGAGGGGGCACACAGGCGAATGCAGAGCAGGGAGCAGAGTTGAGAGATGCGGGGATGTCCCAAGGAGAGACTGAAGTGGGAGAGAACATGCCGGTAAGACACACCCGCAGCGGAAGGGCAGTCATCGTGCCCTCTCGTTACAGAGACTTTGTGATGGATGGACACTAGCCCGGTGGTGCCCCACATAGACTCTTTCACTGTTGGGGACGCTCACCTGCTGGGGGAAATGTTATAATTTTGTTTATATTAAAGGGGGGAGATATGTGGTATGCGCTCTAGTTTATGCGCGTATACGCGATGACGCGTCACGCCATAGACTGGAGCGGATAGGCGCGCATGCGTAGAGACGTTAGGAGAAAGGCGCGAACTCTGGAAACGGCGAGTTGGCGTCCGGAGCTGGAGACAGTTAGACGCTCGGCGCCCTTAGCTCTGTGACACTTTGTATGATTGAATAAACCTGAGTTATCCACACCTACCTGACTCAGAGTGTTCCTGTGGGTAGTAGCAACGAACATTACATTCCCCAGTTGCCTGTTGGGTCGGAGGTTTTTCCCAGAAGATATTTCCCTGCACTGTGGACAAGGGAAGTTTCCATCTCTTCCCTCCCAGCTCTGGGTGATGCAGGAGCGTCAGAAGTTGTGTCCACACTCTATGGACACCGGATCCTTAAAATACTCCAAACAGATGGAACAAGAGGCCTCTTCCTTGAGGCTCCCGAGCTGAGCTGCTGCCGCCATGATGCAGAAATGCAGGAAGGTAAGTTTCAGTTTCTCTCTCTTTGTGCAGTGGGTGTGTCTGTGCGTCTGTCCCTCCCTGTGTGCAGTGGATGTGTCTGTCCGTCTGCCCCTCTCTGGGTGCAGTGGGTGTGTCTGTGCGTCTGCGCCTCTCTCTGGCTGCGCCGGGACTTCCGGGTTCATGTTGCAGTCACAGAGCAGTGAACTGCCCCCTCTGCTGTCTGTGCTCTAACTCGAGGGTTCCCTCCTTTCTCAGCAAAAATACCAGTAATTTGGTTTTCTTCTCAGGTTCTGAAAGTGCCAGGAGCGGCCACTTAAATATGGATTTGGATACAATCCTCCAAGTTATTTTTAACTTGTCAATTCTGCGTTCTCATTTCCCCCGCCAATATCTCGAACTTTCACCAATGCCAGACCCATTGCATTGCAAATGCTTGTTTATCTGTTTGAGGTAGGCACAGTTGTATGCGGTACATGTGGCATATCCATAATTATGGGCACAATTCAACTTGTGCAAAATCCCTTAATTCCATTGGCTTTGATCAAAAAAACATTTGTACAAAAACAATTCTATATTTCATTCGAAAAATTATTTGTAAATATTTTACTGGTTATAACTACACATATTAGTTTACTTTGAACACCATAGAATGTCCCTTCTATTCACTATTTACACTGCTCATATTAGTCACTTTTGTACTCAAACAGGAGCTGTTCATTGAAGGAAAGAGGTCTAAACCTAACCTAATAGTGACTACAATAAAAAGCTGAGTTTTTTTTCTTGTGGTAGACCTACTGAAAAAGTGAATAAAACAGAAAAGACACTTTTACTCTCCTCATCGTGCATAGTTAGTGGTCACTATTAACTATTTATAAATCAAATGTAAACATATGAAATATATACACTTTGCAGATATTAGGTGTGCACCTTTAATTGTTTGTATGTGTTTATTTAGCAGACGTCCTGGTGCTGGAAGTACATTGTTTACTCATTTCTTTACTCCTGGTCTCTCCTCAGCTGTTCGTGGTTTACTGCCGGTTATGACGTTTCAGTCAGATGCTGAAAGAAGAGAGAGGGCCTTCCCCAGGGTTCTGTGAATAGTGTAAGGATGGAAAGTCCTTCAGGGTCAGTGTAAGGCATGAGAATGAAATGTCTCCACAGCATGTCTGCAGCTCGCACCCCTCCTGTGTGTGATTAGAACAATTCACTGTCTACATGTAACAGGGCTCCCCTGAGAATCTGTAATTATTTACCATACTATGCAGTAACCACAGACTTGGACATTATATCGCCGAGAGTACATACAGATCCCGCTGTTCTTATGCCGTTTTAAACTTTGTCTAAACAGGCTGCACCAAGAAGAGCCAATCCCCATGTGTACATTTACTGACACCTATATGAATAATTTATTCATGTAAAAATTAGCATGAAGGTTTTCATCCAAACATTTCAGTCATTCATTCAAAATATCATGATGTGAGGTTTCTTTTGTATTTTTAGGTCTTGTGTTAGCCAAAACCTTTTGATGTTACTAAAATATGCATAATATATTACATATAGGGGCTTTCAGCCACCCCTTTCCATCCATTTGTCTGTTGTTGTGTCACTCATATTTTGCCTCCACCCACTGCAGCTTGTAGTGTGGGGCAGAGGGTCAGCCCACTAAAGCCACTGGTTAACTTCACTTTGAGAGGCTGCATTCTGCTCACTCTCAAGGAGCGCGTCCACACAAGATGGTTCCCTTCGGTGCCAGTGTTTTAGTTTTAGTTTATAATTAGTTTGTAGCTGCCTTTGTGGTTAGAGCTGGATGTGATAGCAGGACGCTTCTAGCGCACATCCCACCCATCTTTATCAGATCCCATCTCTGTTGTAAACCTCTTTTGGAGTGTTTTTTTTTATGTTCAGAAAGGTTTTATTAAGTTTTAAGACAAAATGAAAAGAACAAGTACAATACAAAAAAGAGGAAGGAATTTACAAGCATAAGCAATCAAATAATCAATATGAAATGCATTAAACCAAAATACGCAATATAAATATATAATAATAAAATAGAATCGCAATTAAAGAGGAAGGGAAAGGAGGAAAGGGAGGGAGAGGGGAAGGAAAGCACATGTCATAGGGTCATAACGTCAAAAACTACAGAGTTACAATTAAATTGTAATGCAAAAATAGAACATAAGAAAATATTTAACAATATCATTGCAAAACATATGAATCAATAGGAAACCAAAACGACTGAAATGATTGTGAATTATGAGTAACGCCTTTAAGAGATAGCTGTGCACCTCTTCTCGTAAAGGTAATCCACGACCACCAAGCATGGACTGAAAGAGAAGAAGCATCTTTCCAACAGAAGGTGATGGATTTTAAGGCAGCTGTTATCAGAAAATTAAACAATTTTGCCTCAGACTCAGAAAGGGGATAAGCTAGGGCAATCGATTTGCAAATTAATAAATTAAAGGAAATATCATCTTGTAAAGGTAACATTTTTAAAATAATACTCCAAACTTCCAACCAAAATTTCATAATAACTGGACAGTCAAATAACATATGGCGAAGTGAACCTGGGCTAGCATTGCAGTCCCAACAAACATCAGAAAGTAACAGTTTAGCATGAAATAGACGTGAAGGAGTCCACAAAGTGTTAAATAATATATAGGCATTGGTTTGATAAAGGGACACTGGGAGCCAGCCAGAGATACTGTCAAGCCATATAGAGGACCATGAATCGTTTGACAGGGAGATAGAAAGTTCCTTGTTCCAGAACGATGAAATAATCTGAACATTGGAGCCCTGTGAGGTAGAATTTTTTTTATAAAAAACAGAGACAGCTTTAGGGGACGATGTTGCAGCTGTAAGGTAAATTAATAGGTCATTTGTGGTGGACGAGGGAATACCATTAGGAAAGGAATCCAAAATAGAGTTACATAAGAATTGATATTTTAAAAGGTCAGTAGCTGGAAGACCAAACTTTAACTGTATCTGCTCAAAGGGAATAAAAGCATTACCATTAAAAACATCCTTAAGATATAAAATTCCCTTTGAAATCCAAGAGGACCAAAAGGTAATGTTTCTGTTCAGTTTAAGTAGTGCACTGTGCCATAAAGACAAGTGGATTGTGGAAAGTAGGGGTAATTCAAAATTAGCATCTAAATCATTAATTATCAATCCGGAGGACTTAATGATAGAGGAAAGGTGAACAACCTTCGCTGTGGAAGACATTGACATCAATGAAGGCAAAGAAAAGGGTCGTACAATGGAGGCTTCAATATCCAACCAAATTGGAGGCTTTACCATATGTGAAGTGTGAAACCAAAGGGAACTCTGCTTTAAAATAAAAGCTTTATGGTAAAGGTGAAAGTCTGGGAGGGAAAAACCAGCCTGAGCCTTAGGAATTTTTAACGTTTTGTAAGCAATACGAGGGACTTTGTTACACCACAGGAATTTAGATAAGAGTGTGTCAATAGATTTATAAAAACTAAGAGGAAATTGGGTGGGGATCATTGCTAAAGAGTAGAAAACTTTAGGCGCTATATTCATTTTTATAGATTCCATTCTTCCCCACCAAGTGAGATGAAGGGCAGACCATTTGGACGTTTTGTTTTTAATGTAGTCAATTATGAAATCAGAATTAAGTTTTAATGTAGTTGGCAGCGATGAAGCAAATAGAATACCCACATACTTAAGTTTGGCTGGTTGCCAAAGAATATCTGTGTTTGGGAGCATCTCTGAGGTACAAAACACATTTAAAGGAAAAAATTCAGTTTTGCTTACATTTAATTTGTAATCTGAAACCATAGAGTATTGAGCAATAATGTCTAATAGGGAAGGAACAGAAGAAAGAGGGTTATTAATAAATAATAAAACATCATCGGCATATGCTAAAGTTTTAACAGTAACATCATTGATCGTAATACCCTGAATGTTATCACAAAGGCGAATATAGTTAAGAAAAGGTTCAATGGGGGGAGGAGCCAAGATGGCGACCGGAGCGGACCTGTAGGCTCCCGGCTCCGCCAGTCCTTGTCTGCCGTGCAGCTATCCTGACTCTGATCCTGGCGCATTTGCCGGTGGATTGTAGGCGAAACGGCGCTGATCCCGGCGGTGCTTCTCCGGACCCCCTACCCGCCCGGCGGCCGAAGATAATTGTCTCCTGCTCCCGGCCCTGGACCCCGCCTGCGAGAGCTCCTCCTGCCGTGCCTCGGGGATCGGCTGCCGGCCGGAGTGCTCCGCCGGCACTGGCTGTTGTGAAACCGGCGTGACCCTTGCTCGGCGCTACCCGTGCCCAGCCGTTTGAGAGGACGCGAGACGGCGTGGAGACAGTGCAGTGCTTGTGGGACTGTTGCTCCCCATCGCAGCGGTGCCTTTGTTCAAGGCAGCAGGTACGAGGAGAAGACTGTCCGGCCATTTTGGGTCATACATCCCGTATTGCCTCCTTGCCTTGCCATCAGATATCACTGAGGGGCGCCTAACAAGTGTGGAATAACTCTCGGGCACAGTGCATGGTACTCCGCATACAGCTACTGGGTATTGCAGCGGTGCTCTCCTTCATCTGGTGGTCGTCGTCTGTCCGGTCACAATGGCTGTGTGCGCCGCCATGTCGAGTGGGGAGATGCGCCTGCCCATGCTAGAGACCGGGGCTGCCCTGCCTACAGGAGAGCCCGAGACTCGAGGGATCCCCCGGGGACACGAGACCCGGGGACCACAGACTGATATCTCCCTTGAAGCCGTCCTGTTAGCCTTGCGTGACCTCCGTTCAGAAGTCCGCCACTGCCACCGGGAATTGGGGGACAGGCTGGACCATATTACATCTATGTTGCGGTGGGGCACTCCTGATCCGGGTCTGTACAGTTGCCGCCTGCCACAACCTGCACCGTGTGGGGCGCCGGAGCTTTCTCCTGCCTGCAGCACAGCTGAGCTCGCTGTCTCCCTCACCGACGCCCAAGATTACCAGCCTGATGCCTCTACTCGAGACACTTTGTTTCCCCTCCCAGCGCTGTGTGCAACATTGTGGTCGTATCCTACAGTGCATTTGCCTCGAGAACTGTCTGCTGCGCTACAGCTGCCTTCTTCTCCTGCGCTGTGCCATTTGCCTATTTTGTTTATTGCATCGTGTACTCTAGGTGCTTGTGTGGAACATTCTGCTGCTCGGGACGGGACCCCTGCTGACTCATCGTGGCCATTTTGGGTTTTCTTCATGTTGTCGTCCTCCCTCTCACCATCCTGCTCCTTTGTTGCGTGGTGGGCGGACCTCTTCTGGGGAGCGCGTCTGGGGGAGTGTCCGCGCTCGGGCCAGGGCTAGGCTGTTTTTCTGTGGTTGGCGGCTGGGCGGGTGGACCAGGGTTTGGGAATGTGTCTTGTTTAGATCAGTGACCGCTGTTAAGTAATGCTTCGCTCCTGTACTGCTTTAATGTCTGATGTTTATCCTGAATCTGGGGTGGAAGATGCATTGGGGACTGGCGGAGACCGGGTAGCCTGACATCAATTCTCCTCCTCTCCTTTTTTCTTATCTTTGAGAGTCGAAGATTAGGGCGTCCTTCTCTCTCTCTCTATAACATATGGTGCGTTTTTCTTTCTTCTCCTTCCTTTTTCTTTCTTTCTAAATTTCGGGTTTATGGGGCGACAGACACACTGCTGGGGGGGGGCAGGCCGTAGCCTCCGCATGCGTGTAGGGTGGGGGGTTAGTAGTTAGAACGTAGTCATTATTTCTATGGTGCCTTTTCTTATTCCTATTTTTTATTTTCACTTTTGGTCTGGGTCCATGTCTAGTTTACTGGGGGCTAGGTGGCGGCGGGAACTGAGTGGCGCGCGCGAGGGGGTCTTCTACTTGACTCTGAGGATGGCTGCCTTACTACCCGGGGGGAACTTGCTGGTCGATGTAGAACTCCTGTGTATATGCTTGCAATTATGGTTATGCTCCTCCCGCATGGATCCTTCTTTATTTCTCTTTTACAGCATCTGGACAGTACGACTTGTCTCAATATTTGCATTAAGAAAACTTTTAAAAATTAACCTTCACTGGTTCTGGGACGTGGTATTGCAGTAACGGAAGTGTACTTTTATTGTTTGCTTAAAATGAGGTGTAATACTATGTCGCCGTAACGCTGCAATAGTGCTTAATTGTTTTCGTGGCCGGCCGATAGGTTGTAGGCCCGTACTTGTACTGATTTACTGCACAATAAAGGTTTTCAAAAATTAAAAAAAAAAAAAAAAGAAAAGGTTCAATGCCTAATAGAAATAACAGTGGAGAAAGGGGACAACCTTGCCTAGTTCCTCTAAAAAGAGGAAACTGACTAGAAATTTGACCATTAATGAACAGACGAGCAGTAGGGGCGAAATATAAAGCAGAAATCATGCGAATAAAATGGGCACCAAAATCAAAAGACAATAAAGTTTTAAATAAAAATTGCCAGTGAATCTTATCAAATGCTTTCTCAGCATCTAAGGCCATCACTCCCGCAGGAGAGGACAAGTGAGAACTTTGTTCAATAATGTGTAATAGAGTTCTAGTATTATTAGCAGAATATCTATTTTTCATGAAACAAGATTGATCTGGATGAATAATGGAATGGAGTATAGGAGCTAATCTAGTGGCAAGAATTTTCGCATAAAGCTTACAATCCTGGTTAATTAGGGAGATGGGGCGATAATTAGAGACTAAGGTAGGGTCTTTATCAGGTTTGGGCAAAACAATAATTAAGGCATCCGTGAAAGAGCCTGAAATAGTACCAGAGGATCCAAAATGAGAGAAAAGGGTATTCAAAAAATAGGAAGGAGATGAGATTGGAATTCTTTGTAAAATTCTGCTGGGATACCATCCGGACCTGGGGATTTATTCTTGGGAAGTGACTTAATGGCAAGCAAAATCTCTTCAGATGTAATTGGGGAATCTAAACCTGTTCTATCTGATAAGGAAATATGGGGTAAATTGCAGTTACTTAAAAAAGAATCAATTAAAGATTCAGGGCAGTTGTCAGGTTTACTATAAAGGGTGGAATAAAAATTTAAAAATTCTTGTACAATATCATTATGAGAAATAGCTACATTGCCTTGTGTACCTCGTATTGAGGTAATCTGAGTTTTATCTCTTTTAATTCGTAAGTAATTTGCAAGGAGTTTTCCTGATCTATTGATGTTAAAACGAAATCTAGCATTGGACTTTGAAAGTTGAACACCTGCTCTCTGACTAAGGATGGCATTATATTCATAGCGGAGTTTTTGAAGTGTAAGTTTGTACTGGGGGTCATTAGAAGAGATAAACAAACGCTCAAATTTAGCAATTTGCTTTTCCAAATGCTGAATGTTAGCGTTAAATTGTTTGTTTTCATGAGCCATAATAGAAATAGTGGTGCCTCTGATGTAAGCCTTAAATGCATCCCATCTGGTGACAATTGATGTGGAATCCTCAGGGTTGAACAAAAAATAGTCTTGTATAGCTTGTAATAGTTTAGGTTTATGCTTATCAGTAAGGACAATACTCGAGTTCATACGCCACCTATTTTGTTTAGTAAAAGTAGAGGAGATATTTAAGACAAATGATATTAAAGCATGGTCTGAAATGTCTATAGTGCCTATAACAGGATTTGTAGCTGACAGAAGTAAGGATGGTGAAATCAAAAAATAATCAATCCTTGAATGTGAATTATGAGGATTTGAGAAAAAAGAAAAACATTTTTCAGTGGGAAAGTGTAGTCTCCAAACATCAGCCAATTTGGTTGTACTAAGGAAAGTTTTGAAAGCATGAAAAACTTTAGGGGGCCTAAACTTGGTAGTAGAAAGTGTATCAAGTAGCGGATCAATGATCACATTAAAATCCCCTCCAACAATCAAAGGAACTTGTCCCAACTTCAGAACTTCAGTAGATAAGTTAGACCAAAACGATGGTTCATCGGCCGTGGGGCCATATACATTAAGCAAAAAGAAGGTCGAGTCATGGATTTTAACTTTAACAACAATAAATCTACCTTCTGTATCTGTAAATTTACTAATAATCTGACAGTGTAATCTCTTAGCAAAGAAAATCGCAACCCCATTTTTCTTACCAAGGGCAGGCGATGAGACAATATTGTCTACCCACTTTTTCTTCATATATTGTAAAATGTTATCATCGACATGTGTTTCTTGGATAAAACATATGTCAGCTTTAGATGCACCCAAATAGTCTAAAATTTTAGTTCTTTTAACTGGATGCCGTAGACCTTTAACATTAAGAGAAACAATTTTGATATCATGTGTAGTAGCCATAAAGAAGTAAAAAGAGAACGAGAAGAGATGATAAAGGAAGAGAAGAGAGTGAACAGCCATAGAAGAAAAGTAACTCTACGTAGAAAGCTAGAAAAGGCAAGGAAGGACACAAAAGGAGAAAACAGAAAAGGAGGAAAAAGCTACAAACAGGACACATAAATAAGGACACAGAGAAGCACACCCGTTTCACAAGCATGGCCAGATACCGTTGGAGCCCATGAAGAAAGAAGAATCATCAGGAATGCTCAGACTAATTGCGTTCAGGTAATAGGAGCTTGTGTCTCCATTGATGACGAAGCTTGTTGGTCCAGAAAAAGTCTCAAGTCTTCAGGACGATGAAAAGATTTTGAGAAGGTATCCTTCCAAACTCGCATTGTAGACGGATCAAATAGACCATACTTAAAACCAAGGCTTCTCAATTGTGGACGCAAAGATGAAAATTCCTTGCGAATAGCAACCGTTTCCTTTGCAAAGTCTTGATGGATAAATATTTTGGAGCCATTTACCAGAAGCGAAGGAATGTCTCTAGCTGCTTTCCTTATGAGGACCAAGTGATGGTGACGCAAAACCTTGAAAATCATTTGCCTGGGTTTTGCATGTCGTGGATTCCTGTGTGAGGGAATTCTATGCGCTTTGTCCACCTCAAATATTTCCGGAAATTTGATATTTAGAAGACCAGGCAGCAAAGACTCCAGGTACAGGCGACAGTCAGAGCCCTCAACTTCCTCCGGCAAATTGAAAATGGGAAGATTATATTGTCTATTACGGTTTTCCAATTCCAATAGCTGGTTATGCATTGGCACTATTTGAGCCATCAAAGGTGTAAAAGCGTCAAGTTTGGTTTTATTGTCCTGAATTTTGATAGAATTATCAGAAACTTTCATGGACATAGACGCCATATCTTTGCGAACATTTTTCACTTCGTTTGCAATAGTATCAGTATTGATGCGCAGCGCTTTAATTTCTTCCAGTATCAGGTTAAGTGAAGGTTCAGAAGTTTCCACAACCTTAGATTTGTTTGGGGGAGGAGACACCTGCTGCTTCCTTTTGTTGTTAGCTAAATTTTTATTTTCCATTTTGAGGAGAAAAATTAACTTTTTGTGTCAGAAAAATGTAAAAAAACAAATCCACCTCAGAATTTTAAGAAATATGAGGGAAAAGGGTATTAAAAGCTCAAAAAGTTGTAGAAGAAAAGGCAGCTGAAGGGTTAAGTTGAGCCGTGGGAGTGGCTAGGCCCAAGCCAGGCCCTTTCCTCAGAAGTGCACCGCCCCTTGTGTTGATGCAATCGGCAGAACCTGAGCAGAGGCTGGGGAGAGGAGCCAGGAAGCAGACTGAGGGACCCTCACGCGTTGAAAACGCTTAAAAATCACAGCGAAGGTAGGGGGCCGGCAGAGGAGGCAAGCGCTATAAAAACTGAGCAAACCTTGTGGCAATAATCGTCGATAATCAGCTCATTAGGCTGAAGTAATTACGGAGCTCCGGTGGCGGCGGCCATCTTGTCGACGCGCTCGCGCGACTCCCCTCTTTTGGAGTGTTTTGATTTTTTGGCTTCTGCTATTTCACAGCATACAAGATTGTGTCAATTTGAAACGATTCTGTATTCATTTAGCCTCTTTTTACTTCATTTATTTTTCTTCTTTCTTTTTTTTCTCCTTCTATTCCTTTCTTCTTTCATTCTGTGTCTTTCTCTCTTTCCTTCTATCTTTTTATCTTTTCTTCTAGTCATTTCTTTCTTTCCGTCTCCCTCTTTCTCCCTCTTTCATCCATCTGAGGTCGATAAAATGAGTACCATTGAGTTGAGTGACAATAATCATCTGTTATTCAGCTCCAAGATACGTCCGGGTGAAAGTGCGCTTTACAAATACACGTTATGTTACGTTATGTTTTTTAACTTTTTCTTTCTTTCACCTTTTTCTTTTTTTTTAATTTAAAACTTTTTATTAAAATATAAAAAAGTAGAATATACATTTTTTTCCATTTTTCAGTCTTTTTTTCTCTCATTCTTTCTTTCTTTCTTTCTCTTTCCTTCGTTTTTTTCTTTCTCTTGCCTTTTATCTTTGCCTTCTTTCATCTCTTCTTTCATTGCTTCCATCTCTCTTTCTTTATCTCTCCTTCTCTCTTTCTTTATCTTTAATTCTCTTTCTCTTTCTAGTAATTCTATATTTCTTTCTTTCTTTCTTCTCACCTTCCTTCTCTTTCTTTCATTCTCTCTTTCTTTCCTTCTCTCCTTCTTTCTTTCCTTTTTTCTTGCCTTCTGCCAGAACCCCTTTCAGAGGGCCATTGGGCCCGTAGGGGGTACTGTGCTCAACCGTGGAGGTTGAGGCCTTCTACTTCTGGTGTCCCGGGGCCGGACCTACTATGGGTCCTGAGCAACTGGGCCAGGGACCCCTTCTGCACTGGACTCCCAGGGGTAGCTGTGGTTGAGTCCTCGCAGCTCCCTTGGGGGGATGTAGATACAGGTCAGTGAACACGACTCATAATTCAAGGTGCAAACAGTATGAGCAATAAATCAATCTCCAGTCCAATACTCACTTTTATAGAAAAATTAGGTATTTTATTTCTAACGCTACACATACAAAGGTATATGACAATCGGAAGCAATGACTAAAGCCCGCTTGAGGTCCGGGCTCGAGTAGTTGTCAGGCAGATCCCTGTCCCACCCGCATTCTTGTAAACTGTTTGGGGTTATTCCCCATTTACTCATGCCTGCATCCAGGTCATGCAAGCTATTAGGTTGCACTCAACAGTTTTACCTTTGACTCTTTAGGAATTAGTCAAAAGTGTCCATGGTGCTGCAGGACCGTTAGCAGCAAGTCCCCCGGGGCCACAAGGGCCCAGTTCCAGTCTTACCCGCTCTGGCGGTATGGCAATGCTCAATGGTGCCGCGAGTGCCCTCTCCTGGGGAGCTCAAGAGTCCGCATGATGTATGACGAAAACGCGCTGCTCGCGGTGTACGTAGCAGCACCTAGCGACGCAGTCTCTCTCTGTCACGCAGCGCTGCCAATTCTTTCCAGTGATCGGATCTGCTCCCGCTTGGCAGACACTGCACTTCCTCCTAGCGGGGAGAGGGGGCTGGGGTGGTCCTCTGGCTCCTAACCAGGGCTTCAATGAGGGTATGAAGTCCTCAGCAGTGGCTTGATGATCCTCGGGGAATCCGTCAGGTTAGATCAATGTGTGTCGGCTAGACCCACTGGTCACAGCAGTATTGATTAGGTCGAGACAATGACTCGAACCCTTGGCCAAAATGATACCAACAGCACTGCGTTACTCACTATCTGGGCGCATACTCTCCTTATGAAAGTGAAAGTGAATTTTCTTTATTGTTGAGTTAATTAAAACCAGAACAATGTTCCAAAACAAAAATGCATTGTACCGTTAAAGCAAACGGACATATAGACATGTTAAAACTTATAATTTCCTCCTTTTCTTTAAACATTCTATTTGAAAGGTTAAAATTGATATGAGCGGGTGATACACCACCTTTTTTGTTCAATACATTAAAACTAATTGGTAATTTCGATTTACCTTATTATTGTTGTTAAAAGGCAGACGGTGACCTCTGAGCGACTATGTGACCACTTTCATTGTGTCATTACTTTTTTTTATAACAGATTAAAATCTTTATTAAGTGGCAGATGAGTTGCGGATCATTTGAGTCAAGGCATTTTAATATGGCAGTTCTACAGGGGCGGATGCCTCCATTATTGAACTGTCTCCTCAATAGATGACGGCGATGAGAAAGTAAGGCTGGGCAAATGCATATTAGATGTATAAAATCCGGTGTTGGTGACCCACAGAGAATGCATGCTTTTGAACCCTGATACTTCCAGCTGGGCTGGGCTGCGTTGGAGGCAACTTTCCCATATGTAACTCTAAAAACTTGTTTTTTAAGTAAGAGGAAAAGGGAAGACCCAGATATGCCGCTGGCACAGGTTTTGTATAGGAATGCAATACCATCCAAGGGTGGACTCGTCGACTTAACATTGCTTTATCTTCTAGTAGCAAGTGCATATCTACCGCATATTGCATGATAAGCTGAAATGAGGCTAGAGGTAATTTCTGGTGTTTGATTGCTTTGCATTATATAATAATTTTGTTCAGAAGTTATTTTGTTGTGTTTTTTTGTCTTCCCAAATTTGTTTTTTATATTTTTTCTTTAATTGACATACTTACTTCCATGTAGTGGAGGATGGCCTATATTGGCGTGTCAACCTAACTGCCCTTCTTAATTGTTTCCTTAGGGTTCGGGCAGTTTGACTCTTCTTATGAGATCGTCGTCACTACGGCGGCCCCTCCTAGTGTAAGGAGTCACCGATTTCAGCAGTCACAAGTCTGGCACTCCTGGCCCAAAATCAGTTCAACTGTGACACCCATGGGCAAACGTTGTGACCACGGAGGTGTGACCTGGTGCATAGTGCTTCTGATACGGCTCAGAATAATGCACCCTCTCTTGGCATACTGACGTTGCAGAGGCGATACTGCACATGGGCCATGGCCCGAGGGGTGCAAAGCTTCACATCGCGCTTGCTCTGGTTCCCACACACGAAGAACACTAAGGCGACGAGTAAATTCATTGATCTGGGGCTCATACTGGCGCAGAGAGAAATTACTTGGCACTGGAAGTCCAAGGAGGGACCGTCAGTGAGGAGATGGGTGAATGAACTGCTGAGAATGTCTGAATGTGAGAGTGTGCTCCGAATGAGACAGGTGGTCAAGATTGATAATGAAAAGAGCTTAGAAATGGCAAGGGCGTGGGAGATGAAAGTCCAGGCGTTGCGTGATTCCATGGTGGAGGACGAAGAATAAGCTATTTGTGTATCCGGGCTCCATGAGGCTTGAGAGTGTAACGGCATCACTTGATCTGTGGCGAGCCCCATTGCAGTGTTAGGAATAAGGCCCATATCGTCAGCGGTTGCGGGGGGGGGAGGGGGGGAGGAGAGGGGGTTGTTTGGGGGTAGTGTTAGGCACCGAGGCCCAGGTCGAGAGGCACAGCAGTTGCTCCCGGGGTTGGACATGTCCCTAGCGTGACAGGAGGGCCCAGACAGGCAGCGAGGGTGGTATAGGGACACATTAGACCAACACGATAGGTGTCCACCATTAGAAGGGTTTGGGTTCTGGATTACGAGTAACAGTCGCCTAACTGGAATGCTAGAGAATGCTGGCTGGTGTGGAGGGAGGGTTAGGAGTTTAGGGGGGTAAAACGCAGATACATAAAGATGTTATTGACCAGTTATCCCTATGGGATGCTCACTGTGATGTTCTTGCTGGAAGTATAGTTTAATACGCCGCCCGGCCTCCGGGATGCGGGCTAAATGGCTGTGTACGATTTACTGTTTATTTTATCCATACGTGGGGACACCATGAGTGTGCTGGTTGATCTATTATATGCAATGGTTCCTAATTCTGCAATAAAAACAAATAAAAAAAAATAAAAAATAAAGCTTCACATCGCGCTCAGGGAATGCATGTGCAAGGCTCCCCACTGGACCTCGCTCCCTCCAACACTCTCCTCCTCCTGACACGGCACACTGGTCTTGGCAAGCAGGCAGACGATGGTGCTCCAGGGGAGGTGATCTCCCCTCACCCAGCATGGAGACCAGCAGGCCGTGACCCCTAGTCCTGGTCAGACGTCTTGCAGAGCTTCCCCTCTCGCACAGCCCGCTGCTTGGCAGAAGACTAGTTTCTGGTGACTCGAACCTCCCCTTCTTATAGTCCTTTTTCAGACACCAAATGTGATTTAAAGTCTGAGTATTTGTAGTTTTATGTTGGGGTTCTGCTTCTTTTAAAGTGCACACCTCTCTTCTTCTTTATTTATTTATTTATTTATTTCTGGTATTTATAGAGCGCGACACTCATCCCATGGGATATCACGGCGCTGAAAGAAAAGGGGGACTACTGAAACTCTGCGAAGGGAGTTAATTTTTTGGAAAGAGGTGGGTTTTTAATTTTTGCTGGAATTGAAGGAGGTTTGTAGTGTGTCTAAGATCCATAGGTAACTCATTCCATCTTTTGGCCGCCAGGTGTGAAAAGGCTCGTCCACCTGTCCTTGCCCTGTAAATGCGCTTGGATTTCGCCAGGGCTGAGTTGTTGGATCTTAGGTTCCTGTTAGGAATATAGAATTCGATTTTTCCTTGCAAGATTGTAGGGCCTGTTTTGTGGAGGGCTTTGTGCGCGTGACAGAGTAGTTTGAAGGTGGCTCGCTGACGCATTGGTAACCAGTGGAGTTTTATTAGGCATGCGGATGCCGAATCTCGTTTGCCTTTGTTGCAGACCAGTTTGGCTGCCTGATTTTGTAGAACCTGTAGGCGGGAGAACAGTTGCTCGTTCATCCCTTCGAATAAGGCGTTGCCGTAATCCAGGCGGCTGACCAGGAGGGCCTGGGTGATTGTGCGTCGACAGTCCAATGGTATCCAAGAGAAGATTTTGGCCAGGAGTTTCAAGATTGCAAAGCCTTTGCCCCAGAGTATGCGTACGTGGTCTTTCATGGACAGTGCGTCGTCCATCATGATGCCAAGGTTTCTGGCGTACTGTTTCGGGGTAGGGGCTGTTCCCAGTGACGGAGGCCACCACGTATCATTCCATGATAGTTTAGCTCCTCCGAACAGTAATATTTCAGATTTTCCGGCATTGAGTTTAAGGCAGTGGTTGCGCATCCATTCTGCCATTTCGGAGAGGCAACTGTGTAGTTTTTTCTTAGATGTTTCCGACCCTTCGTCCATAGTCACCATCTTTCCTCTTGACACATGTCTGTAACCGCAGGCAAGACTTTGAAGTTGATTGTCCCACAACACCACTCGTGGGAGTGACCAGAGTTCACACCTGGATGTCACCCACAGTGATATGTGCATCGAAAGGTTCATCCAAAACCCCCAGCCCTCCTCTTTATGACTCCCTTTTCAGCCCCAACTCTCTTCCTGGGATGTATCCAGGCCTCTTCCGTCTCAACTCTCACTGGATCAAAGAGCATCTTTTGAAGTGTAAAGGGAGTCGCTTCCTTTCCCTTCCAGTGTGTGTCTCACCCACCTCACAGGAATGCAGCAATACGCACATCTGTCTGGGGGATTCCTCTCCTTGTGTCTTCTCCAGACAGGCCGGGGATTCCAAAATGGAACCCAAGGTCCTCCATATAATGTACCACTTCAGGCACACTTAAGTAGTGCACATTCACAGCACACTTGCTGTCCAGCATTAGTACCTCCATGCATTGTACCACTACACATACACATACATTCAGTGCACACATTCAGTCTACGAGCACCTGTTTAATACTGCAGCTTATCTATATTTAACAAGGGTGTGCTATTTACAAACATACACACACCGGCAGCACACATACTTATCGCAAGGAGGGGGAGGGGAAAGGAAGCTCTCTAAGGGTTTAACACTGACCCAAAAAATATTAACAGGATAACTCGCTGCAGGCAAGTATAAGAAATAAACTGAGCACAGACCGTATTTGAGGTCAAACTAATAGCTCAATACTAACCTTAATAATCAAGAAATCTTGAGAAGTGAAAACAAAGTTTTTGTTTTTTCATTTCTGAGAAATTTATTTCATAGGCCAACATGTGTTTCACGACACCTGTCACTTCTTCAGGGCCAAAATATTAACATTACAAAATGCAATATATCATTCTCTGGCTGTGGAAAATATATTTTAGGTGTAGTGATGATCAGAATGAAGATTCCCCTGAGTATTGAACAGTATATTCATGTATATCGAAAACTCATATACGGAGCGCAGAGGAATTTCACTTCACTCACGGTACGACGGCCGTATGTAATGGTAACGGGGGGTCTGTGAACCAGCCCCTCGTTACCATTGCATATGGCCATCGTACCGTGAGTGAAGTGAAATTCCTCTGTGCTCCTTATGTGAGTTTTTGTGAAACACGTGTTGGCCTATGAAATAAAATTCTCAATAATTAAAAAACCAAACTTTTTGTTTTGCTTTCTCTACTCAAGATTTCTTGAATATTAAGATTTGTATTGAACAATTAGATTGAGCTCAAATACAGTCTGTGTTCAGTTTGCTGCCAGCACACACACTCCCCATGTGTGCACTGCACAGCACTTCATGTATTGCACTTCACGCACGCACCCATACAACCAGTACAAGCTTTCACACCGCGCACACTGCGCAGCATTACATCTTTCTTGTCATGTCATGTATTCCTCACAGGCATGCATACACTCAAGACATGCACTAATCTCACATGTCCTGCACAGTACTGTCTATGCCTGTAAAGTACCCATACCAGGCACACATACAACAAATGCAGTCACACTCCTGCACCATGCAGAGCTCCATATCTACCTGATTTAGGAAAAGGATGAGTTAAGAACACAGCAGCAGTACTTTTAAACAGGTGATTGAGCCTGTAGGCCTCACTCCAGACACACAGGGTAAAAAGGTCCTGTTCACTACTACTGATCATTACACTGTATGCTGCCAGCCCTGCACTTGTGCTGCTTCACTCCTGGTGAAGGCGGTAACCTTCCACCACTATGCAGGTAGCACTTGGCTGCCGCGGGCACAGGGCATTTCCCTGGTGGGCAGCCGAGGCCGGGGCCGTTTTGGGCTGGCCGAATTTCTTACACGGCCGTTTTTGCCACATAGCTGCAATATCGGCTGCTGTAACGAAATCGGCCGAAACCATACCTGGCAAACTGCTCAGCCGCACCCAAAACCCCCCAGGGGCCGGCCAAGCACTTTGCCAGGGCCAGTTTTAGTTCCCAGTCCGGCCCTGTCATCCCGGGTTGATGCGATGTGTTTTATGGCACCCAGTCGGCGCTGTAGCAGTAGCCCCACCTCCCAGGAGACAGGAGTCCAAAGCGGGCATCTAAAATGTGGAGGCAACACAATCTCCTACCTTGTCCTTTTGACAAGTTCAATGATATTTCATCCAGGGATAATGCTGGAAAATCCACCTACATGTTTCTTCCTCATCGCAGGACTTCAGCAGGTGCTTTCATCCAATAACACATTTAAATCAGATTCCTAAATCTTCATTAGAAGTCTTCCCGGCGGTCACTGTTGTCTTTAAGACTACCACTGCTGCGAACCAGCAGGGCTTGTTTTAACATGGCCACTGGCCACAAAGGCTCACAATTTGATCAAACAGTGTGGATGATGTTCAGACTTTCAGTAGCAATCATTTTTTCTTTATTTTCGTATTTAAACACATATTAGTATGATATCAGCAAAGATTTTACCGTTTTAGTAATTGCTTAACTCCGTAAAACAGCAAGCAGTGACTGAAAAGTGCACAACCAAGTGACCTGTGCAGAGGACCTACCACTACCAGGCACCACTTTTGAAGAGTTTAAAAAAAGTAAAATGAAAATAAAAAGATAAAAAATGTGTTAAAAACTGCAAATTATAATGCAGCAGATGCAAATTTATCTGACAAATGCCGTTTGTTAATTAGGTGAAAACCGGCGCAGCAGCAGGGTCACATATTTACAGGGTCCCCCACACTCAAGTCCGATTTCTGACATGGGGCTTTTATTTGCATCATCTGAAAGGCACTAAGGGCCTCATTTAAGAAGTGCAGACAGGGGCGGCCCTTGCTCCAATCGCCCCCTTGGCGGGAGGAAACATGCTGCCCTTGCTGATGAGAATGCAGCAGCACGTCCTAATCACCGGTCAGCTGCGGCAGAGGGTGAGGGGTTACTGGGAATAGTGCCAACATCTGCCCATACCCCAGCCGGCTCACAACAATTTCCCCAATAACCGACACCACACAATGTTTTGTTGGAGAAAGTTGTTGCAGCTTTATTTGCATAAATATTATGCCAACATATTGGGTTATCTTACGGGCGATCCAGGGTCAGGCCGCCCCTCACAATATGCCCACCTGATGAGCCATAAACCCCCTGTGGTGTTAACCGCGGGGATGTTGTCAATATTGGGGGAAGGGCTATCCCCTCCCCCCGGCGGACCTCCAGTCCACCCCTTACTCACGCCCCTCCCCACTACAGGGGGGGGGGGTGGAGCATTGCAGGCAACCCCCAGTTGCTCAGGTCCACAACCGCCAGAAGGACTAAAGGGGCGCAATCGCTCCTCCAGGATCCCACCGAGGATCTCCCTGGGGATAATTGGCTCTCGCACCCTTACTGTGCTCCTGTAGAGGGTACCCTTCTGTACCTTCCATCGTTGGATCGCCCTGTAACTCCGCCATGGCTCTGGATGTGGCCCCGCAGCCCCAGAGCCCCCCCACCTTCTATAGTTCTTTTATTTACCCCCTGCCGCTACCAACACTTCCACTAAATCCAGCAGGAAGAGGTCCAACCCCACTTAGGATAGGTGTATGCCATCTTCTTCAAAGCATTAGCATAAGAATGGGACCCCCTCTATTGTTACTTCAATGGTCAGGGAAAGAGGGGAAAAGCAAAACACTAACAGTAAATATGTTCCCCCTTGACCTCTAAAACTGTAACGGTATATATCCAACACTTTAATTCTACTATTTTAATACATAAGGGCAAACAACAAGAAAGGTTTTTTTTATAACTTTATCATTTTATTATTTTTTCTTTTTAGTTGTATTTCTTAGCACAAAAATAATTTTTCCATTTATCGATTTATCACATCAGCTAATATATTTTATCAAAAAACACATAGTGTAAAACAGATCATTTTGTAATATCATCAGTAAAAAAACTATTAAATGCAGGGAAAACAATATACAAAACAATCAACACTCTCACAAGTACATACATCCCTTATTCATCATACATACTGCATTCATTCTTAGATTCTGCGTCTGAGGGATCGCAGATGGACGTGCAATTAATACGCAAGGTCGACGCGTTTCGGCAGTGTAGACCGCCTTCCTCAGGACCTGTCTTGCAGAATACTCAGACACAAACAATATTTTTATGGCCCCTGCATAGTTGGATATCTGTAACGATAAATGACATACATTGTTTCATTTGTTCTATAACTTTTTTCCATTAGTCTCAGTTACGTTGCCCTATGTATAACCAAGAAGACATACTTCATTAACACATAGTATATTATAGTTACTCTAACTCTCTTCTGGTTGGTCCTGAACCGAGCAGCAGGATGACATCTACGTGACTCTCATAGTCGACACAGAACTCTAACCTTATGAGTTTTCCTAAGGTTATGAATAAATGAAGGCATTTAATGAGAACTCTAGTACTGTTGTTAGAGAAGACTTTTTAGGGAAAAGGGTGTCTATTATAACCACAGTTTATGTTTAAATGGCAGGTAGGAAGTATTTATCACTCGGGACCTAAGGTGATATCAGCAGATAGGTATGTATTTATCTGCATGTTTTACCATTTTGAGACTTAATCGCATGCGGGATATTTTAGCAACATGACAGAATGAAACTGTTATCACTTAGATCAACAACTATGTACCTTTTATTCTGGGAAAAGATTCCTGTCAAGCTTACAGCACTGGCTTCAAGGTTTATTTTTGTAGTACTTCCTGTATGAGAATAGGAACAGATTCTGTCACTGTTCTGTGATGTTATCTATATAAAGGAGAGGTTTATCAAGAAAATGTGAGCCAATCGCTTACCTATTTTGTCAGAAATTATCTTTTTTCTTTTTTCTAATTGTTGGTGCAAAGGCTTGTTTTTTATGGATCCAGCGTAGGACTGTGAGGACCACAAAAAGATAATACACAAAGAAATAAACCCTGACTTTCTAATACTTAATATAGATGATGGTATATTAATGTAGTCTCTATGTTACTGACCTTATTATCACAATAACTGGGACTTGGAGCATAAGGTTACTCTCTTCGTGAATAAAAACGCGAATAACCGCTGTGTTGTAGTTTTGGAATCGATGTAAGTCTGCAGGGGTGTTGAGAAAAATACATAGATCTAATTTTGCTCGTTTTTAACATTACAAAGGTTTAAAGAGTATAGTAGGGTGTGTCGGATTTTACCTTTTCTCTAAGTCTGACACGTCTCTCCTGAAAAACGGTCTCTAGCGGCAGAAAGTACAGGCGATATAAGGCGGAGTTCCTCCTTTCGCGGTTCAGGGTAACATTAATTTAAATGATCTAGAGGTGGGGAGAGAAGAGCACCCTCGTCAGGACTATTTGTTAGCGCTCGCCCGTTGTTTATCAAATGCTATCGCGTGGGATGCTGGCTACGCTATGCGCTGTGCGCTGTACTTACTTCGGTTCCTCTTTTGTCCGGTCCAAACGTTCTCACTTGCACTGATCAGGAAGCCTAACAAGTAATAGTGCTACTTACTTCTTATATACGTAGTTTTCGCGCCTCAACGGGTCGGAATCCTCGCAACCAATGCCCAATGATGTTGAAAGGGGATGTATGACAACAAACCGGCAAACGAATTGTCGTACTAGCGGTCACGTGATTAGAATACCGCGGCGGCCATTTCTAAGTGGTGATATAATTATCTTTTTGCGTGATATATACAGAGTCTTATGTCATTATTTCTTTAGTAGACTTAAATTATGGCATCTCTACATACGATTTCTTAACAGAGTTAGTGCCAATACCAAGAAGGTGTTAAAAGGAGGTAATAACCCTACTTTGCATTCGGGTATGTTAAATATGGTAACATGAATGCAATAACACGGCGGCCATTACTAAATGGCACTCTAGTTGCCTAATTGCGCGATATATGGTAGATCTTATCTTTTCAGTGGGATTTAAATTTTGATATGTATATATATGGTTTATTTATTGTGTCACATACCACGAAATGTTCTCATTTAGGCCTCTTTTGACACTGTCAAAATAAAAAATCCAAAAGCATTCCCGTTTTTTCCTAGTTATCTCTGGTGATTCTCCTTTCCTACATTGGATTTTTTCCAATATACACCACTTCAATTCTAACTCATTGTGGTTTTGATCCGTACAATGTTGGGTCAGCGGTGATGTCAATTTATTAGTTCGCACTGAGGATTTATGTTCGCTAAATCTTAGCCTAAATTCGCGTCCAGTCTCTCCTATGTATGGCAGTCCACAAGGACATACGATATAGTAGACGATGTTTTTACTGCGACAGTTTGTGAATGATCTTAGAGTAATAATTTTGTCATTGTGAGACAGTATGTTGCCTGTGATTGCAGCATCACACGCATGGCAATTACCACATTTGTGATTACCTCGAATCGTATCTCCACTTGTCAGTGTCGTTTGTTTCTCTGTTGTGACCGTTTTGCTCCTGGTATGGACCAAACGATCTCTCAGATTTTGATTACGTCGATATGTCACCAATGGTTTTTCTAGGTTTGTTTCACCTTCAACTTCCAGTATCCTCCAATTTTTATTAATTATGTTTTTAATTTTATAATTGAGTGTGGAGTGATTTACAACACACACAATTTTGTCTTGGCTCTTGTTTCTCTTGTTTTTTAATAGGGCGTCCCGATCATAAAATCTCGCCCTCTTGAAAGCTTGGCGGACTAAACGATGGGGGTATCCTCTTTCTGTTAGTCTTTTACTTAGATGTTTGCTATGATGATCATAGTCTGAGAGGGAGGTGCAATTTCGCCGAACAGAACAGAACAGTGACAGAATCTGTTCCTATTCTCATACAGGAAGTACTACAAAAATAAACCTTGAAGCCAGTGCTGTAAGCTTGACAGGAATCTTTTCCCAGAATAAAAGGTACATAGTTGTTGATCTAAGTGATAACAGTTTCATTCTGTCATGTTGCTAAAATATCCCGCATGCGATTAAGTCTCAAAATGGTAAAACATGCAGATAAATACATACCTATCTGCTGATATCACCTTAGGTCCCGAGTGATAAATACTTCCTACCTGCCATTTAAACATAAACTGTGGTTATAATAGACACCCTTTTCCCTAAAAAGTCTTCTCTAACAACAGTACTAGAGTTCTCATTAAATGCCTTCATTTATTCATAACCTTAGGAAAACTCATAAGGTTAGAGTTCTGTGTCGACTATGAGAGTCACGTAGATGTCATCCTGCTGCTCGGTTCAGGACCAACCACAAGAGAGTTAGAGTAACTATAATATACTATGTGTTAATGAAGTATGTCTTCTTGGTTATACATAGGGCAACGTAACTGAGACTAATGGAAAAAAGTTATAGAACAAATGAAACAATGTATGTCATTTATCGTTACAGATATCCAACTATGCAGGGGCCATAAAAATATTGTTTGTGTCTGAGTATTCTGCAAGACAGGTCCTGAGGAAGGCGGTCTACACTGCCGAAACGCGTCAACCTTGCGTATTAATTGCACGTCCATCTGCGATCCCTCAGACGCAGAATCTAAGAATGAATGCAGTATGTATGATGAATAAGGGATGTATGTACTTGTATCTTCTTCAAAGCACCCTGTGCATTTTGCATGTAGCAACCCATGCCTGACAAAACCAAATCCTCCTGGCCCCGTGAATCTGCGCATTGCGCTGTTCACATGCCTGCACAATGTCTCCATGCCATCCCCTGAACGTGTGCCCCGCCAAAACAGCCTTGGCGTAATTTCAGACCAACATATCTCACAGGCCCCCAGCATGCTGCTCAATTTGCACAATTTGCGAATCATCATGTGCAACAGGTCCCTGCGCCCCAGGTGAACCAAATCTTCACCACCTAAGTGTATTACTAAAGAATCGGAAGGTGAAACCCCCCCCGCCCAGTCTCTGAAGGATCTTTTTCTTCAAACTATTCCAATGTATGTCGGTTGTTCACAACCAAATTATCCTGTTGCTGTGAACCCGTGCTTCCATTTTCCGCATCAGCCCACTGAGATACCCTCAGGATTCCCGAATCTCCCGTCACCCAGACAGTTTTACCTGGTAAATACAGAACCAAAACCCAAAATTCCCCTATCAGTTCTGCCGCTCCACAGGACTGTGAACTGTATCAGTAATGTCCCTGAACCTCTCAACATTACTGCAAACTATGCTTAGGAGATGTCCCTATTAGTGCTCCATCCCCTCAATTTCAGCACTGTCAAGGCCAATCGCACCCTCCTGGGAATGGCTCACTCGCGCCCCCTGCACCCAGAAAGGCCTAATTTATGCGTAACCCATAACCTTGCATTTATTCCCGACAGTGTATCAGGGTTCTGTTGAAACATAGTTTGCTTGACTGCCGAGTGCACATTGCTCCGTCCCGGATATGATTATTCTCTACTCCGTTTCCGGCTGTCAAGCTGCTGACCTAGCCCGCCCTAACCCTGGGCGAACTAAAAGAGGCTATACTGCTATATATATAAGCAGATGCTGTTGCTAATGATGATCCCATACAGAACTGGTAAACTAGATGCTGTGCTATATCATTTCCACCTGGTGCAGCACCCCTTGGCCCAACATCAACTTTACAAACCCAGGAGCAAGCCTGAGCGGGCTACCCCGGGTTCATACTGCACATGCCTTAATCGTAGGAGCTCTACCCAACGCAGCATACGTCCCAACAGAAATGACACATTTGTATCCCACAGCAGTGTTTCAAACAAAGCGAACCAGGCCTCCTTACGGCTAAAAGGATGCCCTGGACCGAAGGCAATTGTCCCTCATGATCCTGGCGGGCCCTAGCCGCGCTTACGAAAGTCCAGACTTGACAATACCGTTGCCCCTGACCACCTGGACAGGCCCTCTCCCCTGCTGTGTGCAAACCCTATGGTGTGACACAAGTACTGACCTTCAGAAAAGTTCTGGAGAAGACCCCTGGGCACCCCCCTTCTGAAAACCATACTAGTCTTCTGCCCATCTACCCTTGTGGTTACCCCCCTGTCACCTATGAGCTGTAGCCAGTAGTTGCATAAGGTACTTGAGCACAACTGGGGCTGATGTGTAAGGATGTCATGGTAATTGCACAACCGCTACACTTAACACTGCTTCTACTCTCCCCTACAAGAAGTCAGAACCGGGCTGCCACCTTGCCCCCCAAGAGCACTTAATCAGGAACAGCATTCAGGCTCCGCGCCCGGAGCACCACTGGCCATTCCTGCTTCCGTTCCCACCTGTCCTTCTCAGAGTGGTGCCTGTGTACTTGATCCGATTGTCCTGTTCCGAGCCCAGGCAAGTCAGCCTGCTAGGAGTGGTTTGACCAGTATAGAACGAAGCCCATGCGTTTCTGGAAGAAATAACAAATCCATGAAAACAGCCCCTAACCCGCAATGACAGGTAAGCCTATTGCTCCCTCGATCGCCAGGATCAGAGTCCCTTACTTGCGCATCAGTTGCTGAACAAAAGAACACATTCCCTTATTGCACACGGGATGCATGATATGCCCAGAAACACTAGTTGTTTAAAAGGAAACCCATTTCTTTTTGTCACTGAGAATGCATGATTTGCCCACACTCTGCCACTGCTTACAGAGAGAACACCCCAATTATTGCCCAGTAAAACAACAAACTGCCCAGACTCAACAGGTGTTTTACAAGAGAGAACATCCAATTATTGCACAGGGGCTACCAACTATGCACAAACTCACCAGTTAACTACCAATGTATTACTTCCATGGGGTGTAACCTGCGCGCCCCACAACAGGGACAGTAATGACATCTGGGGAGAACCTGGATATCCCAGACCCTAGCACACTGCCACCAGCGTGCTATGACCCTTCTCCCTGTTGATAGTTCAGGTGGCCCCCCTTGTGAGTAGGGCGGATCTCCAGCGCCGTTCCTGCATTTGAGACATAAAACATAAAGCCAGCTGGCCAGGGAGGGGCTGAATGGTTGCGAAAAATACATCGATGGCAGCACGTTAAGAACGGTTGAAAGCACTTTAAACAAAACCGCTCAAGACAACCGGTGAAAGCACTTTAAACAAAACCATTCAAGCTAAGGAGGGGCTGAGTGGGTGCTAAAAATACATCGATGGCAGCATGTTAAGAACAAATGAAAGCACTTTAAACAAAGCCGCTCGAGCCAAGGGAGGGGCTGAATGTGTGCTAAAAATACATCGACTGTAACACGTTAAGAGTGGTCGAAAGCACTTTAAACAAAACCGCTCAAGCCACGGTAAAGGGCGGCATCAGCACTTCCACCAGGAAAGACTCCTAGCCCAGACAACGCTATGGCCCACAGGCCTTGTCGCAGCACCACAAAAATAACAATTGGGCCAGCTGGGAACAGAGACATAAGAGATTTTATGTGCCTCACGGCACCCACCAATTGACCTTAGTGGGTCTTCGGGTCCTCTACCCACTCCATGCTCGGGAAAACCCCCTAGATCCACCGACACGTTAATAGAGGTTGGAAAAAAATTAAGCTCCACACTACCTTGGCGGTCAGTCATTCCACTTTCACCGAAAATAATCACTCTCCAAGGGGGCAGACCATCTGAAACACCGACATCAAACATGGATTCAATAAGGCCTACTCACACAAGTTCAACCAGCACGGCCCCTCAACAGCTGGAGGATTCTAAACTACGCCTTCCAACAAATGGAACGATTGGGGACTACGAAGCCAACAGGGCCCATGAAGCCAATGGAGCTTAAACACCTATAATCAGTGATACATCGCAAACCCAGCCCATGAATCCGTCACAATCTTGCGACCCGGAACAAGACAAAGACGCACAGCTTTTAAGACCCGGGACTAGAGGAGCGGACAAGGACGAGAAGCCACCATTAATTGCAAACCATTTAACATTGATTAACGAGGCCCTCATCTCAATGGCAAATGCGGCAATAATGCATGCAGACAAACTTGATGCTCAAATTACCATTCTACAAGCAGTTGCGGGGCTGATCTCTGGGATAGATTCCAAACTGGACCTCCTGAACTCACTAATACACAGAGCACAGGCTAACACAACCATAATGGCCAAACCAGAGACCTGTGGTTGCAGCCCCATACTGCTTAATTTAGAAAAATTACCAGATATAATGAACACGCTAATTGACGACCCTAAGAACAAAGTCAGTAGGCATCAGAACAACTCACCTGCACAGCAAAACACCAACGTGCCCTGTAACATAAAAGACCCACAAATCAGTGACACAGATTCTCCCCAAGATGAGAAGAGCTCGGGCACTGAGGCTCCAGCGATGGTCGATGAGACCGGAACAAAACCAAGCTCCATCCGTGGTAATAATCTCGAACACCATCACTCTCCAAAGCCCGTAAGCCAAGAAACTCATCATCTTTCTAGAAAAACCAAGAAAAAACTAAAAAAAAGTCTAACAAGCAGAAAAAAACAAATCTCCTACCAACAGATCGATCCGGCAGTGGTTGTTGCCCGAAAACCAGATGACCACCGCTCATATCGACATCCAACATGCGACCTGTCATCTAAGCACCACTAAAACGACAGGAAAAAATCTGGCATACCCAGAAGTCTCACATGCAACCAACCCTGACATTAACCTGAGCATAGCGGACCACCTGGCACCCCGCCAGCTAGCCTCGCCGACCACGAATGAACAAAAACATGCACTGGATCCACAAGGGCAACAAGTTGGGGAGGAACCCAGGTCCCACTAAGAGACCGCGAAGTCCATCTAAAAAGCCCTCAGCTTTGCGAACAATTGAACATAAGAACGAGTGAAATGACCCAAGACATCCAAAAAATATCATTCCGCTCACAATGTCAGCACAAGCCCATAGGGTACCTCAAGGCAACTTCGAGCCTAACCTGGAGCCTACTGGGAATCTGGACTCGAACCTCAGGCCATCCAGACCACCTCCGGAGACGACAGCACAGCAGGCAACAGCCTTATTAAATCAGGGACGAGTTTGCCCGGTCACCACGTCACAGGCAACTTTGATCCTCTCGCAGGCCAATGACCCGAAGGATGTACATTCCGTTCACAATCCGACCCTTATAAACCATCAGGATCGAAAAATACTGCTGTATCCTGAATACGTCTCACAGGGCAAGTGGGACATTCTTAACCGCAGCAATCTTTTAAAACTCGGTGTAAATATCCCTGGGCTAGAAAGGATAAAAACAACGGACATTGAGAGCGTTTCCTTTCTCACTCCAGACTTCAATGAGCTAAATGAGACCACAGAGCTAACCTTTACTAGCCCATCCATGGCAGAGGCCCTGATGAAAAACTATACGCTACTGGAAAGCTGGGGCATAAAAATAAAGATTCAGCCTGTACCAAAATATCCATCGTTTTAAAAATCCACTACCCGAAGAATTGCCCAGACATCCAGGAACAGACCACTGGGAGGAACTCAGGCGGGAACGCTCCGCTCGACCGAGCACTACATGTGGTGTCCATCTTCCAGGGGACCAAAGGCGGCACGAGCATAGGTCTCAGTAATGAAACCCCTATTAAAATAACAACAAACTTGGGTCAGAGCAAACGCTTCTGCTCAATCAGGGGAATCGGCCAGAAAGACTGGTCCTGGCTGCCGCAAGCTTTAAATCCCAGCTCCTAACATTCATCTTCCCAAAAACAAGGACCGCAACCAGCATCGGTCGACAAATGGCTCAGAAAATCACACAAATCAAACACCGACCACCAGCAGATTGAACATCATGATCTGGAACGTTGCAGGCATTATAAAGCTCGTTCAAAATCAAGCCGCAGTGGCATTCTTGGAAGAGGCGGATATAATTTGTACCCAAGAAACTTGGGCAACAAAATCTATATCAATAAGAGGGTACGCAGAATACAGCAAACCAGCCATCAAGAATAACATATTTGGAAGACCCTCAGGTGGGATATCCATCTACATTAAGCACTCGCTGAACCTCGAATTCAAGGGAATAAAAAGCCTATCAAACATGTTCTTGGCGGGCATTTTGAAAGGCCCCCACTCGAGCAATGGGCCATTTTCAATATTTCTAATTAACGTTTAGCACAATCTTCACGGGCCGGGGTTAAGGATAATTTGATCCTGTTAACAAGTCAGCTAGAAGCTCTGCTACTACAACATCCTTTATTGGACTGTATTATCCTTGGTGACCTCAATATACACAACATAGGGGTCATGACCACACAAAGCCACCACCCTGGGGCCAGCAACGCATTGAAAGCTTTAATAAAAACCTACAATCTGGCAACAGCCCACTCTGTCTTTTTAAAGAACAACCCTGGGGCCTTTGTTGCCCCCACTTACAACAATCAAACAACGATTGATTACATCATATTAAGCGAAAAATTACAACTTTCGATGTCAAATTACACAGTGCATCCACGAAATGAAAGCGATCACGCCGCCCTAACACTTACACTGAACCTCACAGTAGAAACTCGTCACAGGATACACTGCATCGGGGCTCCAAATGGTGAAGAACTGTACAATCTACCTAGAAGAATCAAATGGGGGCCGGTACCGATCATTAAGTTCAACGAATGGATAAATACATGGGCAGACTGGCCATCGAGCGCCCATAACACGGGCGCAATAAAAGAATGGGACAGGCTCGCCTGGAACTTAGCGTCCTTGCTTCGAGGAGACACAGCAAGCACAAACCGATGGCATCCACCATATACACTTGGATTTATTCCGGCAATCAAAGAAAGCGGCAGACAATTAAATGCTAAACGCAAAGCATATTGGAAAAGCGGGACAGCATCGGACAAAACGCTACTAAAAGAAGCAGCAAAAAGCCATTCAAAGAAGTTGTGGGCCGTGAAACGTGAATATTCCGAGGGACAATGGCTGAAAATCTTTGACTTGCTGAGACCCTGTAAATCCTAAGAGTTTTGGAGCTATTTAAACACCTTAACCCAAGGAAAAAAATCACAGAGAGAACTTCCTCGACGCACATACCTGCGTCGCTCATGTTAAAACTTTATACAAAGATGATCGAAGCAGACTTTACTTAAACAAAGCCCTCGTAGGGAGTGAAGAAAGACATTACTGCCCACACAACGGCCGCTCCAGAAAAACCTTTAGTCTCTAAGATTCTAAAAAAAGTCAGACAAAACTGGGCACCGGGTCCCAACGGCCTTCCTGGCTCCCTGTTTAAGGCAAACATAGAATTCTGGTCTGAGAATCTGACCCAACTGGACACAGAATGTTGGTTCCTGGGGGACGTTCCAGACTCCTGGAGAGGGTCGCTTCTGCACCCAATATTCAAGAAAGGGCCGAAATACGACCCGACCAACTATCACATGATCGCCCTGTTGGATATTGAGGGCAAGGCCTACGCGAGTATCATTCTGGCGGAACTAGCAAGCTGGGCGAGCACAGAAGGACTCCTGCCCCTCTTCCAAACAGGGTTCAGACCCGGGGCATCAACCGTGGATAACATAACAGCCCTCTCATACCTAGTCCATCATGTACTGTGCGAAAAAGCCTCCCTCTCTTCGCTTGCTTCATTGACTACTCTGCAGCGTTTGATGGGGTAGACCGCGCAATTCTTTGGAAGAAGCTGGCACTTTGGAACATCAACCCAGCCCTGTTGAAAGCAATTCAATCTCTGTACCAAAGAACGTGGGTCAGAATTAAACTTTCAAGTGACTCTGCTTCATAGAAAATTGAAAAGGACCGTGGCCTAAAGCAAGGGTGCATCCTAGCACCGCTGCTGTTTAATCTATACACAGCAGATATGGACCTAGCCCTGATCGGAGCCGCTCTAGCTACACCAAGGATTGGGGGCACAAAAATACACTTCATGCAATACGCCGACGACTTGGTACTTTTGGATCACACCAAAATATGCCTACAAAAGGCACTGTCGGCCCTGGCAATCTATAATGATAAAAACAGGTTGGTGGCCAATCCGTCTAAATCTAAAATTGTAATCTTTGGGCATTTTTCAAAGAGGAGGGGAGACACGAGGACACTATTTACCACTCAAGATGGTGGAAGGTCCAGTAGCAGCTCAGTGTCCGTACCGAGTACTAGAGATTCAAACAAAAAGGGGGATGCTGCACTGTTCCTGGAGAAAAAATGAGGAAGTGGGGAGGGTTTTCCTGGCGTGACCAAGGGTGATTTAGTGATACCCTGGGGCATCCATTATGTTGGATGTAATTGCCTCACACACCCCGAAGAGTGTCATGCTTCATCATCGGCGGTTGCTCCTCGTCGGGGAGGCGGTGCAATCCCCGACGGGCACACCTCAAAGAGGGGCTCTTTGGCGGAGATCTTTTTTCCAACTGCCTTTTGCTGAAGTGGGGGTATGTGGGCAGGATGGTGTATTCCTGTGATTAGGTAATTAAAATGTAACAAGGGGTACCGGAATGGATTTTTATTCTGGGGGTCCCCTGGCTACTGTTAAAAGGTGGGGCTAGTTACCTAGGTGTCAACTAATTATGTTGTGTGACCCTAGGAGAAACTAGAAGTGCATGTGGTCAACATGTTTCTCGCTAATGGTATGTTAACCGCGATTCTTCAGGACCAAAGTGAAAACAACAACATGCTAGTATCATATGTGTTGTGTTTGTTACCTTAGTGGATCCTCCTATGCCTATACATAGAGAAGGGATAAGGGAACAGTAATTAAACAAATATACATGTCACAACATTGCCAGGGTAAATATATATACATATACTCGCATGCTGGTGGTACTGGGAGTGATTTTACACAACCACCGCATGCCAAGTGTATTGAGCGTGCAATGTATAAGGTGAAGAGCACACGCAATAACTGTAACTGTGACTAGGACTGTGATTTAGTGAGGGTGACTTAAAAACATGAATGCAAAGATTCCTGAGTAAAAGAATGTACAGTTAAAAATGCAGCAGTCTTAATATGGATGCCTGCCTGTAGTATGTCAGGTACTAGGCAGGTCTTTAGTGCAAACACCAGTTAGCAACTTATTAAACCTAGTTACAAAATCCCTCTGTGATCTGAGAAGATCAGTAATAGAAACACCTGTTTGGTTCCCTACTCACCTACTAGTCTAGTGATGGAGGCCACATGAGTGGTCGGCGGGGCAGAACTGCAGAGTTGAGCCCTAAAAGTGTGGCTGGAGTAGGGGTAGAAAAAACGTGTTCCTGGGTCAGCACAAGTAGGCTTACACAAGACCAAGTGGCTGTCGTTGAACTAAACACTTCCCCTCTATTTAGCGCTTAGAGCACTCACCTATAGTCTTCTGGTTCCGCGTATCTTGACCTACCCTTGACCGCCGAGCTCGAGTAGATGTGAGAGCTCGGCGGCGAGGGTTATTTAAACACCACCGGAAGACCCGAGTGCCGCGTCTGATCACCGCCCCCTTCCCTAGGTCACGTGTGTAGTGCCGAGTATGTGGCGGCCATCTTAAAGTGGTGTCGGAACAGCGGAGATACTGCTGTCCTGGGTTATACTCCGTGTTGGTCGTACAATAGAGTCTCGGTTGCAGAGACCTGTATATGATTCAGGACCCGGAATGCACCTCGATGGGTATGGGGTTAGGGGTTTATGAAGAAAATCAAATAACTTTTACACTCACTTGAATATAGACCGGGACGGTGTAATATGACGGGAGTATGTGGCGGCCATCTTAAAGTGGTGTCAGAACAGCGGAGATACTGCTGTCCTGGGTTATACTCCGTGTAGATCGTACAATAGAGTCTCGGTTGTAGAGACCTGTATATGATTCAGGACCCGGAATGAACCTCAATGGGTATGGGGTTAGGGGTTTATGAAGAAAAGCCCAAAACTTTTACACTCACTTAAATATAGACCGGGACGGTGTGGTATGACGGGTGGTGGCCATGGTGTAGGGGGTCCCTGTAAACGCTGGAGCATAGGGATACCGATGACTGTATAAGTTCCAGCTGACCCAAGGCGACCATGGTGTCAAGGGCTACCCATCCAGAACAGAAATATGTAAGCCGGTGGCTGAATCGGATCTATATACGACATTTGGACAGAGGTGTCCATGTAAAGGGGGAACAATGGCAGTAGGTGTGTAAAGGTCAGTGGTGGCACTTGTGAGGGTGCGGGTGACCCAGAGTTGGGTCGGAGTATGGCACTGGCGAGGGTGGTGCATGACCCAGAATTGGGTCGGAGTGTGGTCTGTGTACATGTCAGATCTCTTGTCACAGGAATATGGATGATAACTGTGTCTCATGGGGGGATTTTAAGAAATTAGGAATTTATAATGAATGCCAGGGAATATCTTCGTTAAGCCCCTGCTTATCAGATGATAGTCGATGCACCCATCTCTGTTCCTTGTTGAAGAGGACTTTCGTTGGGCAGTTGGGACTGGATTCCAAAACTACCCATTTCATGGAATTCTCATCATGATTGGCTTCCACATAATGTTTGCACATTTTGGTGTGGGTCTTTCTGCAACGAAAGTTGCTACGGTGTTCTATGATTCGAGTCTTAATGGAGCGTGTTGTCATCCCTATGTACTGTAAGCCACACGGGCATATTAGCAAGTATATACAGTGTGTTGTATTGCAATTTGTGTGTTCTCTGAGTTCCCATTTGAAGGTCTCGGTGAGCTGTATGGTTTTGAGAGTTAGGGTGTATCTACAGACACCACACATGCCACAAGGGTAGTGGCCCATCACGGGGGGTAAATGCCATAGGGTTAGTTGGGTTTCTTTCCTCACATGTTTAGGCCTGGTGCTAATCAAGATATCTTTTAGATTTTGTGACCTCTTGAAAGCAAACCTGGGTTCCTCTAAGGTCATGTCACCTGTGTTGAGTATGCCCCAATGATTTTTAATCGTGTTTCTGATTTTATTGGACAAAGGGGTAAATGTGGTCACAGGTGATTGGTTGGTTTTCAACAGGGACTCTTTCCTGCCGTTCCAGAAGGGCTTCTCGATTATTGTTTCTGGCCCGTTTCCTTGCCTTGAGTACATCACTCTTAGGGTAACCCCTATCTAAAAGGTTCCTTGAGAGCAGTGCGGACTCCTTCTTGTAATCAGATACAGCGCTGCAATTACGCCTAATCCGTAAGAATTGGCCAAAGGGCAAGTTGGTACGCAGGGCCCTAGGATGGTGGCTTTTGTAATGCAGGAGACTGTTACGATCTGTGGGTTTACGGTACATGGTGGTGTTTATGGAACCTGCTCCCAATCTGATGGTTAGGTCAAGGAAAGCGATTTCATGAGGTGAGGATGTCATGGTGAAGTTTAGGTGCGGGTTTAGTGTGTTGACCCATACCAAAAAACCTTCGTGTGAGGTAGGAGGACCGCTCCACAGGATCAGGATGTCATCTATGAAGCGTTTCCACATTCTGATGTTGTTAAGAAAGGGATTGGACTCATGGTGTATATGAGTCTCTTCAAATCTGGCCATGTATAAACAGGCCACCGAGGGGGCGAAGGTACTGCCCATAGAGGTCCCCTGGGTCTGGTGGTAAAACCTGCCTTTGTATTCAAAATAGTTTTCCGTCAGGGCTAGTGTGGCGCACTCCATGATGAAGGTCTGGGGAGTATTGGAACTCCAAGGTTCCTGACCAAGTCTTTCCTCAATGACCTCTAGAGTGGCCCTCTGGGGGATGTTCGTGTAGAGGGCTTCAACATCTAGGGTAATTAGAAGGTCAATCTCTCCCGTGTCCTGTACTGTATCCAGTATTCTTAGAACATCAGTAGTGTCCTGAATGTAAGAGGGAATGCTCTTCACCAGGGGTTGCAAGAAATGGTCGCAAAATTGTGACAGGGGCTCCAACACAGAGTCTATCCCCGAGACAATTGGTCTCCCTGGTACTGGCCTGGTGGCTTTATGGATTTTAGGCAGAATGTAAAAATATGGTACCCTAGGGTCCTTTTTCATGAGAAATTCTGCCTCCTTTCTGCTGATCCATTGCTGACATTCAGCACTGGTAACCAGGCTTGTGATTTTGGTCTGTAGTCGTATGGTCGGGTCATCAGTGATTGGAGTGTAGTATCTCTGGTCACTGAGCTGTCTGGTACATTCCAACTCATAATCCACAGTATTCATCAGAACTGTGGCTCCCCCTTTGTCTGCCTGTTTGATTGTGATTAAGGGGTCATTTGCCAGTGATTTTAGTACAGCCAATTCATTTTTGGAGATGTTTGAGTGTGATGTCTGTAGGTCGAGTCTATTGATATCTCTCAGTACTGCTTGTTCGAACGTCAACACTTCGTTAGGGACCATCCCATTGTGAGGTGTAAATGTTGAGGGGTTGTGAAGTCCAGAATCTTCAATGGGTTCACTCGGTCTCCCTTCAAAGAAGGCTTTCAACCTTATTTTTTCGAAAAAAGGCTTTGAGTTCCCTGGTTTGTTGGAACTGATTGATCCTGGGTGTTGGGACGAATCCCAACCCTTTTTGCAGGACTTCTTCCTCTCTTTGAGTAAGGTGGCGATCCGATAGATTGACCACCAAGCTCACTGTTGTCCTGACCGGCTCGTGCTCCTCGTGTCCATCCCTTGGGGGCGTGTGTCCTCCCATTGGACCCTTTTCTCTACTGCGTTCCCTCTTTTTCGCCCTCGCCCTCTGCCCCAACCTCTGCCTAAAAAAGGAGGGTGTGAGGGGTTTTGGGGGGGATAGAATGGAGGGTACTGTGTTGCAAAAGGAGGTTGGAATTGGGGGAATTGTGGGTATTGCCAGAACGGGGGACCCATCGGTTGCCCCTGATTTTGGTAATTGGGGAAGTTGGGCTGTCCCCGCCCCCTACCTCTTTTTGCTCTGGGGGGTATCTGGGCAGGGTTGTTGTCCCCGCTGCTGTCCGAGCCACTATTTGAGCCCCTCCTCGATGAAGTCGTGCTAGAATCTGAGCTATAACTAGTACCCGGGGGGACATAGTCATCCCTTAAATAAGGGTAGACTTTCTCTTTAGAGAATTTTTTGATGTCCTTTTGCAATTTGGCCACCTTCTGGTTCATCAGATACTCTTTATGTTCTGTCATTTCTTTGTTGATCTCGGCCAATTTCGTTTTGAAGCCTGGGTTTTGTACCGCAGTCTTCAGGGCAGCCTCCGCTGCTTGTATTTTGACAAGAAGAGCATCTGCCAGTCGTTTGGCTGTGTTGACTATCAGAATAAGAAGGTCGTGGGTGCATTTCCACGAAACCTGTGACCATTCCACTTTAAATTGTCCATCCTCCCAGAATATTCTTGGGAAGTTTTTGACAATCAATCCATTGGGTGCAATTTTGGCTTTGAAATACTGTGCCATCATTGTTCCATGGATCGTTACCCGAATCCATTCCTGTTTGAGGTCTGACAGGGATTGCCACTCGGTGGTGTTGCTGCTCGTTCCTGGTTCGATATCGATTCCAAAGAGAGAAGGTGTCCTCATTATGGCTGCTGCATCCTCCTCACCAAAACTCAGTCCCTGCCCCTCCATAGTGGTGAGGTCTGATAGGACTGGTCCTGATGTGGTGGAGTCCTTCACAGAAGGTATGGAAAAGAAGAGAGGGGTGAAGTGAGGGTAGTTCACATAGGAAGCACACCCTGGAGAGAGAGAGAGAGAAGGTCTCACGCTAGATTCAGCTGTGGACCGGGTATGAGCCGCCACTGAGGTATGGGCTCTAGTCTTTGGGGGATTTGAACAGACTAACCCACCATTTGAGAGCTCCCACGGTAACACCGTGCATGAGTAGTTTTCAAAGAGGAGGGGAGACACGAGGACACTATTTACCACTCAAGATGGTGGAAGGTCCAGTAGCAGCTCAGTGTCCGTACCGAGTACTAGAGATTCAAACAAAAAGGGGGATGCTGCACTGTTCCTGGAGAAAAAATGAGGAAGTGGGGAGGGTTTTCCTGGCGTGACCAAGGGTGATTTAGTGATACCCTGGGGCATCCATTATGTTGGATGTAATTGCCTCACACACCCCGAAGAGTGTCATGCTTCATCATCGGCGGTTGCTCCTCGTCGGGGAGGCGGTGCAATCCCCGACGGGCACACCTCAAAGAGGGGCTCTTTGGCGGAGATCTTTTTTCCAACTGCCTTTTGGTGAAGTGGGGGTATGTGGGCAGGATGGTGTATTCCTGTGATTAGGTAATTAAAATGTAACAAGGGGTACCGGAATGGATTTTTATTCTGGGGGTCCCCTGGCTACTGTTAAAAGGTGGGGCTAGTTACCTAGGTGTCAACTAATTATGTTGTGTGACCCTAGGAGAAACTAGAAGTGCATGTGGTCAACATGTTTCTCGCTAATGGTATGTTAACCGCGATTCTTCAGGACCAAAGTGAAAACAACAACATGCTAGTATCATATGTGTTGTGTTTGTTACCTTAGTGGATCCTCCTATGCCTATACATAGAGAAGGGATAAGGGAACAGTAATTAAACAAATATACATGTCACAATTTCTTAAAATCCCCCCATGAGACACAGTTATCATCCATATTCCCGTGACAAGAGATCTGACATGTACACAGACCACACTCCGACCCAATTCTGGGTCATGCACCACCCTCGCCAGTGCCATACTCCGACCCAACTCTGGGTCACCCGCACCCTCACAAGTGCCACCACTGACCTTTACACACCTACTGCCATTGTTCCCCCTTTACATGGACATCTCTGTCCAAATGTCGTATATAGATCCGATTCAGCCACCGGCTTACATATTTCTGTTCTGGATGGGTAGCCCTTGACACCATGGTCGCCTTGGGTCAGCTGGAACTTATACAGTCATCGGTATCCCTATGCTCCAGCGTTTACAGGGACCCCCTACACCATGGCCACCACCCGTCATACCACACCGTCCCGGTCTATATTTAAGTGAGTGTAAAAGTTTTGGGCTTTTCTTCATAAACCCCTAACCCCATACCCATTGAGGTTAATTTCGGGTCCTGAATCATATACAGGTCTCTACAACCGAGACTCTATTGTACGATCTACACGGAGTATAACCCAGGACAGCAGTATCTCCGCTGTTCTGACACCACTTTAAGATGGCCGCCACATACTCCCGTCATATTACACCGTCCCGGTCTATATTCAAGTGAGTGTAAAAGTTATTTGCTTTTCTTCATAAACCCCTAACCCCATACCCATCGAGGTGCATTCCGGGTCCTGAATCATATACAGGTCTCTGCAACCGAGACTCTATTGTACGACCAACACGGAGTATAACCCAGGACAGCAGTATCTCCGCTGTTCCGACACCACTTTAAGATGGCTGCCACATACTCGGCACTACACACGTGACCTAGGGAAGGGGGCGGTGATCAGATGCAGCACTCGGGTCTTCCGGTGGTGTTTAAATAACCCTCGCCGCCGAGCTCTCACATCTACTCGAGCTCGGCGGTCAAGGGTAGGTCAAGATACGCGGAACCAGAAGACTATAGGTGAGTGCTCTAAGCGCTAAATAGAGGGGAAGTGTTTAGTTCAACGACAGCCACTTGGTCTTGTGTAAGCCTACTTGTGCTGACCCAGGAACACGTTTTTTCTACCCCTACTCCAGCCACACTTTTAGGGCTCAACTCTGCAGTTCTGCCCCGCCGACCACTCATGTGGCCTCCATCACTAGACTAGTAGGTGAGTAGGGAACCAAACAGGTGTTTCTATTACCGATCTTCTCAGATCACAGAGGGATTTTGTAACTAGGTTTAATAAGTTGCTAACTGGTGTTTGCACTAAAGACCTGCCTAGTACCTGACATACTACAGGCAGGCATCCATATTAAGACTGCTGCATTTTTAACTGTACATTCTTTTACTCAGGAATCTTTGCATTCATGTTTTTAAGTCACCCTCACTAAATCACAGTCCTAGTCACAGTTACAGTTATTGCGTGTGCTCTTCACCTTATACATTGCACGCTCAATACACTTGGCATGCGGTGGTTGTGTAAAATCACTCCCAGTACCACCAGCATGCGAGTATATGTATATATATTTACCCTGGCAATGTTGTGACATGTATATTTGTTTAATTACTGTTCCCTTATCCCTTCTCTATGTATAGGCATAGGAGGATCCACTAAGGTAACAAACACAACACATATGATACTAGCATGTTGTTGTTTTCACTTTGGTCCTGAAGAATCGCGGTTAACATACCATTAGCGAGAAACATGTTGACCACATGCACTTCTAGTTTCTCCTAGGGTCACACAACATAATTAGTTGACACCTAGGTAACTAGCCCCACCTTTTAACAGTAGCCAGGGGACCCCAAAATAAAAATCCATTCCGGTACCCCTTGTTACATTTTAATTACCTAATCACAGGAATACACCATCCTGCCCACATACCCCCACTTCACCAAAAGGCAGTTGGAAAAAAGATCTCCGCCAAAGAGCCCCTCTTTGAGGTGTGCCCGTCGGGGATTGCACCGCCTCCCCGACGAGGAGCAACCGCCGATGATGAAGCATGACACTCTTCGGGGTGTGTGAGGCAATTACATCCAACATAATGGATGCCCCAGGGTATCACTAAATCACCCTTGGTCACGCCAGGAAAACCCTCCCCACTTCCTCATTTTTTCTCCAGGAACAGTGCAGCATCCCCCTTTTTGTTTGAATCTTTGGGCATTATCATAAAAAAAAACTAGCAAAATGGCGTCTCGGCCGGTTGATTCTGGAATGTACGCAGCAATATAACTACTTGGGCGTCTGGTTTCACGAATCGGGGCGCCCTTGAGTTTATTTAAGGAAAATTCAAAGCAAAGGGAAAGCCATCATCTATGCCCTCTGCAAACTACAAGCCACCTTACACAGCCCCACAACGATGGCCATCCAAAGAGTTTTAAGGGCAAAACTAATGCCAGCCCGTAACTGCGCCCAACAAGCGTTTCCTGGAAAACTAATCAAGGACCTGGACAAAATCCATTGTAGCGCATATAAGAGATTATTCCACCTACCCGCGTGCACCAGAAATACTCTTGTGCGACTAGAATTTTCTCTGAATCAACAAAAGCTGGAAGAGATGGCTGCCCTTAGTAAATACTTTTACCTCACCACAGCGGCACAAGAGAAAACAATGAAGGCAGTTCTAAAAAACATCTTTCTGGAACCAGGGAACCCTTGGTCAGCGACCCTTGCCGCGACCACTGATCTCCTTAATTTAGCCATAGAGAACTGGGACCCTGAGTTAATTAACTACTCTGGCATCAAAAGCACAATCAAAACACAAGTCCGTATTTGCTCTCGTGCCTCGGACTTGGAATCGCTGGCAAAAAGAGGCCTCCACGAGTCCCAAAGTCTCCCACATACAGTGTATAACCCCAAACACCATCTTACGCAGGCTGTGGGCCGCACAGCTTTACATAGGATCTTAGCATACAGATTACATCCCCTGCCACTCAAAGAATTATACACCACCGAGCCGACAGGAACAGCGATCAAGGAATGTCGGCTCTGCTAATACGAACGCGAGTCTTTGGCTCACCTCCTATTTTGCTGCCAGGCCCTGCGCGCAGCTCGCAGCCTCTATCTTAGGCCCATCATTCTACAACTTGGGACGCGCACTGCAAAGGAGGCAGTCCATCTACTCTACACACTGAACACAGTAAAACAGATGGCCAAGTTTGGTAAATTCATCCAACAGACTCGCATGAAGCTGATGGCCACCTTGGGCTAAAAGACCAGAGACTTAGATAACGCACGTTGGGCTGTAAGTCTACGGACATTACTCCTCTCAGCCCCCAAGCATTCTGATCTTAATCATACAGACTTTCTTTTAATATGACGATCTTTTTAACTTTTGTATTTTGTTTTTAATGTAATGGTTTTGAGTAACCAAGCAATAAAATTCATTCATTCGGTAAAGGGCGTTGCTGGACCTTTATGCAAATAGTTCTGTTTGCCCCTCTAAAGATGGGCGCCTCGGCCCAGCTCGCCCATGCCACGCCAAGAGCCAGCCCTGGGTCCAAATGGGAAGAATTGTACAGAGATTATTTCTGTGCCCATCTTTTCACTTTGTGCGCATTACAGGATGATTAGAAATAGCTTTCACTGATTGATGACTTTTGCACACGCTTTTCACACTAGGTCCTTCCTCTAGGGAATTGTGATGACAGAAGAGTGCTCTGGGAGAGGCAAAAAGCCTGTTTTTGTGCAAAGTTCACCGTTACCACTGAAGAACTACTGATGGGCGAAAACTGACCTGCTATGGTGTGCAGACGGTATTACAGCCATCAGTACCTCCAAACTGGGATCAGAGCTGCAGACTGGGTTCACTTTGTGACGGCACCGGAATAATACGCTTGATAAACGTGGTTTACAAAAAAGGAAATCCCAGGAATGGATCCATGTTTAGGGAATGAGGAGGGATCTGGATACCTTCAATGTGAAATATGTTTGTGGCAGTGATGCAGTTTCTGAATGGTACTGTTACATGTCTATTATTACAGCAAATATGTCAAAGATTGCATGGGCATTCAGAAAGCACGCTACTGAAAGAGGCCAATAATGGAATGGGCATGCAGGGCACTTTGCATTGTTACCTGGGGTAATCATTCAAACGTGAGCACGGGTTGGATAGGCAAGGAACAATTAATTATTATTCATGCAGTGGAAGTGATTTCTCTGTTGAGAGGCCAAGGAATGTATCAGTCTTGCTTCCGCATTTTTCCTTTCACTTCAAATATTTTCCCATCAGCCATTAAATACCAGGAGAACGTGAAGCCTGAATCTTCCTTGAACAAGTTATGCATCAATCCCTGTCAGCCCAGCCCTCTATAATGATGTATTACTTTCTGAAACATGAAATATGGCAGTAGATAAAGGGCTCCTACTCCCATCGTGGCCGCTCATTGTCTCCCTGTACTTCTCAGAGGCCCAGACATTTACCTTTGCTTTCGTAATGCTATTGGTGTCAAATGTATTAATAGAAACCTGTTTTGAAATAATTCAATTTACAGTTTTCTAAAGGATGCTCAAATAGGTATTTGTCTTTAGCTTTTGGCAAGCGCTGTATTACCGGAAGGCATCATTGCTCTAAGAGGTAAAATATGTGCTTCTCTTAAAAAGATAAAGCAAGGCCTTTTGTGCTTCAGGAAACTTCAGAAACTTGGTCTCACACCAGTGGGTGGTTGCCATCACCGAGAAGGCCCAGCCACCTAGCACGGCTAGCCTCACCTTTGAGATTTGAAGGATACAGGGATTTTATGACTTGAGAGCTTGAGGGTGCTGGTACCTGGTTACCCGCAATCTGAGGGGAGCATGAAAATAAACATTTAAGGTTTTATGTACCAAGAATAAGGGGTTTGAAAATCATTCATTGCTTAGCAGGGAGCTAGTGGAGTGAAGATAAGGCAGGAGTCGCATGGTCCTGTTGGGCCGAACCAAACACCATTCTGGCCCCAGAGGTTTGGAGCAGCTGCTCAGAATGAAGGCAACAATCTTTAAGACAGTGATACCGAGCCCCTTCAGTGGCCCAGCTGCGAAGAGATAAAAGGGTTCATGATCTGAACTTAACGAAAGGAGAAGAGCAAAGAATTAAAAAAAGAGATGGCTATTACTTTCATTTGTGTACGGGCTGTTAAGGCATTGCCCTTCTCAAGTGCCAATGTTCAGAGGGCCTTTTCACAGATAAAAGTTTACATGGGAAGGAAAGAGCGAGCACGCATGACCAAAGACTCACTGAAGAAGTATTGTATGGTGTACTACATTAAGTGTGATTTGTAAAACTGTATTTTGACCTCATATACACAGTACATTCATTGTCTATATACCATGCACTATCAGTGCAGAAAGCCAGGAATAATCAAAACAAAACATTCCATAAACACTGGAAAAACACTGTTTCGGTTATTGTTAATGGTGCGGCAATTGGTAACCACAGATAACCACTGTTTTTTATGGTATTAAAATCACTGGAAACACTGAAAAAACACCACCAGAATTTCCCAAAAATAGAAACTGAAAACAGGAAAGCCTAGATATATAAGGCAATCTGAAAATGTAATGCAATAACACTCACCCCCCCTTTGGGTAAAATGGGAGACTGAGCTTCAGAGGCCACTCCATGACAAGGAATGGGAACAGGTTTTAGAGCATCCCAAAAGAGTATCCCGAAATTACAGATTCAAAAATAAATATACAATACTTTATTTTACACCGGGTGTATCTGCTGCCAGAAAATCTCCAGCTATATTTCCCAAACACACTATACTTATGCCCGAGATGCCAAGAACCTAGCACAACCTTTCTCCACATGTTCTGGAGCTATCTGACACTAATCTTATCGGAACACAATACACACCACACTGCGCTCAGTGACAGGGCTCGTAGATGCTGTAACATGGGAAGCAAGTGCATTAGGCATATTCAATCACCGTAAACGACACAAAGTAGAAACGCGATTTGCGGCTCTGGCTATCCTGCTAGCCCTAACAGAGCGTCGCCACCACTGGAGAACCACAGCGGGACCTCCTCTGGCTGCCAGGAGGGGAGCAGTTATAAAGTGGGGAGCATCGGAGGAAGATGCGTTACGATGTGAAGAAGTCCGAGGCATTCGGAAACGCCACATCTCCATGCAGTGGACAACACTGTTACATACCTTTAAGCATACCGCACCACACTCTTGAGTCCCTTCAGTTAACACCAAACTCCCCGCAAACCCCTTGGGAGGAATCTCATTCAGGGTGCGAGCAGGATGGCCATCTCATCACGCATAGCACGCAGGGCACGGATACAGGGCATATATGAGCACCGGGGCTAAAACCATACCAATGCACACACTCTTGAGGCCTGTTTCATAGTAACATTAAACTAAAACTCTAAGCAATGCTCGTCTACATCTAGAACCATACATTTCTTCATACACAGTGTAACCCCAGTTTTGTTCCACTCCCCAGTTTTGTTATAGTCCCCATTGCAGAATTGAGTCTTACACTCATCAATGTCAAATACTGCTGTAATATTTACGGTGAAGCGACATCCTTTATCATAGACCAAAACAAGATCAACTTTTTGGAGCAATATGGAAGACTAGTACAATGTCCACAGCTGACATGATGTATCCAAATGCATGTACAAGCTTTTATGTAAACTTCAATTGGTAACTGTGTTGTCCTATCACATGTATGCAATAAAAACCAAATATAAAGAATATAATAAAAAAAAGAGCGTCAGTTTGTGTCACCATTCCTGTGACACTTTATGATGGGCCCTCAGCATGGATCTTAGGAATTGTCTGGTCTGTCCGCTCCTTGTCTGGTGTGTTGTGCAGCTCCTCTGGTGACATATGATCATCAATTTCTGGTACCTTCATCTCAGGCATTGTTGGTGCAGCTCTGCATGTTGTTTCATTGATACATTCAGGGCATCCGGTCACAGTCTGTGGTCCAGTCCACTTAGAAGTAAGAGAAACATCTTTTATTTTTTCTCACCATGACCATGATTCCAGAGTTTCTTTTGCAGTTCTTCCTCTCCCCAGGCCTGAACCTTGGGGGTGGTATGGGGCATGCAGTTTCCACTCTGTTCCCAAACAGTCACATATCTTTTGCATAACTGCAGCCAAAAAGTCACCCTTCTATCGCTATTTATGCCCTAGTGGACCCCAAACCTGGGGGTGATGGCTATCATGAAGTGTACCACGATCGTGGCTGGTTCTCTTCCTTGTGGGAACTCCCCCACGTATTCTGGAAACGCATCCACACACAACAGCAAAACTCAGTCATTCAATGGGAAGCAAAATGTATCTGTGCCTTCACCCCACCCCCCCTTGTGCAATAATCAGTGGGTCTATGCTCAAGTCTTGTAAAGGAAGGGTACATACTGCCTGGGGCTAAAGGCCTCTCATCCCGGGATACCCACAATCCCTCATCATTTGTTCACATCCAGCATCAATCCACGCTCTCTGCTCTTCTGCTGTAGCAGACCATTGTGCTTCCTTCACATCAGCTAGCAACAATTGTCTCTGAATGAAATGAATTTTTGGAATGCTTTTATTCATTAAAGGCACCATCTGTACTGTTTGTAACATGCCCTCTCTTGCTGCAGTGTCAGCAATGGCGCTACCTCTCGCTATCATGGTATTAACTCCTGTGTGGGCTTCACATTTTCATTACTGCTATCCCGTCGGGTAGTAGTATCGCTTATAACAAGTGCTTTATTAAAGGGCCATTTTGAATGAAACGCCCTACTGCTGTTATGAAACCCCGATACTGCTACAGCTGGCCAAATTCATCGACAATTCCAAAGGCATAGCGTGGGTCAGTGTACATGTTAACAGTTCCCCCTCAGCTAGGATGCATGTTCTTGTTACCGCATACAGCTCAGCTTACTGGGCAGATGTACTAGATGGCAGAGCTGGACTTTCAACTGTGGTGTCAACTGTTGTAATAAACACTAATTACGGAGCAGGGTTTGCTATCAGTCTGCTGGAGAAACCATCAGTGTACGTCTCATCGTCTGCCTTTTCTAATGCTGTCTGCTGTAAATCTGGTCTTAGTGTGATGCAGTTTTCTACAGTCTCAACACAGACATGATTAGGGGTCTCATCAGAATAACCTATTGCAGGTAGCACTGTTGCCAAATTACAGATAAGTAACTTTTAAAGATGATCTTAGCTTTAAAAAATTAAGTTAACCTCATAACTTGTGTGCCTGCCAGCAGAAAAATGTTGTGTTGCTCCAGATGACAACCACGGTACCTAATATGGCACCTACACAATACAAGTATAGGCCGAAACAATAGTAGCCGTCTTCGCCCCCATCACAGCTGCCGACGCCCAGTCACTGCTGAAGGCAAAAGTCACATAGTAGTATCCCGCAGGTCTTTAAGAGCTGTGCCAGCACACCACTTGCAATGCCATTTTGCTCTGACACAGAGATAGAAGGACAGTTTGAGGTCAGGCAGCCCCAATGCTGGTGCAGTACATAATGTCTCTTTCAGTTTCTTGATACAGTTTGCAAGTTCATTAGTCCATACAATGCTGTTGGGTGCATCTTTTAGCATACTCTGTCTCAAGATGGCATCATAGCATGTGCATTCAGGGATCCACTGGCGGCAGTAGTTCATGATCCCCATTGAAGGAAGTGACCCGCTTAGGGCCACCGTGGTCACCACAGACCACTTCTCAGCCTTCCATACCAAACGAAGAGTCGGCGAAACAGTGGAGAATATACACCAATAACCATTTATCTGTATACGCTCAGAGCGGGGCTCCGTCTGCACAGTCTCGTAAGAATACTACAGAGTGAACTGAAGAACAGTAAGCATAAAGATACATTATGTACACTGCATGGTTAGTTAAAAACACACCCACATTAGAATTTTCCAAGCAGATGTGGATGGACAGCGAAAAACAAAAAAAAGGTTTCTTCTCTCGTATCTTGCACAACCCAGAACAGTTCAAGGCCGTTTCACCTCGGGCTGAGATCAAACTGCTAGACAGGTGGGAGAGGCCTTTATCTAGTGAGAAAGCTGTGCACTGACACTAACAGTTCTTTGTTGCAGAAACAAAACTGAGCAAAGGGTATTTCTCAGAACTGGAAAAGATTAGTTTCATTATACATGGCATTACTTGAGCATCAACAAGCCTCATCTAACACCATGAAGGACATCAATCCTTTCTTGGTGGACGGGGGCTGCATGCCCTGAATCAATGTTATTCTGCCAGGTGACCTGCTGCTTGTACCATGGGAAATCACATAACTCTGGGAAATCACCTGTTTTTAGGCAGCAGCTCTGGAATGCTGACCATGAGTCTTTTGTGTTCTCGCCCGGAGGTTGCTCAGGAGGGCTACAATGTCTTTTTCGCAGGCCGCAAGTGCTGGATATGTCACAACAGTGTACTGCAAGACGATGCTACCTCCTTCCAGGTATAGGTGGTCCAAGTCTCTCTTTAGTGCCTGGGTATTCACCTTGGGACTCTCAGTGAAGGAAGTGTACTATGTATCTTTTAGGGTGAAGGCAAAGAGGTCCTCGCTTGTGGATGGACTTTAATGCTGAAAAAACACAGAGGAGAGAAAAATACTCAACCTCTAGTCTACGGGTATAGATCAGGGTTGTCCAATATCTGTCCAAGAGGGCTTGATCCATGCCAGATTTTTAGCATATCCACATTTAGGTAACTGAGAGGATCTTATAAATCTGGCTTGGATCCGGCCCTCCAGGACCGACATTGGTGAACCCTGGCATATATGGTAATGTTGTATTGGTGTCGGGCACAACAGGCTCTAAGACATCCACAAGTTCTAAAGGTAACTCTGTTATGCAGACACATGTTTTCAACAATCCACTCTCATTTTTTAAGCATCACTTTATGGAAAGGGCATTTATTCAACAACCCAGCCTCCTTTTTGTGTTTTTCCCAAACCGCTCAGTTCGCTAGTTCTAGAACCTTGTTTGGGAGGGAGAGGGAATGTGAGAGACAGGAGGGAGAGGGACGATGAGAGATTGGAGGGGAGGGACGCTGATAGATGGGAGGGAGAGGGATGATGAGAGATGAGAGGGAGAGGGAGAGGGAGGATAAGAGGGACGAGGGACGAAGTGAGATGGAAGGGAGAGAGATGATGAGAGGGAGAGGGAGGATAAGAGGGACGAAGTGAGATGGAAGGGAGAGGGACGAAGAGAGATGGAAGTGAGAGACGGTGAGAGGTGAGAGGGACAATGAGAGATGGGAGGGAGAGAGACGGTGAGAAATGGGAGGGAGAGGGACAATGAGAGGGACAATGAAAGATGAGAGGGAGAGGGATGATGAGAGGGACGATGGGAGGGAAAGGGACTGTGAGGGTGGGGGAGGGAGAGGGACGGTGAGAGATGGGAGGCAGAGGGACGATGAGAGATGGGAGGGAGAGGGCAAATGAGAGATGGGAGGGAGAGAGACGGTGAGAGATGGGAGGGAGAGGGACGATGAGAGATGAGAGGGAGAGGGACAATGAAAGATGAGAGGGAGAGGGATGATGAGAGGGACGAAGTGAGATGGAAGGGAGAGGGACGAAGAGAGATGGGAGGGAGAGGGACGGTGAGAGATGGGAGGCAGAGGGACGATGAGGGACGGGAGGGTGAGGGACTGTTGGAGATGGGCGGGAGAGGGACAGTATGAGAGATGGGAGGGAGAGGCAAGTTGTAAGAAAAAGTCGTCATTCCATTCAAAATAGCTGTGGTACATGGTATATTGAAGTAATTCTAGAAGATTTTGAGCTCTTGCTTAATGTTATGGTTGATTAAAAATGATTCTATTGCTTTTATACCTCTGTTGTGTGGAATTGATGTGTAATGGGCACATACACGATGATGGTACAATGCCGTACACAATGCCGAACTATACATGAAAATACCTCAGGACCCAACAGGAGAGTTTGCTAAATCGTGTCAACAAAGGGATCCATTCATGAACCAACGGGAAAGTATATAGACGCTGTTGCTCTCTTTGTTTTGCGCGCTGTCTCTCTTTGCGTTCCTCTTGCTCTCTCTTTGTGTCGCTCTCTCTTTGTGTCGCTCTTGCTCTGGCACTCTCGCTCTCTCTTTGTGTCACTCTCGCTCTCTCTTTGTGTTGCTCTTGCTCTCTCTGTGTTGCTCTCGCTCTCTCTCTGTGTATCTCTCCTTGTCACTCCAGCTCTTTGTGTTGCTCTTGCTCTCTCTTTGTGTTGCTCTCGTTCTCTGTTTGTGTTGCTCTCTCTGTGTTGCTCTCCCTCTCTGTCGCTCTAGTTCTTTGTGTTGCTCTCGCTCTCTCTTTGTGTCGCTCTCGCTGCTGCTCTCGCTCTCTTTATTTTGCTCTCGCTCTCTCTTTCTGTTACTCTCTCTCTCTCTTTGTATTGTTCTCTCTTTGTGTTTCTCCCTCTCTCTCTTTGTGCTGCGCTCGCTCTCTCTTCCTTTCCTCCTCCACATTTCCCTTTTGATAGACAGCCGCGTCTGCACAGTTGGCTCCCCCCCCACCTCCGGGTGAGCGCCTGCACTTCTTTATCCCCATTTAAAGTGCTGAAACCTTTATTTGACAGATATAGTGACCCTCTTTACAGTAAAAGTAAACGTGCTCATGCAGGATGATTCCTTGTGTGTGCGCACCTGACACATGTCACAAAGATGCATTTTCATACTTCCCCTCAGTGTGAGGCGAGGGTACAAATCCTGTGAGTTTACATTTCCTCCTGAGGGCTGGGACCATAGACAGACGGTTGAGGGGCTCTGTCTGGAGGTTTGGCATCAGCTGTGCAGATGTTTAAGGCTGCATTTATTTTACCTTCATCCTGGGAATCTGTACACAGTTTATTGATGTCACTGACATCATGGGATGTGGATAATGGTGGCAAGACACATTTTTGCCCCTCCTCCTTCAGTTGTGACTGATATGTTCATATGACCCATGCCTTAAAAAACAGATAGCCCAACTCCCTTGTATGTACCTCTCACAACGCCCAGACCGTCATGTCTCAATCCTCTTTATGTCCTCAGTCTGAAGTCCTAACTTCATATGTACCTCTCACGACGCCTGGACTGTCATCTCTTACTCCTCTTTATGTCCTCAGTCTGAAGTTCTAACCTCGTATGTACCTCTCACAACGCCCGGACCGTCATCTCTCAATCCTCTTTATGTCCTCAGTCTGAAGTCCTAACCTCATATGTACCTCTCACGACGCCTGGACCGTCATCTCTTACTCCTCTTCATGTCCTCAGTCTGAAGTCCTAACCTCATATGCACCTCTCACGACGCCCAGACCGTCAACTCTCAATCCTCTTTATGTCCTCAGTCTGAAGTCCTAACCTCGTATGTACCTCTCACGACGCCTGGACCGTCATCTCTCAATCCTCTTTATGTCCTCAGTCTGAAGTCCTAATCTGATATTGTTAATATTTGTACTGAAGTAAACCAAAACTACAACTCCAGAATTCATAAGGATCTTAAATGAATGTCTAGGGCTTAGAGGTCCATTTCTCAGTGACGTCAGCTGCAGTCATTGGTGGCAGCAGGAAGGTTTATATAAATGATGCATTACAGTGCAATCATTAGAAAGCCAGAGAAGCCCCTGCCAGGAGTCTAACCTGTGACGTCTGGATCATGGGTCCGCAGATGTGCCACAACCTACTGAGCTACCTTATAAAAGGACGTCATGACACTAACGCTGAAAGAGAACATACTCAGCCCACGTCTTACTCAAGAGACAAGAATTACAACCAATCTCCATGAAGCAGAGACTCGGATATTAAGAAGCAGAAACCCCTAAAGGGATGAAGAGGTGACGGGTATTACACATCATTTCTGCCGTCCAGGAGCTTTTAAAACTCATAGCAAAATCATTTTGCTTTGCTTGCCCTGTTGTCAAAATCTCACTCTAAGTGACCCCTCCAACATTTTGTATCAACAGCACTTTGCATTTTGGGACTTGTAGTTTGATGTTTTCTATTAAGATCCTCGTTATCTCAGTCCCAGCATGCACTGGCGTCGGCTTGAAAGGCAGATTTGCTTCTCAGTGTCACACATCTAGCTGATATTCTTTAAGTTTCATGACAAAAATAGATTCTACTTTTAATACAGGATGGCCTGTAAATACACAATAACGTCTGGAAAAAATGTTGCAGACAAGTTAATTATACCGAATATGTTTGCGCGACCTGGAATGTTTGTGGAGTCATGAAAGCCCTGCAGGAGGCTATTGTGTTGTATTTGTGCTGCTGGAATATAACATTATTGCACATTGTTCACAGAATCTGCATATCTTTGCACAATACACATTTCATAAATTATAATAGTGGCTTGTGCAGCAGGGAAGAGGTTTCACAAGAAACAACTTATACATGATGGTCTGTAATTGTGATGGAATCTTTGCAGTTTAGGAACTGCAATATTTTAAAATAGTTCTGCATTGTGATATATCTTCACTGGCCTCGTCATGCACACGTTACAAAAACACTGTCATCAGAAAGAACTTTTAAACCCTGGCAAAGAAATATCAGCTTAATTCACAGGTGATGGAACACAAAAGTATTAACATTTAAGGTAAAAAGGAGAGACAAATAGATACCCATTTAGTAGGTAATTTGTCCAAAGGGAAACTAGAACACCTGGTTTAATTGCGGCTTCACAGCGTAACCAAATTTTGTGATCCTAGAAAAATATTTGATTTCACTGATGGTCAATTTTCTTCCTTATCCCATATGAAAGCACCTTCAAAACTGTGGGTTTAGAATAGCAGCGCTACAAAAAACGATTGCGTTTGAATTAATGGATTTAAAAGATTCTGGGCAGGACCGGCTTTAGAGTTAGAGGCGCCAGGTGTGACAATATTTCTTTGTGCCCCTCCGCCCATGACACCATTATTAAATATTTCTACCCTCCCACCTTCCAACAGTGGCACCCATCTCTGTACAGTCCCTCTCTCATACGCATGTCTTTTGTTTTATAGCGCTACTCATGCCAACTCGTGGGTGTCAGAGCACTTTACAACAAACACACATTAACAGAGGCAAGGAATCTTATATGTGTAAATCAGCCTATAGGAAATGTTGCACAAACCAATGAGGATTACCGTTATGTGTTCTGCATGTACACGTTCTTTGCAGCCGGCATATTAACCCTCTGCGCTACTTAAGGATGAGTTGAAACTGTGACAAGACAAAACTTCGATCTCTCTCCAGTAGAAACAGTCATCACCTGTGTCATCTTGACATTTTTATTGTTGCCTGAAACCTGCTGGACACACAAGGAAGCAGCAGGGTCTTTTAAAAGCCAAAGTTATTTTTGCACACATCACTGCTCCCAGATTAGCGCAGGTGCGGCTGCACCGGTCGCACTGTCCTAAAGCCGCCATGAATCTGGATCACGTGACAACTGTCTTGCGTCTGAGGTCATTAATAATATCCCTGTTATTGGGCGGGGCAGGACTGGTTTCTAGGGTCATGTTTAAAAACAATCACTTTCAATAAGTACTTCTCAGCGCAGCGCTATAATGTGCATATTAATGTCAAAGTTCCACGTGTGAAAGAAATACACATTTTTGAAGTTTACAGAGACTTTATCATTGACGTCCACAATTCCACGGGGAGGAGCAGGAGACTAGAGACCCTATTACAGGTCTTGCAACCTAAAGAATACTCTTACGACTCGTTTGGACACCGGTCGACGAGCGAATGCCACCCCGCCCTCGTCCACACTGACTTCACAAGGGGGCCAGGATCGATACTTGTTCTTCTATCCACGAACTACGGTGGCTATTTTGTGGTATTACGAGCAGATACTTCACTTGGAACGCTACTTCTATAATATCCAGGAACAATTGGGGCCACATTACTGACACTAATCCTTCAGCACCAGTACTGCGGGTGCGCTCACGCTTTGGACGGATGTATGACGTTATAACGCATACCATTACAACTACCTACCATTACAACGCGACCATTACAACGCATACCATTACAACGCATAGCGCTTAGAGGTGCTGGATAGTGGTAAGTATAATTTACTATTCCAACTCCAGTCCCCGTGGACACTAGGGAAGGAGTTGGATAGTAAATTATACTTATTCCCTATCCTAGAGCGCCCCCCAGCGCAATGCGTTGTAATGGTATGCGTTGTAAAAGTTGCGTTGTAATGGTAGGTAGTTGTAAAAGTTGCGTTGTAACAGGTGTATACCGCTTTGGACCATTGAATTTGTAAGATCCTTTGTTGCATGCCCTGACGAAATTCCCAAGGCACGAAAGAGAATGAAACGCGTTGGCTGTGCCTGTGTATTTTAAAAGAAAATAAAGAACGCATTAAAGAAAGAACAGAAGATTTACAAAATCAATTAACTTTTTGTGTTGTTGACTTTACCGAGTGCACCTCTCAAATTCTTTTGTTAAAGAGACTTTATCATATATTACATGATGTCTGCTGCATGATTTACAGAGCAAACATTTCCTGCCCTGGTCTTAAAAAGTCCAAGGAAAAGAGATATGAAGCAGTCAGTTTCACATGAGGCTTCTGGTTGCCATGGCAACATGTGGGAGGGTCCTTGTGAAGAAGATTCTTTAGAATGTTGGTGTTTGAACTGTAGATGACAGTTGGGGGGTCACTCTCACACCAGCCTCAGCTCCGCTCCATTGAGCCGGAAGATCGGGAAGAGCCTCTGTGTGAAGGGGGCCTGCGGGAAGGAGTAGAGAAGCTCCATGGAGTCAGCATTGTACAGGGACAGCCGCCCCCCCTCGTAGTCAAGATACACCCCCAGCTTCAGGGGCTTCTCACGAGGGGTTAGAGGGGTTACAGGGGAGGTGAGAACCCAGTACTGATCCCCCCACCGCTGCACAGCCCAGACTCCCCACTTAGGTGACCATGTGAAGATTCCCTTCCTGTTCACAGACTCTGCTGCGACCCCCAGATGCCACCCTCCCCCCTCCTGAAGCAGCTGCACCTCCCAGTAATGTCTGCCGGAGGTGAACCCCTCGCTCCCCAGCACACAGTAGTAGGTGGTGAATCTCTTGGGGGTGTCCGGCAGGCGCTGTGCTGTGCCCGTCTCTCTCACACGTCTCCCCCCCTCAGACAGGAGGAGCTCAGGATGAGCCGTGTCAGGATCCAGAGTCACCATCACTGCAGAGAAGAGATTCAGAATTAGAGATTTAAAGACACAAATAAAGGCTGTAATTACTGCTTCTGTTTTACATATGATTAATTTACACCACATCTGGAAGGAGCACGCTGTGCTGGAGAGCGCGGCACTAGACTGCTCACTACACTAAAGCGAGCGGCACTAGACTGCTCACTACACTAAAGCGAGCAGCACTAGACTGCTCACTACACTAAAGCGCACAGCACTAGACCATTCACTACACTAAGGGACGCAGCACTAGACTGCGCACTACACTAAAGCGCACGGCATTAGACTGCGCACTACACTAAAGCGCGCAGCACTAGACTGCTCACTACACTAAAGTGTAGGGGGGGGTGGTGCTGCTCCTGCTCGAAGAGCCAGGTCTTGAGGAGTCTTCTGAAGGCGAGTAGGTCTTGGGTCTGCCGTATGTGGGTAGGGAGGGTGTTCCAGGTCTTGGCGGCGAGGTAGGAGAAGAATCTGCCGCCGGAGGTCATTCGTTGAATGCGGGGGATAGCGGCGAGGGAGAGGCTGGCGGAGCTGAGATGGCGGGTGGGGGTGTAGAAGCTAAGTCTGCTGTTAAGGTAGGCTGGTCCGGCGTTGTGGAGTGCTTTGTGTGCGTGAAAGCAAATGGCAGTGATGATATACTCAATGGCAATGTGCTTTACCTGTAAAACACATTTTATGTGCGTGTATGCATTTGTTGTGTAGTGGAATTATGTGGGTTGGATTGTAAGTTTTAGTTGCGGAATTATGTTGAGTGGATTAGTGTAGTGGAATTATGTGGCATGGTGTGCAGTGGAACTATGCGGAGTGAGATTGTGTGTTATGAGTGTAATTATGTGGAATGGTATTTTGTGTTGAATGATGGGATATTTACTTTTATTTTAATATCTTTACTTTCATACACAAATACAGTCATGAACAGTAAAAACTGTACCTCAACAGAAAATGTTCCCTTCAGTGTTGTTAAACATGGGGCAGTAGTGTGAAAACACGATCGGTAGCAAGTCTTAGGCTGACTAGAAAATGCCCTGTTTATTCCCTTATTCAAGATCAGTGTTTAAGGCAGCTTGGAAAACAATCAAAACAATGTATTGCTGCAGTGAACGATAAAGCCTTATCAAAAAAGTCTGTTTTGCACTCGTCAATAAAAGTCACTCATAACCAATATCTTGACTGATTAAAGATAATGCTTGATGTCTTTGAAACTCCACCAATACACATAATCAGACATTAAAATGAGCGAGAAGGTTGCACTACCACAACATGTAGATGTCCCTGCAATGGTCACTCAATTAAACAGCAATATTCCCACTGTCAGCAAACATGATTTTAGTGAAATCATCAAAAATGTTAATAGTGATGTAATATCACCATTATGATCATCTGTGACCATGCGCGAGGCCTTGAGCAGTGCTCTGGGCCCAGGGTCACCGCTCAGTAGATACCTCTTCCAACTGACCGACTCCACGCGTTTCTTGTGCAAGAGATCCGGGTAACAAGTCTCCTGATGGGTGCTGTACATGATTCGGAAGGCGTCTCACTGATGTGTGGTAGGATACACTCAAAACAACGACCAGCTCCATGAATCGGCCAAGACAACGACTAGTAGCAGCTGATCAAACCATGTAGAGAACGATTACCAGCTTTTCCTGTGTGAATCTATGTCGTTTACATGGCTAGCCTAACCAGTACCAACTGTATGTGTGAGTAGATCTTAATTAAATAATGGGAGGAGCACACCCACGTTGGGAGGAGTCCTGTATTTATTTAGACCCTACCGTTATCAGCAGGGTTTACTAGTCGTCAGAACTGATATCCGTCCTTTTCCTACCTGTTTCCTCTACTGCTCTCCTATCTCTCATTCTCCCTCCCTCCAGAAACCAATGGAACGCCAAGTGTATGCATCTTGTGTGAAATCACCTATACTTCGATGGAGCAGGAAGGCTGGAGTACACCTTCATTTGACTAAGACACTTCCTGAAGAATGAAGAATTGTGGACATTGGCATGATCAGAGTTGCACACCAACACAAAGAGATGGGCTGCATGTCAATTCCCTGCATTATGTACTGCATGAACAAAGGAACCAAGTTCCTTGAAAGAGTACTCTGTGTTTTTGGGTCCTTTCACCATTTTCATGTTCTTAATTATCACAGCTGGAGACTGCCACATCACTGTTTCCCTTGACATGATGCTGAATTAGCATGGAGGCCCATGAGCCGTGCCACTATTCACCATGCCTTGGAGTCAGTAGTAGTCATATGCGTCCCCATATGTGATGTCATTAAGGTCAAAGGATATGTGATGTCACTTCCGGTACACCTTCCATTTTGGTGTATTGATGTCTATGATTCTGCCCATAGCCAAATCTGTGAACAGCAACAGGTCAGTATGCGCTTGCATAACTTGCAAAAGGTGCCAATGCCTGGTAGTCAAATCGTTGCAATCAAAGCTACTGATCAACAGAATGGACTGCAGGGATTCAAACCTGTATCCCTTCTGAACAAGTCTTTCATTATGATCCCTAAACCAACATTCGCAGGCACTCAGGGGTCACTTGTGTGGGGTAAAATGAATCAGTCTATCTTGGCAACTAATAAAGCTGTGGAAATTGCTGCAAAGTGACTTCTGCACTTAAGGGAGTACCACGTCATCTGTCCATTCAGAACAACCATCTTGTCAAGAAGCTCCCGACTTTGATGCTAAAGTGTCCCAGAAACAGAGACAATAAAAAAGCAGCTGTGCATCACCTACAGTGACTCTTTGTCTTGACCTCGGTCTGGTACATGAATGTAATAACTGTTTAATTCCTTGCGCCGTGACACAAGCAAAAAGAAAATCACATATATAAACATTGGATGAAGTCCACAGCACTACCGCTGCATATGCCAATCAGTCACAATTAGAGAATCCTAATCAAGTTAATGGACATCTCGTATCTTGGTCAGTGCGTCTGCGGGGTATGAGGAACGTGTATATTGTATTCAACTTGAAAATGCCTCCCTGACCAAGCCCACACAGGGGCAGCAATAATGGAGCCAGCAACGGGAGAGCCTGCTTAGCAGATCCGCTACGGCCACAGGGGAGGGCAAGGTACGCTAATGGCAGAAGGGATGAACAACATAAGAGGAGCTACGGGCAGTCTCATGGCGGAGCAAAAAGCGGGGGCGGTAATTAGACGAAGGGACATGTAGCACAAGAGGAGGGAGGAAAGGTGCAGAGCGGCATGCACAAAAAGTGGGCGGGCGCACAGTGGTGATTGTGAAAAGTGACTTTACGATAAACAGTTGCGCTTGTGAAAAGTGCTCGTAAATAAATCCCAAAATAGTCCCGAACTCTGCCAAAGTAGTACAATGCCATTGTATACTTGGTCAACGTGCTGAGGGACAGCACCGCTACTCTTCGGATGCTCACACACAACACAAACAAGGGTGCAAATGTTTCACCTGGGAGTGCAGGCGGTGTACTCGGTTGCCCAGCAACACGCCGTCAGAGGCTGGTGGTGATCCGGTATGCCGCCTCATGTTTCCATGCCGCTCTCCGCTTTCTCACGCTGCCTTGTGGCAAATCTATATACACACTTCTCTCTGCTTATAGAGAGAACAACTAACAGAACAAGCCCGGGAGTGGTGCGCGCATGCCTGCTCGCGAGGTCTTCACTTTTCAAGCACTGCACTTGTGCCTGTGGCACGCCGCTGCTCGATCCCGCAAGGTGGATGACGCCACAAGCACGAGCAGCGCACGCGCGCTGCCTAGGCGAGACCTAAAAAATAACTGCTAACAGAACAGAATCAGTTAACACGCTGGGAGAGGAGCTGGACCGAATTCAGATGGCAGATACTCACAGTGATCAAAACGGACTGCAGTCGAATAAATAGTGACATGATAAGCAAACCCTTATTACAATTAGATCCAACCTTACTACTGGAAGTTTCCCCACTACTGGAAAATAAGAGTCTTAAAGCAGCAAAGTTAGAGCAGAAGCAAGAACTAGGAGGAAAGAAAAGGCTCACAAGAGGTGAAGCTGCTTCTCAAAAATAAACCAAGCTTCAACAGCTGTCCTTCCGGTAGAAAAGGATGAGAAATCTTGGGGCAAATGTTCTGCAACTGGGGTGCATCTCAGAGGTGCTAGAAGGTGATCTGTACTAGTCAGTACACTCTATTAGAAGTCACAGAGGGACAAAGCTACTTCAAATCCTTCAAAGGTATACATTAGTAATCAGTACTCCGCAATGGATGCTGCAGGGAAGGACAGCTACTAGAGGTATACAGCACTAGTCAGTACAATGCGTTACATGGTACAGCGTGAGAGAGTTATTAGAAGGTATACCATACTAGTCACTACACTGCGTTACATCGTACAGCGTGAGAGAGTTATTAGAAGGTATACAGTACTAGCCAGTACAGTGCATTAGATTGTACAGAAAACAGAATTGATCCAAGACATACTGTACTAGTTAGTAATCTATATTAGATTATACAGAGCAAGAGAGCTACTCGAAGGAATACAGTACTAGTCAGTACACTGCATTTGATGGTACAGAATGACAGATCTACTCCAAGGTATAGAGTTCCAGTCATATACTACACTGCATTGTAGATGGATGCACTATATCAGAGTAGATCTATGCGCTAGGTTAGTGTAGGTGCATGCGCTAGGCCAGCATGGGTGCATGTGCTAGGTCAGTGTAGGTTCATACACCACGTCACTATAGGTGCATACGTTAGATTAGAAGTATGCGCTAGGTCAGTGTAGGTGCATGGGGTAGCTCAGGGTAAGTGCACGAACTACAACAGTGTAGGTACATGAGCTAGGTCAGTGTAGGTGCATGAGCTAGGTCAGTGTAGGTGCATGAGCTAGGTCAGTGTAGGTGCATGAGCTAGGTCAGTGTAGGTGCATGTGCTTGGTCAGTGTAGGTGCATGTGCTAGGTCAGTGTAGATGCATGTGCTAGGTCAGTGTAGGTGCATGTGCTAGGTCAGTGTAGATGCATGTGCTAGGTCAGTGTAGGTGCATGCCCTAGGTCAGTATGTGCTGGGTCATTGCAGAAGCATGTGTTAGGTCCCTGTTGGAGCTTGAACTCTGGAACGCAGAATGAGTTATGCAGGGAATACCAAATTCTGAGGTGCAATTCCATGCCATCCCATATTTTACTATGATTCCACCCCATATCACATCACACCATCCCATTATAACGTTCCATACCATACCACCATAACATACCATTTCATAAAACTCCAATCCACACCATCCAATTGCATCTAATCCCTTCCTACCCCATACCATACCACCATAACATTCCATGCCATACCGTTCCATAGCATACCACACCATCCCATCATACCATATTACACTATGATACCAACCCATAGCACACCACACCATCCCATCATACCATATTACACCATGATACCAACCCATAGCACACCACACCATCCCATCCAATCATAATTTTCCAAACCATACAATACCATACCATACACAATCTCATCCATTCCTATCCCATACCATACGAACATAACATTCCATACCATACCACACAAAACCATACCATACCACATAATTTTCATGAACCATAACATACAGAGCTAATCGTCACAATGATATTTACCTTTATAAATCTTCACCACCATCTCTGGGCACTGAATCTTCACATTATTACACCTGTAATAACAGACACATCATCTTTGTATTAAAGAGCAATGACAGCTACAGGAACAAAGGACGAACATCACATAAGACCCGTATTTGAAATAAGATTCAGTATTAAGAGCAGCGCCTGCGGACTGGAGCTCAGTGTGAGTTACTGTTCATACACAACAGCCAAAGCTCTAACGATATCCAAAAGTTCCTTTAATATCTTATGACAGGATGTGGGTGTTCTATGGCAGATAGCTCAGTGAGACCAGTGTGCTTCATGTGAGTCCACGGAGTGCCTCAGATTGGGTCGTCTATGAGCGGTGGTCAGCTCAGTGAGAGGGGGGCCGACTGACAGGTTACATCTGCTTCTGGTGGAGTCTTGTGTATATAAAGTACACACAGCCGGAGATTGGCCCCAATAATGCACGCATGGCTGGAGGGGTTACATGTGCTCTGAAAACACCATAAATCCAGATGCCACATTAGTTAGGAACATATAGCCAATCAGGTAATAAGCAAGTGGTCCTTGACTGCTTTAGAGAAGAGTAATTTATAATTTATCATGTGTGTGTTGCTTAATTAAGTCAAACACCGGTAAGACATACCAACAATGAACACAACAACATACCCTGCTATCTAAGATAGCATTTTTCAAAACGTACAGTCAATGTAAAACACGGAAGCGTCAAAGAATTGTTTAAGTCCAGTATATTTAATTTTATATACTTGAAACAGATCAAAAGTTAATTTAGACAAAAGGTTGCTCAAGGGATGGGAGAAGAAAGGGAGTGCTCGTGATGGGTAGGACAAGGTGAATAGTCACTAATATTCAGAGTTTATACATTTCTAATGCTAGGCAATGGACTGGTAAAGAGACCAGTACAGAAAGGCCTGTCCCAAACAGATTATTTATAAAAATGTTTACAGTTTTTTTTAAATGCATAAATGCAACATCAAGCGAAGGGGATGGGATGAGACACAGGCCGTGGATGGGTGGGGTGCGTCGACGTTTCGACTCGGCTTGTGCATAGAGGGTGACTTATACCTCCACTGCGAGACTTCTTCAGGACGAAAGAGGGGGCAGGGGGAAACCTAGGGGTGAAAGATCAACTGTCGGTTAATTGGCGCCTATTACCCAATCCGGAAGAGAACTGAGTGACGGTATAGTACTGACCGAATCCTGGTGCCACACAGGCATCTCAGGTAAACCACTGGAGGTTGAGTAGTTAATGGCTCTGTCAGGGCTTTCTGTGGACAACCAATACTAAACTTAGTATGCATACAATTCTGCATGTGACGCAAGGTATGAGGTGACTCTGATTCTGCACTCACCCATTAGTAGTGAGCTGAAATCCACTCATGAGGGCCCACCTTGTGAAGTCCTCACCAGTATTTAAAACGTCAATTAATTAGAACATGGTCATCAGACATTTGAATTAATCTGTCAAGACCTGCACCAGGATTAGGTCAGTACTATACCGTCACTCAATTCTCTCCCGGATTGGGTAATAGGCGCCAATTAACCGAAAGTTGATCTTTCACCCCTAGGTTGCCCCCAGCCCCCCTTTCGTCCTGAAGAAGACTCACAGCGGAGGTATAAGTCACCCTCTATGCACAAGCCGAGTCGAAACGTCGACGCACCCCACCCATCAACTGCCTGTATCTCATCCCATCCCCTTCGCTTGATGTTGCATTTGTGCATTTGCAAAAAACCTGTAAAAAATCTTATAAATAATCTGTTTGGGACAGGCCTTTCTGTACTCGTCTTTTATTGAAGACCATGGATATTAATCGCTGTCGCCCTGCCTTTTTAGCTGTACAGAAGCTTGATAACATTTTAACTAGTGTATTTATTTCCTCGTTTAAAAAAAAATGTTTACATATCACGTAAATCGATAGTATCCTGAACTATGAAGAATTGACCTTGATACATTGGATGAATTTTCTATACTGTGTTTTTATCTGTACTTTTATGGTTATTGTGCTTTAATAACCGAATAAAGAATTTTTGATTTGATTTGAGTCAATTGTATGAAGTTATGTAGAAGCATTTAGGGCTGAATACGTTATTTGTTTAAGTTTAAGGACCCAAAGTTTTTAAACAAGTTAAGTTGAAGGTACTCTTAACAACCCTGAGGGTGTGGGTCTTCTTTAAGAAAATACTCGGGATAGACTACAAAGCAGAACCAGCACCAATTTGGGGCTCTCCTGGAACCCCCGAGTAGCTTAAAGATAAACTTAGTTATCCTCTCCAGCATGGCAACTTTTCCAGCTGGGGAGACTTCAGGGAGGGTGATGCCCTCATCACATAAAAAGAGATATCCGACCTGTTGAAGGGGGGGCTTTCTAAATTTGATTACCTGCAGCCTTGTTTTTGTCAGTCATCCAAAAAAGTTGTCAGAGTTGACCGGTTCAATGCAGGATTTTGTCGAGCGGGTGAGAGCGAAGCAGCAACCTAACAAAGAGGTTTCCCAGTGGTTTTGGATATTTATTTCCGCAGCAGATAAGAGAGTTCCATCCCTGCACTGGGAAAAGGATCTTCCAGAGCTGGCTACAGAGCAATTATGGTGAGTATCTTTAAATCTGTCATACACTCTGGTCAAACCAGCACCACTTAAAAAGATTCATTTGTTGACTCTCCAGAGAGCTTATTGGTCACCAGCGAAGTTAGTTAAGAAAGACCATGCTGGAACCATCAAAATCTAAGAAGTACAGTGACACAGAAGCGGACAATATACGAATGGCATGTTTGTGGATTGCCGTTATTGGCCTTCTTCCGGGGGAATGTACCTCAGATGTTTCAAGAACTTATTGGCTGAAAAACTTAAGGTGAGCCCCTGCCTTATCCTATTTGAAATGGACTTGTGGCCTTACTGGGATGAGTTAAACTTGGATATTTATATATATATATATGTATATTGTTTCTGATATTTTTAGCAAGAAAGGAAATCTGTAAGAAATGGATTACTCCTGACCCGCCAAAGGTATCAGAAAGGCTCAGATCTGTAAGAGATGTCAGTAGACTGGACTTGGACCACAAGTCGGCCACAGAAGAGAAAAGATGGCGTCCCTTTGTGATATGGCAAAGTAAATCGTAACATCCTATGATTATACTTCTCTCTTGCTGAGAAATTGGCAGTTCTCCTTCCTACAAAAGGGCAAAACTATAAGAAATATTCAGCTTGCACGATCGCTGGACACTCCGGGTGGAGGCGTCTTGGCTAACAGCTCACTTAGCTGGATGGTGATTTAAGGACAAGAATATATAAGCCATTCCTCTACTACCTTGGCAGGGTTAGCATAAACCCTCTGTTACTGCAAACTCCATCATCGCTGATCTAGAACTTTAGAGCACAAACCCCTCTAAGAATATATCCTCAAGTTTACAAGATGGCTCAGTGAGGTAAGTGCTCACTGCCGGCATCTGTCTGACCTGTAAGACATAACTGTGAAATCCAGCAAGGCAAACTCACCCTTTCATCCTTCTCAGGTTGTTACGCTGCACACAGTGGGTAATGGAAATATTGTTATCAGCAATGATGAATGCTCAAAAGCTCCAGTACTTTGGGAGATCTCTGCCCACAGTTCTCTGCCGACAGTTCTCTGCCCACATACCCTCACTACAGAGGGAGACAGGCACATAATCCCTGCAAGTGTAACCACCATCATCTCTGCTCTAGAACCTTGGTGGGGTTAGCACGCAATACCTACATCCCCCTTCATCGCTGCTCTAGAATCTTGGATCAATAAACACATAATCCCTGCAACTGTAAACCCCGTCTTCCCTGTTCTAGAACTTTTAATGGGATTAGCGCAGCATACTATCTCTGTAGAGAGGAGAGTTCACGTCACTATATGCTGCAACCTCGAGGCACAGTTTCTTCTTAGGATTCTTCCTTCATCTTTGGCTGAACTTGTCTGTGGCATCCATAGGATCTATCTGTGATTTATCCTATGGGGGATCCATAGGGTCGGAATGGGCATTCATTTTATTATTGATATATAATATTACAATCTTGACTTCTTCTTTGTGTGTACAGCTGTGAGAACGAGATGTGTTAAATAAAAACCCACTGTGCTCTGGAAGCCCCCACGTGCACGAGGATGTGCATCCAAATCCCTTTATTCAATTCCAGTCTGGGGTTATTTACACCTACAATGCATCCATCGGATGACCTTTAATGGGTGAAATGTGGGATGCAATGAATGCTGCAGTCAAAGCCTCCCGGCTCCCACTGATTCTCCCTTAAAAACATATTGGCGTTGGTGTACACCCTTCCAGACACTGAGCAAAGGATGTAAGGGGGAAGGGCCTTCCTGATAGGATGGCTGGGGAGAAGCTGGACCCCACCCTGATTACACTTCTAAAGATTCACACAAGGAACCTGACATCAGGCCTGGCCTTGCCTTTGTCACTCTGGACAGTTTAGAGACAAGACCAGGGGATGGGGAAGAACTGACCAGAACCAGTTTTGGGGTTGGTTGGGGAATTTCCCCACAAAAAGCGGACACCAGTATGAAATGAGGACCTTCAGAACATTCCATCAGAACACTCCTGGCCGTGTGGAAGATTCAAAAGAAGGACTGCCCTCCTGCTGAAAGGACTGCCCTGCTGCTGGGAGGACTGCCCTGCTGCTGGAAGGACTGCCCTGCTGCTGGATGCACTGCCCTGCTGCTGAAAGGACTGCCCTGCTGCTGAAAGGACTGCCCTGCTGCTGAAAGGACTGCCCTGCTGCTGGAAGGACTGCTTTGCTGCTGCAAGGTCTGCCCTGCTGGGGGAAGGACCGCCCTGCTGCTGGATGGACTGCCCTGCTGCTGGAAGGACTGCCCTGCTGCTGGAAGGACTGCCCTGCTAATGGAAGGACTGCTTTGCTGCTGCAAGGACTGCCCTGCTGGGGGAAGGACCGCCCTGCTGCTGGATGCACTGCCCTGCTGCTGAAAGGACTGCCCTGCTGCTGGAAGGACTGCTTTGCTGCTGCAAGGACTGCCCTGCTGGGGGAAGGACCGCCCTGCTGCTGGATGGACTGCCCTGCTGCTTGAAGGACTGCCCTGCTGCTGGAAGGACTGCCCCGCTGCTGGAAGGACTGCCCTGCTGCTGGATGGACCCTCTGCTGCTGGAAGGACCCTCTGCTGCTGGATGGACTGCCCTGCTGCTGCAAGGACTGCCCTGATGCTGCAAGGACTGCCCTGATGCTGCAAGGACTGCCCTGCTGCTGCAAGGACTGCCCTGCTGCTGGAAGGACTGCCCTGCTGCTGCAAGGACTGCCCCGCTGCTGGAAGGACTGCCCTGCTGCTGGAAGGACTGTCCTGCTGCTGGAAGGACTGCCCTGCTGCTGGAAGGACTGCCCTGCTGCTGAAAGGACTGCCCCGCTGCTGGAAGGACAGCCCTGCTGCTGCAAAGACTGCCCTGCTGCTGGAAGGACTGCCCTGCTGCTGGAAGGACTGCCCTGCTGCTGGAAGGACTGCCCTGCTGCTGAAAGGACTGCCCTGCTGCTGGAAGGACTGCTTTGCTGCTGCAAGGACTGCCCTGCTGGGGGAAGGACCGCCCTGCTGCTGGATGGACTGCCCTGCTGCTGGAAGGACTGCCCTGCTGCTGGAAGGACTGCCCCGCTGCTGGAAGGACTGCCCCGCTGCTGGAAGGACTGCCCTGCTGCTGGAAGGACTGCCCTCCTGCTGAAAGGACTGCCCTGCTGCTGGGAGGACTGCCTCGCTGCTGGAAGGACTGCCCTGCTGCTGCAAGGACTGTCCTGCTGCTGCAAGGACTGCCCTGCTGCTGCAAGGACTGCCCTGCTGCTGGAAGGACTGCCCTGCTGCTGGGAGGACTGCCATGCTGCTGGAAGGACTGCCCTGCTGCGGGAAGGACTGCCCTGCTGCTGGAAGGACTGCCCTGCTGCTGGAAGGACTGAGCTGCTGCTGCAAGGAAGGACTGCCCTGCTGCTGGAAGGACTGAGCTGCTGCTGCTGGAAGGACTGCCCTGCTGCTGTGAGGACTGCCCTGCTGCTGGAAGGACTGCCCTGCTGCTGGAAGGACTGCCCTGCTGCTAGAAGGACTGCATTGCTGTCTGAAGAGGAAAGGTTGGACCTACTTGCCTATGTCACAGGCTACCCAGAGTGACTCTAAGGGTTAGTCGACTGACCTCCTGTGTGAGATCATGTTCTGCAGATCCGCTCTCATTACGGATACCTTATTCCTGACCAAGTCCATAAGTATTTCCAGCGAGGACTTTATCCTCCGGATCGAGGCCATGATATCTTGCAGTATCAAGCAGTCCTGCCCTGACGGAGGTGGCCCCACAAGCGGCGTTTGGTCTTTGGCCTCTTGGCAAAATGGGTGCGAGCTGCCCTCTGAGGCACTGGGCCTAGCCTGTACCCACTGGTCGGTCGTTGATATGAGGTTTTTTCGTCCACTCTTCCCCCAGCAGGCAGCAGAAAGCCCATTAGACCACTCGGGATTATATTTGGAGGGGGAAGCGCTCCTCTCTGGCAATGGGTAATGCACCCCCCTACCCACAGGCCCAAAAGTCTTTCTACTCCCGTGGGGGCATATTGGTGGTTTTTACCCACTATACACCCAGTGGGGCTGGCACGGAGCAGGGTAGTAAAAAAAAGAAAAATGTAATCTACCTTCTTTCCACCACGTCTCTTCTAGTCGCCCTTCCTCGTAATGACGTCTCTCCTCGGCCAGAAGCGAGGAAGCACTCAGGCTCCCCTGAGCAAATCACAATGCTGCAGTGAAGAGTTGTGATTGGTCTGGCTGCCGTGGTTCGGCGCTCAGCCATGGACTGGGAGCGTGGGCATGTTCTTGACCTAGGCTGTAATGCAGCCTGCGTGGAGAACAAGCAAAGTGCGCTTGATGGTTTGGCATGCCTGAGACAGCAGGTCAAACTTTCACGAGCACGGATAACAGGTCATACCACTCGCTGCGGGTGCCTGGTATCCCCCTGGCCCCGCCTCCCAGACGCCAGGACACAAAATAAAATAATAACAAACCACGGTTTATTCTCATTTTTTTCTTCTTTTATTTACCTGCTGGAAGGGGGGGGTCACCGCTGTAGACACCAGGGATGATTGTTTGGGGGAGAAATGGGTGGGATCGGCCACCCTAGGCATTGGGCCTAACCCAACCTCTCAAATGAACCGTAATAGTCTGCCCAACCCAGGGGGCAGATGAGAGGTCTTTAACCCAATCAGCTCCAGTGGGAGAGGCAGAAAGCCCACCAGACACCTGGGAGCTTTTGTATTGCTACAATGTGTGCGAGTGGCCTGCCCCCCCCCCACCCCCCCACCCCACACATCATGCCTAGCCTCCCCTTGAAAAGTGACCCCAACATTCTTTCTGCCCCCTTGGGGACTAAAGCATCCCCATCTATTTGGTAACAAGGGACATTTTGATTGTGGATGCTTTTTTTTTTTAATTACATGCAGGCACCCGTCATACTCAAGCTGCGACCTCAAACTCCACCATCACAGGTATGATTAACTGCCCTTCAGGAGGCGTGCATGTTATCTCGGGGTATGAACCCTAACTGCCTAACTAACTGCCTTGTGGAGAAGCGTGGCTCAATGGTTAGAGTGGCAGATCCTGATGCAGAGGTCTGGCCCGGGACCAGGGTTCAATTCCCCGCCTCGGCAGCTCTTGGACTCATTCTCCCCGGACCTGATAATTCTCGCCTCGGTGCCTATTCTAATCATGGGTCCCACTTTGCAACTCTGGGCAATAGCTTGCTTAATCTGCACAACGGCCCCAGCAGCGCTTGGATGCCTGGCTTCACCATGGGGGTGCCCGGGAGTGGACATCTCACAGGAAAACCAGGAAGGGTTCCACAGCGGTATAAATACAGCGCTACGAGACCTCTGGGTAGAAGGCGCTATATAAATACAAACACATTTACATTTACATCACTGCAGCACAGGTCATCACACCTGGCTGCGGCAGACGTGTGCTCCCTGCAGTATCGCCACCTTAGGCACCAGCCTCGAGGTGTGACTCGGACTACCAGCCTGCTCCACTCTGCGTGCACACATCCAGACCACCCAAGATGCCTTCCATCCTCGCCATCTGTCCATTCATGATCTCTTGGGCATTCTCTTCACAGCACCTAAATGGAAGGTGTGGCTGGACAGAATAGAAATGTATTTCACAGGCACCAGTGTTTTGGAGGAGAGGAAGAAAGAGACAACACTAAAACCAATGGAGATATAAATGGATTCCAAATGACATCCAAACCCACTACCCTTAACAGGAGTCTTCAAAGTGGAGATCAAGCAGTCAGGGCAGAGGTGCTCATTACCGAAGAGTGCAGGAATGCTGCCAGGCAGCCACAAGTTTTCAGCTGATCCACTCTGCCTCCACTGCTGAGCTGGACAATCTTCTCCTGGAAAGCAACAGCTGTTTCATGGCATTGGGTGTTTGAAAGGAAAGACTGTGCATCTGCAGATCGATCAATCTATTGACATCACTGAGTGGCGATTCATCTTCAGGCAAAAGTGGAAGAGGAGCTATGAAGGCTGGAAGAGGAGCTATGAAGGCTGGAAGAGGCTGACATCATCGGGTGAGATTATGGGTCACTCCCTGGGTTTTCACAACTGTTGTCACCAGGAAGCCCAAACAGCCAGGAGACGAATGGCTGTGTTTGAACATGCACCTCCTAAATCAGGCATGCCAAAGACAACAACATATCACGCCTACAAAGGATGGACCAATAAATGAGATCAAAGGAGCCAGCCTGTTCTCCAAAACAGATCGTAAGTCAGGGTATCACCTGCTGATGCTCGATCCCTCTTTTTGATATATCACGACCTTCTCCACACACCTGGGTCTGAGACTATACACAAGATTAATCTTCGAAATCTCCAGTGTCGCTGATGTTTTTGAGAACACCATCCAAGAAGTTCTATATGAATTGACTGGAATAATTAACATCTGTGATGACATCTTGGTGCAGGCACACCATGCGACAGTCATTATTGCCCTCGAAAAGTCCTGCAGTGCCTTCAAGCGGCCTCAGGCTAAACCCTGCAAGTGTGACTTTCTAAAGAAACACATCAGTTTCTTCGAACAGAGATTTTCAGCGGAAATGGTGACTCCGAATCCCCACAAAGTCAAAGACAAGAAATCTGCACTCACACAAACTTTCATGACAGGAGTAAGACTTTTCCTATGCTTGATGACATACTGTGGTAGGTTTACAAAGAACTTGACAGCCTTTACGGATCTTACCCAGGCACTTACAAAGACTGATGTCAAGCAATGGTCATAGAGGGTAGATAGTGATTCAACAGACCAAGGATGGGGCACCGCAGTATCTGCCGCTCCCTCACCCGCTTCTCCAGGCCCCGGACTCCTGCCTCACGACTCTGCGAGCTCCACTAGGGAGCCAGAGCCAGCGCCACCATCAGCCTCAGGGAACTAAAGTTCCCAGCAGCCTCCAGGAGGTGGGCCTGGCACATTTTCACACCTCCGGCACCATATTAATTCCTTCTGCGGCTCCTGCCTCACAGGAGCTGTGAAGGTGGTGCTCAGGCAAAACCCAGACAAAGGGTGGTCCCGTGCATGCCCGTCAGAAACAGGAGGCTGGGCCACCCCTTTTACGCCCACAGTTTCAGTTAAAGGGCTCCGTGGCCTTGTCCCCCATGACACGTGCCCGACGCTCTCCCCTCAGCCCAACCTGCACCAGACTCCCAGTAGTTACTGCCAGCAACGCCCCTCTTGACCTTGGTAGCCCGGGCCAGCTGTACTTGACCTTGCAGTCTAGCTTCTTCGTCTTCCCTCTGTCCCTGCCTGCCCCCACCAATCCCTTGCCCCCTGCTCTGCTGGGACTTTCCTTCCTCTGCCTGGAGGCCTACGGCTCCCTACGCCTCGCCTCCCGCCTCGCTCCCCGTTGTGCCTGCGGTCTCCCCTTATGGGCACCATTGTCACCCCCTTTCCAGTAACCCAGTCCTCTGGCATGCAGACCACAGCGCACCCACGCAGCAGACGCGCACAGTGGGTATGCCGTGCTTGGACTGTCTATTCCACTTACCATAGCGCGGGAACACACCGGGGCGCGTAACCAGGCGCTTTATAAATCTCCCTAATAATGGATCTAGCTCTGCACTAGGTCTCCACCCACCATGGACCGCTTGAGCTTCACAGCAGACAAACTTTGGGGCAGATCTATCAAGCATTTTTGCATTCGGACAGATTCTGCGGATATGCCTGTTTGCGAACACAAAAACTGCTTTTCAGATGCAGCAAACCAAATTTTGCGATTCGGTAACCTGTTACTGAATCGCAAAATGGGTTTGCGATTCGGTATGAGGAAGGGGTGTGTTTAGGTTGTCCCTTCCTAATACTGAATCGCATAGGTATGTATGAATGTTTTGTGACCGCATTTGCGGTGGCAAAACATTCGCATGTTACCACCTACTTCAAGCAGGTGGTAACCCATTCGCAAATGGGAAGGGGTCCCCAAGGGATCCCTTCCCCTTTGTGAATGTTTGTAAAACCATTTTTAAGAACCTACGCTTTAAAATTCAAAAGAAATCTTATCATTTTTCCATTTGTAAAGCATCTTGTTTTCCTTAAGGAAAACGGGCTGCTTTACAAAAAAAAGATTGCTTTATTTAAAAGCAAACACGGACATGGTGGTCTGCTAGTCTCAGCAGGCTACCATCCCCGTGATTTTTGCGATTCCTAGGGGGTCGCAAATTGCGACCTACCTCATTAATATTCATGAGGTAGGTCATTTGCGACCCCCTAGGATTTGCAAAAGGTGTACTATACACCTTCATACATTGCATTTTCCGATTCCCTAATTGCGAATTCTTGTGATTCGCAATTAGGGAATCGCAAATAATTATATTGATCCATCTGGCCCTCAGAGCCCTGGACCCCGGATGCCAGAACAACTGCTGCGCCCAGGCCTCCCCCTGGACACCAACGGCCCTTTCTCCTACCGGAACTGCCGATTTATCTGCATCACAAGAGAAACAAACAGACACCACACCACGTTCATCAGCCACAACAAGTCACTCACACTCAACATGCAGCACTGGTACAGGTTGTGATCTCCTTGGTGCTATCCCGCCTCGACTTCTCGGACTTCCACAATCACTGCTTTGTCGTCTTCAAAATTGTACGAAATCAGGCTGCTAGACTCATTCTTAAAACCCCAAAGTGGCCATCTGCTAAACCTCTGGTGCGTAAACTACAATGGCTGCCATTTGATCAAAGGGCATCCTTCAAGATCGGCTGTCTGGCGTTCAAAGCTCTCTATTGCCCCAGCCCTGCTTTCCTTAAAAACCTGATTGTGGAGCACCGCCCGGTGCGCAATCTCCGGTCGGCTCACCTTCACCTGCTGGTCCCCGCAACCATAAAACTCAATAAGTTTGGTGGCCGACGGTTCGCCCATCTGGTCCCCAAACTGTGGAACCCCCTTCCCTTGTCGTTCAAATCCAGCTGCTCCCTTCTGAATTTCAGGAAACTCCTAAAAACTAGACTCTTCACTCTGACCGGCTAGCCTACCTCTTTGCGATCTCTACACCCTTCAGCGCTAGGAAACGTATGGTGTCAGCGCGCTCTACAAATTTCACCTAAAATAACATAACATAACATAACAGCAGGGCCGTGGCAAACCCATTCAGAGAGATCAACTCCCTGCTGAACAACGGCCGCTCTTTTTGGAAAAGACGCCACAGAAATCTGGAAAATCATCACCACCCCAGACACCGTCTTCATCACAGAGACCTGGCTGAACCCCGCATCAGCAGCCAGTATTGCCACAGCCATACCAGACGGATGCAAGATCACGCACACAGACCGGACCAATAGAAACGGCAGCGGCACAGCCATAATGCACAAAGAGACTCTCAAATGTTCAACCACCACAGACAACACCACCCCCTTCATGGGGCACCTCAACTTCCAACTCCAAAAGAACAGCAAAACCACATTCGGAGACACCCTCGCCTACAGACCTCCGGGACTCCGCCCTCCCTTCTGCAACCCAATCTCCGACTTCATCGCTCATATCACCATTGAGGTGAAACCATCTTCCTAGGGGACCTCAACTTTCATCTTGAAAACACTGATGACACCAACACGGCTGACATCCTAGAAAGTATGGCCAATCTCAAACTCGAGCAATTAGTCACCGACATCACTCACATCGCAGGAGACACGCTTGACCCTATCTTTACAGCCAGCAACAGAGTGAACTACGCCCACACTGAAGAGCTCACCTGGACTAACCACCACTGCGCCCACTTCCTCGTCTCAGAGCCCCTCAACACCTCCACCTCCACTGCCAACAAAACATTTCGCAGCCGGTCCAAAGCATCAGAACAACACTGAATCAACCTCCTCAACCTCCACCTGGGCGCAGAATAAGCAGTGGACAACTTCACTAACTGGATCACAGCAAGCGCTGATGGAAGTCGCCCTGAGGAATCCTACCAACCCCAAGAAACAAACACAACACCCCCCAGGAGCTGAACTAGTACACACGTTATGGAGCTGCCCCCGAATAGGAGTGTACTGGAATACGATAACCAGGATATTACACACATGCACAGGTCAAGCACTACCTTTTGAATGGTCCGTAAACCTCCTGTATCAATTCAGGAGGACGCCTGCCACCAAAATAGTGTCTAGGTTCCTAGACTTGGGGATAATAGTAGCTAAAAGGCTCCTAACTAGATGATGGAAAGTGGTGGACCCACCACATGTACGGGCATGGCGTCACTCATTGCTAGCATGGGCCAAGGCAGAAAGCATATCCATCAAGAAACGTTAGGACTGCGTCGAGAACCCATAGCAGCATGTTGGGAAAACCTTTTAAATGAGCTGCAACAGATAGAGGGCAGTGACCCTGAGGATCCGCCTGGTTGCGACGTGGGCGAATAGATGTAGCGAACCATACATACTGCTAACGGGCGTGATATTCCATGGGGGTAGGCAGACTTCTTAAGAATGTGAATAAGCGTGGACACTAGGCAAAGGGGACGTTGAGTAACACAGCAGCAAGGAAACATTACGCAAACATGCCCGAAGATGGAGAGATAAGTTACTACGGGTAGGTCAATGTTTTGGTTGTTCTTGTTTATTCTGGATTCATCTGTTCATAATCCTAATGTGTCAGAACTGGAAGGACTCTTACAGAGCACTGCATTTGTTTAATTTATAACTCACTATACGTTATTGTAGCTCTAAATAACAGTCCAACTCATGAGGAAACTCCAGACGATCCAGAACACAGCGGCCAGGCTCATCCTCGACCTCCCCAGACGGACGCACATAACCCCTCACCTCAGGAAACTCCACTGGCTACCAGTCATGAAGAGATCCCAGTACAATACAAGTCATACAAGGCGTCACACAATGAAGGGGCTGCGTTCTTCAACCAACGCATGACCTTTCACCAGCCCACCAGGACACTCCGATACGGATCCCTCGCTGCCGCCTGTCGCATCCGCTGGACTAACAGGGGCGGCTGCTCGTTCTCCCATTTGGCAGCCAAGACCTAAAGCGACCTCCCCCTGCACCTACGAGCCAGTTTATTTGTCACAGGCCGCTTGAACTTCCATACCTTGCACCTTTTTGGGCCACAACAGACAAACTGCCAAGGCTGCACATCCCTCGTTAAACTGACTGGAACCTCAGTGTTGGAAACATGAGCAAATATTTTATGTGGTCCACGGCCATCTTTATTTATTTAGTTAAGTGATCCAAAGGGTGTGTATCCATACAGGCTTTGAGGAAACTGCATTGTTAGCTACACAACAGAATACATCATTGAGAAGTACAATGTCTCGTTAAACTCTGTGAATGATGAATTAAGTCAGTAAACAAGCAGCACACGTGAGTGTCACCTCATGGTGAAGGTTTGGAAACATATTTACAGGTTTAAGGATTGAAATGAGACCAGAGGAAGGATCCCTCGGGAATGGAGACACTACAGAGGAACTTAAGATGTGGGGGCAGTCTCTGCAGGTGAGGGAAGGTGGCTGAGAGGGCTGGAGTCAGCCCCTCTCAACATGGCCCACAGGAGCAGAGATGTGTGTGGACTGACACCCTCACCAATAGTGTGACCGCAGTGCAATAGTTGTAAACAAATGTCTCTATCTTTTTTCAGAAATTAAAAATGACAATGATCTGATTCCCCAGGACCACACCCCATGTTTTCAATGATATACGACAGGACGCTGAGCCGCTGATGTTTATTGTTTGAATCTGTTTTGCTACAAAAAATGATAAATAAAGACCTTAAAAGAAAAGGATGATTCAAATGAGGCTTCAGAAGACACACAAGGAAGTCTCGGAGGACTTGAAGAAGGATTTGGTGCCTGGAATGAGTGGTCAGTGAGCGGGGAAGAGGGTTGAAGGTTGAAATGAGGCTTCAGCAGACTCAAGAGGATGCCATGGACTAGAGGGAGGTCACTGCAGGCTGGAGAGAGGTTTCTTAGGACGAGGAGCAGATCCGAGGCTTCCAGTGAAGTTTATGAGAAATGGACGAGACCTCTTCTGATTGGAGGGAATTTACTAATGAATGAGGCCTGAACATGGCTTTAACTACATTTCAATGACGTTTGGAAACACAGAAGGGAATGCTTTGAAGACTGGCATCCTCGTTAGGAAACCTTTATTTATTTATTTTTATTATTATATTTATTGAGAGTTTTCTGGTACAAAAAATATATATATAACTACAATTCATTGTAAACAATCACACCATCATTATTAATCAACTTCAGAGATGTTCATGGATTATAAAAGTCTAAATGCCATTGTAGAAGGATAACACAGGTGTTACATCATTTCTTTAGTTTAAATCTGATTAATACATGGTAAATATCAATAGAATACCCACAAACATTAATTAAAAGGGAATAAAAAACCATATTGAATAGATAACAATATCACTTTCCTACGATTTTGGGATTCTTAAATCTCTCCACCTTTTAATTGGTGCCCAAATATTCCTCCCCAATTCTTGATTTTTTTTGCCCTTATATTCATACAAGCATGCTTCTATATTATGTATTCCCAACAATCGGGCCAGCCATATTCGAAAAGATGGAGCTGCAGTATCCTTCCATCCAGCCGAGATAAGAATATTAAGTACCGCAACTGAAATAAAAACCAGAGCTTCTGCATCTTTTGCCAGTCCCAACTTGTTATCCGTACCTTATAACATCAGGGTTAGGGTTAAATTGATTTTTACGGCTAATACTCCCTCCCAAAATTTCATGATTTCCCTACGTATTGGGACTAACTTATCGCACAGATGGAACATATGCGCCAAATCCGCCGGGCCCTGATTGCATCTGGGGCACTTATCGTCCCCCCTTACCCCCCAAGCAAACAGCTTTGCTGGGGTATATTATTGACTGAACAAAGTCTTGTAATGCTGTGCCCTCAGGTTTGATGAGCGGAATAGCTTTTTGTTTAAAAGTATGGCTTTATCAAGATCGGCATCTGGGTCACCTAATTTTTCCGCTAAGGAAGTCTCGGTTTTTTCCATATCATCCTGTATCCCAGATACCAGAAAGCTATATACGTTTTGTATCCTTTTCCCCCCTTTGACAAGTACTCAATCAGTGTATTACTCTTTCCCAAAGAAATCCGCGGTCTTACTGCCGCCAACGTTCTAACTATCTGGGCATACAAAAACCATTGGTTAGAGGGGATACCGTACTTCTGCTGAATACTTTCAAACCCCAAAAGAGATTCCCCAGTCATAATGTCGCCTAAGGTTATTACTCCCTTCTCCCTCCAAATCAGGCTATTCCTATCTAAGTGCAGTTGAGGAAGAAGACTAGAGTTCCACAGATGGAGGTAAGAATTTATCTTAAGAATATTCAACATCTATTGAGCCGTATTCCAGACCTGCCAGGCCCCTTCGACCACCTTATACCGTGTTCTTTTATAATAATGTTGATCTACTTCAGACATTAATAAGCCTAAAGCTTTTCTCCCCAATAACAGCTCAAAAATAGAGGGTGAAGACATATTGCCTTCATCAATATTATCAGAGATCGCCTCCGGTTGAAAAAGAAGGGTCTTTTGGGTCAACAATGTTTGATACAGTAGAGCCACCCAATATTCCCAAAGTCTGAACAAGAAACCCTCACTTACACCGATGACTATATAACTAAAATAGCTGGTGGTCCCTCACTGTTAGGACCACAAAATAGAGGCAATACCCTAAATATCCAACAGTCCGCAGCCCGTAATACCTTAGAGTGACTGCATAAAAACCTCATAAGAACTGAGTTACATGCGAAATATTTAACAGACTGCTTGAGCAATAATATTATACCCATCGGACTACAAGTCCGGAATATACCAGCAATCTTCGTAGAGGACGAAGACTATAAGGTTGGCTTCAGTTTTGTGGGAAACAAATGTTCTAGAAGCTGGATGGTCTTGAGCATAGAGACGGCACTTAAACATATTGACAAACTAAGGTTGGAAATTGCAGAACTAGAGAAACAGGTCCGTGAAGATTCTGTGGCCACGGATACTGAGGAGTTTCTAAAAAAGCTTGACACTATCATCACTGATTTTCAAAAGAACAATATCATTAAAAAAAACTGAAAAACTACAAAAAGATTAAAAAAATTATAGTAAAGAACGAACGTATCCCTACTTGAAAAAAGATTTCTTTCAGTCTACTAATAACCAGACAAACCAGGTCCCCAGACATATCACCTTTTCCGAGACTGGGTCCTCAAGTTCTGACGAGAATCTAAATCGAGGTGGTGGTTCAAACTATAGAGGAGGAAGAGGATCTAACACCCCTTCTTTTTTAGGGAGGGGCACACAACATCAGAGAGGTCGTTCCCGGAACACCAGGAGGGGTTGGTACAGGAACCAGTATACCCCGGGGTTCCGCCAAACACGGAACAGTTATTACGAATGGTAACTCCAGAACTTGATACAGAAATGTTAAATAATCAGAGTTTAGCCATTGTTCCGATTTTCAATTTATCTTCACATGAGTTAAGTTCACAGGAACTGGAGATATTGAGCCATGGGCTGTCCTTCGTCCCTACTAATAGAAATGATGCTTTTCTGACATTTGTTGAGCTTTATAAGTTCTTCCGTACCATACGTTTGAAGTTCTACTTCTCTCAAAATCCCCAAACAACATTTGAATCTAACATCAGTGGTCTAAAGTGTCCCTCAACCTTTTTTCCACCCACTAATATGATGCCAAAAGACCTTATCACGTTTGAGAATGTGGTACTTAATGAAATTCAACAAATGTTTCAGAATAGAAAATATGCTAAACATAATTTTTCTAAGGAGGCCAAAATAGTGTTACAGTCCCTGTCCAACCTGGATGATCTTATAGTGAAGCCAGCGGATAAAGGGGGTGGGATCTTTCTGCAGAATAAAATGGATTATGATAAGGAGGTTTTACGCCAGCTTAATAACCCCACACACTACAAAAAACTCAGAGGAGATCCTACGATGAGAATACGTAAAGAGATCTTAGCACTAACAACCATAGGCCTGGATGGGCTTTGGTTAAGTACTAAAGAATTTGATTATATGAACAAAAAGGATTTTATGATACCAGCGTTCTATACGCTCCCTAAAATCCACAAAGACAGTCAAAAGCCCCCCGGTAGGCCTATTGTGGCGGGATGCCAGTCCATACTCCAACCCTTAGCAGAATATGTCGACTATTTCTTGAAACCTTTTGTTCCTTTGACTAAGTCATATACACAAGACAGCAGGGACGTGATCACTAAACTCGAAGGCCAACCATTTGATCCAACCAGCGACATCCTAGTAACTATGGATATTAATAGTTTGTATACAAACATTCCTCAAGCAGATGCACTTTCTATAATTAGTGACACTCTGGAGACACGTATATGACCACACCAGGTTCCCACTGATTTTATAGTTCAATGTGCGAGAATTGCTCTAAATGAGAATTATTTCATCTTTGACTCTGATTTCTATTGCCAAGTTAAGGGCGTGGCAATGGGCGCGATTTTCGCGCCTGATATAGCAAATCTCTACGTGGCAACCTTTGAGGAAAGGGTAGTATATAACAACAATCCCTATTCCAATAATCTACGTCATTATTTACTTTATATTGATGACGTTTGCTTAATTTGGAATGGTACAGAGACTACACTGAAAGAATTCCATCAATGGCTAAATAGACAAGACAGCAATTTACAATTCACATTAGAGAGTGACAGCTCTACTATCAATTTTCTTGACCTATCCATTTACAACGATAACAACATCTTAGCTATGAGGCTGTATACAAAACCTACAGCGAGAAATACCCTCCTAAGATATGAGAGTCATCATCCGCGTAGTTTACGCGATAATCTGCCTTTTGGGCAGTTTTTGCGTCTTCGACGCAACTGCACCAAGAAGACAGATTATTTTCGCGAGGCAAGAGTACTACAACCGAAATTGATAATGCGGTCTTATCCACGCAGACTAGTGAAACGGGCTATGAAGCGGGCCTAGTATTATGATCGAGAGGCTCTGCTGATAAAAAAAGAAGACAAGACTAGCTTATCTGAGATTAACACAAGGCCTTTGACCTGTGTTACAACGTTTGGTTCTGAATCCCATCAAATCAAAACCATTATAAAGAAGAACTGGCACCTTATCTGTAAGGTTGAACCTCAATTGGAGTTACCTCGTTTCGCCTTCAAAAGAGGAAGGAACTTGAGAGATTATCTGGTGAGGGCTTACAATGAACCCTCGCCTAACACTATTCAGTCTCAATGGGGGTTACCACCTGTGATTGGGCATTTCCCATGTGGCTCATGTGCAGCGTGTGGGACTACTAAAACACTAAAAAACTGTACTGTGAATGGCAAAAACATTACATTGTATCACCACTCAAATTGTAACACTAAGAACGTTATTTATTGCATACAATGCCCGTGCATGTTATCATACATCGGTAAAACCACACAGCAAGTAAAGAAACGAGTGTTACAGCATCAGTCCAGAATAAGATGTAATGTTTCAACTGCCCCTCTGGTAGAACACTATCAGAAAAAATTACATATGCCCCATGAAATGCAGTGGTTTGTAATTGATGTCATTAAATGCACTAAACGTTGCCAGAATGTTGATCGTCTACTCACTTTGAGGGAGAATAAGTGGATCTGGACCTGTGACACTGTAGACAGGGGTTTAAATTCTCTGATTGAATGGCATACTGTGGCCATGATGTGAGTCAATGAAGGCTTTTGTTGACCTCATTTTGTGTTTTGTTTCCTTGAAATCTCCGATTATGGTTTGTTTATCCTGGAAGAGTTTGGGTGTATATATTGCTCCATCTAATAGATGACCCCTGGAGAACGGCAACACTAAATAGTGCTTTCAAAGTGGAGTATGTTGAGCCTACTCCGTACTTAATTTGTGTCTGGCTCTGTTGTAACTGAAGGTCATTCGGTTTAAGATCGGTTAATTGGGCACCGCCTCGAGTTCCCATTCACAGAACTTATATGGGACATTGACAGAAGATGGTTTCCATGTTGACACCATCAGTGAAGTGCTGCTATTTAATTACCTTTACAAATTGACCCCCTCATTAGAGCTGGTGTGCCTTTAATTCATGGCCAGGGCAATTATCCTTCTTGATATTGTCTTACGCCGGCAGCACTTACTCATGCTGCTTCATACTTTACAAATATGGTCCCCGTGACGCGGGACGCTATTGTGCCTTAGACGCGTTTATGGTAGTGTATTTCTGCCCCCTGCGTGTGACGTCATCACGCGCTGAACGCATAAATGCGGAAGTAGCCGGTGCTCCTGTTGAGTTGCCGATACGGAGTTGTTGACGACGGCTTGCTCACTCACGCCATTAAGTAAGTTCACTGTTGGTGCTGGAGAGTAGATTCTACAGCCTTCTTGTATTTCTGCTTACATCTACACGATTCGGTTCGTAGTGTGGATTCTAATGTGTGATTTCATTATGATTTGTAGGTGTTGCGAGTGACTTGGACTAATGCCTAAATCTCGCCCTTGGTCTACATTGATTCTCACATAATACATGAATCACTCGAGTTGAATTCGAATATTGGGAGATAACATCTACTTTTTTAGGTAGGTGTACTGTCATGTGGCGTCTATTGATCCTTGATAGTGAGATTAGCGTGTGATACTTATGGTGATTTCTTTGTTCAGACAGTAGGTTTATGCAGAGCATAACCTTATGACTTCCGGCTGGAGGTCCTGGGTAAGCCCCCCTTTTTTTGCTTTCCAGATTTTATGTGTGCAATGTGCGTTAATTAGTTTGCGTATGCTTATGGTGATGGCACGTTGATAATGGTTTTCTTTGGTGTTGGTGGTTATTTTATGTCACATACCTAAGGCATGTGTCACAGGTTCAGTCACAAATTTTTTGGACTGGGTGGATGATGCTTTTAGGGCAAGGTTTTGATATTGATATGTACATTTGGTTTTTAGATTAATATGTGCAGCGTATGGTCCTGAAGATGGTCCTATGGATTGTTTTAACCAATTAAGGACTGAAACGTCGACGCCTGGCAACGTTTTGCTCACTGCTGTTACATTATTTTGAGTACCAAATAACTGTATTACTATAAAGTACTGTTTTCGACATGATATTTATTTTTTCATGTATATAGCAAAAGTTGCCTGATACTACTGAGAATTTTTGTTGCTTATATAGTAGTATTTCTGTTGCCATATTTTAGATTTGTGTATGAAAAAGAAAGAAAAAAAGATCCAAAAAGAAATAATTTTGAGTAATAAAAAACAGTTTAAATCTGTTTTCTTTTTTCCTTTGCTTAGTTTAAATTGTTGACCACTTTTGTGGCAATATTGTTAATCTACTGGATAGAATTGAAATAATTCCTTCAGGGACATTTGTTTAATTGTTTTTGGGTCAACAGGCATGTCCAATGGTAAAGCCTAAGATTCGGCATAGCTATTCCTCCTTTTTCTGGGGGCAATGACATATATTTAGTGGAGCGCCTGATCTTTCCATACTGCCATATAAACCTAATAAATATTTATTCCAATTTTGTCATCAGTTTCTCTTCTACAAAGAGAGGAATAGCTCTGAACAGGTATAATACCTTTGGAAACATGGACATTTTTAAAACATTTAACCTACCTATCAGGGTTAAATGCAATACATCAATTCTTTTCAGGTCGGCCTCTATATTCCTCATTAGGGGCCCATAGTTGTCTCCAATAATCTTATCAACAGAGGCATTCACTTTCACCCCCAGGTATACCGCGGAATCAACAAATCTGGCATCTGTCTTGCTCATATCTTTGGTACAAATTATTTGCGTCTTTCCTTCGTTCAATAAGTACCCAGACCGAGTGCCAAATTCCTTTGCTAATTGCACCAATACCGGTAGCGCTTGATCGGGATCAGGGGTAATGACTGCCAAATCATCGGCATACACCAATAATTTATTTTCATAGCCGTTAAGCATTACTGGGCTGATCTGCGCGCAACCAAGAATCTTCTGAATCAGGGGATCAATACATAATGAAAAAAGAATCGGGGAGCAGGGACACCCTTGGCGAGTCCCCCTCCTAATTATGATTTAATTTAATTTAATTTAATTGCGGGTTGATATAGCACTAGGATCGACTCCCGGAGGAGTATCTCCGCGCTTCGACCGCTGGGGAACCCGTCCTGGCTCACCCTGAGAGATGGTCCCTAATGGGTATCTCTAAGGTGCGACCAAGCATCCCCGGCGGTCTTGGGGGGCCATTGTGAAGATGAGGCAAGCTAATGCCCAGAGTTGCCGAGTGTGGTCCCTGACTAGAGTAGGCACCGAGGCGAGAATTATCGAGCCCGCTGACCCTGGTCCACGACCCTGCCGCGTCGGGAATCGAACCCTGGTCCCGGGCCGTCCTCTGCTTACGGGTCTGCCGCCTCGAACCAGTGAGCCACACTTCTTCACTTCGGCATCCGAGCGCTCCCCCATTACTTGTACTCGAGCTGTCGGGTCTTGATACATTGCCTTAAGGGCTCTCAAAGCCTGTGAGCCAAAACCTCTGCCAGCCAATATGCCCCATAGATGTTTCCATACCATGCGGTCAAAGGCTTTTTCAGCATCGAGGAGGATCATGGCCATCCCTCCCCCCCTCCAACCCCCCCCCCCTCGAGACAGCATGGGCGTCAAACAGCGCTACAGCTCGCCTGGTGTGATCGGTGGTACCTCGCCCAGGAACAAGCCCATGCTGCCACGGAGAGACGAGACCCCCAATAATCCCCCCCAATCTCCTGGCCCACACCTTTGAATAGAACTTTGTATCGGCATTTATGAGCGAGATTGGGCAGTATGACCCCGGGTCTTCCTTTGGTTTCCCCTTCTTGTGAAACACGATTATATTTGTTTCCTTCCATGAATCTGGTGTATTGCCTGAATATAAAATCCCATTAAAAAGATCCATTAACATAGGGGCAATCTACATTTCGATACTCTTATAGACCTCCAAAGGAATACGATCGGGGCCAGCAGCTTTTCCTACCGCTAGGTCCTGTAGCGCCGCTCTTATCTCGCTCATAGACAGTTCTTTATCCAATTCTATTCTCTCCTGTTCAGCTAGAGCGGGCCCCTATCCCGGGGCTCCTCACAGCTACTGCTAATTTCCCTTTCTTCGTTATACAGTAATTGATAAACGTTTTTGAACACTCCTAGAATATCCTTCGGATCCGTATAGCCCGTCCCCCCCTCCTTTATACTAGAGATCACATTCTTAGTCTTCTCCTGTCTTATTTTTAGTGCCAGTGCTCTCCCCGCTTGTTCCCCAGTTTCATCAAGTTTTGCCCTAGAGGTCTGGTAATCACTAATTGCTTTTTGTGTTACTAATTTCTGAAGCTCTGCTTTTATAATTGCCAATTTCTGTTGGCTCTCAACACAATCCCCTCCACCTACAGTATCTCGCACATGCTGTTCTTCTGCTTCTGTTAGTAAACCCATGAGTCTATCACCCTCCCTACTAATTCTTGCAGAGCAGCTTATGGTCTCCGCTCTTAGGGCGGTTTTAAATGCATCCCACACTCCTTGACGTGCTGTAGCGGTTAGCGTTAAAGAACTCCACAGTCCACTTCTTAAGATGATCTACAAATCTAACATCCGTCCTTCTTTCAAACGTCCAACTAGATTTAACCCTTTCTATAGTTTCCACCTCATAGGACAATATCAACGGATTATGATCCGATATTACTTTCGGTAGTTTCTTAATCTTAACCTTCCCTAATTCTGACGCAGAAATAAAGAAATAGTCCAATTTTGTATATTTTTTAAAGGGATTTGAAAAATATGTAAAATCAGGATTGGCTGGCTCCTTGTACCCCCAAACATCTTTCAAGCCATGTGAGCGTATAAGAGCAGTGAGTGCCCGAAATACTCTGGGTTTACGTCCTGTGTATGACGCCTGATTAATCCAGTCAGCAGAAATATTAAAATCCCCACAGACTATAATTGGGGTAGGCCAGCCTGCTAAGTCCACTTCTAAAGCATCAAAAATTTCAGGGTCATCCTGATTGAAGCCGTATATCACACATAGTGTGTACCCCGTGCTTAATTCAACTATTGCCCATCTCCCTTGGCAGTAAGCTTTACACCGTTTAGCCCCCCCCAAGAATGATCTAGCCAGAATTGCAACCCCCCTAACTGAAGAGGTTTGTGATGAGCCTCTTCTTTTCATCAAATTCCTTTTTGCCCAAGGCAGATGTGTCTCCTGGAGACATAATACATCAATTCCATTTAGTTTAACAAAATGAGCAAGCTTTTGACGTTTCCTCCAGTCGTTCAACCCCCCGATGTTAATCGTGCAGATTCTAATATTCATCATTTTGACGCTTACATTTTCCGCCTAGGTGCCTTGTTGCATTTGTAACATTTGTAACATTTGTATCTGAGTCTCCACTACACCTTTAACAAACCCAAACATATAGCAAATCAAAACTGTATAGTAACAGAATCACTCTTATTTAGAATTTTCTCCCTTGCACCCCCTCACCCTCTGCCCTGCCCCCCATCCCTCCCGGACAGCCCCCTCCTCCCCCCTAACCCCCCCACCCACTTAACCCCCCATCGTGAAGCGCTAAGAACGCGTCTGAGCATGTGATGAATTTGCAGTGAAAACAGCAAGGGCTAACTTATAAGACAGAAAAAAAATATACATATGGCAGCAGCCGTGACACCTATTAAGCGGATGTATGACGTTATAACGCATACCATTACAACTACCTACCATTACAACGCGACCATTACAACGCATACCATTACAACGCATAGCGCTTAGAGGTGCTGGATAGTGGTAAGTATAATTTACTATTCCAACTCCAGTCCCCGTGGACACTAAGGAAGGTGTTGGATAGTAAATTAAACTTATTCCCTATCCTAGAGCGCCCCCCAGCGCAATGCGTTGTAATGGTATGCGTTGTAAAATTTGCGTTGTAATGGTAGGTAGTTGTAAAAGTTGCGTTGTAACAGGTGTATACCCTATTAAGCCTATTGCACCAAGCCTTCCCTCTGCAACCCATCTTTAACCCGTTGTACCTTACTTCTCCAGCCTGATTCTCAGAACACAGAGTAAATAGAGAAAACTCAATCATTGCTTGCCCAGCGAGTCCAGATACTCTTGTGCCTTTATTTCTGAGGAGAAATATTGTGTCCGGCCTTCGTTGATTATTTTAAACTGCGCTGGGTTTATCAAATATGCTTGCAATTTTTTCTCTTGAAAGAGCCTTATCAATTGTCTTAGTCTCCAGTGCCTTTCGACCGTCGAATGGCAAAAGTATGGGCGTACGAAAAACGGAATCCCTTTGCTTGCCCTCTTCGCATCAGGTCTCGCTATATCAGCTATGGCTTGCCTCAGAATAAAATTGCCCAAAAAAATCAAAATCGCCTTTGGTTTATCTCCCTCCTTTGCAGTGCGTCTTATTTTGAAGGGTGTGCGATGCGCCCTCTGTATCTCCCCAGACCAATTTTTAACTTGACAGTTCGGAAAATGCAGACTGAAAAAATTTGATGACATAGACTCTTATGTCAGCCCCTTCCACACCCTCAGGAATTCCCAGGATCCTGAGATTGTTCCGTCAGAGCCGGTTCTCCATGTCCTCTAATTTCCACTGTATATCAATAACTTGAGCACCTTGGGACTCGACTTTACTGGTGGCCGTCGCTACTTCCGTTTCGGTCGAGACTACCCTCTCCTCAAGGTTAGAGACTCTATCCCCCACATTAGCACAGGCTTTAGGGAGTTTTCTCACCACAGTCTGCATTTTTCTCCTTGCCGCTTGGGCTTTACGGCTATCCTGGCGAGCTTCCTCTCTGTGTGCTAAAATTGCCTGGTGAATCACCTCCAGGATTGGGGGATGAGAAGCTTCCAAAATAGGGCTACCCTGTAATAGCATTGAGGAGGAATGATCCCAACTCCGATCACGTTGTGGCAGCTCCTGAACTTTTGGCCCTACATTAGATTCAACTGCGGTTGCTGCAAGCTCTTGTTCCGGGTCACTTTCTGACTCTAAATTGCTGTCCTCCAGGTAAGAGCTATGCTCCTCGTCCTCTACAGACCACTCCGCGCCTTCAGATACAGAGAAGAAGCACTCACTGGGGTCCTTCTCTTTCTCAGAGTCCTGGATACTCTTAACACTTCCTGTGTCTGGAAGGTCTAAATTATCCATTATTAACAAGTCACTGGCTTCATTGCCATTGTTTGTGTCTATCAAAGGCACCCCGGGGAACCGTTGGACCTGTGGGACCTTTATTGTTGCCTGGGGGGTCTGGATACCGGTTTGCGCCGTCTCACCCACAGCAGCCAGATTCCCTTGTGTAGCCTGATCTAATGGTTTCCGATTTTTCTTGGGAACCTCCAATGTTGGGTGAGATTCATGGCCCCCTTTGATAGTCTTCCTTGCGGGGGGGTTTGTGGGGTGCCTGCACCAGCAATCTCTCCCTGCTTTATGCCTGCAGTCCCACGCGCCATGTCTGGGCCCCCCACTTCCGGCTTCAGCGCAGTTTTCGTGCCCTTCTCCTTACCGCTTTTTGCGAATAATTCTGCAATGGAGGCAGTGTTCTGGTGGGTCCTGGCCGTACTCGGTTTGCTCTTTTTCGCGAGCTCCTCCATGGACATCTGTGACCCCCGTGACATCTCCTCCTCGTCGGGTGTCACCTTCTCCATCTCGGGTTTCTTCCGCGCTGCCACTGCAGCTTTTGCTCCCGCTTTTGGAGGCATCTCTCCTGTCTTGTTTCGCGAACTCCACGAATTCCGCGAGCTCCGCAGACTCTGCCGGCTTCTCTTCGGTAGTCTCTCTTCCAGGCCACTCACTGTGCTCCGCCTCCTCAAATGGATCCTCCAGCAAGAGGTGAATGGTGTTCCAACCACTATCGCCGATCTCGATATCTTCACCCAGAGCACCCGCCAGGTACAGGCATTAATCATTTGGCATTTGGCTTTCCCGGTCACCGGTTCATAAAATTACTAATATTTACAGGTATTCCAGTTTTACACTGTTTTACTCATGCCCTCGCCCTCTCACTGCAAACGGCCACCACTACGCGGCCGCCATCTTGCTTCTTACAAACTGCTTCTGTCGTAGTTAGGAAACTTTGAATGAGTTTTTGCACAACTCAGAATTGAGGAAAACCGGAGGAAAAGTTTCCTGAATGTGCCTTCGTTTTCTGTATGTTCAGGGAACTCTTCTGAAGACTTTAGTTAAGTTTTATAGATACAAATATGTTTTGTGAGGACAGCAGCTCATTCTGTAGCAATTATTTCAAGACTCAAAGGAGTTTTCAGATGACTCACAGGGATTTAGGAACGTTTAAGAGCATGTCCTAATGATACAAGGGAGTTTTCAGAGGACTTACGTTTTCAGAGGAATCAAAGGTATTTTCTGAGGACTTAAGGTTCTTTTTGAGGAAACAAAGTGATTTTATGAGGACCTTGTGTGAGCTTAGTAGTGGCATTTACACACTGCAGCAGCGAGACTTGCTCCTTACACACTGAGAGGAGGATAATAAACCAACCTTACCTGCTTAGGGTGCTTCTGACATCCTGCAAAACAGAGAAACAATCAAAGTGAAATCAGTTTCCAGAGAAGATGTTAAAGTTATGGCAGTATTTTTAGAAGTGAAACACTTCGATCTATCTACAATTAGAAAACAGTGGCTGGGGTCACATGACACGGCACATTCTGTGGCATCGCATGCCGAAGCAGAGAATGTAACATTCTGAATGAAGTCAAATGACACAGCAGAAACTGATATTCTGAATGGTAATGACACAGCACAGTGTCATTCTGAATGGAGTCACAAAACGCAGCACATTCTGATATTCTGAATGGAGTCACTTAACACATTGTATCATGTTCTCAACAGGGTCACATGCATGAGCATCATTTAGGGCTTGCCAGGATTTGCAGCTACGACTCCTGGATTGCCCCTTGTGACCCCTGGCACTGCTTGTGCAACCCCTAGCTTCAGAGGGAGTAAAATCAGTGCCAAGGAGACAGAGGCAGCTCACCCCTATGAGAGTTGTGCTCCACCTTCGTTTTCTGCCACTTTTTTATTACATTAACAGTGAATAACCTGCCAGAAGTCCTTGTTGTAGATCCCGGTGCAGGAGGAAGTACGAACAGCAGGGATACTAGAAGAGTGTTCTTCAGAAGAGTAAGGAACGAACAGAAGCATTACTAGAAGAGTGCCATGAAGGAGTAGTTAAGAGCCGAAGGGGTAGAAGAGTGCCCCGCAAGAGGAGGTACAGGGAAGGGGTACTAGAAGAGTGCCCTGCAGGAGGAGGCACAAGAGGAAGGGGTACTAGAAAAGTGCCCCGCAGGAAGAGGTATAAGGAAGGGGGAGGGGTGGGGGGGCTAGAAGAGTGCCCTGCAGGAGGAGGAGGTACGGGCAGAAGGGGTACCAGAGGAGTGCATGTAGGTGGAAGCCATATAGGAAACGAGATCACAGCTGCAAAGGAAGAACAAAGAACAAAGAACTGTGACCACCTCTTGTGCAGTTATGGATTTTTGAAGGATCTGCTTGTGTGAAGCTCCCGCCATTTACTGGATTTAATCATCCCAGCATGGGGTGAGCTGTTAGAGTGAAGAGGCTGAAATGGGAGACCCACTAATCTTAATAACCTATCTTTTAGAATGTGCTGTGTACTTGTATATGTATGTGTACACTAAAGCTAATTTTATCTATTCTATTTTCATCTTGATGATTTCCCTAAAGAAAGGAGATGTGTTTTATTTAGTCTGTCTCTTTTCTACCTGTGGGATTTCATAGTCATTCACATGATATCACCACTAGAACCTTTGGTGACATCATGGAGTGTTTGGGGCTTAGCCTGGTGACAACTGGCAGTTGGAACCAAGCAGGCTGAGTGGCAAGCTGGTCACTCCTGGTGGGTCTTCTCTATAACTTATCTTAACATCTTGAAGACTTGAATAAAGCAACCTTAATGATACCAGGCTCCAGGCTTCTATTTACAACAGAAGCACTTTCAGATCAATATTTTACAACTGTGAAACCTGTGTGCTCTCTGTCACCCTCAGAGGGATGACAAAGAGCATTAGTGGTTTATTGATTCACAGCAATTGACTACACCTTGATGAGTCCACTCTCAGAGGATCAGCATTTGTGATTAAATACTCAGCGACATCAGAGCTTTTAGGAAGAGCTGAACATAGGACTACTATAGTAATTCATGACCATCAATATGATTCAGAATGTGTCAAGGAAAAACATTTTTCTAGTAAACATTGAATTTTTGATATATAAAAAGAATATATTGTTTCTATTTACATGTTTCTCTGAAATTCTACCATCTTTGAAGGCACTGCTCCCCACATCTGTGTATTGTTTATTGCTGGGGTCTTCAACCTTTTCTGTAATAAGACCCACTTAAGATCAAAGAAAAGCTCCTGAGATACTATTATTTGTGTTGTAAAAGTGACCACGTTAGACAAGATCATAGTAGTGGTCGTCCCGTGCATGATTACCAGCAATTTGGAATTACTCTGAATGAGTAATAAATGACGGCCAAAGGTGCAATGCTCCCGGCCAATGGTAATAGTATTAATAATGCGTCTCTCCAAAGCTGCATGAGTAATACATGATGGCAATAGGTGCAATGCCCCCGGCCCATGGTGTTATTATTAATAATACGTCTCTCCAAAGCTGTATGAGTAATACATGTCGGCCACGGGTGCAATACCCCCGGCCCTTGGTAATCATATTAATACGTCTCTTCGAAGCGTCGTGATTTATCACTCAAATAACAGCTTTAAATATATTTTAGAAATCAATTTTTCCTCAAAAGATCAGTTCATGAGTTCTGAAACTAAATACATATTCATCTCAAATACAGGCTTCAGAATTCTAGTACACATATATTAATTCAACCAAGCAAAAACATCTAATTTTGAAGCCTGGGCTACACACGAGAGCTACATGCAGGTAGCTGGAGAGATACCAGAAGCTCACAAGCTCCTCTTTGGAGAAGCCGGGTCTATTGCAATCTGAAGTCAGTAGAGTTACTGCCTTAGTTGTTGGTAGCAAGCAGAGGACCAATATTATCAGATAAACCAAACGCATAGGACCCTTTGAAGGTCATCAACAGATCGTCCTTGATGACAAAAAAGGTTCATCAACATGTCAGGAGTCACTTTCCTGTAATTACAAGAGAGGTTAAATCAAAAGGCCATGGGAGAGCATCCTAAAATGAGTCGCGAGGTCATATCAAGTGGTCAGGGGCCACCATTCTAGCAGGAGGCAAGAGTGATCCTATCTTGTAAGAAGGATGAGCCTCCCTTGGACTGTGGGTCTAACTGGTCCCATTACATTTCTCTTCACTGACGCAAAACTATGGGCCAAACTTTATCTACATTGGTGGTGGTGGGCTTGATTCCCAAATTGGTCACCAGGGGAAGCATAGGTTTATTATCTATCATTTTCCTAGAAGCAGAAATGGCATTTGAGCATGTGTTTAGACTAACTGGTGAATTACATGTGTGTACGAATCAGAGAGGGATGCTCTCTTTCACTCTAGGAGAGATGCTCTCTGTCACCCTCAGAGGGATGCTCTCTGTCCCCCTCCGAGGGATGCTCTCTGTTGCCCTCCGAGGGATGCTCTCTGTCGCCCTTCGAGGGATGCTCTCTGTCGCCCTCCGAGGGATGCTCTCCGTCACCCTGGGAGGGATGCTCTCGGTCACCCTGGGAGGGATGCTCTCGGTCACCCTGGGAGGGATGCTCTCTGTCACCCTGGGAGGGATGCTCTCTGTCCCCCTGGGAGGGATGCTCTCTGTCCCCCTCCGAGGGATGCTCTCTGTCCCCCTCCGAGGGATGCTCTCTGTCCCCCTCCGAGGGATGCTCTCTGTCGCCCTCAGATTTGTTTCAGATTGTTTCAGATTTGTACCGCGCTGGGAATCGACTCCCGAAGGAGTATCTCCGCGCCTCTGGCGTCATCTTTGAACAGAGCAGGTCCTGCAAAGTATGGATATTACAATATTACAATGAGGTATAAAACTAATATTGGAAGAAAAAAGTTTTTAGTTTCTTCCTAAAAGGAAGATGATCCCTACATTGTCTGATCTCTCTGGGGAGAATGTTCCACAGCCTCGGGCCAGCCACTGACAAGGCCCTACCCCCTTGCCTTGCCTTCTTAATCCTAGGAACACATAGGAGTTCTAGATCTCCTGATCTAAGAGATCGGGAGGGAACGTAGGCATTAAATATTTTTGTCAGGTATTCAGGGCCTTTCCCTGTAAGGCACTTATGGATGACACAACATGTCTTAAACAGTACTCTCTGTTTCACTGAGAGCCAGTGAAGCTTAGTTAACAGAGGTTTAGATGGAGTACGTGCAGGGACATTAAGGACAAGGCGTGCAGCAGTGTTTTGTACAACCTGCAATCTGGAGATGACCCCCTCGTTGGCAGCTAACAGCAATCCATTGCAGTAATCAAGCCTGCTCAGCACAAGCGCCTGTACCAAGGTTTTTCTAGTGGTGTCAGGGAGCAGGGGGAACACTCTACGGAGAAGCCCAATGACATGGAAACAGGAGCCAACCACTTGGTTTCCATGTTGTTTCAATGAAAGCTCCTGATCCAGTTTTACTCCAAGATTTTTCACACATTGTTTGGGTTCAGGGACTGGGCCTAGATCTTGCGGCCACCAGTCAGGAGTCCACAGGCATTTGGCTTCCCCAAAGAGCATCACCTCCGTTTTGGAAACGTTGCATTGTAAATAGTTTGAGGCCATCCAATGGGCCACTTCTTTCATACCCCGGGCAAAGGAGTTTTGCACTTCAGATGTCAGAGTTTTAAACGGAAAGAGGAGTTGAGTATCGTCGGCATACGATACTGGGATAAAGCCGTGAGATCTCATGATGTTCGCCAGGGGGGCCACATAGATATTAAATAAAGTGGGGCTCAAACATGAGCCCTGTGGCACCCCCTTGGAGATCTCCAGCTCCTCTGACCGATACGTCCCCATGGTGACACTTTGGGTACGGTTAGTGAGAAAGCTCCTTAACCAGGCCAGCACTCTGCCTCCCAGGCCGATGTCAATTAGTCTGGAGGTCATGATGTCATGCGACACCGTGTCAAACGCCGCTGACAAATCTAAAAGCACCAGGATAGCGGAAAAGCCTGCATCCTGGAGCATGCGAAGATTGTCAACGACGGACAACAGGGCAGTCTCAGTGCTGTGCCTAGGTCTAAACCCCGACTGGGAGGGATTCAACCCCCCTGCACTCTCAATGAAATTTGATAAGTGCCGATTGACAAACTTCTCCGTCAGTTTTCCAAAATATGGAAGGAGTGAAATAGGTCTTAAGTTTGTCAATTCAGTCCAGGGGATGGTGTTATTTTTCCTGAGGGGTTTTACCAGTGCCCGTTTCCAATCTAAGGGGACTTCCCCTGTACTCAGGGACAAGTTGATCACCTGCTGGATTCCTGTGGCCAAAACATCAGCCACGGATGGCATAATGCGTGCCGGGATGATGTCAGAGGGGCACCCGCTCTTTGTCTGGTTGATCAGAGTAATTACCTCCTCTGTTGTTATAGGAGGGAATTCTGTCATCTTATTAGGGTGGATAATATCCATTTGTACTCCCGTGGCTAGGTGGGCCATGTTGTCCACTATGTTCTTATCTTTGGTAGCTATTATTTTATCATATATACCCTTGATCTTGTTATCAAAAAATTGGGATATATTGTCACAGAGTTCCTTGGAAGCTATCTCAATGGTCTCACAGGCGGCAGGTTTAGTGAAGGTTTGTAGAACTTGATACAAAATCCTTGCATTATTTCCTGCTGCTGATAGTTGTGCTGCTATGTGTTGTTTTCGTGCAGCGCGGATGGCTTTGTAGTAGATATTTTGAGAGGTGTTATAATTCACCCTATCCTCTGCCTTGTGAGTTCCCCTCCAGAGTTTTTCTAATTTTCTGGTAGTTAATTTTAATAATCTTAGGTCCTCCGTGAACCATACTTCTTGTTTAGAGGCAGGTCGAGATTTAAAAGTTCTCAAAGGTATAACCTCCTCTATGGCCACTGTCACAGCTTCCTCAAAGTTACATAACGCAGTGGTTACGTTGGCTGTACATTTGCCACAACTGGGTTCTATGTATTTCCCCCTAAAACCATCTGATGTCAGTTTGTGCCAGGGTCTCCTGGTATCTGCCATCACCCTCTGAGTGGGTTGCGGTTTGTGATCAATGCTAGTATAAAATGTGATGATGGAATGGTCTGTCCATTCCACCTGAATGGGAGGTGTACATATTATAGCAATTGAATTAGACAACACCAAGTCCAAAGTATGGCCTGCCCGGTGTGTTGGTCCCTGATTGATCTTTTTAAGCCCCAAAGTGTCTAGGTCTGTCAATAGGGTCATGGCCTCAACACAGTTATCTAGTTCGCTATGGGTGTTGAAATCCCCTACCAAAAGAAAGTCTGAGTTCTCCTGTACATATGGTGCCAGGGCCTCAACCAGCAGTATGGAGAAGTTTTCACATGGGCCTGGGGGGCGATAAACTACCGCTCCCTTTCTATTTTCTTTAGAGCTAGAGTTAAGTCTAAAAATTAAAAGTTCCATTTGGGGAGTACACACTGTCTCAATGATAGTAACATCTAGCTCCTGCTTAAATACAATGGCTAGCCCTCCTCCAGTTTTAATGGGCCGATCCGATCTCACCATCTTATAACCTAGTGGGACTCCCAGCGTAATAGCCGGTGTGGTATGTGGCTTCAGCCATGTTTCTGTTAGAAAGCACAGGTGTGGACTCTCAGATGTTATGAGGTCCCATACCTGTGTAGCATGTTTAGCTAGGGAGCGGATATTACATAGTATGTTTTTACAGTCTAAAGATGGGTCCTTTAGTGGGATGTCAGTCAGCCCTCTATGATGTGAAATGGGGGTCAAAATCCGTCTTTCAGGCAGGTGAGTTGTAGAATCAGAACAGATGGAAAATTGTTCCTGACATTCTAAACATGAAAAGGGCCCCTCCAGATTGCAACCCACCTTATAGGTGCATGATATGGGAGCGTACCTGTTAATTTCCAATAGTGCCTGCCGGCTGTATGCTAGCCTACTACTGGGGGACATGTGCTGGCGAATAAAGTGATCCCCCATAGCCCCGGCCCCTAGCCCCTGGTCCCGTCCTGTCGCGGACGGGCGCAGACGGGCTAGTCTTTGGCTCGTCTTAGGCGCAGGAGTAGGCGCAACCCTGCGCGTCAACGCTGCGCGTTGAGCCGACAAGTTGCTTTATGTCCCTCAAGTAGGGGAGAGCTAGAGCGCTAACCTCTCGCCTCCCTGCGTGTGTCTGGCTCTGCCCCACCTTCCGCCCCCGTGATAGGCTGAGGTGACGGACCAGGCGTGCAGGCACAGGTTAGGCTGATGACATGAGCAGATCCCTCAATGCGTGCAAGTAAGTGTACACAAACACCACAGTGTGTCACTAATAAAACAACAACGTTTCAGCTATTTAAAAATGCGATTTTAAGGTGTAACCTATGAATAAAATCCGATCAGTTTAAAGGCTCGAGGAGCCGTTTTTACATAAAACAATGCGGAGCACTGTGCTCAATTAAGGCGCCAAGCGGAGTCGAGAGGAAGCTGCCACCGTCCCCCTTACCGCGAATTCCGGTGCCTCCTCGCTACCTTTATGTCCCTCAAGTAGGGGAGAGCTAGAGCGCTAACCGCTCGCCTCCCTGCGTGTGTCTGGCTCTGCCCCACCTTCCGCCCCCGTGATAGGCTGAGGTGACGGACCAGGCGTGCAGGCACAGGTTAGGCTGATGACATGAGCAGATCCCTCAATGCGTGCAAGTAAGTGTACACAAACACCACAGTGTGTCACTAATAAAACAACAACGTTTCAGCTATTTAAAAATGCGATTTTAAGGTGTAAACTATGAATAAAATCTGATCAGTTTAAAGGCTCGAGGAGCCGTTTTTACATAAAACAATGCCTCCGAGGGATGCTCTCTGTCACCCTCCGAGGGATGCTCTCTGTCCCCCTCCGAGGGATGCTCTCTGTCCCCCTCCGAGGGATGCTCTCTGTCCCCCTCCGAGGGATGCTCTCTGTCCCCCTCCGAGGGATGCTCTCTGTCGCCCTCCGAGGGATGCTCTCTGTCACCCTCCGAGGGATGCTCTCTGTCACCCTGGGAGGGATGCTCTCTGTTGCCCTCCCAGGGTTGCTCTCGGTCAACCTTGGATGGATGTCCTGGATATTCTCTGTCACCATCATCTAGTGCCCTTTATATGTAGCTACCACTCGGAAAGCTTCTTGGCTGTAAACTAATCAAACTATTTTAGCAGAGCATCGCTGTTAAAGTGACAGCGTATGACCACAATAAGGAGATTTATACCTCTAATCCCATCCTAAACCATATTGTTGAGGAATTTGGTTGCTGTTCAGGGTGTCAAGTTAATACAGTCATAAATCAAATTTCTTTGGCTGGCGGGCAGCAAGTTGCGGACATTCATTTTGCACACTCTGTAATATAACCAAGGGTTACCCGTCATATTAAATTGTCACTATTCTTCAAACTAAAGAGTTTTCTGTGTCAATCTCTATCTTTATCTGGAGTCACACAAAAACCTAAGTGAGCTGCCATTACCTATTCCAGATTCCTAGTTATATAGCTGTTCACCCTAACAATCGGTTTGGTGACCACCTACATCAAGAGAAAAGTAACCGCATTAGAACAGAAATGTTTTCAAATTTCTTAGAAAAGGAGAAATTGGTTTCTTTCCAATTCTCTCGGGTGTTGTCACTCATTAAGCTTTCCATTTGTATCTAACTTTTAACACATTTTGCTCCTTGGTCTTCATATATTATTTACTGTCACTGGAATTGCTTGGTGTGTTGCATTCTCCCTGTATATAAAATATGTAAATACATGGGTTATTAACTTGTATATCACACCGTAAACGGTCCCTGTACATTTCTCTGTTTGTATATTGAGCTGAGCTCACAGCATTAAGTGGGACAATGTAAATTATCCATGTCTCTATATTGTGTGCGGCTCAGAGTGTGTGGGGTCACTGTGCATTGACCCAGCCAGGAGATCATATGTGTTCCACTCATACATTTAATAATGCACACAAAACATGAATATGTCACTTCCTTCTTCTGTTTTATTTCCCAAACAGTATCTCACCTTCAGGAGTTCCCATGCCGGTGCCTCACACTTCTTTTCTATCTCCGTTATCAGGGCCTCGAGAGCGGTGATTTGATTGGACAGTTTGGTGATATTTGCATTTTCTATCATGGACATTTTCTTCTCCATCTCCTCCAGTCTTCTGTGCAGTGCTTGCTCATTTTCTTTCAGAAGCTGCCGCAGCTTTTCGAACTCAGATTCAATTTTATTCTTCTCAGTTTTTAGCTTTTTCTATCCGAAGCAAAGAAAAGTTGTTTAGATATTAAAAAGCTTCCTACAAGCCATCCTTAGAGTCTAAGTTCAGGATGAGTATGGTAGGGCGGATAGTTCCTTCAAAAATCAGACCACTAATGTGCTTTTCCTAATTTCGGAACTGCAATCTCTTACTACCTTGCCTTCTATCGTCTTCCATTTTTCTGCCCTCCCCCTTCCCTCAGACATCTCATGAACTGTAGAGAGGTCAGAATATGTGAAGCTGCAGATAAGCTCGATCCCTGGAGAGAGTGCAAGGAAGAGAAACCACCACAGGCAGAGACGCTCGATCCATGGAGCGAGTACAAGGAAGAGAACCCACTGCAGGCTGGGATGCTCGATCCATGGAGCGAGTGCAAGGAAGAGAACCCACTGCAGGCAGAGACGCTCGATCCATGGAGTGAGTGCAAGAAGAGAACCCACTGCAGGCAGAGACGCTCAATCCATGGAGCGAATGCAAGGAAGAGAACCCACTGCAGGCAGGGACGCTCGATTAATGGAACGAGAGCAAGGAAGAGAATCCACTACAGGCAGAGATGCTTGATCCATGGAGCGAGTGCAAGGAAGAGAACCTACTGGGGGCAGGGACGCTCGATCCATGGAGCGAGTGCAAGGAAAAGAACGCCCTTAGGCAGATATAGTCAAACACCCAGAGACAGGCTGAAGTAAAAGATGATGTAAAAGAAGTGGTGCCATGAAGTTTCAGCCCTTTGGGATGGAAGACACAAGATTTGGGAAGTGCGGACTGCCCCTGTCCTGCCAGCACAATGGATATGTTTGCCCGTTCAAAATCATAAATAATGTATGTGCATTCTGTTACAAAATGCAGAATTACCAGATTAATCAATGTTTCTGAAGGTAATTCAGCGATTTCTGTAGAAGATGAGTGAGGAGATTGGTCAGACATCTTGTCCTATTCTGAGATAAGAGGCTGTGCGTTATCAGGTGAGGTATGTCACACTGCAGCTTAGATCAGGAGCCTGTGTGTTCAATCCAATTAAATTTTCTTTATTCGGATACAAATATCCATAAAAGCACAGTTCAAACACCATCAACAGTAATACAATTCTTTGTTAAAAAGCACGGTACATAGAAGCTTTGGTTAACAGGAACTTAGATATAAAAAGACTACAATTGTGTACAACATTAAAAAGGGCATAATATAAGACAAAACTATCATAATTAAAATGTTCAAGTTGATAAGCAGATAACAGCGTTAAAATGTTAGCACATTAAAAGGGAGATGGACAGACATGTAGCAGCAACATCAGGTTGAAATAAAGTGCAATTGGTTATTAACAATATTAGCAGCATAGCTTAAGTGCAAGTACATGTTTAGGCTTTTAAGATTATCCGGCCTACAAGTATCGCTTTAATTGGTATTCAACTATGAAGATAGAAGTAACTGCATACAAAAGAACAATGCTATGTGTTCGAGTGCCCTTAATACATTCAAGATTGCTCACAGAAATACGTGAGCGGAATGCCGCTCTCAAAAACGAGCTGACACGGAAAATCAGATCGTCACTTTCAAATCTAAGTATGTGAAGGTGCGCTGTTCTGTAATCAGTATAATAAAATACGGAATCAAGTATTGTTTTGTGTACTCTCCGTAAAAGTTACAGGAAAATAAAAAATGTACTACTGTTTGATTGCTGCCGGTGCCACACGGGCAGGGCATTTGCTCAAGATTGATGTTAAATCCCAAAGGGAAGCAAAGTGAGTATTTTAAAGTGCCATCCCTAAGGCGAAAAATCAGGCTCCTCCCCCAACGTCCAATACTCTTCAGAAGGTATTTAGATGGCATATGCGTTTGAAGGCTATTTAACTCCAGGAGGGACGTATACCTAGCGACTAAAGTTTTAAAGCGCTCTGTGGCGTGTCTTTCGATGTTAGAAGATTCATTCAATGCTCCCTTAAGGACTCTTTTCTTCATACCCTCTAGTGCTAATGGGTTTAAGAAGATATGTTCAAGGTTCACGCTGGTTAGGCTTTTTCTAACAGCGAAAAGCCAGGGTATGGATCCTCCCTTGTCGCAATTAAGGCAGTCGACAATGATCTCCCTTGTTAAAGTTGCTGCTGGGTTTAGCCAGATTTTTAGCCAAAATATAGCGAGGCGTGACCTGATAAAATCTTCTATATAATACAATTTGAGTTCCTTATGACCTACATATTTCAGGGAGGAAATTTGCTCCCCTAGAAGTTTCCTGTAAAATGTATTTTACTCTTTAGATTGCACTGCAATTTATAAAACCCCAGACTTCAGCGCCATATGTGGCGGTGGGGATACACTGCGGTTTGTAGATCTTCAATAAGGGTAAAACTACCTCTCCCTGTTTTGGTTGAGGGAGACTTAGAATAGAGTTAGTTGCTTTTAAAAACTTACTTCTACTATGGGCAGCATGGGGTGCCCAAGATCCAGTGTCAGAAAATACTAAACTCAAATAGGGAAAAGTGTGGGTGCGTAGTAGGCGTTCATGACCTGAGGTTACTGAATTGATACAGTGTTTTTTTGGGCCAAAAGTCATTATAAAGGATTTCTTAAAATTGGTGCAAAGGTCTAGGTCTGCCATAAAGGACACGAAACCCCCAACTAAAGTGCATAATGCATTCGGAGTGTGGCCCATAAGGACCGCATCATCCGATATAAGAGCGCAAGTAGTACATTTCCATTGATTTTTGGTACGTCATTAGTGTGTTCTGACAGGGCATTTGCACTGGCTCCCAATACGAGAAAGGGTAAAATTCAAATCCCTATGTATCGCCCACAAATTGCTGCAGGGCACGGGGCCCCCCATACTGAAGAAACTAATACTACCCTACAAAGCCAACAGAACACTTCGCTAAAATGGCGAGCATTTGGTCATTGTGCCCAGAGTGAAAAAGGCACGCACAGGAGGAAGGCGATTCTCTGTTAACACAGCCAAACTGAGGAACTCCCTTCCACTGAAGTTACGGGCAGAACCCTGCCAACTTCGCTTTTGGAAACTTTTAAAAACCCACTTATTCCCTTAATCTGCTGCATTTGTTTCTCTGATTCCCGCCCCGGTCTTTTTGTTTAGGTTTAGCGCTGGGATGCTTCCGTGTAACTACACGCTCTATAAATCCTCATTCATTCATTCATTCATTCATCATGTAAAGAAAGAATCGGAGAGGGGCCAGTACACATCCCTGTCTGACCCCTCTAACAATAATGATGTCCCCTGAGACCTCCCCATCATTCCTGATCCTTACCCGCGCCTTCAAGCCCCTCTGCAAATGTGCCAAAAAGTAAACTAGAGTCTTGTCCAACCCGTAGTTTAAAAGGACCGACCACACGCCTGAACTGTTGACAAAATCGAACGCTGAGGTAAGGACCATGAAGGCCAAATAAATAGGTGACTTCTGTGCTATCGTATTCTTGCCAATAATAAGATTTAAATTAAGACACTGTTCGATTGTTCCCAATTTGCTTCTAAAACCCAGCTGGCACGGATTTCGAATTTGTTCCTTTTTGGCCCATGTCCGAATTTTGTTAAACGCGACCCTCCCTAGGATTTTAATGGTGTTGTCAATCAGAGAGATCGGTCTATAGCAGCTAGGATTAGATCGATCTCCTTTTTTAAAAATAGGCACGATAATGCTGGTAGACCAGGTGCTTGGAATAAAGGTGTTTGTTAAGTTGTTAAAAACATTACATAAAAGGGTTGCAGAGAAGTCCGGTTCATCTATACTACTATTATAAAGGAAGAACTTTGAGGCTTTGAGGCGGGTAAACTCAGGAACCACAGCGCCAATCCACACACCCACTACATCTTTGTAATCCTCAGGGTGTGCAGATGGACATATGCTATATAAAGTAAAAAAATACGTTATATTTAAAAAAAAATCCATAAAAAAAAAAAAATAGTCCCCGAGAAGTAGCGCCGGCCGCGACCTGCATGCTCACGTCAGGAGCGCGAGGAGGAGCGGCAGACATGGCGCGGGGGAGGAGCGGTGACGAGCGGCCGGTGAGGAGCAGCGGACCGGGTGGACATGGTTATTGATTAGGGCTTCATGTCGTATAGGCCGATTTCCAGTAAGTTCATCTTGGGTTACAAGTTATGTGGTTTCTTTTCTGCGAATTAGTGGGTTTAAAACTGGAAAATGTCCAAAGTCTTTTTGGTCCTGGACTGTTGGCAGGTTTGCGGCCCCGTACCCGGTCCCAGGCAAGCCAAGTACTTCACGGCCTTCTGTTCACCCGAATTTGGTTTCGTCTCTGCTTTCCAGGGCGGGCGGAGGGGAGAGAGCGGGCGCAGGACGGGTGAATCGGGCTTTCAGCAGCAGAAGAGGGAGTGAATAAATCTGCTGCTAAATGAACCCAGTTTGTTCGTAATCCATCATCAGAAAGAGACACTTCAATGCACTGCCTCTACCTGCAAAATAAACCCATTGTGTGTGATGCATGCGCCAATGTTCCGTTCCAGGCCAAGCGAAACAAAGCAAACAGCGCTCATCTGAGCCCCGTCTCCCTTCTGTTCTTGCGTCTGCCCTTGCAATCTCGAAGTCTGGGGGCCGCAGAGGGCAGGCCAGGGGTCGTAAGGGGCATGATGCCAACTGAATTCCAGGAACATGAGAGTTCGGGGCTGCTGGGGGATGCCGTTGTGTAGTGCCTCCCGCACACACACAACCCCTCACAGCAGACAGCGCCTCCCGGACTCATCTTGAGCGAGTTTGGGGTGCTGCTGCTGCCCGGGCGCCCAGTCTCTCAAGCAGTCGCACCCCCGGCCCTGCGTTCGGACAGTGCTTTAAAATACCAGAGGTAGAAGAACAAGAAATAATGCTTTAGCACAGTGGTGACTGAGGAACGCAGAGGAATGTTTAATCCATGGTGTAGACGTACAGGACGACACAGCACTTTATACTCCCACACAAGAGGGTGAAGTGAAGTGCTTTGTAACACAGGAACAGCAAGGAGACAAACCTGGAAGATAACCACATTGAAAGGTGTAGATGTGAGCTCCGTCTGCAGGACTTGTGCGCCCTCTCGTGGTAAAAAGATGTAATGCGCAGCGTGTGCACATAAGGAGGTAGTTACAGGGAGGATAAAACCAGCCAGACTTTGTGGGGATGCAGTGTGCAGCCTGACAACTTTACCCTCTGGATCCTGGTCCACCATCACATAGCACAGAAACTGACCGTCTACCACACCCGGCCTCAACACAGCACAGGAGGTGTTGAATGAATACGTCTTTATTGTATAAAATCTATATCTATCTATGCTACTATTATAAAGGAAGAACTTTGCACCTTTGAGGCGGGTAAACTCGGGAACCACAGTGCCAATCCACACACCCGATACATCATTGTAATGTCAGGGTGTGCAGATGGACATAGGCTATATAAAGTATAAAAATATTCGTTATTTAAAAAATTAGCATTAAATAAAAAAGTAGTCCCTTCAAAGTAGCGCCGGCCGCGACCTGCGTGCTGACGGGAGCGCGGGGAGGAGCGGCGTCCAGGGGCGCGAGGAGGAGCGGCGGACATGGCGCGGGGGAGGAGCGGTGACGAACGGCGGAATGGCGGTGAGGACCGGCGGACAGGCGGGAGGAGCGGCGGAGCGGTGAAATGAGGAGCGCGGGGGAGGAGCGGCGGCTGAGGTAAGGCTCCGGGCAGGCGGGGGTCGGGGCAGGCTGGGGGCGGGCGGGGGACGGGACGGGGCGGGGGGGGCACAGGATGCTTGATAATGTCGGAGCATGCGGGGGACGGGGCGGGTGGGGGACGTGACGGGTCGTGCGGGGGCCCGGGCTGCTTGCAATGTCGGGGCGGGCGGGGGGCCGGGCTGCTGCTGCACAATGTCGGGGCGGGCGGGGGTCCGGGAAGCCTGATTGCTCCCGGACAAGGTCGGGACGGGCTGCTAGTGTTTAATAAGATCAATAGAAAGGGGCTTTATTGCCTTCGCTTTGGTGTATGGCATCCTCAACTTCTGACACCGATATAAAAACACTAGTGACAGAAGGACTAATTGACGTGTTCATAGTCTAAGGCGGGACTCTGTAAATCCTAGCAAAATGTGCTTCCCTTGCTTCACTGGTTATGTTGCAGCTTAGGGGAGTACGGGTGGGGCCCAAGGATCTCATAGTTTTAACTGCTGCCCAGAAACAGTTTCCGTCATTAAGTGTAGCGGCACAGGCTAGGTTGACCCAACGTTCTTTTGAAAGCTCGTCTTTTCGTAGCCTGGCTGCTTCTTTGTAACAAGATCGTAATAATCTAATGAGAGTTACATCCCTGGGTGTAGCCGCTAATGCTACACGCAGTTCTCTATTTGCTCGCGAGCAGGTACTATTGAACCATCTAGGTTTCTCACTGGTGTTTAACGCTGGCTAGAGATCATTTGTTTGATACCAGCGCATAGGCTACTAAATGCCTCAATAATCTCTAGGTTAGGATCACTAATTGTGAAAACAAGTTTCAATGAGCAGTGGGTTTAATTTTATCATATTGGCAAAACGAGCTTTATTATCAATGCCCTTCCAAATTACTCTTATTTTGTCAATTGAGACCACTAAATTATTTGCCCCGGGCTCTTTAACGAGACTGGGTCTGGGAGAGAATCTGATTGGTGTTAAAATTGGATTATGGTCGCCCTGCGTGGTACACAAGACATCTGCCTTTACTAAAAGGTCCTCCAATGAGGCTGATAAGAAAAGGTAATCGATTGTAGAGAAACAACCCCTATAAGTGGGTATTAGGCAATTTTTGTTTTGATGTACATCAGCTATTTTCATCACGTTAATTAAATTGCAAATTGATAGGTGATCTAGTAGTTCCATCCCTCTTTTACATGGAGGCTCAGCGGCCAAGGGAATAGGAGTTGGGCCGTTGTCCTTAGGAAGTCTAGCGTTAAAATCACCACCCAGACACAATCCAGCCAATTTGTCATACACATTCTGATTTTGTAAATTAGCATATTAGGTAATGTTACAAAATCGTTATTATAAAAGATGATCAAACAAATTGACCCTCCTCGTGTGTAAATCATAGCTTGGAAGTTATCGTTCTTTGTCACAAGAGACTTTATGCTCCCGCCTGCGAGGATATTGATCCAGGTTGAGAGTCCACCTGATGGACGGCCTGCTTTAGGGCTAGGTACAGTACTGTTAAGGCATACAAAGCCTTCTAAGAATAGGTCCTTTGTTTCTTGGAACATTAGGATGTCGTATTTGTTGACTATATTGACCTCGTCTTTAGAGTGTAGCTTAGAGGCTAGCCCTGCAACGTTCCAACTAAGCACATGTAGATTTGAATCGTCTGATTCAGGGGTAGCATCGAGGAGAAGGTCTGAGGAGAGTCCATTGATAACAGATGCAGCAGGTGGTCAACGGGAAGACAGTCAATCCAGGCTTTCAAAGCTAGACAGAGCACAGAACCTGTTATGCATGGTGTGAGTGGGATAACAAAAGTATTTGGGTCCAGGGTTGGTTTATAGAAAAAAACCTAAGGGCAACGACAAAATGAAGGTTGGGAAATGGTTATTGAATTCCTGTACTGACAATAACAGTTTTACCAATGGGGTCATCTACAGTTATTAATGATGCAGTCCCCTTTAATATTCTTTTGTGAGGGTCCTACCCAGCCCACCCTGCGCCCATTAATATCTCACTGACATTTGCCAACCTTAGGCCTTTATGTTTAACTAGCCAGTCGGTGCTTTTATTCCGGAGTTGGTCCCAAGTCTCGGTTTGGTTTTTCCTTAAAGAGGGAACGCCTGCTGAGACTAGGACATAGGGCCATGCTGCAGGTGGTAAGTTGAGAACATCAATCCTTCTCTCTAAGGACGGCCCCATGTCATGGTTGTCGGAGATGAAGGTGGCACTCGGGGTGTTGGATTGCAAGGGGGCCAGAGTTGTGGGGTTGTGGGTAACAAAAGGGTTAGCTGAAGAGGTGTTGTATTGCAAACGATTGCTGTTATTAGTGCACATGGTGCATGTTAAAGGATTCTCACTGGGGATAGATTTGGTGAGTATACTATCTTTTTGTTTGCCGCACATTACACTAGCATTATTGGAAAGAAAGGGTATGGGATTTGCAGTTTGCTGTTGCGTATTTGAGTTCGCTACTCTAGAGGACTTTGTATTCTGAACCCCTCCGGTTTTGCTTGGGACTTTGGGTATACTTATATGTGTATTTGATTAATTTATCAAAGCCTCCAAGAGATCTAAGCGTTTCAAAAGGGTATTAAAAATGTTATCCACCAAGTTTTTCATACGTTCATAAACTGAGTCCACTATGGTGTTGTTAGATCTGGGGGTCTCTTGTTGGCACAGGTAAGTACTTGTGACAAATAGTGACCCTCTCCTCTAGTCAGGACAAGGGCATTACACTCCGAAAATAACCCCTGCTCACCCTCTAGACTGTGTGGCGCGAGCAGTCAAGGCTTATTTCAGAGGCGTTGTAAGTTAAAACAGTTGTGACCACATACAGTTACCCAGTGACAATAATACAAATGGACACCACACAGGTTTTATATAAAAAATAAGTAGACTTTATATAGAGTTACTGTTGCGTGCTAATCTAGGACCCTGATCGATACTGTGACCTTATGCCCCTATTCGGCTATAAATCCATTTATTCCCTATATTGGCATAACCGTTCAAGTGCAATATTCAGAAACTCGTCTCTGGCCTCACACGAACAGAGCCACATTCCAGAATAGCTCTCTCTGCCACTTCCTTTGCAACCAATTAGTGCAATGACATAGCAGAAGTTACTATTTGAGATTCCTAGATTAACACTCCGAGTTCTTCAACAAGATAAATACTCAGCAACCTGGAAATCCCCGCTTGCTGTGTTTTGATTAGTAATAGAACTCTAATGAGCACTGATAGACGATCACTGCCTAGTGACATCTTTATTGACGTCTTATGTCCAAAAACTTACGTCAAACAAGACACCTTTCAGGTATAAATATTACCAACATTGCCTTAAGCAAACGATGTCTCGTTGCTGTTGGGGAAGCTGATGCTGCCAGCTATCTCTCTGCTGCTGAAGAAGCTGTCATGCTGATGATACCATAGCTGCTATCGCTACTGCTATCGCTGCTAACTAGCGAACGATGGTGTGGTGAACTTAGGAGCTGAACAGCCGTCCCCTGCAAGAGCCCAGCAGATGCAAGCTGCCCGCGGACGCTGCCCCTCCTCCTCGACGCGCTGAGAAGAGACGCTGCCTTTCTCCTGCAGAGAAATCCAGCTCCGGCATTTCTAGTCTACCCTTGCGGGTGACTGGGATATCGAGCCCTGAAGGAGATACGAGACCTCCATCATTCTATTCCAGAGGTATGGTGTTGACTAAACCCTTAGAGAGAATTCTTGAAGCAAACCTTGGCAAACCCAACTTAACTTAAAGCTACTTACTTACTCCCCTCCCAAGTATTAGGCTTAGGTCAAGTACACTGGGGTAGGCGTAGTTAGAAGCACCAGTTGAGTATTTTAGCCTAATGTATATATGAATGTATATATGTTTTATTCCTTTAAAACCATTGTATGGCTAAGAAACCATATCAATGCTTTTACAGTATTATTTCGCAATACTTATCTTACTGTACGTACTTTTTATAATAACAAGTCTTGCAATTGTGGCAATTCATTTCTCTTGTATGAGAAGAAAGACTGTTCAATAAATGTTACCTTTTATTGACAACGCCCGTCTCTCTATTCTCTACATATTGTGAAAGTAAACTGCACCAACCTGACTGAGTAAAATAACTGTCTATTGTTTCACACGACCCTAGAGATTGACTCTTGATCTGAGGAGCAAAGTTGTCATGTTGCACGGTTGTTGGAAAACTGAATCCCTTCTTGGCTGTGCCAGGGAAGCTGATCACTTCCTATTTCAGTCAAGAAAGTTTCCAGTGACCTCTGAGCTAGTTGGTAACAAACCCAATTAAGTTTAGCATAGTCAGTGGAGGCCTGGAAGATCCGCACTTCTACGTCGATACTATTGTTTATGTTATTCCAATGCGCAGGGCCTATTGGGAAAATAGGAACTACACTACATGGCGCCCAACGTTTGGTAAGGCGATAAACTAACGCAAGACGTTAGAGTAACTCAGTCGTGCATATTTCACACAGACCCCTTTCTCCCGTAAATACTCCAATAGACGTCTGGAGTGGGTGAAAGGTTAAAATCCGCCCGACCTTAGTAGGAAGAGATTCCTATGTAAAGCTCTGGTTTATTCAACGTTGAAGGATACAGTGTTCCAAAATATTGTGCACCTAATCTTTGTCTCCTTGGAGACCTGCTCTGCAAAAACTTTTCTGACAATAAAATGTCAGACTTAGAAAACGGAACCACTGGGTGAGCAGCAGATACGACTCAGCAGGGTCCCGACACTACTACTGACCCGGATGTAATTATCATCCCGGTACATTTAAGAAAATCTATAACGTTAAAACTTATAGAAAACGGACTGACTCCACAAGGTGGTACAGTAATTTTCGTGATAGAGGCACACGAATATCGGCAGACAGAGGTATTCTATTCATGGATAAACTTTCCAGCGGCAAACGCTAGAACAAAAGAGTTTCACTATTACAAAATAGAGAAACCACCGGATGAGCACGCTCCTTTCGAGGAGACTGAAATCCCACTAAAATTCCAAGAGCACCTGCTCTGGTTTAATGGCGCCCTAAAACATAATGATCATATTACCAGGCTCGGTCCACTAGGTAGACCAGGAGCAACGTGGCCGGTTCTAGCCAGCTACACACCACATCCGGACATTGCAAAAATGTCTAGAGAAGAGCTGTTAGTACAGCTAAAAACACTTATAAAAATACATAGGCAATTAGTCCAATATGTAATGCGGACTGCAACAGTCCAGCCAGCTGTTAATGTACCACAGCTGACCCCTCATCAGGGGAACACTAATAAAATTACACCACAGAACATACAGTCATGTCTTGGTAAAACACCCATAAAACGGGAACAAATTCCTTTCTGGTTAGCACAGAAAATCACTCAAATAGAGGCAGTATTTCCGGATACTACCCCTATTGAGAAACACAGAATCTTGACCATCTGCCTTCCTATGGGAATCGCATCACACATAGAGGACTGTGACACTTGGGGTACAGTCTTTGCTTCCATTTACACAAAAACACATGGTGTTCCGTCTATGGCGGTAATACCGGATGTGCTAAAACAGATTCAGAATGAATACGGTCCAGAGCCCGCTTTAACTCTTGGTATGAAATTACTGAAAGACTTCAAGCAGGTCTCGGCTATATTATTAGCCAACATAAAGGGAGAAGCAGCATCTGTGGCGATCCGCCAGAAGTTGAAGGAAACAGATATAACAGATCAGCCAGTTGAGTGTTGTACATAGCTTTTCCCTTTCAGCCCTCTCCCTGCTTGCCCTAGCCCCAACCTTCTAGACTGCTTACATGGTTCTCTCTGTCTCACCTTCTGTCATTCCATTCTGTGGCAGTTTCTCCCTGGCCAGATGAGGATACGGTCCTGTTACTTTTCTGTCTGCTGTATTAAACGACTTACCTGCCACCTTACCGGATTTGGTGTCTTCTTTCCGTTTACAACATTTTGGCGACTTCTGGACGGGAGCATCTGGCCAAATGCTGCTACAGCCTATGAAAAGACAAACAGAACAGTGATCCGTTCCTCGACGAACCCACGAGTGTCAGCGCTTTGAATCCTCGACGACTTCTTCTCCTGCAACTGTCGGATGTCGAGATTTTCCGGATTTTACTTCCTCTTTCAGCGTTTTTGCCTCTGTGGTTGCTACCGACAACGTCACCTGACAACCAAGCCTGAGGTGCGTAGCAACCGAATCCAACGTCGCATTTGTATCTTGCGTAGCCATAGCAACTGTCTTGCTAATTTCTGCTACCGCGAGTGGTGTCTCGTGCCTGGACTACGCATTACCGCATCGCGTACCTGCTAGATTACTGCACTTCCGGACGCCACGCGTTGTCTACGTAAGGTCATTGACGTGACCTTCGTGACGACATACGCTGGCGGCCATCTTTGTTTACTTCTGCAGTCCGATGCGAACAGTTCATCAGTCCGATGCGAGCAGTTCTTCACTAAAGGATTACGCGATCACATTTAAGGTCGTTGGCACGCAACAGTTTTACTACTCAAGTAAGCACGTTATTTAATACTTTTAACGCCTGGAAGTGTAGCGCTGAGCTTATTTGTTGGACAAAGTCTTCAGTTCCAAAAAACGGATTTTTGTACATGAACTGTACTTACTCTGAGACATCGTTATTACATGTACCTTTTGTATTGAGAGTTCAGTATCCCGTGGTCAATATTCATTATAATGGCGCAATCTATAAATATTGCTCTTCCTCCTCAGTTCCTGAGTGAACCTGGCAATCCTTCCACACCTTGGGAGGACTGGGTTATTATGTTCAATGACTACATTGAAGCCTTGGATGGGGAGGGTTTCTCTGCCAAACGTAAGAAAGCCATCTTGATGACCACATTAGGCAAAGAGGGACAAAGACTTTTTAAATATTTACCTCAGGTTCTCTCTGCCACGTCACAACCTTTGGACGAATTTGAAGAAGCTATTGCCAGACTGGAGAACAGATTTGGAAGGGAGGAAAACCTAATTCTTCAACGGTATAGGTTTTACAAGAACAAACAACTTGAGGGCGAAAGTATCGATGAATTTGTTGCTCGCCTTCGTGAGTTGTCAGTCAAATGCAACTTTGGCCAAATGGCTGACGAGCATATTAGAGACCAATTGGTTGTACAGGTCAACAATAGGAAAATCCAGGAGCGCTTGTGGGCTGCTAAGAACCCCACTCTCAAAGTAGCAATCGAACTTGCTAAAGTGGTTGAGGAGAGCGAAAAATGTATTAAGGAGTTATCAAAATGTGGTTCTGACACCAAAGTTGCTGAAGTTTCTCATAAATTGGTGAATAGTGATATCAGGGATGACGAAGCTGCTGCTGTTGCGATTGTTAGAAAGAAAGGTTATGTGTTACAAAAGAAAAATATGTCTCAACAGTCGTTCAGTAGACCACAGTCACAACCTGGTAGCAAGTTTGTGTCTAAAATGTGCTCTAGATGTGGGAGTTACTCCCATTCTTCCGATGCAAAGTTTTGTTTCGCTAATAACAAAGAATGTTTAAAATGTGGTAAAATAGGCCATTTCGCAAAGGTATGTAAGAATAGAACCAATCAGAGGGTTACTGTGGTATGCGACTACAATGAGTTGAAGCGTGATGTCAACAAAATATTGATTTTGTATGATTCGGTGTGTGCATGCGATGAGAAGAGAGAGCGTATTATTAAAGCAAAGTTTTTGATCGATGGGAAAAAGGTTGACTTGATGGTTGACACTGGGTCCAAGTGGACTATCATTCCCTCGTCTATGTTGCATGAGGTTTGGGGTAACAAGGATTTGGAAGAGTGTGATATCTTTCCATCCGGATACCAGGGCGAAAAAATCAACCTCCTTGGTTACTTCAATGCCATGATTGTTTTCAAGAACAGGTCAACCCAGGGCAAGATTTATGTGTCTGTGGATGGTCCCGCAATACTGGGTCGTTCTCATCAGTACGACCTACACATTATTGTTAATCCCAGAGCTGATGAACCCGTTCTTGTTGTGGATGATTGTTACATTGATGACATACTTGCCAGTCATAGTCAGGTTTTTCGTGAGGAACTGGGTGAGCTACAAGGGTACACACACAGGATACTGTTAAAGGAGGGCAGTATTCCTGTACAGCACAAAGCGCGGCGTGTTCCTTTTGCCTTGCGGGCTGAGGTTAAGGCTGTTCTTGATGAGATGTTACAGGGAGGTATCATCGAACCGATTGAAGCCTCCCCATGGGTTTCTCCCGTAGTTATCTCGCAGAAACCTGACAACAAGATTCGTTTCTGTGTTGACCTACGCTCTTTGAATAAATGTGTGGTGGCCGATGTTTTCCCTTTACCCAATATAGGCGAATTAGTGTCCACCCTTAAAGGAGCTAGGTTTTTCAGCAAACTAGACCTTAAGCACGCCTATCACCAGATTCGTCTGGATGATAGCTCCAAACATCTTACAGCTTTTATCACGGGCGAGGGAACTTTCCAGTTTACCCGCTTACCTTTTGGCCTAATCTCCGCTGCCAGTGTTTTCCAGCGCATGGTTTCTGAAGTGTTCAAAGGGCTAGATAAAATTATCTTCTTCCAAGATGACATTCTCATCTTTGGCAATACATTGGAGGAGCACAATGATGTTTTACGCAGTGCTTTAGGGAGAATTGTAGATGCTGGTCTCACGTTGCGCCGAGAGAAATGTGCGTTTTTGGTTGAGGAGGTTGAATATTTGGGTTTCTGTCTTTCTGCTGAGGGTGTAAGACCTAAGAAAAATCTTTTAGAAGCTATTGAGCTGGCACCTCCTCCTGTAGATAAAGAACAACTCAGGTCCTTCATGGGGCTAATTGAGTTTTATTCTAAGTTTGTCAAAGATTTTTCCTCGAAGACTGCTCCCTTAAGAATTTTATTAAAGAAAGGAGTCAAGTTCTCTTGGACGAGTGAGCAAGAGTCTTGCTTTAACTGCATCAAATCTGAACTTAAGTCCTCAGGTGTTCTCACTCCTTTTGATATTAGACGTCCTTCTATTCTGATGGTTGACGCAAGTGGTGTTGGTCTTGGAGCTGTTCTTCTTCAGAAACATGAGTGTGGCGAAAAAACTATCGCTTTTGCCTCGAAACCTCTGTCGTCCTCTGAGGTCAACTATTCTGTTATCGAGCGAGAAGCTCTTGCGGCTGCGTGGGGGGTTAACTACTTTAGAACATATCTGTGGGGTTCTCGGTTTGTTCTTCGCACAGATCACAAACCCCTTGTAAATGTTTTAGCACCTGGTGGTACAGGCAAGGGCTCCCCTAGATTGGCCAGGTTGGCTTCTCGCCTTCAGGATTACCAGTTTGAGGTCGAATTTGTTCACGGTTGGAGGAATGTGCAAGCCGACTGTTTGTCGCGCCTCCCGGTTTCTTCCCCTAAACCCGGGGGTTACTTGAGTGAACAGTGTGATGACAAAGCTGTTGCCTCCTTACATGATGTCGTGTCTTTGTGTGAGAGTTCCTTTTCAGCTGAGGAGTGGTCCAAGGGTATGGATGAAGATCATGTTTTGAAAGCTGTTGTTAATCTTGTTCTCAAGGGGGCAAGAAGAGAAAGTACCTTAGAACCAGCTGTCAGACCCTTTCTTAAAGTTGTTAATGAGTTGTCCGTGTTCGGGAAAAACGTACTCATGAGGGGTGATCGCTACGTTCCTCCAAGCTCTTTGAGGGGAAAGATCCTCAGTTTAGCTCATGAGGGCCATTTGGGCCAAACTCTTACTCAGCGGCGTGTAAAGGAAAACTTTTGGTGGCCCTCAATCGACAGCGATGCTGTAGATTGTGTGGTCAAATGCTCCTTGTGCATGGAAGGGGAGAAGCGTCTCAAAGTTATTGGTTCCCAATCTGTTGGCAACATTTCCTTTAAAAGCTTGCCTTGGCATACAATATGCTTGGATTTCATTGGCCCGATGTGTGAACTACCATTAAATCAACGTTTTGCTGTGGTTGTTGTTGACTGCTTTTCCAAGTGGTTGACTGTACGTTTCATGAAGGAGATCACAACTGACTCCACTATTCTTTTCCTCAAGTCTGTTTTTGTGAATGAGGGTTACCCTTCAGTTCTAATTACGGATAACGGCACCCAGCTCACCTCTACCAAAATGGCCTGTTTCTTGCGTGAATGTGGTATATCTCATCACCGCACCTGTCTTTATAATCCCGAAAGCAATGGTCTGTGTGAAAGGGTCAATCGTCTGGTCAAGGGTGTGATACAAATGTCAGTTGCTAGCGGGTGTTTTTCTGACGAGCGTGTGCAAGAGCTGGTTTGGGCTTACCGCTCAACGCCCCATGGGCAATCTGAAAAATCCCCTTTTGAACTGATGCGTGGGCGTTCCCCTGTGTCCAGGCTAACTCCTTCCTGGTTGAGAGATGATGGTAAGCTTTCTCCTCCTTCAAATGCTTCCCTTCTTCCCATATCCACTGGTGATTTGGTTAAGGTCAAGCCGGGTCGCTGCTCTAAGGGCCTCTCTAAGTTCAGTGGTCCCTTCCGGGTTAAGAAGGCTTTTCCTCATTTCGTTCTACTTGAAAATGGTGCTAAGTGGAACTACAGAAGGGTTGCCTTATATCAGAAGGAAGTCCCCAATGCCCAAAATTCAAATCTCTATTCTTCTGAGACAGGCTGCAGTGGCTATATGTTGTCTGCTCGACGGGATTCTGATTTGTGTGGCTCACCTGCTGTACGGGGGGAGGTGGGTGGTGGCGATGCTCCTTCATCTGTGTGTGATGATGTGCTTGGGAGTTCTGATACTACTTCTGGTGTTCCTTCTTCCAATGTCTGCTCAAGGTGTCCTCGTTCCCGCCATCCTCCAGCTTACCTGAGTGACTATGTTCAATAATGTTTGTTACTGATATTTTGCTCTTTCTTTCTCTCATTTTTGTTTTGTATCCAAAGGGGGGAGATGTGTTGTACATAGCTTTTCCCTTTCAGCCCTCTCCCTGCTTGCCCTAGCCCCAACCTTCTAGACTGCTTACATGGTTCTCTCTGTCTCACCTTCTGTCATTCCATTCTGTGGCAGTTTCTCCCTGGCCAGATGAGGATACGGTCCTGTTACTTTTCTGTCTGCTGTATTAAACGACTTACCTGCCACCTTACCGGATTTGGTGTCTTCTTTCCGTTTACAACATTGAGCTTGCCAAAATCATAGAAAAATGCTATGAAGAATTAGGTAGAGACAGCTTGGGTGGAAAACCAGTAAAGCCCCAACTGCTCGAAAATCCTGAAAAATTATTTATTAAAAATAATTGAAACACTCCTAAAAAGAGCTGGGATGTAAATAAACAATCCACTCCCAAGGAAAAAGTTTTCCAGTCCAGAGGAAGGTCTCCTCGACGGAGGGAAAGAACTCCGACTCGAGAACACCAGTCTCCCCAGAGGGAGCCCTCTGAGAAAAGATATAACCTTAGAAATAGGGATAATTTGAAAAAACCTGATAGATATCAAAGTATTGATATACGCCCCTCTCGATCTTTTTCGCAGAAATCGGAAAGAAGAGGACGGTCAGACCCAGGAGAGCACACCAAGTCCAAAGACAAGGAACCTGCTCAGAGTAAAAAATCTCAATTTCCAAAAAAGAAGGTAGCCAGTATTAGAGTAATCAACCATGCCGAGAATACTGAGGACACAGTTGAAAAACGGGGAGTGGGCACAGACAATGCTAGACAGTGCAGCAGAAATCAGTATAGCCCGCAAGATCCTGATGAGTCATCTGGAGACAGTGGACACAAATGAACACATTCAGGTTGAAACTGCCGACACCAGACTTAGCGAGCCCCATAAAATATACGAAATAACATTGCGTATTGAGGGTGATAAGACTAGGAAAATAAAGGGTCTATTTTGGGACAAACTCTCAAAAGGCTATGATATTCTGTTAGCTGAAAAAGATTGGCCCCCAGAGTTTGTCAGGGAGTGCCCTCGTGGCGAAGAAATGATTATGCCTGCCTTCTCGAATCACATTCCGATTCACAAAAAATATACATATGCAAGGAAATGGGCAGTAGCCCTGGCACCGGCATTATATAAAAATCATGTAGGATGGGATGAGGACTCTCCTCCCCACAAACTCCAGTTAAAAAGTGAACAAACTGCCCAACGGCAGTATCCCATTAAGCAAGAAGCTAAAAAACAAGTCAGGGAGATCTTAGATCAACTTGAATACCAGAGGGTGATTGAAACATGCACCTCTCAAATGAACAATCCTTTGTTTCCTGTCGCCAAGCCAGACAATTCATATCGTCTAGTTTTGGACTACAGACACCTTAATACATGTTGCAAAACATTTGCAGTACAACACTCGCATAGTGCAGCCCTAATGAATAACATAGTTAGGAAAAAATACAAAACGACATTAGACATTTCTAATGGTTTCTTTTGTCAAAACATTGCACCAGAAAGCAGATACTTGACCGCTTTCTCAGCATTTGGGTCGGAGAAAAATTTCTGTCGACTCCCACAGGGGTTCAAGAACAGCCCAGGACTATTCTCAGCTAGGGTAACCGAGTTACTACAAATATATGATGATGAGGCATTATCTTACGTAGATGATATCTATCTCACAGATGACGACTTGGATACTCACTTGAAAAGAGTGAACACCATTATACTTGGGTTCGCAGCAGAGGGTTACAAATTCAACTTTAAAAAGTCTCGAATTGCCCATCTGACAGTACTATTCTTAGGATACGAATTATCAAGTGAAGGAAAAAGCCTAGCGGACAACTTCTTAGAGAAGTGCGCTGTACTCCAAGCTCCAAAAACGCTGAAGAATTTACAATCCATACTAGGTTTTCTGAATTTCGGAAGAACATACATTCTAAATTACGCAGAGAGGGTTAAACCTCTCTACGAACTAATTAAACCTGATTTTAAACAAATCAATTGGACTCAAAAACACACAGAAATTTTGAAATCACTGCAAACAGACATGTTAGCTAAAACTAAATTAGGTACACGTGACAACACACGCGATCTTGTAATCCGAGTCATCCCAGGAGGATGCGGATTCACATACCTGACCTCTAATGAGGGAGAAAAGGTACCAATTTCAATTAAATCTCACTTGTACACACAAGTAGAAAAAACATTCAGTCACACAGAAAGAACTGTGAGAACAGTGCAAATTGCATTAGCAAATGAAAGAGAACTAGCACAAGGCAAACGGATTAATATCCTCACAGCGGAATCCGCCTTCGAGGCGCTATTCAGCCCAGTAAACCTGCCTACAGTGTCACTGGATCCGAAATGGATACAGTGTGTAGATTCTCTAGGAGCGGAAGATGTGAAATACTATTTCGCCCTGCAATTTGAAGAACTGAATTGTTTAGAATATGAAGAAGAATATCCTCTGCCAATCGAACTTCTGCCTCTCCCACAATACGCCTGTATAATCTATACAGATAGATTTGTACAGCATTTCAACGTAGAGAGCAAATCCTACGATGCAGCCTGTGCGATTGTTAAAGGTTGTTGGCTGTGCGGTAAATTCAGACCGAAAGTAACAAAAACTGAATCAGTAAGAAACTGTTCGGCTCAGAGAGCTGAAATCAGATGTTTAAAGATGGCGCTTGAAAATGCAGAATGTGAATTCCCCACACTTATAGTGTGCGATTCTCATTTTTGCGTCAACTCTTACAATAATAAACTGCAGAGCTGGATTGAAAACGATTACAAAGATGACACAGGTGCCACAATAAAGCATAAATTGCTCTGGAAACAGGTAGCTCTTTTACAGAAAGAACTACAAAAGACTCACGTGATACACGCACAGAGTCTTCAACGTGATGGCGTTCACGTTGCAGGGAATTCATTGGCTAATACAGCCACAGCGGAAGCAACTAAACCGGCTTCCGTAGTCACAAAAAAGCGTGCAGAAAAATACATAGACGGGGAAACCATGCTGGCAGTAAAAACGACCGTAAAAGGCGACTGTGCAGCACTGCCCGTGAACTATCCACTCAATTATGCATATGTAATCGATGCAAACTCCGTTCCTTTTGCTCGAATCCCTGGAGTGGGGTATAGGGTAATTCCAAACACGAACAGGATAATATTTCTAATAGCAGACGCACACATGGGTTTGGGTCCTAGGCACAGAAAGATCAAGGAATCCCTGACTGAATTACAATCAGTATACTGGTGGCCGGGAATGAGTGTACAACACCAAATATATGCAAACAACTGTGAAAACTGCAACAGGGATCGCAGTAGTGAACCATGCTACCGGCTACCAATCAGAAACAGCGTAACGCTGTCTACACCCCATCCTGCGTCCTATTAATCATTAAGGCTAAACACACTTAAAAAATGTGGCCTCCAGCGCTCGGCTGACGCTAGAACGGTTATAAAAGATCTGCGAGTCTTTATCGGCACATACGCAATTACCACGTTCCATTCTGACCAGGGTCCTGCTTTCAGCTCTCGAGCTTATAGGGGGGCCATGGCCAGCATGGGAATTGGGTTGCGGTATTCTTGTCTGTCGCACCCCGAAGGGAATAGTGTGGTAGAAAGAAAAAACCGGGACATAAAGCGATTTAAAACAGCGAAGGTATTAGGTTCAGGCGCTGGGTGGGTCAAACATTTAATAAGTGTCCAGACCAGTCTTAACAATTTGCCAAGAAAATCTCTAAAAGGTTTCAGCCCATACGAACTATTGTTCGGAATTAGAATGACAATTCAGGACTTAGATAGTCAGATATCAGTGGTACAAGAAAAAACAACAGGCTTTGACATCAAAGATCGTTTGGCTGGTTTACAGGAACTGAATGAAACAAGAAAATCCTTAAGCAACATAAAGTTAAAGCAACAGCCAGATACCACTGACGAGGCACCACAAGCAACAGCCCCAGCAAGGCCTGTCTGGATTGCAAAGATTGGGGATCTAGTCAGAGAAAAAATTGCGGTAAAGAAGGAATTTGGGCCTTCTTACAGAAAAGCAGTACCTGTTTTGGCAGTCACCGGAACAAGATCAGTAGTACTACCGCCCCTTGCTGGTAAAAAGGAGAACAGAGTTGTATCTATAGACCTGGTAAAACTACAAGCATGTGGCCTATAATCAACAGTAGGCCCAGTGGACTCCCAAGAAACAACAGAATACCCAAACTTGCAACAATCCAAGAGGTTCAAACTGAAAGACTAATCACATTCGATCAGCCTACAGTACACAGAGAAGGACTATGCAATAATGCCATGGGACTAGTGCCTCTTGAGACACAGATTGAAACAGTTCGTCAAGAAACACCAGTCTACAATAATGTGGCATCAGAAAGTGCTACCGAAAGACAGATTGAAAGAACAATCCCAACAATTGACAGAACTGCCTCTGGTTATTTCATCGACTTCGACAACTTTTCCGATGATCAAAGTAACCCCGAAGTGATGCCAGAAATAAAAATGACTTTTAAAGAAAATACAACAGGACTCCTTCAACAAATCAAAGAATTATATCTGGATTCACCGTTGATTGAGCATTGGATTATTTCAGGGGTATTTATACTCCTACTATGCCTAATTTTAGTTTTAATTTTAGGAAAGTTTATTATAATTGAATGGACACAGCAAGTCAGAACATCAACCTAGTCCTGAAACCACACAGATCATCCCACGTGAAGAAAAGAGAACTGTCAACAGTAAATGTCACAGCCATTCCAATACCCGGTGGGGTAGTATGGGAGAAAACTGACTATGAGATCTATGGTCCGGTCGAGATCCTGAAGTATCCTCATCAACTGAAGGTTTCCTTAAGTGACTTTGTAAAACTTAGTACATTCTCTGATGATTGGGACTTTAACAGTATTAATGACATGATGTCTGATTTAGTAATGTCAGCTAGATTCACAGAACATGATTATTTACAAGGTTCATCTAGTTATGAGCAGACATTCTGCTACACACATTATGGCGATCATTATTTGCATAAATCTGCACAGCCTAGAAATGTTTTTAAGTATAATCAATGGGAACATTGTGCTACACCACCTAAAAGCAGTTCTAAAACATTTTTTGAGAAATTCAAGTACTTCTCAGGGTTTAACACCAGTGATGCAGAAACGTTTTATTACAAACTGTTAGATAAAACAGGAATGAAAACAATGCTGACAAATTCTAAATTGATATATTCAGAAGCATTTTATGAAAAAATAATGACATTAGGTTTTGATTATTGGAAAAATAACATTGAAACAAAAACCATTTGGGGTACAAAAGATTGGCAGGTACAAGGCCTAGAAGCACTATTCAGAACCTGCATGATACCAGAACAAATGATGTTTTTAAATGACACAATTCACCAAACATCCTGTCTTGGCCTAGCTAAGATCAAAGACCTAAACGAACCGTCTATTCCGAAGCCAATACCTGATAATGCAACAACAGATATTGAGATAGACGTAACTAAAATTTTACATTTTAACAGAACACATCCTGATTGGAAAAAGTGGTTCATCTGGCCTACTGACACAAACAACTGTCAAGATAGATTCCTGAACAAAACACAGGGGTTAAAAATGACCAGACAAGACCCTAGATACTCCCAGAGACAACATCCAGGGATAGTAACAACATACAGTGTAGGGAAACTCTGCCTCGAATGGCTAGGATCATCCACACTGGCTGAAATTAAGCAACACTTGTCTTTACTAAAAGATGGTGCTGATTTGCGCGATTTTATTATGGGACCACGCAAACAGCGTCAAAAGCGTTTCATAGCGGCCAGCATCTATGCTGCGTACAACGAGGCTTGGAAAGTCACACAAATTGAAACAGCAGAAAAAATACGAGAAATTGATCGTATTAATTTGGAAAAATCACTTTCTGTAGTGGACAATGGGTTAATGACTCTGACCTCCAGAATATATTCGTTGGACAATATTGTATCTTCTGCCTTTGACATAATAGACAGAGACTTGCTAATGTTACAGCATGGCCAATCTCAATTACGTTCTATTGTACAATTAGGCTGGACGCTGCAAAATCTTCGTTCAGGCTATGTGCCTTGGCGTTTAATCAACACAACGTCATTGTTTTCCATTTTTAACCTTACTGATAAACAAATCAGTTTGGCACAGAAAGGAGCAGACTATACAATCCTGAGCATCGAAAAACTTGAGAGATTACCATTGACAATGTCAGAAAGTCCTGTCATTGAATGGATAATACACGGAATTATCACTATTCCGATAACAACTTTCCGATTTAAAAAGTGCCTTGAATACATACCTACTGGCCAGTATGAACGATTGGGTAAAGGATATGTTAAATCAGCATGGAAATTACCATACACACATTCATGCTATAAGGACAGCGACAAAAATGTATTTCTTAGTGGTGAAAATTGTAAACATTCACTAAGCGGTATACTTTTGTGTCAGGGTATTAATTTACACGGAGCCTGTGAAGGTATTTCTAACAACCTTTCATGCCACCAGCTTGTCACACCTGCAACTCAGATAGAGCCCTTCTTTATGCAACTCGCGAATGGGAGTTACATTCTAAGAACGGATCACAGATGTTGTGGCCTTGTTCCAGGGAAAAGTTATCTCGTAAGCGTAACTTCCATGGTCAAATGCTGTATGCAAGCATTGTTCCCGAGCGGGCCTGGAGACATAGAGACTCCCATCTGGCCTCGTCTGAATCTCTATTCTATACGAATTGATACATTAAGCAAAATGAAGTCTGTGCTTTTACAGACAACAGTGCCCATGACGACATCAAAAGAGACGTATGATCTCCTAGTTGCAAGGACAGCTACGGAGGTTCATGACCTTTTATCAACAAATTGCCCCGTGCATTTCGTAGAAATGTTGAGCCAACTCCTTAACATGTCTAGTGCCACAGGCATCCCAGGCATATTTAAGATGATTTTTACGGGACTGCTAACACCATTTCAAGCAATTCTGGGAATCGTTCCAAATTTTGTCCACTCTGTTTTTGGCGGCATACCCCTATTTTTGGGACTTGTAGCAGGGATTTTATTTTTGACCCTCCTGCTTCGTTATGGCAAGCCACAGCTCAGACATGACTCCTATGGGAATGGAAGAGACAATCCTAGCAATCCGCTACCGGGACAGAATAACTAGAGTCCTTGGATTGGCCAGGCTGAGAGATCTAAACATGACCTGGTTCCTTTCATTCAGACCGATATGGCAAAATTGCATCTTACCTGTACTACGATGTATGCTATGCGGAGATGAGTGCGTGTTGGACATCTGTCTTTCACTTCCATCAGCAGTACCAATGGATATCGATACTTTGCTAAGTCCGATAACGGCTCACGCATTGTGTTGTCCCCAGCGGCTACCAATCCTGATGACGGCATTCGTTGAGACTCCTGTGCTACGACTAGGTGGTAACAGTGGAGCGAGTGACAAAAGCAACATCACCCAGGTACGACCTTCTGTGAGCATTGCTGATCCTGACTTTGATGACAGCAATCATTCTCACACCTGCCAAGTTACAGCACTATCGAATTTGGTCGAACTGTCACCTGATTTTGTAGACCAATTCTTTGAGAGCCTGTCTGATATGATGTTCTCACCCGAACAGAAACAATAACTTTGGTGAAGCATTCCGACTCACAGAGTTCCCATGAACTCTGAATTCGGCCTTCAGTTTTGAACAACAAAAACTGCTAAAAGCGTTGGAACTCTAATTTCCCCGTTCAAGCAATAATTCTTTTGAATTGAACACTTTTTAATATTCACCCTTTTTTTGGCACGAAAAATTCTTTGCTTAAAGTAAAACTATTCATAGAGAACAGAAGCTTCAACTTCTATTTCTAAATACATCTAGAGACATAATAACTTTACACCAGCCTCTAGCACATTTTATTGCAATGCATTTATATGTGATGAAATTATCTTGCCCTTCTTCTGTTTCAGAGATATTTCATGTGTAATTCTTTTTGCATAATCGTTCATTGATTTCATATGCTATAATTTTTGAATGATTTCTATGCTTCAAAAACGTACAGTACCTAAATTTTCACGTATTACAAATACGCCTATTTCAAATGCATATATGTATTTTGGGGTGGGCAATGTTACACATGCATCTTATTGCTTTAGTTTTAGTAATTTGATGGACATGAATTTGTGGAGTGGGTGTTGCGTTCTAATCTAGGACCCTGATCGATACTGTGACCTTATGCCCCTATTCGGCTATAAATCCATTTATTCCCTATATTGGCATAACCGTTCAAGTGCAATATTCAGAAACTCGTCTCTGGCCTCACACGAACAGAGCCACATTCCAGAATAGCTCTCTCTGCCACTTCCTTTGCAACCAATTAGTGCAATGACATAGCAGAAGTTACTATCTGAGATTCCTAGATTAACACTCCGAGTTCTTCAACAAGATAAAAACTCAGCAACCAGGAAATCCCCGCTTGCTGTGTTTTGATTAGTAATAGAACTCTAATGAGCACTGATAGACGATCACTTCCTAGTGACATCTTTATTAACGTCTTATGTCCAAAAACTTACGTCAAACAAGACACCTTTCAGGTATAAATATTACCAACATTGCCTTAAGCAAACGCTGTCTCGTTGCTGTTGGTGAAGCTGATGCTGCCAGCTATCTCGCTGCTGCTGAAGAAGCTGTCATGCTGATGATACCATAGCTGCTATCGCTGCTAACTAGCGAACGATGGTGTGGTGAACTTAGGAGCTGAACAGCCGTCCCCTGCAAGAGCCCAGCAGATGCAAGCTGCCCGCGGACGCTGCCCCTCCTCCTCCTCTTCGACGCGCTGAGAAGAGACGCTGCCTTTCTCCTGCAGAGAAATCCAGCTCCGGAGTTTCTAGTCTACCCTTGCGGGTGACTGGGATATCGAGCCCTGAAGGAGATACCAGACCTCCATCATTCTATTCCAGAGGTATGGTGTTGACTAAACCCTTAGAGAGAATTCTTGAAGCAAACCTTGGCAAAACCAACTTAACTTAAAGCTACTTACTTACTCCCCTCCCAAGTATTAGGCTTAGGTCAGGTACACTGGGGTAGGCGTAGTTAGAAGCACCAGTTGAGTATTTTAGCCTAATGTATATATGAATGTATATATGTTTTATTCCTTTTAAACCATTGTATGGCTAAGAAACCATATCAATGCTTTTACAGTATTATTTCGCAATACTTATCTTACTGTACGTACTTTTTATAATAACAAGTCTTGCAATTGTGGCAATTCATTTATCTTGTATGAGAAGAAAGACTGTTCAATAAATGTTACCTTTTATTGACAACGCCCGTCTCTCTATTCTCTACATATTGTGAAAGTAAACTGCACCAACCTAACTGAGTAAAATAACTGTCTATTGTTTCACACGACCCTAGAGATTGACTCTTGATCTGAGGAGCAAAGTTGTCATGTTGCACGGTTGTTGGAAAACTGAATCCCTTCCTGGCTGTGCCAGGGAAGCTGATCACTTCCTATTTCAGTCAAGAAAGTTTCCAGTGACCTCTGAGCTAGTTGGTAACAAACCCAATTAAGTTTAGCATAGTCAGTGGAGGCCTGGAAGATCCGCACTTCTACGTCGATACTACTGTTTATGTTATTCCAATGCGCAGGGCCTATTGGAAAAATAGGAACTACACTACATTACCAAAAGACCATAAACAACAAAAATACACACTATGAATTTTTTAAGATGGTAGATTTAAGCTTAGTTCAGTTCAGTTCAGTTCTTAGATGCAACACTCTGCGTCAATGTACCTTAGGTTGCATTGCGCTTCCAAGACAAGCAATGTCGCAGCACTGGGAAATGCGGCAAAGTCAGGTGCAAAGAAATAAAGATGTGAAGATCTTCCAGATGCTGCACGCTTCTCGGTGATGTGAGAAACTCTCGGTTCGATGAGTGGACTGCAGCGTCGACATGCTTACGATGCGACGGCCACAGCTCCAGGGCCGACGCTCTTCTCCACGATGCGTGAAGCTTCTGCTCGATGCAACAACTACAGCGGCGTCATCCAAGATGCGGCAGCAGTAGCTCCGACGGCGGCGTGCTTCTTGGGGATGCGAGGTGCTTTTGGTCGATGCGGTGCAATGCGACATTTCCAGCGGCAACACCCTCCTACTTGAAAGTTGCGACAGCAGGCACAGTGACGACGACACGCTCCAACCTCGTTGCGAGATTCTTCTCCTGATGCAGGGCAGTGCAACAACCACATCGGCGACACCCTCCTTCTTCGGAGATGCGACGGCAGTAGCAGCGACGGCGACACGCTTCCTCTTCGTTGTGGCACGCTTCTCTCCGATGCGGGGCAGTGCGACAGTTTCAGTGGCGACACCCTCCTTCGGAGCTGCGACGGCAGGCACAGAGACGACGACACGCTTCTTCTCGTTGAGTAGCGCTTCCAGCTCCTTGCGACACGCCGTTCCTCAGAAGGCCCAAAACAGCAGTAGGAACTTCCACAAGAACTCTGGGGAGTGAAGTCTGTTGTCCCTGAGTCTTCAGCCGGAGGAAAGCTCTTTTCCAGGCCCTTGGAGATCCTTCACAAGTTGAACAAAGTACACAAAGTTCCTTTCTCCTTCCTTTGGCAATAAGGCAACCACTGCAGGCCAATCCCCCGAGCAGCACCTCAGCTTGGGAATAGTCTCTCCTCCGTTTCTTCAGGTTCCTCTCCTCAGTAAAGGTTTCTTCTTGTAGTCCAAAGTGATCTAATTTCATGGGACCAGGGTCCCAATATTTATACCCAGAAATCCTTTGTTCTCTGAGGGGAGAAGGGCCTTTGCCCAGTCCAAACCAGTTCTGAAGCACTCTGTTTACCAGACTTCTCCTTTCCTTTCACATTGCAGGGCAAGCACATCAGACGCCCCACAGGAGGTGGAGCCAGCATTGTGGAAGGCAAGTACAGTCCTGGAGCACTTTGTTTACAGGATTCTATTACAGGACCAGAGGCTTCAGATTATGCATCTCAATCTTTACTGCAAACATCACAGCAGCCAATAAAAATGCGTATTTTCATTAAATAACAGTAAACAACTACATTTCCCATCATGTCATGTACATAGGCACGCCCCCATAGTCCATATGAACCCCTTGCGTGCGGCCATCTTCCTCTTTCTTTGCTGCTCACTGTGAGAAGTTGGCCCGATATGCAGCGTTCGCTATTCTAGCGACCGCTATGTATCGTTCCAACGACCCTTATGGTGTTTGGTTGTAAGTCAACCTATAGACCAGCTATCCTAGTAGCGTGGATACGAGCAGTCTAAGGCTAAAGACTTGAGAGGGCGTGTTAAGCCAGCTGTTATACCATCACATACCCCTTGAACGCCAAGTGAAAGGACACCACACAAGTGTTATGAAAATAAACAGTATATTTATTAAGAATCACAACAGCCCTGTACTCTTTATGAGGACAGGGTACTAAGCACAAACAAAATCTCTTAGGAAAATACTTCAAGTGCACAATTAAAACAAGTGTCCGAGGACACGGAAAGTTTAAGGTCTCGGGCGGACCCGATAAGGCAAGTCGGAAGCGAGGGACTCAGGACCCTAGAGTAAAGAGGCTATGCAGGCACCGAAATGCCGAGTTACCTAGCCACGAGGGCTGCGGCTGCACAAGTCTTACAGGCGTCGGGGTCTTCGCTGACGAGCCAGGAGCCGGAAGAAAAGGAGTTGCTGGCCGGCGACCAGTGATGAATAGTTCGTAGAGATCCAAGCCTGGATCAGAGATTGATGATACCTGAAAGCAGAGGGGACCAAGTTCGTACTACTAGCCAGTAGTCAGAGGGTACCAGGAAGGCACCGGTTGGCCGTCACCTCGACTAGGTGAGTGGGCGACGCTAGGCTCTGCAGTCTCACGGACCAGGAGGCGTTGTCGGCGACCACGGTGGAGGTGCGAGCTGTCCCACGAAGGATGATGCTGTCGGCGTCGCTGGGCCCAGGATGGGGCAACAAGCCTTGGCAGATCTCAGGGCCACGTGGTGGGCCTAAGATGGCGTCTTGAGTGGACCAGGAGGGCCCGGGGTGCTTCTCGCAAAGATGGAAGCAAGGGCCAGTCTGGAGCAACCAGACCAGCAGTGTTGATTGTCGGATGTCGTCACAGAAGGGCACAAGCCAGCGGCTAGTGACCAGACAACGTGCTGAGCAGCGAGCAGAAGGGCCCCACGCAGATCGTGGAGATGCTGGGAGACTGCACTTCGGTGCTGGAGCGGCTCAGGGTCGGGGCTTCTCGGACCCCAGAGCACTCACCAGAGAATTGCTTCGATGGTCGTGCTGGTTAAGAGCGTGCAGGTTCTGATGATGGCCGGTCCCTCGAGGTCTCGTCGCACCCACAGATCACAGCTGAGCTGATGACGTGGGTAGAGGTCAGAGGTGCCAGGGAAGCCGGTTCTCGTCGAGCTGGGCCGTCGGATCCTTGAGGAAGGACTTGCAGCAAACCGCAGAGTTCTTAGATGGTGCCCGCTGATGCAGGGTGACTACTCCTTAGTCACAAGGGAGAAATCTTGAGAAGAGTCTTGAGTGTCCTTTCGTAGAAAGTAGTTCTTGATTCAAAGATGATCTAATTTGGAAGGGTCCCCGCTCCGGCCTTTATTCTAAAGAAAGGGGTGGGTACATGACTAGGTCCTGCCCTAAGGGTGGGACCAGGAAGGGGGGTAGTTACACCCCTCTCCCCTGCCGGACTTTCCCCAGGCCAGGGCTGGCGCCCCTGGAACTGGTTCTGACCGGCAGATGCGTAGTGAGCACCGGGGTGCCACTCCGCAGTCACCTTCTCACAAAAAGCCCTACCTACCCAGAATACACAAACCCTGTCTGGGACGGTGCGAACACCGCCCTCGACAGGAAACCCTTTGTCCAAGTGCTCCTCGCTGGAAGGACTCCCAGCAGCAGGAGGTCAGACTCGTGTCTGTGGTGGCAGCATCCATTTTGTGGAGCTGAGGCTCTAGTTAACTTTAACCGGGGTTCACAGTTACGTACATGTCGTGTCCCTCTAGAAGGGCGGAATGCTAACCTCGTCGCCAGAGTTGGTGAGAGGGCAGCATCCCGATTCGTATGACACCTTACTCGACATGTTTTGATAACGCGACACCGAAGTTACCGATGTGGTACGCGTTACCATGGAACAGCCATTGGGTCTTGGTTCCGCAAGCTGCAACCGGGCTCGGCTCGGGCCAGAGCCTAGTTCACACGAGCCCATGCACTCTGCCTTCAGGATTGTCAAGGCCTGCCATAGGAGTGACTGATAGGAACTCGGGTGTCCATTGCATGGTTAGATATAGGGCTACTATATCTAAAGCAAAGTGTGATTACACGACTTCGCCCCAGCTGTCATGCAGCCAGTTGTGTCAAATTTAGGAGGCCAGCCAGGGGTGGCATAATACATGCTGCAGCCCCTGGCGGCCCTGGGTACACCTATGCCCTGAGTTACAGGGTCTGATAAGGTGGCCCAGTACCAATTGGTAAATGCACCTAGGGTACATGTCGTAATTTAGAAAGAGAACAGCCAGGCTGTGGGTCTGATTAGCAGGCCCACAGCCAGAGAAAGTCGTAAACCAGTGAAACAAAAGCAAAAAATCTGGGTGATCATAGGATTGCAGACCCTACTCTCCTACATGACCCCCCCCCCAAACGTCGGAACAATAAGCTAACCTTGACCAGGTGAGTCTTCTTGTTCTAAGTGGAAATATCTGGAGAGCCCATCGGCATTGCCATGATCAGTACCAGGTCTATGTTCCACTGTAAAGTCCATCCCCTGTAGGGAAATGGACCACCTTAGCAGTTTGGGGTTTTCACCCTTCATCTGATTTAGCCACAAGAGGGGCTTATGGTCGGTCTGAATCTTGAAGTGAGTGCCAAACAAGTATGGCCTCAGCTTCTTCAGGGCCCAAACCACAGCAAAGGCCTCCCTCTCAATAGCTGACCAATTCTTCTCTCTAGGGGTCAGCCTTCTGCTTATAAAAGCAATGGGCTGGTCTTGACCATCAAAATTCAGTTGAGAAAGAACAGCTCCCACACCCAACTCAGAAGCATCTGTTTGGACAATGAATGGTTTGGAGTAGTCCGGACTCTTGAGGATAGGCGCCGTGCACATGGCCTGCTTTAGGTCATCGAATGCTTTTTGACAGCTCGCTGTCCACTGAACCTTTTTTGGCATTTTCTTGCTTGTCAGTTCGTTTAATGGTGTCACGATGGAACCATAGTTCCTGACAAACTTCCTATAGTAACCAGTCAGGCCCAAGAAAGCTCGAACCTGAGTCTGGGTGGTTGGAGGAGCCCAGTCCCTGATTGACTGTATCTTGCTCTCCAGTGGCTGAACCTGGCCTCCACCTACAAGGTGGCCCAGGTATACAACCTGTGTCTGCCCTATCTGGCACTTGGTGGCCTTGATAGTGAGGCCTGCCGCTTGCAGAGCCTCTAACACTTTCCGCAGGTGGACCAGGTGATCCTCCCAGGTGGAGCTAAAGACAGCGATATCGTCAAGATACGCCGCACAGAAGTCATCCAGCCCAGCAAGGACTTGATTCACCAACCTTTGGAAGGTGGCAGGTGCATTTTTCAGACCAAAGGGCATCACCACGAACTGATAATGCCCACCAGGGGTTGAAAATGCGGTTTTAGGCTTGGCGTCCTCAGCTAACCTGATTTGCCAATACCCAGCTGTCAGGTCAAACGTACTTAAGTAGTTGGCCGAAGCCAATCTATCGATAAGCTCGTCTGCCCTTGGTATTGGGTGGGCGTCAGTCTTAGTGACTGCATTGAGACCCCTGTAGTCTACGCAGAACCTCATCTCTTTCTTACCGCCCTGGGTGTGAGGTTTCGGCACTAGAACTACGGGACTAGCCCAAGGGCTGTCCGAGGGTTCAATGAGTCCCAGCTCCAACATTTTCTGCACTTCACTCTTGATGCAGTCTCTAACGTGATCAGGCTGCCGGTAGATTTTACTCTTAACGGGCAAGCTGTCACCAGTGTCGACCTCATGGGTGCACCAATTGGTCTGACTGGGTGTTAGAGAAAACATATGTCTGAACGACTGAAGAACCTGTTTACAGTCGCTCTGTTGATGTTCGGAGAGGCTGCCACAAAAGACAACACCATCTACCGATCCATCGTCAGGATTCTGAGTGAGCAGGTCGGGGAGAGGGTCACTCTCCTCTTCCTGTCCCTCATCTAGGGCCATGAGCAAACTCATGTCCTTCCTGTCGACATATGCCTTGAGCCTGTTGACATGAAGCACCCTGTGGGGGCTCCGGGGAGTTCCCAGGTCGACCAGGTAGGTGACCTCTCCCTTTTTCTCCAGGATTGTGTGGGGCCCGGACCATTTGTCCTTGAGTGCTGCTGGGGCCACTGGCTCCAAAACCCACACCTTCTGTCCGGGCTGGTAAACAGTCAAGACAGCCTTTTGGTCATGCCAAGCTTTTTGGAGTTCTTGGCTGGCCTTAAGGTTTTCAGATGCCTTCTCCATGCATTCAGCCATCCGCGAGCGGAGGCCAAGCACATAGTCCACTATGTTGGCTGCAGGCTTTTTGAGAGGTCTCTCCCATCCTTCCTTCACCAAACACAGGGGTCCTCTTACAGGATGTCCGTACAAAAGCTCAAAAGGGCTGTAGCCAACCCCCTTCTGTGGGACTTCTCTGTAGGCGAACAAGAGGCAGGGGATCAGGACGTCCCATCTACGCCGAAGCTTTTCTGGTAGTCCATGAATCATCCCTTTCAGGGTCCTGTTGAATCTCTCAACAAGCCCATTGCATTGTGGATGATAGGGTGTAGTGAACTTGTAGTTGACACCACATTCCTTCCACATAGCAGTTAAGTAGCTCGACATAAAGTTTGCACCTCTGTCGGAGACGACCTCCTTAGGGAAGCCCACTCTGGAGAATACTCCAACTAGGGCTCTTGCCACAACAGGTGCTGTAGTGGTCCTAAGGGGAATAGCTTCAGGATACCTGGTGGCATGATCCACTACCACCAGTATAAACTTGTGCCCTGATGCTGTTGGTGGTTCCATGGGACCGACGATGTCGATCCCCACCCGTTCAAAGGGCACCCCCACCACAGGCATTGGTATAAGGGGGGCCTTTGTCGTGCCACCTGACTTACCACTGGCTTGGCAAGTGACACAGGAGCGGCAAAACTCCTTGGTATCTTCGTTCATATGAGGCCAGTGAAAGTGTGAGACAAGCCTGTCCCACGTCTTCGTCTGGCCTAAGTGACCTGCTAAGGGAATCTCGTGGGCCAAGGTAAGTAGGAAACCACGCTGAGACAAGGGTACAACCAGCCTCCTGGTCATGCCAGGCTTGGGGTCTCTTGACTCAGTGTACAGGAGTCCATCTTCCCAGTATACCTTGTGGGTACCTGTGGCGTTCCCAGCAGCCTCAGCAGCAGCCTGCTGTCTGAGGGGTTCAAGAGAAGGGCAGCCTAACTGGTCCTTCCCCAGGTCTTCCCTTGAGGGTCCCCCTGAACCCAAGAATTCAACTTGATCAAGTTCGAAATCCCTAGGCTCAGTTTCCCTCAATTCTTGTAGGTCAGCCTCCTCTGAGACTTGATCCACGACCTGGGGCAAGGGGGAAGGCGCAGCCTTAACCCTACCGCTCTTTTTCTTGGGAGGTGTCTGGTCCGTTGTTCCAGGATCCAGCACCTGTTCAGTGGGGCATTTCCTGACCTGTGACCTGGTCACAGCGAACACATGTGCTGGCAAGCCTAACATTTCCATGTGAGTCCGGTGCTCCACTTCTGACCATTGTGATGACTCCAAATCATTGCCCAACAAACAATCCACTGGGAGGTCTGGACTAACTACAACCTTCTTTTGGCCAGTTACCCCTCCCCAGGAGAAAGCTACAATTGCCATACTGTGATTGGTAGTGACATTGCTTGCATTGGTCACCAGGAATTCTGTACCTGGCATGATCTGTCCAGGGTCCACAAAGTTAGGTGTCACCATGGTGACACTGGCACAAGTGTCCCTATAGGCCTGAGCCATCTTTCCATTTATGAAAGGCGTCTGTCTGTATTTGCCCAAAGTATTGGGACTTATGTCAGGGGACACGTCCACGTCCCCTGTACTGACAAGGACAGCCTGAGTGAGTGTGCCAACTAAGTTGTCACGCCCCTCAGAACCCAGGGTTAACCCTACTAAACCCTTGGGAGGTGCACTACCACTGCTGGCTGTACTAGGGGGCACAGGTGCCTTAGGGGCTGCAGTGGCAGGAGCCTGCCCTCCTCCTTTCTTGGTGCACTCACTAAACCAGTGAGATTTACTTTTACAGTACTGGCACCATCTTTTGGATTGGCCTTCTTTCTTCTTTTGGGGAGCCTGACCCCCACCCTCTTTGGGTTGTTGGGGACCTGTCAAAGACTTCTGGTCATTTTGTTCCCCCTTAGAATCTTTACCCTTCTGGTCTGCTTTCTTCTGACCACCTTGATTCTGGCCCTGGTTCTGTTTAACTCTTGTACGAACCCATCTGTCTGCCTTCTTTCCCAATTCTTGGGGAGAGGTCAGATCCGAGTCGACAAGATGCTGATGCAACAACTGGTTCTGACAATTGTTTAAAATTTGTTCTCTCATCATCAAATTATACAATCCTTTGTAATCAGTAACCTTACTGCCCAGCAACCAGCCCTCAAAAGCCTTAGTGGCACAATCGACAAAGTCAGACCAATCTTGAGACTGCGTTTTCTGGGTATCCCTGAACAGCACCCTGTACTGCTCAGTGGTTAGGCCGAACCCTTCAACGAGTGTATTTTTCAAGACTTGGTAATCGTTAGCGTCCTCCACCCTTGTGGTGAGGAGCTTGTCTCTTCCTTTTCCTTCAAAGGAGAGCCACAAGATAGCTGCCCACTGACTCTGGGGAACACCCTGCACCGTGCAGGCCCTCTCCAAAGCAGTTATCCATTTGTGGATGTCGTCCCCTTGTTTAAAGGGGGGCACTATCTTACCAAGGTGTTTCGTATCGAAACTCTTTTCCCTATTGCTAGGTACATTGCTGCCACCAGTGGGGACTACCCCACTTAACTGTTGCTCTCTAGCAAAGGCAAGCCTTTCTTTGGCCAGGGCAAGTTCTTCCCTTTCAATCCTCAGATTAGCTGCCCTTTCCTTAGCTTCGTACACTCTCCTCTGAGGGGACGTCATCCCTCTTTGGGAAGAGTTGTGAGAGCCATTGGTTTGAAGGGATCTGCCAGAGTCTCTCGACAGAGATCGGGCTCGTCCATTCCCAATGTTAAGCGGACCTGACAGTAGCGCTGGGGGTCCCCCAGTACCACTATCATGTTTGCTTAAGTTGGACCTGCTTAGTCTAACGACTTCTACCTGTCCCTTATCTGCCTCATCCCCAGAGAGATCCTCATCCTCATCTTCCTCCACATTCTCATTCTCGGCTGCGAGGAGGATTAGGTCAGGGTCATCTCTGGTTCCCTCGAGGGGAGGCATGTCTCCTTCTGGATTAGAAGAGCTGGACGGGTCTCAGCTTTTCTGGCATCATAAGTCTCCAAGAGACCAATCAGAAAGGACGTGGTGGGGTTAGACCCCTGCTTGATCTTCCGGGAGTGACACACCTGTCTTAACTCCTTGAAGCTCAGCACAGTATATCTTGAAGGGATGACCTGTGGAGGGTCAACTGACACAAGGGGAGACTCAGAGTTTCCTCCTTTGTCCGACATACTGTTTCTAGTGTGGTGTAAGTGATGCACCTACCTACACTATGTGTTTACCTACTGTTCCCTTGCTAAGAGTTGCAGCCAAGGTGTGCTAAGCCTTGAGGAGCTGCAACAGCTGGTTCAGTAGAACTCAGAGTATTCTAAGCTTTAGTTATATGTACTTACAGTACTTGTGTGATCTTTCAACAAGATATTCTTAGGATACGTGTGGTAAAACAACAGCAAGCTCAAATCCCAACCGCTGCTCACCAATGTGAGAAGTTGGCCCGATATACAGCGTTCGCTATTCTAGCGACCGCTATGTATCGTTCCAACGACCCTTATGGTGTTTGGTTGTAAGTCAACCTATAGACCAGCTATCCTAGTAGCGTGGATACGAGCAGTCTAAGGCTAAAGACTCGAGAGGGCGTGTTAAGCCAGCTGTTATACCATCACATACCCCTTGAACGCCAAGTGAAAGGACACCACACAAGTGTTATGAAAATAAACAGTATATTTATTAAGAATCACAACAGCCCTGTACTCTTTATGAGGACAGGGTACTAAGCACAAACAAAATCTCTTAGGAAAATACTTCAAGTGCACAATTAAAACAAGTGTCCGAGGACACGGAAAGTTTAAGGTCTCGGGCGGACCCGATAAGGCAAGTCGGAAGCGAGGGACTCGGGACCCTAGAGTAAGGAGGCTATGCAGGCACCGAAATGCAGAGTTACCTAGCCACGAGGGCTGCGGCTGCACAAGTCTTACAGGCGTCGGGGTCTTCGCTGACGAGCCAGGAGCCGGAAGAAAAGGAGTTGCTGGCCGGCGACCAGTGATGAATAGTTCGTAGAGATCCAAGCCTGGATCAGAGATTGATGATACCTGAAAGCAGAGGGGACCAAGTTCGTACTACTAGCCAGTAGTCAGAGGGTACCAGGAAGGCACCGGTTGGCCGTCACCTCGACTAGGTGAGTGGTCGACGCTAGGCTCTGCAGTCTCACGGACCAGGAGGCGTTGTCGGCGACCACGGTGGAGGTGCGAGCTGTCCCACGAAGGATGATGCTGTCGGCGTCGCTGGGCCCAGGATGGGGCAACAAGCCTTGGCAGATCTCAGGGCCACGTGGTGGGCCTAAGATGGCGTCTTGAGTGGACCAGGAGGGCCCGGGGTGCTTCTCGCAAAGATGGAAGCAAGGGCCAGTCTGGAGCAACCAGACCAGCAGTGTTGATTGTCGGATGTCGTCACAGAAGGGCACAAGCCAGCGGCTAGTGACCAGACAACGTGCTGAGCAGCGAGAAGAAGGGCCCCACGCAGATCGTGGAGATGCTGGGAGACTGCACTTCGGTGCTGGAGCGGCTCAGGGTCGGGGCTTCTCGGACCCCAGAGCACTCACCAGAGAATTGCTTCGATGGTCGTGCTGGTTAAGAGCGTGCAGGTTCTGATGATGGCCGGTCCCTCGAGGTCTCGTCGCACCCACAGATCACAGCTGAGCTGATGACGTGGGTAGAGGTCAGAGGTGCCAGGGAAGCCGGTTCTCGTCGAGCTGGGCCGTCGGATCCTTGAGGAAGGACTTGCAGCAAACCGCAGAGTTCTTAGATGGTGCCCGCTGATGCAGGGTGACTACTCCTTAGTCACAAGGGAGAAATCTTGAGAAGAGTCTTGAGTGTCCTTTCGTAGAAAGTAGTTCTTGATTCAAAGATGATCTAATTTGGAAGGGTCCCCGCTCCGGCCTTTATTCTAAAGAAAGGGGTGGGTACATGACTAGGTCCTGCCCTAAGGGTGGGACCAGGAAGGGGGGTAGTTACACCCCTCTCCCCTGCCGGACTTTCCCCAGGCCAGGGCTGGCGCCCCTGGAACTGGTTCTGACCGGCAGATGCGTAGTGAGCACCGGGGTGCCACTCCGCAGTCACCTTCTCGCAAAAAGCCCTACCTACCCAGAATACACAAACCCTGTCTGGGACGGTGCGAACACCGCCCTCGACAGGAAACCCTTTGTCCAAGTGCTCCTCGCTGGAAGGACTCCCAGCAGCAGGAGGTCAGACTCGTGTCTGTGGTGGCAGCATCCATTTTGTGGAGCTGAGGCTCTAGTTAACTTTAACCGGGGTTCACAGTTACGTACATGTCGTGTCCCTCTAGAAGGGCGGAATGCTAACCTCGTCGCCAGAGTTGATGAGAGGGCAGCATCCCGATTCGTATGACACCTTACTCGACATGTTTTGATAACGCGACACCGAAGTTACCGATGTGGTACGCGTTACCATGGAACAGCCATTGGGTCTTGGTTCCGCAAGCTGCAACCGGGCTCGGCTCGGGCCAGAGCCTAGTTCACACGAGCCCATGCACTCTGCCTTCAGGATTGTCAAGGCCTGCCATAGGAGTGACTGATAGGAACTCGGGTGTCCATTGCATGGTTAGATATAGGGCTACTATATCTAAAGCAAAGTGTGATTACACGACTTCGCCCCAGCTGTCATGCAGCCAGTTGTGTCAAATTTAGGAGGCCAGCCAGGGGTGGCATAATACATGCTGCAGCCCCTGGCGGCCCTGGGTACACCTATGCCCTGAGTTACAGGGTCTGATAAGGTGGCCCAGTACCAATTGGTAAATGCACCTAGGGTACATGTCGTAATTTAGAAAGAGAACAGCCAGGCTGTGGGTCTGATTAGCAGGCCCACAGCCAGAGAAAGTCGTAAACCAGTGAAACAAAAGCAAAAAATCTGGGTGATCATAGGATTGCAGACCCTACTCTCCTACACTCACAGCAAGAGATAAGTGCACCTTGTTCCCTCTCTTTTGCTGTAATGCATTGCTTTATATATTGATGCCTTGATATTGACTTTTGATAAATTTAATAGGTATTTAGAAACTTATCTGATGATACCTTCTTTGTAATCGATTGTTGAGGGATTTGGTGCATTCGGCGGGCGAGCGCGTGATCTGTAACGCGTCTCCTCAGCCCGCCTTCAGTGTTTCCTCTGTGGCTTATAGAGCGTCGGGCAGACTGCGGACGCTTTCAAGTTCGGTCGCTGACCGGGGGCAGACTGTCACCGTTCTTCACCAGCCTTAGTCCCGAGTTTCCCCATGGCAATAGCGCACTTCACGCGCATGCGCAAAGGCTCCCCTCATCGCCCTGTGACGCGGTACAGTCCGGGTGGCTCTCGGCTGGAACACGCTCCTCATCGCGCTGAATTTGGGCTCCCTTTTGGGTGGATTTCTGTAGCGCTGGATGGCGCGTTAACGGCGCGAATCCCCTAGCCTTCAGAGTTTTTTCCATTGGTGATAGCTCTGCCTCAATAGCGCCTGTAAAGGTTGTAAAATACTGCCCATTTGAGTGTGGCACACGCTCTTTGGACTGATTATTGGGCCTGGGTCTCTGACCAGTGAAAATACAGCTTTGCTGAGGGGGTTTCTAGAGTATCTTTCAGTGTGCTGGTGGGCTGACCCCCCCATTTACCCTCCTTGTGACAGTGTTTGCAGTTACATATAACTGCTTCCTTCAGAGTCTGTGAATAAGTTGTACTTTTAAGCCACCCTGACATGGCTGAATGGGAGCAATACCCTGAGGAGTATGCTGAGGAGGAGACATATGAGGGACAGCAGGAAGCTGTCTTGGAGGACAACTTGGTGAATGCTTTGGACGCTTTGGTCCAGTCCTCAGTGAACAGGGCTATGGAGACCACGGTCCCGCAAACGGTTCAACAAGCCCTTGCGGCAGCCCTACGCCCTATCAGGAAACAGCTGGAGGGCTTCGCCAAGAGACACGGCTATGACAAGCCGCAGAAGAAGAAAGCAGAGGCATCTACATCTGGCCAAGGCTCGTCTGACACTGCTAAGTGGCCACATGCGCAAGCACTCTCGGAGTTGCCTGCCAGCGAGGCAGCTGACCATTCATATTCAGAGGGCAAGGCTAAAGCCAAGCGTAAGACCCATGACGATACAGATACCGACACTAACACCACGAACACGGACACCGACACAGATACATCGGAGGACCCTCCTCCACCAAAAAAAGGCGAAGACACCTCAGCCAACTGGGGCGACTCCTGTCAATACCCCATTCACCTTCGACCCCTCTGATATCATGCATCCCAGATCCTCTGAATGGGTGCCTCCCACCGCAGTCGCAGCATATCTGCATGACAACCTTAGGAAGAGGTTCCCAAGAGAGGTGCGCAATCGCCTAAAATCGGATTGTCCACAGCCAGAACTCCCGGACAAGGTAGCGGAAACGCCAGAGATAGATGCTAGCCTCTTGACCTTTCTCCGCAAATTTTCTAAGGACCCTAAGCGCGGTCTTGACCGAGCATGGAGAGGATGCCAGGACAAAATGCTGGATGTGGTAGGCCCCTTGACCAAGATTCTAGAGATGGCATTGGCGGCCAAAGAATCCTCTACCCCTGTAGATCCGGATATATTGGCAGGATGGAGCCAGAAGGCCATATGCCTCATTGGCAACGCCAACTGCGCCATTTCTTCCGAGAGGCGAAAATCTCTCTTGATCAAGATGGATAGTAACCTGACCGAATTGGCAGATGCGGAACCGGAACCCCTAGCAACTCTTTGGCGACAAGTTCGTAAAATACGTCTCTAAGTACGTTGGAACTTTTACGGCCTTGGATAAGGCGCAGACAGGGATTAAGAGAGCTCTTAGCCAGGGTGTTTTTAACAGGGCCGGACGAGGCGGGGGTCGCTCGTCAGGCCGTGGAGGTCCCCAAGGCTCCCAGAGAGGTGATTTTGGTCGTGGACGAAGCAACTACGACTCCACCAGAGGCGGGACCTTCTACCCATCCCGCAGGAGGTTCAACAGGGAACGCTTCCAGTCGAATAACAGAGCTAACTTCAAGGTTCAGCAAAACACAGGTGAGCATTTCAGACCTTTCTCATCTTCCGTTGGGGGGTCGTATTCAACACTGCCTTCGGCAGTGGCAGGACTTAACACAGGACGCCTGGGTGTTACAGACAGTGCAGGGTTTTCACTTAGAGTTTTATTCTCGTCCTGTTCAATCAAGTACGCCTGCAGATCTTCATTTTTCCCAACAAGATCGCAGTTTTACAGAGGCGGAGATCGTTGGTTTGCTGCAAAAGCGAGCGATAGCACCAATCATTCAAGGGCCTCGCGGCTTCTGCAGCAACATCTTTATTGTACAAAAGAAGTGAGGTGGAAACAGACTGGTTCTGAATCTCAAGGATTTCAATCAATTTCTAACGTACAATCACTTCAAAATGGAAGGCATCCATCTTTTAAAAGACTTGCTACAGGAAGGGGACTGGATGGTCAGGTTGGACCTCAAAGACGCTTACCTCTCCGTTCCCATCTTCCCTCCGCATCGCAGGTACCTACAGTTCAGGTGGAACGGCCAATGGTACGAATATTTGGCTCTGCCTTTCGGGCTCTCCTCAGCTCCTTGGTGTTTCACCAAGATAATGAAGCCGATTGTGGATCATCTACGGGAGAGGGGGATACGTCTCATAATTTATCTGGACGATATCCTGATAATGGCACAGAGTCAACAGGTTCTTCTGCAGCACCTCGCCCTTACGACAACGCTGCTTCAAAACTTAGGGTTTGTCATCAACCCAAAGAAATCAGTGATAGTGCCCACTCAATAATAGATTTCCTGAGTTTCACGATAGATTCGATGTCAGCCCAGCTGTGCCTTCCAAAGGCGAAACTGAAGGATCTCAAGAAGGAGATCCGGAAGTTGCTGAGCAATCAGACAGTAACTCTCAGGGCGATCGCCAGAGTAGTAGGGATATTGGCCTCATCTGTCCAAGCGATATTCCCGGGCCCTCTTCACTACAGGGCTCTGCAAAGGCTAAAGATCAGACATCTTCAGAAGGGACTGTCCTATTCGGACGTCATCCCTCTATCAGAGGAAGTACGAACCGAGTTACAATGGTGGCTAGGCCATGTAGACGCCTGGAACGGCAGAGCGATTTTCGGCTCCCAACCAGAAGTCATAATCGAGTCCGACGCTAGCCGCTGGGGGGCGCGCTGCGGAGACATATCCACAGGCGGCAGGTGGTCTCCACAGGAGCTTGCCTTGCATATAAATTGCTTGGAACTGCTCGCAGGGTCGTTCGCCGGCGGACGTTATACCCAAGGCAGACCACTTGTTGTATCTTCCTTCGCATGGACAATGTGTCAGCGGTGAGGTACATCAACAAGTTGGGTGGCACGAGGTCGTCGCTTCTTGTGCAGATAGCCAAGGATTTTTGCCATTATTGCCTGACGAATCAAATATTGGTATTGGCGGAATATCTTGTGGGCCAGTCCAATCAGGTGGCGGATTGGAACTCGAGGTACCTCAGAGACTACAGCAACTGGAAGCTGCTTCCAGAAGTCTTTCAGTGGATACAGAATATTTGGGGTCCATTCCAGACGGACCTCTTTGCCTCCAGACTAACATACCAACTCCCGCAATTCTTCAGTTGGAGTCCGGGTCCACTAGCGAAAGCGACCGATGCCTTTTTCCAGGATTGGTCGAAAGCAACCCAATATGCCTTTCCCCCCTTCATGTTGATCGCCAGAGTAATGTCGCAGGTGATCAGACAACGGGCGGAGATAGTCATGGTGACGCCATGGTGGACGTCCCAGTCGTGGTTCCCCAAGTTATTACAGTGGAGTTGCGATCTCCCCAGACTCCTTCCGGAGTCGGAATTGCTATTGCTGGGCCCTCATCAGGAGCGTCACCCACTGATAGTGGAAGGCAGGCTTCAGCTGAAGGCTTGGAGGCTTTTAGGGAGACAGTGGCAACTGCCAGGTGTTTCGAGCAGGACTTCCGAATTTATCAGGCAGGCCTGGGCACCATCCACAAGAAAACGGTATTCCTCGGCCTGGAAAAACTGGGTGGATTGGTGCGTGAAACGACACTTGGATCCCGTGGGGGCAGAGTTACCCCACGTGTTGAACTTTTTATTGGATAAAGCAGCGGAAGGATTGGCTTATAGATCGGTGAACAATTTCCGGTCCGCCATTTCAGCGGGGCATTCACAGATAGACGGGAAACCAGTAGGAATGCACCCAGTGGTGTGCAAGTTGCTTAAGGGTATTCGGGTGGCCAACCCACCTAAACCCAAGTATACAGGTTTGTGGGATGTTTCATTAGTTCTCGCATTATTTAACGGATGGCCTGTCAACACGCTCTTAACTAGGAAACAATTATCGGCCAAATTGGCCATGTTACTTTGCCTTTCAGCATGCAGACGTTCGTCGGACGTGCGAGCTCTTGACGTTACAGGTAGAGTATTTACTCCGGAAGGAGTTTCCTTCACAATTACAGGACGCACCAAAACAAAGTCACGTCATATTAGTTATAATGCATTTCATGATAATGAGAAATAATGTGTGGTACAATGTTTGAAGACATATGAGGAATGCACAAAGGCCCTCAGGCCTCAGGGCTGTTCACAATTGTTGATTGCATTGCAAAAACCTTTTAAAGCGGTGGCGGCCGCCACCATCGCCAGATGGCTTAGTTATGTTATGAAAGAAGCTGGCATTGACATCACCATATTCGGTGCTCATTCTGTAAGAGGCGCTATGGCGTCAAAATCATTTATGTTGGGTTCCAGCATTCAGGACATTATGCGTAGCGCAGATTGGTCCTCAGAGTCCACTTTTAAAACGTACTATTATAAGCCGGTGGGGGATATTACCTCTGTTGTTTTCAATAAACGCTAAACTAGCATAATCTGAAGCCTCCGGTCCTATAATAGAATCAAAAATTAGCTAGCATTCGCGCCAAGAATTTTCAATTCTATTAAGGACACAGAGGCGAGGATTATCCCACCCGGCTTGGTTATGTGTAACAGCTTGCCCACCCAGTTGTTTTCGGTGGTTACGGTTTCATCTCCTTTGTTTCAGGATCAGACAAGAAATCTAACTAAACAACCTGAGGAGGACGTTCTTTCTTCCATGTTGGAGGAGTTATGATGTTGTTCAAGTTATTTTGGACTTGTTCGCTACAAAGAAAGAGGAAGATGGCCGCACGCAAGGGGTTCTTATGGACTATGGGGGCGTGCCTATGTACATGACATGATGGGAAATGTAGTTGTTTACTGTTATTTTATGAAAATACGCATTTTCTTTGGCTGCTGTGATGTTTGCAGTAAAGATTGAGAAGCATAATCCTCGCCTCCGTGTCCTTAATAGAATTGAAAATTTTTGGCGCGAATGCTAGCTGATTTTTGACTCCTTCTCTTACGGTGTGCAGGGCAGAGACATCAGCCGCTCCCCAGGGGGTGGAGCCAGCATTGTGGAAGGCAGGCACAGCTCTATTCAGAGTTCAGGTGCACTCCTCCCTCCCATCTAGATGCAGATCTCTCTATTCACCACTGGGTGACTTAGCCTGTCTCCTGGAATTCTCCAGCCCTGTCGCTCACAAAACCAGACATAGGAATACACAACCTAGCAGAGGCAGGTTTGAATGGTTAGACAAGCAAAGACCTACTTTCTAAAAGTGGTATTTGCAAACATAGAATATTAAAATAAACTTTACTGAAAGATGTATTTTATTATTCAGGCATACTAAACTCGAATTTCTACCATGTTCTCTGAGCCTGTTAGGATTATAAAACGTGACAATTCTAACAGCCCATTCTGGCCTACGGAGAACAGGTAGCCTTGAAATAGTGAAAAACGAAAATGGCTGTAATTCACTATTAGGACATGCCACACACACCAGGGCTTGTCCTACCTTATACTTACAATGCACCCTGCCCTTGGGCCAACCATAGGGGTGACTGATATGAAGAAAAGGGAAGGTTTGGGACTGGGAAATCAGTGAACTTGCCCAGTCAGCATGACAGTCCCAAACTGCACGCAGGCTCTGCAATGGCAGACCTTAGACACATTTTACAAGGCTGCTTTTATGGGTGGTACAACCAGTGCTGCAGGCCTACCAGCAGCATTTGGATTACACGCCCTGGGCACACTCAGTGCACTAGACTAGGGTCTGACAAGTAAACCAAATAGCCAAACATGGAACCACTGATTAATACATCAATTTACAATAGGGAGCACTTGCACTGTGGCACTGAGTAGCAGTGGCACAGTGCTCAAAGCATACAACACCAGCAAAAATTCATAAGGCAACTGCAAAAATGGAAGGGAGACCCACGCCAATGGTGCCAGGTCTAACAGGTGTCAATTAAGATGTCACCAGGTCTAATGCGAGTCATCGGGGCTATTGTATGCTCAGTTTGTGTATGAATAGAGTGGGTTACGGAAGGGAGACCCACGCCAATGGTGCCAGGTCTAACAGGTGTCAATTGAGATGTCACCAGGTCTAATGCGAGTCATCGGGGCTATTGTATGCTCAGTTTGTGTATGAATAGAGTGGGTTAAGGAAGGGAGACCCACGCCAATGGTGCCAGGTCTAACAGGTGTCAATTAAGATGTCACCAGGTCAAATGCGAGTCATCGGGGCTATTGTATGCTCAGTTTGTGTATGAATAGAGTGGGTTAAGGAAGGGAGACCCACGCCAATGGTGCCAGGTCTAACAGGTGTCAATTGAGATGTCACCAGGTATAATGCGAGTCATCAGGGCTATTGTATGCTCAGTTTGTGTATGAATAGAGTGGGTTATGGCTTCTGATGAGGTCAGATCGATGGTGGTATCAATTGTAGTGTTGGTGGGCTCCGTGTTGGTGAGTGTCTGATGGCGTTAACAATTACGTTTGGTGTCAGGGGAGGGCCAGTGCGAACCTCCTGCTCCTCTTCTTCCATCAAGGTAGGTTGGTGTGTCAACAGTCCCAAAGACAGTTGCCTTTCTGTTAACTCGATCTCTGTTAAGACAATGCTGACTGCTCTTTCTAACATACTGTCGATGGTGGTGGTAGTGGTGAGACGGGAGCCTGGTGTGGTGGTGCGATTCCCCATATCACAGTATCTGATTAGCACTCACCTCACTCCAGCAACACGGCAACTGCAGCAGCACCACTCAGGGGGTGACCCAGCCCGGCCTCTGACAGGCACAGACGGGCTGTCCTTGGTCCGAGTTTTGCCCGGGCATGACCCCGGCAGGCCCGCACGCGTGCCACGCTGCGGGAGGCCGCCGGTGTTCTTATCGCACCTCTGGGTGCGGGAAGTGGTCGCAGGGGTGCCTGGGACTTGCAGTCCCCTTTCGTGCTGTTTCAGCCGTTCCCCTCAAGGCGCAGCGATCGGCTAAGGCGGTGCTGGTGGCTCTTGAGCCGTTTCCCTCACGGCGTCTGGGTTCCTCGGGCTTCCCATGCTGCAGGAGGCTGCCGGTGTTCTTATCGCGCCTCCGGGCGCGGGAAGTAGTCGCAGGGGTGCTGGGACTTGCAGTCCCCTTTCACGCTGTTTCGACCGTTCTCCTGATGGCGCCGCGATTGGCTATGGCGGTGCTGGTGACTCTCGAGCCATTTCCCTCACGGCGTCTGGATTCCTCAGGGTTCCCTGTGTGTTATCAGGTGAAGTACATCACACTGTGGCTTAGAGCAGGAGCCTGTGTGTTATCAGGTGAGGCACGCCTCGTCCCAGTAGGAATAGGAGGGTTTCAGTAGTGGAGAGAGGTGCGTTTCTCTTGCGTCATCAAAAATGACTAGAGTCAGACATTTTTTGGAGTCGGGTATGACTCCACTGCTGAGAGTTGTGCTCCTGTATGTGTCACTAGTATACAGGTAGAAGGTTGTGCTCCTGTGATGTGACACCAGTCCTGGGAGTGTTGTGTTCTTGTATTGTGTCACGGGTCCCGGCAGAGGGTTGCACTTCTTAGCTCTCTCCCTGGTAGAGGGTTGTGTCCTTGTATCACCAGTGTTAATAAGGAATGCATTCCTCTGTTGTGCAAAACTGTAATGTTATAGCTCCCTGAAGCCCAGAACAGTACCTGTTTGGTGACCTGGAAAGGTGTGCCAAGTGTGCCTTCATAACCGAGATGACACTACTACTCTTGTCCTGGGTTAGCCAGCTAAAGTGATGGTGGCAGCGTATCAAGTTTATTGGCTCATTAGTTATGACCAGACCTCTTTCCTGTGTCCGGTGAGAGTGCAGTCTTCTGAACTGCTTTGGTGTGAGCCCCAGACCCTTGCACTAACCTTCCGTGTGCATGCCCAGTGCATGTAGGTACGGTGGATGTGCAGCACATGTTTGAAGTTTATTTATTATGCGTGATTAATTAAAACCGTTGCATAAAAAAAATTAAAAATTCTTGTGTTACAATTATTATATAATAAATGGTTTTACATCGTATTAAAATAACACAAATTATTAAAAACATTCTGTACATTAGCCTTGCTCATTACTAATATTATTTTGAGTATTGCTATTCTTGTTACATTCCAGTCAGTTCATGTAAAGATTAGTCTTTTTTTGGCTCTTTCCCATATTTTATTATTTTTGTGGTTATGTCAAGGAATTTAATTAGCCGGCAGTTTAGTTGAACCAGATCGGGGTTGAAGCACAACATTAGCGCTTGTCTACATGTTCTGGCTCCGTACTGTTTGAGTGCTGGCTTTAACAGGGTGACCCTTATATCTTTTAACGTGTTGCAGATGCATATAACATGAATTGCGTCCTCGACAACGCTGCCGCATAAACAACACTGCTGGGCTCTGTCCTTTCTCTCCCAAGGCGGCAGAAATTGTTTAAAGGGGCCGACCCCCAGTCGGAGTTTTAGGAATTTTTCCTTGATGTTAATTTTTAATCCCATTTTCAGGTAAAACTGGGGTTTTTATTTGTTGTATGTGTGTAGGACCATCCAGCTGTGTGATCGTTTAGCTAATGTTTTCTTGTCCTCAATTGTAGATAGTAAACTAGTTGCCTTTGTCATGTTTGTTTGAATGTTAGGTGGTTTACCTGAACGTCCCACAGTTCTCTTAAACCTAGATGTTTAATTGATTCCTCAAGGTAAACGCTTGCTGGTGTTTTTCCTGCACGGGAAATCTCCATCCAAAGTTGGTCGTTCAGGGATCCCTTTTCATCGCCTTTAATTTTGTGCCAACATTCCACAAATGCTCTCATGCGTTCAAGGGACTGTTTTTAGAGCCCAAATTCCAGTCGTATTTGGGCCGGGGAGACCATTTTCGGAAGTTGGAAAATTGCTCGGTATGCTTTAGATATTATATTATCTAGAGTTGTTGCATTGCATGGTATCATCACCCAGATACTTTAAGTTCTTCCAAATTTAAACAAATTGTTTGTTATATTAATAGTATCGTAACATCTCGTAAATCGACGTTTAGCAAACATCTGAGGGAGGGCGGGTCATTTAAATAGATGATTGGGAAAGTCTTGTTGATTAAAAGTGTGTCAGGGCCACTTTTGGTAATTCATTAGTGAATAGTGTTGGTGGGAGGTTGAGTTGAAAGTAATACATTCTGGGATTGATAGTAAGCACAAGGAATATCGGCGAAGAGCACTGATTTTGATTGGTTTAGATACAAGGGAGGAGTTACGATCATGGAAAATATAAAGGGTAACGGTAAAGGAGAGCAGTTCGTGCTTTGTTTGGGAAGGATAAGAACACGCAGGGAAAAGAGATTACTTTGTGGCAGTAAGAGGTTCGTAAGAATGCTGGTGGGAGAGGTTTATTTTAAATGAGGGAAGTAATTTGGGTGATTATCGATATACAGTGGAGGGACGAGTTGGTATATATAGTCAACCTAAGGGAGGTTAAAGTTGGTGAAGAGAGGCATTTCTAAACCCATTTGCGTTAACATCAGCGCTTTTAGAGGGAAAAACGTTGCTTTGGGGAGAACAAAAGTTAGCGAGGATTAGTTATCGAATTGATGTGAGCACATAATGTATACATTGATTTGAAATCATAGACTCAATGTCGATGTTTTTAATATTTCCAGTGAACCCCTGAGGAAGGGCCAAACAGCGCCCGAAATGCATTGGGTTAATCGTTTTAACTGCTATGGATGTCTGATGTATTCATCTTACTGTAGAAAAAGGCCTGGATTGGCATATCTGCAGTAATAGAAATGGTCGATTACATAAGAGTTACACTTGTGACAAAAGTATCTGGGTGATGATACCACGCAATTGCTGTGCGTTCAGGTTTGGAGCGACATTTCGGTCCAGCCCATGTTTTAAACTTTAAGAGGCCACACAACGACATGGGCACAGACATACACAGACACAGCACTCACTGCAGCCACTCACCCTCATGGTTTTATATTGTTCCTCTTCCTTGAATTTAGACTCCAGAACATATACCTCCTCTTTCTTCAGGACAAGCAGCCACTCTTGAAGTTTCACCTGTAGGGATGAGAGTGCAAGAAATAAGAGTAGATATGTAGTGTGTGGTCTTAATTACAAAAAAAAGAGTCACAACAGTAGATGCCACACGTGCCCAGACTGTACCTACCAGTCATACATTAGTATCGCTAGCACCAGCCACACATATCAGGATTGTGAGCACCAGCCCCAAGTATCACAGACAATGAATTCCCTTTTTTGTACCGGTTCTTTCCTAGATTAGGATCAGAATCCCTGGTCCATGGAAACAAGCTTCATCACTGGCTCTTAATGTTACTTGACATTGTGCACACTTTATGCCTAAAGCATGGAAACAGATAGACTTGGTACTAAAGAAGAAACGATGTCCCAGAGACATCAAACATTCCAGAACAACACAGAACCAAGTGGAAATATCTAAGCAAAAACGTCTTATAAATGCAATAACTGTGCATGCAGCCCTGACACAGCCACACTCAAAGTAGTCAACAACACCCTCCTCCTCAACTACAAGAACGGTCCCTGACCTCCTGGACCTCTCTGCAGCCTTCGACACAGGCGACCAGCCGGCCCTGATCAACGCACAAAAAACATGATGGATTTCGAAGACACTGTCTTGAAATGGTTCACATCCAACCTCACCAGCTGACACCAGTTCATGCAAATAGGTCCCACAAGATCACAGGAATGCCCTGTCTCCAGCAGAGTACCTCAGGGCTCCATCCTTTCTCTCATCATCTTTAACCTCTACAAGGGATCTCTGGGATCCATCCTTACAGACAGCAGCATCAAGATCCATCAATATGCAGATGATGCCCAACTCTACCTTAAATATCCTCAGCCAACGACATCCGCAAACCCTGCCCTGATCTCATCCAGTCTTGGATGTCAACTAATGTATTAAAGTTAAACCCCACAAAGACTGAACTCTTCCTGTTTGCCGCCAGCTCAGATCAGCCACAGACTTAAGCCTGGGTCTCCAACGTAAACCCATCGGTCTTTATCCCCCCCTCCTCCCCCCCACCCTCGACACAGACGTCTCATTCAAGCAACACACTGAAAGAATGACAAAGAACGCCAAGAACGCTTGATCCCAATGTCCTCTCTTGAAGAGGTTGTTTCCCCTGGAAGATGACTTCAGAACAAACGTACAAGGCCTCTCCCATGGGAGGGGGGTGGGGGGGGCAAGGCCCCGGTCAACGGCCGCCCCAACACCACCCTAGCACCCCTGAAAGGCAGCACACATGAAGTGGCGCAGCTCATCAAGGGCTTGAAGAAATCATATCACCGCCACATTAAAAGACCTACACTAGAGGCGATAACGGGGGAAAGATGGCGGCCGTGTGATCACGGACGATCAATGCTCCTCACGACGGACTGTCCCCGAGTCGAGTCGGAGCATGCCGGGAGGCTTGCTGCTGTGTCCACGATCGCTGCTCTTCCGTGGTCCACAGACAGGCAAACATCAAGCGCCGAGATGGTTTACGCCGTCTCACCGCGCTGCCTGGTTGGTTGTTCGTGGAGCTGCGCTGGGTTTCTCTGAAAGCGGGACGCCCCTCGCTGAGACAGTGTCAAATCAAATCAAATTCATATAGTGCATGGCTGTACTAGCTAGTGCGTCCCCGCGCTGCGACAAGAGCCCGATCTAGGCACAGGATAGAGCAGAGAGTTGTCAAACAATCAAAGATGAAGCCGAAATACACTAAAACCCTGGTGGATCGAGGCACCGGACGAGCACCCGCTGTGGATAAAGGACTACAGAGCCAGAGTGCTGCAAGAAAGTCAGGGGGGGGGGGGGGGGGTGGAGGAGAGTCACCTGGAAACCCTGACGCTGGGAAAAAAGCTACAACGTTTAAGTCTGCAGGAGCAATAATGAAGTTTCTGAAAAGTCAGCAACTAACACGGATGGAGAGGTTAGACAACAGCCTCAGAAGAACTACAGGCGTACGGTACACAAGATGCGAGCACAAACCCTGCGTTAATGACTGGGGGAACGTCCATGGGATGGGCAGAGGGCACTCTCAATGGAATTGTAGCCACAGGAATGGATAGATGTGTTGCAAGCCAGACTCCCCGCACCTCTAAGATGAAAGAGGGGCGAGGCGGGTATGAAGGGAGCATAGTCGGCCAAGAACAGGGGTCTCCAGGGTCTAGTGTCTTAGAGGCTATGCAACAGGCAAATGAAAATGAAGGCTCGGCTAAGAAAGAACAGAGGAGAGAGCAGCGCTCGAAAAAGGCGGAACGGGCTGAAGCAGACTCAGGCGATAGGTTCTTTCGCTGTCGGATCACTCTAGTCTCTCTGGGGAAGAGGGAATAGACCCAACCAGACACCACACGAGGGAGGACTCATTGGACAGCATCTTAAGTGACAGGAGCAGCCTGGATGAAACTCAAACATGGCAACCAGATGGAACAGGCATGGGATTAGAGGGCACGGCTGAGAAAGTAAAAAAAGACCAGGGCATATCAATCTTACCTAAAAAATTGTATTCTTTCAGGACAATACCAGTGGAGATTAGTAAACTCTGGCTGCAGAAACTAGAATCTATGTGTGTGAGTTTCCTTTGGGGGTATAAAAAGCCTAGAAGGGCTCTTAAATATATGACCGTGCCAAGATTACGAGGTGGGTGGTCATTTCCCAATTTTACCTATTATTACTGGGCATGTGCGATTCAATATATGGGGATTTTATTGACTGGAGAAAGAAGGGGAAGTGGTATATATATATATATGAGATGGAGCTTGGAATTGACGAAAAAGGATGCTTTATGAGAACGTTAGAGCCACGCTATTACAAGAAAACTAGATTTAAGGTATTAAGAGCTGCCTAGAAAATATGGCCTCAGCTTAAGTTACGACTGCCGATTCCTAAAATAAACTTTAACACTCCGGTCTCTGTGGCTGCCCTAGTACCTACTATTTTTCAAGACTCAGTGATGGGAAGGTGGAAACAGAAGGGTATTGACTCAACAGGAGATCTATTTAATGACAATCAGCTGTGCTCATTCACAGAACTGCAGGCGATGTCTGACTTGCCAAAGAGGGATTTTTTTAATTCCTACAGATTAGGGATTTTCTATTAAAAACGAAAAATGAATTAAATGCAATAGAGAAGATCCCTATCAAGGCAACCACTAACTTTATATATTTGTCTACCTAGATGACATTTTACTGGCCCCGCTCTTTATAGATGATATGTCTTCCATTAGTTCAACCTGTTCAAGGTTATTAAATATGTTTTTATGGCCACATAGTGCTTTACCGCACTGTATATGAAATCGAAATTATGTATTTAGATGGGAGTTACTGGTTGAATTTGTATCAGGATATTCTGTGCAATTTATTGACATGTAGCACGTTATCTATTATGTACAATTCTGCAGCTTCGTCCAGCTTAATATTGCTGTATGAAACCTAATTTTTTTTTTGTTTATTTTATTTCAATGGAATGTTTAGAAGAAACTCACTGGTCAAGTCTGTCTTAAAATATAAGGTGTGTATTTATTGTCACATATCACTTTATTTACTACGTACAGCTATGCTGCTCTTGCTTACTAAATATTGCTGTATGTAAATTCTCACATGGGTGTAAAATAAAAATAAAAGACCTATACTAGCTGTTGCTTCCAGCCCAGGTCATCTTCATGGCCAGCTGCATCACATAAAGCGCTCGATAACAAGACCCCAGCTTACCTGGCAAACACACTATACACGTTCAAGGAACGACATCTGACCAGGAGCGCGGATATCACCAGACTCAAGACATGAAATTGTAAGAAGAAAAACCCAGAAGGCAAGCCTTCTCCGTTCATGCTCCCAGGATCTGGCACAGCATCCTTTTCAACGTGGCATCAGCTCCGTCCCTCCCCCAAGTAGGGAAAATGTTGAAGACCCACCTCTCCAATGAGCATTATCCCTGACCCGACCGCCCACCCTTGACCTTCCCCAACATCTGTATCTTCCCAGGAGCCATCCCCTCGGTTTACACTCTGTATCCAGGCTGTAAGTACTGTGTATATGTATATATATATATATATATATATATATATATATATATATATATATATATATATATATATTACCTACTGGCGGTCGCCAGTAGGTATATATAGTTAGAATTTTCAGAAATCCCATAGGGAAAAAATCCTATGTCTAATAACTTTGGCGTTTGTGGACGGAATCGGCTGAAATTTTCAGGAAAATGGCAAATTTTGTTTCTGAGCAGCCCCTGAAAATTTGGGGGGGGGTTCGGCAAGGGGGGGCCGAGAAAAAAGGGGGGTCCCAAAACGCGTTTTTCCCATGTTAATTTCCATAGGGCGGTTGGCCTCACTTTTAGCCCGAACGGCTGAATGGATTTCCACGAAACTTGGCAAAATTGTAGGGACTGTTAGCCCGATGTGCCTTTGCTAGGTCTCAATATATGTGCTTCAGTGGATTTTGAGAAATTAACGTTTAAAACAAGATATATATCTGTAACAGCGCTCCGGGCTGCGCTCCGGTTCGCGTACTTTTCGCGTATCGGAACTTTGCGAAGCGAAGCTGATTGGCTCTCCGGTGTCTGTCAACATTCTAAACAGTCCGGAGCGGCCGCCATCTTGTCTCTCGGTAGGATCGAGAGACAAGAGGAGGCCAAAACAAAAGGGGAAATGAAGGAAAGGGGGCAAGGTAGACCCCTTCTGACCCCCTAGGATTGATGAGGGGGATATTATAGAGCCACGCGGTGCCCCAAAAAAAAAAAAAAAATCCGATTTTTTCGCCGTAGAGACGCGTCTTGGTACGCGAACCGGGAAGCTAACCGGCAGAGTAACGGGAGTTTGAGGAGTAGCTGATTGGCTGTCAACATTGTAAACAGTCCGGAGCGGCCGCCATCTTGTCTCTCGGTAGGATCGAGAGACAAGAGGAGACCAAAACAAAGGGGGAAATGAAGGAAAGAGGGCGAGGTAGACCCCTTCTGACCCCATAGGATTGATGAGGGGGATATTATAAAGCCACGCGGGGCCCCAAAAAAAAAAAAAAATATCCGATTTTTTTCGCCGTAGAGACGCGTCTTGGTACGCGAACCGGGCAGCTAACCGGGCAGCTAACCGGCAGTGTAACGGGAGTCTGAGGAGTAGCTGATTGGCTGTCAACATTATAAACAGTCCGGAGCGGCCGCCATCTTGTCTCTCGGTAGGATCGAGAGACAAGAGGTGGAAAAAAAAAAAAGGTGTAAATGAATGAAAGGGGTAAGGCAGACCCCTCCTGAACCCCTAGGATTGATGAGGGGGCTCTTAAAGTTCCCTGCGGGGCATAAGAAAAAAAAATTGTGATTTTTCGCGGTAAAGGTGCTTCCTGGTACGTTAACCGGGCAGCTAACCGGCAGCGTAACGGGAGTCCGACATATTGTGTTTTTTGAACGTTTGTGATATGTGCACGTGTGGATTTTGTCTAATTAAGGTTAAAAATAAAATATATATATCTTTAAGCGTGTTCTGGCGCGCTTACGTTTTGGGTTTGGTTTGCGCTGCAGAGACGATACGTCACGGTTATGCGATGCATCATGAGGCGTCTCACGGGCTACGTGATACGTCACTTAATAAAGAATATATTTTACAGCTATAGATATTAGCTTTTAAAAAACCAATGAAATTCACAGAAAAAACCATAGGTTATAGACCATATATAGTTAGGAATTTGCATTTACAAAACCTTGAAAATTCACTGAAAAAACCATAGGTTATAGACCATATATAGTTAGGGATTAGCATTTAAAAAACCTTATTTTATTTGCACAAAACCATTGAAATTCCATATATATAGTTAGTTGCACTAACTATATATCGCGGACCCGCAATCCACTGCTAATGATGTCACATATTACATCATTCATGACATGGTCAGTGACATCACTGATGACATCACTGATGACATCTCAAATGACATCACTGATGACATCACTGATGACATCTCAAATGACATCACTGATGACATCACTGACATCTCATTTGACATTACTGATTACATCACTGATGATATCATTTATGTGATAATACATCTTCAGACTCTAATATAACCTTAGATACACTCAGTGTAAACAGGCACTCACAGACTGTCACACATCCATGGAGTTACTCACACACCTAGTCAGTCATGCAAAGAATCAATCACATCTCCATTTCCTCAACTATACAGTTATACACACCTTACTTATTCAAACATATAGTAACACATATTTACTCTCTTATACAATCCTTGATACAAGTTCACAATGATTCATACAGCCACTCACACATTCACTGGCTCTTATGTTCAGTTATTTATATATGTCAACTCTCACATGGAGTGTGTTTTACATATGTACTTACTTTGACATGTAGCACTGAGATATCCATTCACTCACCAATATAGTCATGCACACAGTCAACTGTCCATACAGCTGTTTCTACATGCACTTTTGAACCCATACACCTAGGGAATCAACTGCTCACACATCTATGCACAGAGTTATACACCTCCCAGCCACCCACACACATACTCAGTCTCCCATACAAATACTTGGGCAACCATTCAATAACCCATATAGTTACTGATATAGCTACTGATTTAAACATGCAGCAGTTTACAGAACAACATAAATAATGATTGCCAAATTAAGACACTTTAATCACTAACCCATACACTCAGTGAGACACATTTAATCATTCTCTCATACAGTCAGTCATGCACCTACTAAATCCTTCATCCAGACACTTATACATCCACTCATTCTTCAATATGTAAGACATATTTTAACTTTACAGAAACATACAGTCACTGGGTGTTGTCATCAATGATGTCATCAGTGATGTCATTTGAGATGTCATCAGTAATGTCATCAGTGATGTCACTGACCATGTCATGAATGATGTAATATGTGACATCATTAGCAGTGGATTGCGGGTCCGCGATATATAGTTAGTGCAACTAACTATATATGGAATTTCAATGGTTTTGTGCAAATAAAATAAGGTTTTTTAAATGCTAATCCCTAACTATATATGGTCTATAACCTATGGTTTTTTCAGTGAATATATATATATATATATATATATATATATATATATATATATATATATATATATATATATATAAAGACTGTCAGTACCAGTAACAGATGTCCAGATTGGAAATTCTTGCCACACATATCCACATTGTTCTTAAATATGTCATATCTAGCTCCCCTTGGCTGATTAACCACGTCTGGACCTTGTCCTATACAGGTGCCGGCCACACGTAGGGTCTGTGAGAGAATAGACAACCAAAGAAATGATCACGGTCTGTGACAGAAAACAAACACAGGGAGAATGCTGGACCCAACCCCAGGCAGTGTCTGTGGCAGAGAACAGACACTGGAAGAATGCAGACCCCAACCCCAGACAGGGTCAGTGACAGAGAACAGACACAGGAAGAGTGCAGGCCTCAACCCCAGGCAGGGTCTGTGACAGAGAACAGACACAGGAAGAGTGCAGGCCACAACACCAGGCAGGGTCTGTGACAGAGAACAGACACAGGAAGAATGCATGCCCCAACCCCAGGCAGGGTCTGTGACAGAGAACAGACACAGGAAGAGTGCAGGCACCAACCCCAGGCAGGGTCTGTGACAGAGAACAGACACAGGAAGCGTGCAGGCCCCAACCCCAGGCAGGTTCTGTGATAGAAAACACACACAGGAAGAGTGCAGGCCCCAACCCCAGGCAGGGTCTGTGACAGAGAACAGACACAGGAAGAGTGCAGGCCCCAACCCCAGGGAGGGTCTGCAACAGAGAACACACAACCAAAACGAGAGCGGGCACCAAATGTTGACACAGTCTGTGACAGAGAAGAGTCACAGGAAGGAAGTGGGTACCAGCCTCTTACAGGGTCTGTGACAGAGAACAGACATATTGGGAGAGCAGGCACCAGACTCCTACAGGATCTCCAACAGAGAACAGAAGGGCAGAGCAAGACAGCAGGTGCCAGCCTCATACAGGGACAGACAGCATAACATAACAGGTGTATTTGTAGAGCGCACGATTACCCGAATGTGTCCTGGCGCTGAATAACAGATGTTTATTGTTCCCCAACTCAATGGTGTTCATTTTATCGACCTCAGATGGATGAAAGGCTGAGTGGACCCGCCAGGATCTGAACCTGTGGCTAGGAGGTCAAACACAGGCCCCTGCAGTGGCTGCTTTAGTCCACTGAGCCACCATACCCGGCCACAGCGGACACCATACAGAGTAGAAGGCAAGAAAGAGGCACCCAGAGAGAGAGAGGGCAGACATCAAGCCCTTTCAGGGTCCATGACAGGAGTCAGAGCAGGTTCCAGCCCTTTACAAGTTCTGAAGCAGGAATCAGACGCCAGCCTCTTACAGGGTTTGCAACCGAAAACAGGCAACACACTCATATGCAGCGGTCTGTGACAAGCAAGCTGCCGGAACGAGAGAGCAGACACCAGTCCTTGCCCGGATCTGCAACAGGGAACAGGCTCAAACCTTTCACAGGGCTGCAACTGGGAACAGGCAGGATTAGCGAGAGAGCAGGCAGCACACTGATGCAGAGTCTGCAACAAGGAAAAGGCCGCCAGACCAGGAGAGCAGGGACCGACCCCATGCAGGGTGTATGGCAGGATGTCAGCAGTCAGATTGAGAGCGTAAACAGAAGGGTCGAAGGTTTTGGCACAGGATCCCTGTGACAAACTGCTTCCTGGCCCGGAATATCTTCATGTGCAGGAGGCCTGTACCAAGAGCCCCCTGACAAGGGCCCTACATCTGGAGTGTTAAATGATTGGCTTTGAGCTCTGGTTTAGGTAAGGAGCCAATTTGGACCGGCCACCAGCTATCTGTCCAAAATGATGGATTGTTCCCCAGCACCAAAACCTCGGTCTTGGATGAGTTTAGCTTCAGACAACTGTCTGTCATCCAATTAGCTATAGGGCTCATACAGTCGTGAAAATTAATTGCCGTCTGGCTGGAAGGACTGCTCACCGAGACGACAATATTAGTGTCGACACAAGGGCAAATCCATACATTTTTACTAGCCTGGCAATGGGGGTGACGTCGAGGTTAAAAAGCGTTGGACTCGGGGCGTGGCTTGGTTGGCAACGCAGGCAGTCGCCTAAGTCCAAGAGCTCCGCAACCCCGGGAACAGAACGGCGGGCCATACAGCGAGAATAGCCCCAATCCCCACAAGAAGCTGATCGAACGGGGCAGAAGGTGATGCGAACCACCCCCAACGCAACAACAAGAAGGAACAACAGCGAGCCAAAAGAGCTCCAGCACGACCGAGCAGTGAGAAGGACCTAAGATGGCGGCGCTTCGAAGAAGGAGAAGGCTACGGCAACTACCGCACACCGCGCCGCCAGACCCCTCTCTGCCGCACAGCAACGTGCGGAAGCAAGGGGGGGTGTAGCCAGCAGCCTCGAAACCACAAAAGAGGGGAAAACGACCGCAGAGCCGCCCGCGATCAAGGGACCTCCCGACAAGGCAAAAATCGAAACCGAAACTCATCAATGCAGGGCGACCATCTTGCGCTGTAACGCACCAGCACGGACAACAGAGGCGAGCACACCAGAGGCAAACTGTTAGAGGCACGACACCACCCCGGCCACAAGGAATCCTCTGCAATTTAAGACCCAACGGGAAACTGAACCGCTTACCGAGAAGCCAATACGGGGGCAGAGAGTCCAACGAAGGAGCACAGCGGCCATCTTGAGAAGGGCAGACGGCGGCGCAGGAGGCGTGACGTGACGAGCACGCAAGGTGAGCGCGCAGGGGAGGGAAGTACCCCCAAGGCGCGTGCCGCACCAACCCCAATCTCGAAGCCAAAGGAACAAAAAGAACAGCGGAGGCCAAAGCTCGAGGGCGCATACACGTGCTAAGCAGCAACACGGCGGCCATCTAGAGAGGGGCAGGAGGCGGCACAAAGGGCACAACAGGCACGGAAGGTGAGCGTGCAAGAAGGGAAAGCGACCCCAAGGCGTGTGTAGCACCACCCTGAACCATAAGGAACAAAATAACAGCGCAGGTGGCCAGGCTGGAGGACTCTATTTAGCAACACGAAGGCCATCTTGAAAGGGGCAGATGGCGACATAAAAGGCATAATGTGCAAGGAAGGTGAGCAAGCAGGGGGGAGAAGCAACTCCAAGGCGTGTGCGGCGCTACCCCGAACCCCCTGAGCCAAAAGGAACAAAAAGGACAGCGCAGGTGTCAAGCCAGAGGGTGCAGAAAATGCACTGATCAGCACGGCGGCCATCATGAGAGGGGCAGGGGCGGCGCAAAGGGCACAACAGGCACGGAAGGTGAGCGCGCAAGGAGGGAGAGCAACCGCGAGGCGGGTGTAGCACCACCCTGAACCCCTGAGCCATAAGGAACAAAGGGAAGCGCAGGTGGCCGAGCTGGAGGACGCAGCTATGCGCTGACTACTAACACGACGGGCATCTTGGAAGGAATAAGTCTGAAACTAAGCGCAGTACGAACAGGGCAGACGACCGCTGGACGGTGTCGAGCCTCAAGCACACAACACCTGGCCTCCCCAACACCCAAGCGAACAAGGAAGGGCTACGTGGTCACACAGGTACGGCAGCCACGGTCGTTTGGCTACGGTCAATAGCGGGCGACACAACGGAGCACATCCCTCACTGTGTGTGGGCACAATAGAACAACCAAGTGGTAGCGACTTAGCCGGGCAGCACCTGGGAAGGCGGCACAGTTAAGCGCAACCGCCAAGACAGCCAGACGACACCACGGAGCAGACCTCTAAGCGCCTGGGGCCCAAACCGAACAAGCGCAGCCTAACAATAAGCCACAAGTGATATCCTCAAAACACCGCAAGTCAGTCAGCAGTAAGGAGCAAGTTCAGTGCCAACATAGCAAGAAGGCCTACCCCAAACAGCCAATACCGCAGCAGCAGCAGGCACAGAGTGGCAAGCAACAGCAGTGTTCAGAGTAATCCTGGCATCCGGCAAAACAAGAACCAGGACAGTAAGGTGGCCTAGCAGGTTCACCTTCGGTGGCAACACAAGGGACAATTGAACAAGCTCTTCTCAACAGCAACATTGATGTGCGGATGCAATCCTTCCTCATGGAGCTCATGGTATATACCTTATACCACAGCTACTTCCAACAAAACAACCAATGGTACCTTCAGCTATCTGGAATGGCTATGGGAAACTGCGCTGCTCCCACATACGCCAACATCTACAAGGAGAGTTTTGAAAATCTTCATATATACAAAAACCTAACCTTTCATGACAAAATCAAAATGTACGTCAGATACATAGACGACTTGTTTTTAATCTGGACGGATACCAAAGAGTAGCTAAGCTAGCCGGGCTGATGAGAGGTGTTACCTCGAAACCGGTCCGTTCCTCGGATGCTTGATTCCGGTCTGGGAAAGATATCGCTGTGTAGTTCGGACTGGACTGTTCCCATGGGGCACAGGGTCAGAGCTGATTTGCATAAAGCCATTATCTGACCCAGGGTGGTGTGGAGGGCAAAAAACGATGGATTTAGGCCCAGATCCTTGTACTGGGGTGAATGTAAGACATTGATCTACATTCTGTCCATCAAATTGTTTTTTGTAATTTTCTCCCTGAGTGTACTGGGGTAGCTCAGACGTGGGTCCCAGAGCCTCCACACAACTGGAGTCAAGCTAGCCGGGCTGATGAGAGGTGTTACCTCGAAACCGGTCCGGTCCTCGGATGCTTGATTCCGGTCTGGGAAAGATATGGCTGTGTAGTTCGGACTGGACTGTTCCCATGGGGCACAGGGTCAGAGCTGATTTGCATAAAGCCATTATCTGACCCAGGGTGGTGTGGAGTGCAAAAAACGATGGATTTAGGCCCAGATCCTTGTACTGGGGTGAATGTAAGACATTGATCTACATTCTGTCCATCAAATTGTTTTTTGTAATTTTCTCCCTGAGTGTACTGGGGTAGCTCAGACGTGGGTCCCAGAGCCTCCACACCACTGGAGTCAAGCTAGCCGGGCTGATGAGAGGTGTTACCTCAAAACCGGTCCGGTCCTCGGATGCTTGATTCCGGTCTGGGAAAGATATGGCTGTGTAGTTCGGACTGGACTGTTCCCATGGGGCACAGGGTCAGAGCTGATTTGCATAAAGCCATTATCTGACCCAGGGTGGTGTGGAGTGCAAAAAACGATGGATTTAGGCCCAGATCCTTGTACTGGGGTGAATGTAAGACATTGATCTACATTCTGTACATCAAATTGTTTTTTGTCAATATCATTGAAACAACTGCTATGAAAATACATTGAATAACAAATAAACATTTGACAAATAACTTTTGGAATCATTTCATGATCACCCTTGGAGTGCCTCACTTGAGGATGTATTAGCACCTTCGTGCATACACTACAATGTTCTAACACAAGGGACAAAGACATCACACCACTAAACAGCAGCCCACACCAAGAGAACGAACAGACGGACCAACAGAAGAAGGATAGGCTGTCCATATACCTGGAAAGAAGAGGTTTTGATAAGATGGCCGGCAGAGATGACAAATTTGCCAACGACAATAAAAAACAAAGGAAGGATCTGGTAGAATCGCCAATCAAAATGAAAAACAACCACAACATCGATGCAGCGATGGAAACGCTCCTCAAAAAGATAGCGGAAGCCAACGACCTAGCCAAGGCCACTAAGAACTCCATGGACAACGTTCAGCTAGAGCTCACTGCAATACGAGCAGACCAGAACAAAATCGCCAGCAGAGTAGGTGAAGCGGAGAGGAGAATTAGCGATATAGAGGATAGAACAGCCAGCACAGACAGAGATGTACGCTATGTCTCCAAGATATCCTGTGATATTCAGAGAATGTTTGCGGAACAGAAGGACAGAAACAGAAAAGGGAACATCAGGATCCTGGGGTGCCAGAAGACGAAGAAGAAGCCGCAGGGTCGTGTGCAGCAATGCTAGACACCCTAATCCCAAAACTGACAGGCCTCAATTTCGAAAGAGCCTTCGAGATAGACAGGGCATACAGAGTACCGGCGATGAAGCAGCAGCAGACGAAAGGTCAGAGAACAATCATTTGCAAGCCCCTGCGAGCAAACTATACCAACGCCATTTTTGCGTTTGCGAGGAAAGGCCAAACAGTGAAGTGGAATGGCCATAAGATAATAGTCACCCAAGACTTCTCGAAGGGGACGGTGGAAACTAGGAAAGGCTTCCTAGCACTCAGGGAAAGGCTAAAGAAAGCTAACATCACGTGCAGCTTTGCAGGGCCCGCAAAAATGAGGATAACGGACAGGAGAGGCACGCGCACTTTTGACGACCCTGCTGACCTACGCAGATACCTCCAAGGACCGGAACCGGAGCAAATGGAAGAAACAAGCCCAGGGACAGCAAAAAGGAGGGCATCATCAGACGGCTCGGAAACAGGCGAGGCAGGCGATCACTAAACACTAAGACACAACCCTGGCAGCACAGCAGCGTCAACATACCTAAACAACGTCTACCACAACACGCCAAACGCGGCGGCACCACGGATCACTACAAACAAGTATCTACCTCATGACTGCTAGGCGCGGCAGGCCTGTGAGCTAGACTTACTACCTAAAGTACTTTGTATCAGTCAAGAATGCTACAAACGCACAGCGGCGATACCACAGAACACTCTGTACGACACATCTACCTCAACAGACTCTTGAACTTTGAACGGATTTTTGAACTTTGAACTCGGAACTTTGAGCTTTTACCTACAGTATTATGTATCTCTCAGGGATGAACGAACCACGTGCAGGCACCAGCAGTCTGAAAAGAATATCCTTTACCAGATATGCACAGCACAGCGGGGCGGGGGGGGGGGAGTACTGATCCGGGGGGGGGGGGGGGCGGAGGACCATTGCTGTCGCATGTTTACAGTACTTTGACAGGGGGGAGATGGGTGCGAGGGGGGGGGGGGGGGGGGAAGAGGGCCGGGCGGGGAGCCATGCCGCACAGACAATCATAACCTTGTGGAGTCACTTATTCTCTTTTTCCTTCTTTCTGTCCTATTACACAGCCCAGTTCCCAAGCACACCCCGGGGGGGGACCGCATATGCGTGGTGGGAGGTAACCTCTGTGGACCCAAACCTGCCACCATGGACCAACTCTAGTACCGGCATAGGCACAAGCGAAATACACACACCGCCATGACTACATCCACCACACAGTCCTTAGAGCAAATAGCTGCAGACATCAAGATTGTATCCCTAAACGTCAAAGGCCTTAACCACCCCGTCAAACGCCGGAAGACACTAGAATATTTAAATAAACTCAAGGCCGACATATATGTCCTCCAAGAGACCAGAGTCTCGGTAGAGGACGCAAACCGACTCAAGGCAAACTGGATAAGCGAGGTGGTATGCTCACCAGCCGTAAACAAGAAGGGAGGAGTGATCACCATCATCAGCAAGAAAGCAAAGTTCAGAGTACACGACCACCAAGCAGACACAGAAGGCAGAAGGTTACTCACTTGTATCAAAAGAGGAGAAGAGACTATACACATAGCCAACATCTATGGCCCGAACTCAACAGACAAAAAATTCTGGGAAGAGGTAGGAAGCGAGCTCAGCAGCATCCACGAGGGGAGCTGCTAATCACAGCAGGGGACATGAACCAAGCGATGGACAACGCCACGGACAGACACCCACACAGACCCAGCCACACAACGCAAGAGCAGACAACACTCAAAAACCTATGCGCCAAACTAGCACTGTCAGATCCATGGAGACTACAACACCCCAGCGCCAGAGAATACACATTCTACTCGTACCCACACAACTCATACAGCAGAATTGACTACATACTCATGTCCTCAACCCACACACACCTGACTGAAACAACGGAAATAGGCACCATAACAATTTCAGACCATGCTCACATCTCCCTCTCCATAAGCGGGAAACACAACGAGAAGCCAAACCGTAGCTGGCGCCTCAACAGCGACATACTATACAACCCAACAAACATAACTGAGGTAGAAGAGGCGATTAAGGAATATCTAACGTTCAACGACACCGCAGACACTTACACCACTACCCTATGGGAAGCACTTAAAGCCACAATAAGGGGGAAGCTCATGAGCATCAAAGCCAGGATGAACAGAAGCAGGAACAAAAAAAATCACAGAACTGGAGAGCCAAGATAAAAGAACTAGAAAGGAACCACAGCGTGAACCTGGTGGACAGGAACACCCTCACCACACTCACAAAGAAGAAGTACGAACTGAACAGGCTACTAAGTGAAAGGGCAAGCACTTGGATTAACAAATACAAATCCATTAACCTATGCTCAGCAAACAAAGCAGGCAGGGCCCTAGCAGGATACCTGAAAGCCAAACAAAGGCAGCACTCGGTCGCAGCGATCACAGACAAAAACAACAATACCCACACGGCCAACAAGCTAATCCTGGAAACCTTCAGGGGTTTCTACAAGGAACTGTACACAGCGGACAAATCACTAGGGGCAGACGGTGGCGCAAACTTGCTAGACAAACTTGACCTGTCCAAACTAAGCAATGAACAAAGAGACTCACTAGAGCAGGACATAACTGGAGCCGAGGTGTGGATGGCAATAGACTCGCTGAAACCAAATAATACGCCAGGGCCGGACGGATTCAATGCGGCATTCTATAAACAGTTTCAGCCCCTGCTAAGAGAGACAATGGTCAGAGTCTTCCAGACGTGCGCAGACAGGGGCAGTATGACTAACTCGATGGTGGAGGCAAACATAATTGTCATCCTCAAAGAGGGGAAGGACCCACAGTTCCCGCAAAACTATCGCCCGATCTCGCTAATAAACGTAGATTGCAAAATCTACGCAAAAGTAATGGCTGCAAGGGTAAACACATATCTACCTAACCTCATTCATAAATCGCAAGTAGGCTACCTAAAAAATAGACTCTCACAGGACAATACCAGACTACTCTGTCACCTCATAAGCGCACAGCAAACAACATGGAGAAGGCAGTCATGATTGCGCTTGATGCAGAAAAGGCCTTTGATAGAGTCGCGTGGCCCTTCCTCGACCAATCCCCTAAGAGGGGAAGGACCCACAGTTCCCGCAAAACTATCGCCCAATCTCGCTAATAAACGTAGATTGCAAAATCTACGCAAAAGTAATGGCTGCAAGGCTAAACACATATCTACCTCACCTCATTCATAAATCGCAAGTAGGCTACCTAAAAAATAGACTCTCACAGGACAATACCAGACTACTCTGTCACCTCATAAGCGCACAGCAAACAACATAGAGAAGGCAGTCATGATTGCGCTTGACACAGAAAAGGCCTCCGATAGAGTCTCGTGGCCCTTCCTCGACCAATGCATGCGCAAATTCGGGCTAGGGGATAAATACCGGGGTATGGTCATGTCTCTCTACAAAAACTCCAGCGCACGAGTGGAGGTCAACACAACCACGTCGGCGACATTCTCCCTGGAAAGGGGGACGAGGCAGGGATGTCCATTATCACCGGGACTATTCCTACTCGCACTAGAACCACTCCTCTACATGATCAGGAACAACCCGCTTATAACTGGAGTACAAGTAGGTGGACAAGCCTTCAAGCTGGCTGCATATGCCGACAACATCCTGATCACCACTTGCAACCCAGAAACATCAATAGAGGCCCTGATGCATACCGTTGAGGAGTATGCGCAGGTCTCAGGATATAAACTAAACCGCGACAAATCTGAATGCAAGCCAATGAACTGCCACACAACAAGGACAGTCCTAGGTACGTCTGGACTTGCGTGGCAAACGAAACCCCTGAAATACCTGGGCCTCGTCTTTGGACGACCCTAGACCACAACGAGGAGGCAATGCTGAGGAAGATCAGGAGCAAGCTAGAAGCCTGGAGTCCCAAATTCATCAGCTGGCGGGGTCGAGTCGAGACGATCAAGATGATGATCACACCAATGCTAAACTATCTGCTGAGCATGCTGCCACTAAACCCGACTTCAGACTTTCACAAAAATATAGACAAAGCAATCAACTCATTCCTCTGGGGGGGCAAAAAGGCCAGAATCAGCCTATCAAAGCTTAGACTAAAGAAAGACCAAGGTGGGCTGAACCTTACGAATTACAAGGCCTTCCAAATGGCCTGCCTAGCTAAACAGGGCATACACTGGATCTCCCCCACACCAGAGTACGTGCCGGTCTGGCTCGACCTGGGGGGAGCAGACCCAATCATGGCGCTAACGGCCAACAGACACCCAGAAGCAAAGAATGCAATCATCAGGAACAAAAAGACGGCACTACTTAGAGTAGACAGAGAACTGGAGGTCAGCATCAAAGGCTCCAAATGGGAATCAATATGGTACAACTCCAAGGTAACATACAAAGGGGGGATAATAGAGAACAAAGAGTGGTATAGCAGAAGCATCACGACGCCGGCCCAACTAGAGCTGAGCAGCAACCCACTCACATTTGAAGCACTGCAGCGCACGCACAAACTACCAAACAAGGAGTTCTATGAATTCCTCAGGATCAAGGCGGCCATCACCAAAGCCAACCTCTCGAAACACAAACCAGCCATCATACAGTACTCACAAAACCTAAACAAGACAGGCCACCAAACTGCTCACATTTACAAACTCATCACCCCCCGCACCACAACACTAAACAACAAAACACCAGCATTCTGGGAAGGGGAGTTACAGAGACCACTAAACGAAGACGAAAGGGCCAGATTATGGACCTTAGCATCCAAAAACAAGGTAACCCCACAACTAGCCCAAAGAAAATACTGGCTATTACACAGACTACACTGGACCCCGGCCAAGCTAGAAACAGTAGGAGCTAGTGAGAGCGGCACCTGCTGGAATTGCCACAAAGCAAGGGGGGACCTGGCTCACGCCCTATACGACTGCCCCAAGGTCAAGGTTTTCTGGCACAAAGTTTACGACCTCATAGACACGCTTACAGGCTGCCACATACAACGAGGCCTAGCAGGCATAACCATGGCCTTCCTGGCCACAGAGCTCGACTCCAAGGAGAACCGCAAACTAGTTGACGTTTTGCTAACGGCAGCCGCCAAAACAATTCTAGGGAACTGGAAGAACACGAGCAAAGCCACGTTCAAACGTTGGTTCAACTGGGTAACATTTCTACGAAGGGCAGACAACATCACCGCCAATCACCACGCCGCGAATCACACGGCCAGAGGAGACATGTGGGCGGCCCTGGATGCCCACCTGGAGCGATAACCCCCCTCTTTTTCCTCTTCTCTCTCTCTCTTTTCCTTCTCTCTCGTGCTCCACCACAAGCCAGACTGTATACCTTTGTCGTAACAGTCATGAATTGTGACAAAATGTTTTGTTTTTGTATATGTCAAATTTATTTTCAATAAAAATATTTTTAAATAAAAAAAAAAGCGTTGGACTCAAAGAAGAGCCCTGGGGAACTCCGCAGGGCAGACTGAAGAAAGGTGAGACAACGTTCCCCGATGCCACTTCTTGAGACCGTTCAGACAGAAAGGAGCACGGCAGGGACATCACCTTATCATGTGCGCTACACCCCGCATTGTTGCACCTCTTCTGCTCTGTCTCTGTCCATGTGAGCCTCTGTGCTACACCCCGCATTGTTGCACCTCTTCTGCTCTGTCTCTGTCCATGTGAGCCTCTGTGCTACACCCTGCATTGATGCACCTCTTCTGCTCTGTCTCTGTCCATGTGAGCCTCTGTGCTACACCCCGCATTGTTGCACCTCTTCTGCTCTGTCTCTGTCCATGTGAGCCTCTGTGCTACACCCTGCATTGTTGCACCTCTTCTGCTCTGTCTCTGTCCATGTGAGCCTCTGTGCTACACCCCGCATTGTTGCACCTCTTCTGCTCTGTCTCTGTCCATGTGAGCCTCTGTGCTACACCCTGCATTGATGCACCTCTTCTGCTCTGTCTCTGTCCACGTGAGCCTCTGTGCCACACCCTGCATTGTTGCACCTCTTCTGCTCTGTCTCTGTCCACGTGAGCCTCTGTGCCACACCCTGCATTGTTGCACCTCTTCTGCTCTGTCTCTGTCCATGTGAGCCTCTGTGCTACACCCTGCATTGTTGCACCTCTTCTGCTCTGTCTCTGTCCATGTGAGCCTCTGTGCCACACCCTGCATTGTTGCACCTCTTCTGCTCTGTCTCTGTCCATGTGAGCCTCTGTGCTACACCCTGCATTGTTGCACCTCTTCTGCTCTGTCTCTGTCCATGTGAGCCTCTGTGCCACACCCCGCATTGTTGCACCTCTTCTGCTCTGTCTCTGTCCATGTGAGCCTCTGTGCCACACCCTGCATTGTTGCGTCAAGTCTTCTGACCCCGACAACTCACACCTCAGTTCTACACTGAGTCCTTGGAGTCTAGTCCAAGGTCCCAAAACACCCACACACATCCCTTCTGATACTCTGCAGCCGCCTCTGTGGCTCACAGTATACGGCCTCTGATCCCAGCGCTCTGACAGACACACTGTGTGCTCTTTTACAGGTTCCTACAAAGCCCTCATGGAGCGGATTCACTTACAATCCCTAAACACAAAGAAACATACCTTGTATTTTCAGCAGCCTTCTCGAAGGACACACAACACCCCTAAATATACATTCTATCCTCATAAAAACTTAACAAGTTAATTCATTTGTGAATCGTGATCGTCCACAGACATGCCTTGTGCTCCTCTGCAGCTTCTTCCTCTGTGGAACTTACAGTGTCTTCACTTGTGAATCGTGAACACCCACATACACTCCCTGAACAGACTTCTCTTTGGGCGCCCACGGGTGCATTAAGATCCATAAACATCCACAGACCTACCCTGTTCTCTTCTGCAGCCTCCTCTATGGCATACACAGGGAGGGTGACCAGAAGACTCCATGCCACCGGGACTCAACTTTTTCCATTTCTGGGCTTTTGATTTAACAGATCAGTGCATTCTGGGAGTTGTAGTTTTGGTTCACGTTACTGGACCCTATTGCTTCAACACACCAGATGATAATGATATGTAAAAAGCAAAATCCAGGAATGGAAATGTGTTGTCCCAGTGACATGGAGTCATCTAGCCACCCTATAAAAAGGGTGACTTGTGATCTCTGAACACTCTCACACACAGCGTGTGCTCTCCGGCTGACCCTTAGTGTGTCTCACCAAGCTACTTTGTGATCCCTGAACATCCACACACATACCTTGTGCTCCTCTGCAGCCTCCTCTATAGGACTTGCTGAGTGAGTTTTATACTCCTTGGACTCCCGGCAGACCCAGCATATCATCCTCTGATCCTCTGCACAGAACAGCAGCAGTGCCTGGTTATGTGTCTCGCACAGACTCTGCTCCGGGGGCTTCACTGGGGGCAGATGAAGCTGTTTTGCAATTTCCACCACGTTCTTCAGTTGCCTGTTGGGCCGGAGGTTTTTCCCAGAAGATATTTCCCTGCACTCTGGACAGGGGAAGTTTTCATCTCTTCCCTCCCAGCTCTGGGTGATGCAGGAGCGGCAGAAGTTGTGTCCACAATCGATCATCACCGGATCAGTGAAATATTCCAAACAGATGGAACAAGTGGCCTCTTCCTGGAGGTTCCCGAGCTGAGCTGCCGCCGCCATGATTCAGGAATGCAGGAAGTGAAGGTAAGTTTCAGTTTCTCTCTTTGTGAAGTGGGTGTGTCTGTGCGTCTGTCCGTCTGTCCCTCTCTGCGTGCAGTGGGTGTGTCTGTGCGTCTGCCCCTCTCTGCCTGCGCCGGGACTTCCGGGTTCCTGTTACAGTCACAGATCAGAGAACTGACCCCTCTGCTGCCTCTGCTCTGACTCGAGGGTTCCCTCCTTTCTCAACTAAAATACCAGCAATTTGGTTTTATTCCCAAATTCTGTTAGTGCCGGGAGCGGGCTCCTAAACATGGATTTCTATAAAATCCTCTGTGTGGTTTTGAACGTGGCAATAATTTCTGCGTCTGTTTGTTATAATATTTGTTTTAGAACTGTACTGAGATCTGGAAAATAATTATGAAACCATTTCTTCCTGCATTTGCTGTTTTTTTTATTGTTCCAAAGACTGAAATATAACTGCTATCTCAATCCTTCCCCTTTTAAAAAAATCTTGCAAACAAGCCGAAAGGGCCTGGCGCAAGTCTTATGACCCGGCTAGGAAAGCTCTGTACCTCGCCACCATCAAGACCTATCATAGAGCCATCTGCAGGGCCAGGGCCGCCTACTTCTCACGTGAATTCAGTGCTAGTTCCAACCCTAGCAAACTTATCTTTAAAGCACTGAAAGATCTTACTGCCTGTAGAGCCTCTACCGCTGAGATCTGCTCTGCCTCCCACTGTGAGGATTTGGCCGCTTTTTTTATCAATAAAGTGGAAGGAATTTATCGAGCCTTTCCCAGCTCTACAGGTTCCCGGCAGCGTATCACAGCCACTTCTAAAACTACTCTCTCGCTGTCTTATCTTCCGGAGCTTTCTACGGAGGAGTTTGACAAACTCGCGATTAGGGTGAAATCGGGTTCCCCGAAAGATCCCTTGCGGCCCTCACAATTTAGAGAATCCTCCGTCTGCCTTCCTCCGCTCTGTAAACTTATTAATCTATCACTGTCCTCTGGCTCTGTACCAGTTGCCTGGAAACAGGCGCAGGTAATTCCTATCCTGAAAAAACCTGCTTTGGACCCTAAAAAAGCTGAACACTATCGCCCCATCTCTCTCCTCCCGTGGGCTGCTAAGCTGACTGAGGCCCATGTTAATACTATTCTAGCAAAACATCTCCATTCTGCGAATATTTTAGATCCCTCGCAGAATGGGTTCAGCCCCGGCCATAGCACCGAGACGGCGCTCCTGTATATGGCTGAACATCTTCGCATGTTAGAGGATTCAGGTCACACGGCGGCACTTGTGCTCCTCGATCTAAGTGCCGCCTTCGACACTGTCTCCCATGACATTCTACTCCAACGTCTGGTTGAGGCAGGGGTGGATAAGCTGGCCCTTGAATGGTTCAGATCTTTTCTATCTGATCGCTCCTTCAGGGTCATCACTCCCCCCTTTGAATCCAAACCTCATGCGATTGCCCAGGGCGTCCCCCAGGGATCGGCCTTAAGCCCCACTCTTTTTAATCTTTATGTCCAGCCACTGGCTGATGTCGCCATGCGTGGGAACCTCTCCATCGTGTCCTACGCAGACGACACGCAGCTTGCGGTTGCGATTAGTGGGGCTTCCGATCTCGAGGCAGCCAAGTTCCGTGAGGGACTCATATCTGTGGCCCACTGGATGAATGATAATTTCCTACAATTGAATGCTAAAAAAACCGAGGTGCTCATTGTGGGGAAACAAATTCATCTGTGGGGTGACAGCTGGTGGCCACGCGAGCTCGGTCCTACCCCTACCCCTGTCACTGAAGTCAAAAACCTCGGGGTATGGTTTGACTCCCAACTGAGCTTTTCCACTCACACTAAAAAGACTGCGGCATCTTGCTTTGGAATCTTGCGTCAGCTTCGGTCCACCTTCAAATACTTTGACGCTCCTACACGTCAACTTATTGTGCAAGCTTTGATTCTGTCTAAATTAGACTATGCCAGCTCTCTTTTTCTTGGAGTCAATCAGGCTGAGCTCTCCCGTCTCCAACGCGTCCAGAACGCTGCCGCCAGGGCTCTGGTTGGTTTGCCTAAATTTTGTTCAGCTAGGAGAACCATTTTTAATCTCCATTGGCTCCCGGTGGCACAGAGAATAAAGTTTAAATCTTTGATTTTGACATTCAAAATCCTTAAGCTTTCCTCTCCTCAGATTCTGCAGCAACTCATTTCTCCTTATGTTCCAGCTCGTTCTCTGCGGTCTTCTGTTCTCCACCTTGCCACTGTTCCCCGTTTCAAGAGATCCAGGATTGGCGGCCGCTCCTTCCGAGTCCTTGCCGCCAAACTGTGGAATTCCTTGCCCGTCCACATCCGTGCCATCGATGAGCTCCTGGCTTTTAGGAAGGCGGTTAAAACTTTTCTTTTCCCCTTAGCCCCTTAGTTCTTGTTGCCGTCGTGTTGTGTTTCCCACCTCCTGTCCGGTTTTGTTCTGCACTAGCGCCAGGACGCCCCTTTGCTGGGGCAGCTGTGCGCTCAATAAATCAGGATAACATAACATAACATAACATAACATAACGTAATAATTCATAATCAGGTCACTGGCATCACGCGCTATCGGAGGAACAATTTCTGCCGCAGGGTTGAGTAAATTATACGGCGAGATGAGGCAAATTATGCGGCGTAACAACAATCTCTGACCGCATTATTTCACTATTGTGCACTTTTATCAAACACAATCATTGTCTGAGCAGAGGTTGTATGTCATTAGTGCAGTTAAACATCTCACTACAACTTTCATCAGACAAGCATTTGCAATGCAATAGGTCTCGCATTTGCACGATTTTAAGCTATTGGCATGGTAATTGCGAAAACCTTTTAATTATGTTTTAAAAAACAAAAATATTAGACATTGACATTTACAATGCCAATAGCTTAACCCCTTGCATGCAGGTTTATTTCTCGTGCTGTGCGGGAGAAATAAACGGCCGGCTGGATTCGGACGGCTCCCGGGCATCGTGAGCACACGCCTACCATGATGCATGACGGCCGGGAGCCGTCATGAGCATACAAGGGGTTTAACTTGTGTAAATGCGAGACCTATTGCATTGCAAATGCTTGTTTTTCTTTTTCTCTGGTCAGTGGTTGTTGCCATTTGTTGGTACTTTTCAATTTCAAATGTTTGTCACTCATCATCACATCATCACTTGGTGCCGTCTCTTGTTGTTGTTCCTCATGCTTGTTGTCGCTTTATGCTTCTTGTTATTGCGTGTCCTTGCTTGTATTCATTGTTGGTTATCGTTGGCACTTCCTGGTGCTTGTTGTATTGTAATTTCATTTATATACCGCTTACTACCTCTAACAAGGCGTGGAAGTGCTTTTTCGGCAGGTAACATGCTACTCCAGAACCCATAAAGGATTAGTGTTGAATTAGTATAGTGAAATATGACAGTCATTTGTGTGGTGGATAGGTTATTCTGTTATTTGGATTCAGAAGGATAGCGGAGGGATAGAAGAGGGAAAAGGTTTGCATTTATGTAGCGCTTGTTAGACCTGGCACCCTTGGAGTGGGTCGCGCTTCCATTTTTTGCTGGTGATAGATGCTTTGGGCACTGTGCCACTGCTATTCAGTTCCACAATGCGAGTGCTCCCTATGGTAAATTGATGTATGGATTAGTGTCTCCATGATTGGCTGCTTTGGTTTAATTGTCAGACCCTAGTACAGTGCACTGCATGTGCCCAGGGTTGGTAAATCAAATGCTGCTGATTGGCTTGCAGCACTGATTGTGCCACCCACAGAAGCAGCCTGTAAAGTGTGTCTCAGGCCTGCCATTGCAGAGCCTGTGTGCAGTCTGGTACTGCCATGTTGACCGAGCAAGTGCATCAACTTGCCAGTCCCTAAACCTTCCCTTTTCTGCATATTAGTCACCCCTATGGTAGCCCCAAGGGCAGGGTGCATTGTATGTAAAAGGTAGGGCATGCCCTGATGTGTGTGGCATGTCATGATAGTGAATTACAGCCATCTTTGTTTTGCACTATTGCAAGGCCACCTCTTCCCCATAGGCCAGAATGGGCAGTTTGATTATAACATCTTAAAATCCTATCTGACTCAGGGAACTTGGTAGAAATTCGAGCTTAGTATGCCTTAACTCAGAATGATAAAATACATCTTTTAGTGAAGTTGGTTTTAACATTATGTGTTTGAAAATACCACTTTTAGAAAGTAGGTATTTTAATGCCTAACTATCCAAGCCTGCCTCTGCTAGGTTGTGTATTAATAGTCTGGTTTTTGAGTGACAGGGGCTGGGGGATTCCAGTAGACAGGGTGAGTCAGCACAGGGCTGAATCGAGCTGTCTGCATAGAGAGTGAGGCGAGGGGTGGCACCTGGATCTGAATAGGTCTGTGCTTACCTTCCACAAGGGTCCTTCTAGCGTGTTTAGAGAAGATTTATTGAATAGAGTCATGCTACACGCAAGCAGTGCAGCGAACTTTACCATCTTAGGCGACCTAAATCTTCATCTCGAGAATAGTGGGAAAGCAGATATTGCCAGTTTTTTGGCTGACATAGAGGCTTATCAGTTGGTTTAGCGTGTCTTTGAGTGTACGCATGTGGCAGGGCACCTACTGGACCCCATATTCTCTCATTTAAGTTCGCTAAAGGTTCAGCCGCCCGTTCCGCAGGCCTGGACAGATCACTTTTTGGTCTCTTTCTCGCTGCGATGACGGGGAAAGTCGGCCATGAACCGTCCATCCCCAGTTTTAAAACGTCCCTGTCATAAGTTGGACATCGGTCTTTTTTCAGCTTGTTTGTCCAGGGACAGGCCTCAGTTGCCACTGGACGTGGAGTTGGCAAATTCGCATTTCCAGGACTGGTTGATGCTAGACCTGGATAGTTGCATCCCGGCTAAACTGAGTGGGAATAATCAAGGGCCGTCCAACCCTTGGTTTAATAATTCATTAACTAAAGCCAAAAAATATTTGAAACAGCTTGAGCGTGCCTGGAGACGTGGCAGCAAAAATTCAATACCGAGCGGCTACTAAGCTTTATCACAAAGTAATTCGGAGACCACGAGCGAAGTTTGTTGCTGAGAAAATTTCGGTTAGCACCAACCCCTCTAAGACTATCTTCTCTTGCTTAAGCGCATGAAGACCGCGGGCATTACTGAGGTTTCCCCCATTTCTTCAAACCTTCAGTGTAAGGATCTGGCCAGGTATTTTGTGAACAAGGTAGAGAAGATATATCTTGGCCTGCCTACCATGGCCTCATCTGCTGCGTTGGTTGCGCCAGGGGATATCGGACCCATGGTGGGCAACAACTTGTCATCTTTTCCTCCTCTGTCCTCCTCTGAGTTCGAGTCCCTCTGTTTGAAAATCAAATCGGGCTTGCCAGCCGACCCTCTGACACCCGCCCACTTTCGTCAGTTTCATGCTCTGATTTCACCAGTGAGTGTTGATCTGGTCAACCTTTCTCTGTCCTCAGCATCTGTACCAGTGGCGTGGAAACACGCCAAAGTCATTCCGCTGCTAAAGAAACCGTCTCTGTATCCTTCTGAGTTGGGCAATTATCGCCCCATTTCCCAGCTGCCTTTTTTGGCTAAATTGGTTGAATTTGAGCCAAATAGGAAAATCCCTGGAGGAAAATCTTACAAGACTTCACACTTTCCTTACAACCATTATACTCGTGTATTTCACCATGCACCCACTTTACCAATAAAACCGATACGGATCCCAAGTATACTCTTCAAGCTGAAATGTAATGCTTACACTGTTTTATTTATATAAATTCTCCTTTGTCTCAAAGTTTAAAATTTCGGAAATAATACCGAAAGGTACATACCATCAATATATTAAAACATTTTATACAATTTATACATTCCACTGTGTGTGGTCCCAAAAGTCAAGACAATAATAAAAACACAAATTTAAAAGACACAGTCATTAAACAAAGCATGAGATATACAACCCCAGTAAGACAGCAGTTATGGTTGTCTGATTAAACATCAGTCTGATCCAATAGCCCTATATGATTTACGTGGAACCATTTGTACAGGAATATCCCTTGTATCTAGAAGTCCCTTGGCTTTTTTTGGATTCCTTAGTTAACACAGGCGTCGACGCGTTTCGGTTGTTACACATAATATATACAGGACCACCTTCTTCAGGACAAAATTTCATATGAGGTCACTCCTCTCATAAGATACAAATATATCATAAGAACTGGCAGTTACGCTGTAGGGAAAGGCCCGGATATGGTCTTTGTGAGAAGTTGGCCTGGTATATGATGTTCACTATTCTAGTGAGCACCTTGCACCAGTCCAAACAACCCTTATGGTGATGGTTGTAAAGTCAACCTTATAGGCCAGCTATCCTAGTGGTAGCATGGACAAAGCAGTCTTAGGCTAAACTTAAGAGGGCATGTGAAGCCAGCTGTTTTACTATATGTAACCCCTTGAATATCAAATGAAAGGACACCACACAGGATATTTATAAAATATAGATGTATTTATTACTAACACAGTCCCTCTGAGCTCTTTATGAGATCAGAGGCCCAAGCACATAACAAGCAATTCAATTTAAATACGTTAAGTTGCACAAAATATGGAAAAGCCCTGGAGGCCCGTCAAACCATATACTGAAATAGTGGTATAAGAACCACTTCACAAACAAGTAGAAGGCCTAGGGCCTTGGGACTCGCTGGGACTACACTGGACTACCAAAGGTTAGGAAGTTGGAGGCCCACAGGATGCGTGTGCAGTGTCTAAACACACACGCGTGCGCCCATAGAGAATCAATGGGTGCGTAAATTTAGAAAGTTATAGATTTAGAGCACTTCCAGATGGACTAGGAGAAAGCTACTGAAAACATAGACACTAGGGTAGTCAATACCCACAGGAGCACCGGAGTACTCGCGTTACCTCACCCACAGGAGCCGGGTGCATAGGTGTCAAAGTGTGTCGGGTTTCGTCGCTGAATCCTATGGAGACCTGTGAAAAGATGCTGCAGGCGACCAGGAGGAAGATGTCCGGTTGGATCCAAGGGTGGATTGAGGATGAAGAGGACCTGAAAACAGAGGGGACAGAGTCTGGGTCACTAGCCAGTGACCAAGAACGAACCAGGAAGGAACCAGGCGATGTTGCGAAGCAATCAGGTGATGTCGTGAAGCTTGTCTCTGCAGCCACGTGGACCTAGAGTCGTCGACTACGTCTTGGAGCTGGTCACGAGCTGTCCCACGAAGGTCCTCGCTGTTGGCAGTGTCGGTTTCCGGATTAGAGTCAACAAGCCTTGGCAAAGGCAACCCACGCAGGAATCGAAGATGGCTTCTCACTCAGACCAGCAAGGTCTGAGGGGGGCTCTCCTTTGCAGGGGAGCAGGGGCCAGTCTGGAGCAACCAGACCAGTGGTGTAGTTTCAAGGTTTCGTCGTCACAGAGGCCACTAGCCAACGGGCAAGTGACCGGACAACGCGTCGAGCAGGAAAATGCAAAAGGGCCCCACGCAGCACTCGGTGAGTGTGGAGGGGTGATCTTCGGTGCAGTTGGTGCTCGGGCTGGGGCTGCTCAATCCCCAATGCACATCTTCCAGGATGCCTCAGAAGTTGCAAAGGAAGCAATGTGCTGGTTTTTCAAGATGGCCGGTCCCACGTCTCGCGTCGCCTCCACTGGTCTCAGCTTTGCTGTGGATCAGGCTGAAGAAAGTCTGGAAGTCCGGGTCTTGTCAGGCTCTGTGCTCGGGCTCTGGCGGGAGCGTCGACAAAGCAAACCGTTGATCGCTTGATGGTGCCTGCTTTCACAGGGTGTTTTTTAAGGGAACAAGTGGGACCCAATTGGTAGCTGTGGACCATGGGTATCAGTTATTTTAAGAGAAACAAAGGTCCAGAGCTGAAAAGGGATATAAAACAAATGTTATATAGACCACAATAGGCTGCTATATATTTTCCTTGCCCAGCCGGACAGGGAATTTAATATTGAAGAATCCAAGTGTTTAGCAGTTTAGATATATTTAGCAACAAACAATTTTTTGCAGTCAGGCACAGTCCTGCACCGTACTGGAGAAGTAGGAATAGAGAGGAAGGAAATCAAAGGAAAGGTTCATCCGGCAAAGGGAGTGAGCGAACTGGGCACTGTTTACAATCAAAATTAGCAGTATTTCCCAGAGTAGCACATACGTACAATAATATACAGTGGTCACCAGTATGTCTACTAGGAGGAGTCGACGTTTCGATCCCGTGCTCAAATTAAAAAGGGATCATCTTCAGGACTTAACAATATGATTGCCTGGGTATACAGTATATACGCCTGTTAGTGAGGAAAACAGGGAAAAAGAACAAAAAGGAATTGCAGTTTTAGTTTTGGGACGTCAGCTGAGCCACGATGTTCAACATTCGGATTCGCAGTGATGAGGTGCCAGCAAGGGCATGCTTTTTATTTAAAAATTAGGGGTGGGGTGGGAAAAGGGGATGTTTGGTGCACTTATCACTCCTGTGGTAGGGTGGGGGAGTGGGTTGCTAATTTGTAGTTATTAACCGGGGCCTCCGTGATAGTGAGGAGTGATCCAGAGTGACCAATTGCTGGATATGGCATTGGTAGAGTTAAGCCCGCAAGCATTAGAGTAACTTGGAGCGCTTTGCGTGGCGTATCAATTCGGGTACGGAGGGAGTGGGTATTTACAACTGACTGTGGGAAATTGGCAGTGACGACGAGCAGGCAGTGAATGCAGGAGCGGCGGGTCAGAATATACCTCTTAAGGGGTGGAAAGAGGCCTCAGGGCGTGCGTAAACACAATGTGTTATCTGGGAGGGGATGAAGATCTCATGCGGCAGTCCTCCTTAGAAGCAAGGCGTGTAATAACGCTAGTTGCGCTGTAAAGGGGGGGAAAGGTTAACGCTATTGAATTTGGTCAAGAAGTGACAAGTAAGGTGACTTAAACTGAGAATAACATACCCAAGGCTACAAGGAACTGTCTTTGGGAGGGAATGGAGATCATATGCGGCAGTCCTCCTTGGAAGCAGAGCGTATGATAACGCTAGTTGCGCTGTAAAGGGAGGGAGGGTTAACGCTATTGAATTTGGTCATGAAGTGACATGTGAGGTGACTAAAAATTGAGAATATCATACCCAAGGATACAAGGAACTGTCTCTATGTTCAGCGCAGAGATTGGGCGCTGGCAGGAATACTTTGTTGTTAAGTTGCGGTCGCATGAATCAAAACGATCCGCTGAGGAAAAAGGCAGCGTTTATTAAATAAATGGCCTTTAAAGTGGGGGGCGGCAGCAGGCCTGAGGGCAGTTGACTTACCGGTTTTTGAACAATGTCTCAATGGCCGCGTGGGGTTGCTCTGGGGGTTCCGCGCTGATACAGGAGCCTAAGCTTGTCGGCAGCCATTACTTAATTCCGCATCGTCATGTGATCCCATCCCGTGACAATGAAGCGAGACCTGTGTGCTGGGGGCCTACAGACAATGTAGCGGCCATCTTAGAGTGGTAGAAGGGATTCATCATTAAAGGGTGTTCCTCCTGAGTGAGAGGGGACGATGGACTCTAGTGCTTGAAATTGGTGATTATTAGAACCTTTTTCGGCGCAAGTGAGTGTTGTGAATTACAGCGTTAGCTAGGTATCAGGTACATTGGAGCGAGGAAGAACTACATTGTGGTGTTGGTTAGTGAGGATAAAAATCGGCGCAGTGACTTGGTGCAAGGGTGACTATGTACAATATGAATTGGTACATTTAACGAAATTGCAACATTATAACAGGGTACATCAAAGAATTGCATTGCAAATTAGGAGACCCTGCAGTTAACACACTCTGCACCATTGACGTAGAGTCGCTGTACACAAACATCCCCCAGACGGCGGCTCTACTTGTCATCCAAAAAACTCTTGACTCTCGCCCCCGTCCGCACAGGGTCCCCACCCTATTTATTCTTCAATTGCTTGAACTATGTCTCTCCAGAATTTTTTTTACATTTGACAATGCATTTTATCAGCAAATAAAGGAACTTCCATGGGGGCAATTTTTGCCCCTAATCTAGCTTTTCTTTTTATGGATGCCCTAGAAACCGGATCAACCTTGACGGATGGGAACCCATTCCTACCGGCTCCCAGCAGCAGGAGGTCAGACTCGTGTCTGTGACAGCAGCATTCATTTTGTGATGCTGAGGCTCTGGTTAACTTTAACCGGGATTAACAGTAACTACATGTCTTCTCCCTCTAGAAAGGTAGAATGCTACCCAGTCGCCAGAACAGGCGAGGGGGTAGTATTCCAAAGTGTTTGACACCTTGCACAACATGTTTTGATAAAGCCAAACCAAAGTTAGCAATAACCGTGAGGATTATAATGCACTTAAGAGTATATGGTATGGCTATCGGCGACAGAAGCCTGGCTATACCATCTACACGTTGCCTCTGACTACTGCGCTCCTATTTCTCTTTAGCACCTGCGGCGGAAGCCGGGTGACAGCCTACTTGTCTTATTTTTAAAAACCTCACTGTTAAAATTGTTTATTATTTGCGGCGTAATTTAGCGTTTTAAACTTGTTTGTGTTTAAACTCTTACCGCACTGTCAGCGCGTGCTCTCCGTGCTCACAGACGATTAGGCTTTGTGGCAGGAGACGCGTCATTAGCCCCCGCTCGCTCTCCAGGTCCAAAAACTACAAGTCCCAGCGCCCTTGCACGATCGTAGGGACTACAAAGGGAGGAGTCGCGCTCTGGTAGCGAGATACCTTTCCCCATCGGCGACAGAAGCCTGGCAATACCTTCTACACGTTGCCTCTGACTACTACGCTTCTATTTCTCTTTAGCACCCGAGGCGGAAGCCGGGTGACAGCCTACTTGTGTTATTTTTAAAAACCTCACTGTTAAAATTGTTTATTATTTGCGGCGTAATTTAGCGTTTTAAACTTGTTTGTGTTTAAACTCTTACCGCACTGTCAGCGCGTGCTCTCCGTGCTCACAGACGATTAGGCTTTGTGGCAGGAGACGCGTCATTAGCCCCCGCTCGCTCTCCAGGTCCAAAAACTACAAGTCCCAGCGCCCTTGCGCGATTGTAGGGACTACAAAGGAAGATGGCTACCACTTCGCGCAGCGAACGCGATCAGCGAATGCGCCATTGTCGCGCTGGAGTCGAGCCAGAGTCTAGCCCGTCTGCGCTCGTCCGCGTCTCGGAGGCGGACGGCGCGGCGGGAGGGGCTGGCTCTAGGCTCATATATTCGGCTGCTGATCTCCATTCTCTTAGGAAAGGTAGGGGTGTGTGTAGTGTGATCTTTCCTGGGTGATGCAGAGGCAAAAGGCGGTGCCAGGGATGTGGGTGGATACCAGGGAACTTCCCGGTGCTGGGGGCTTTTAGCCCTAAGTCCATTGTGAATTATAGGTGTCTCTTACTTAATACTTGCTCTTTGAGCAAACATGCTCTTGATATTTACGAGCTTTTGACTGTCGAAAAACCTGTTTACCTTATGCTTACTGAAACTTGGCCAGGGGAATCTTCCAATCCGCACATTGCGACTGCTATCCCTCCTGATTATGTAAATTTCAGACATGACAGACTTAACGGCAGGGGTGGAGTGGTGGCGATTGTGGTCCAGAAATCTGTCTCATGTTCGGTTATCCCTTTGGAAACCATTTCCGGCTGTGAGTCCCTGGCCTTTTCTATAGCCCTTTCTCCCCATCAAGCCTTCTCTGGGCTCCTGGTCTATAGACCACCGTGTCAGCTGGGGTCCTTTTACGAGGAGTTGCAGGTGTTGGCCTCGGCACTTTGTATGAAGACAGAACACTGTATTGTGCTTGGGGATTTTAACATACATATGGATGTGGAGATGGATGGTGATACGATTAAAATCAACGAAATCACAGCCCCTTTGGGACTCATCCCCCATCTGGCTGTCTCGACTCATAACAAGGGCCACACCCTTGATCAAGTGTTCTCTACCATTCCGCTTGCCATGACCAGCCCTGTCCCTGTTCTCTGGTCGGACCATTTTCTGATCAGTTTTCAGATCCTGGGCACCAGTAAATCATCCTGCGCAACGTCGAGTCATCCTAGGCAGACTGGTCGGGCATACCATCGGGTGACCCCTGATGCTTTGGCCCAGGCCTGCCTGGGTCATCCTTGCCCCTTATCAGGAGACCTAGAGAGAGATCTCGACTTGCTGCAGAAATGGCTAATGGAGCGATTAGACGAACTAGCACCGGCCATGGCTCCCCGGACAACTTTTAGGCGGGCCTCTGCTCCTTGGTTCACTGAGGCTTTGGCACTGGCCCAGCGCAATTGCAAGGTAGCAGAGAGGCTCTGGTGACAGCCGTATGATCCTAGGGCCAAGGCTGCCTATAGGGCTACCATTAAGATCTATCAAGCTGACATTCTGGCCGAAAAAAAGAACTATTTCTCCGCAAGAATTGAGACTGCTTCTAGTAGCTGCAGGGACATTTTTACTGTTGTAAAGGAGTTTATAACTCCTAAGGCAAATGCATCGCACCATGAGTTTTCTGAGCCGTGGGTGATCTCGCTAGCTAGCTTTTTCACCACTAAAATCAAGCGGATTCAGGACTCTTTTTCCTCCTTGGGCCGAGTGTTATCACCACTCCAGGGGACCAGCCGACTTTCAAAGCTGGAACTGGACCCTCTCTCGGAGTTTCCATCTCTCTCTGACTCTGCCTCACAGGACCTCCTAATCAAGCTTAAGTCTGGCTCACCCTCTGACCCTTGCCCCGCTAAATTTCTGGCTAGGGTTGCAGAGGTCTTAAACCTGCTGATTAATCCCATCCTTAACCTATCACTGACTAGCGGTGTGGTTCCCTCGGTTTGGAAACAGGCAATGGTTGTTTCCACTTCTTAAAAAATCGGGTCTTGACCCCGAGCTCCACGCCAATTATAGGCGTATTTCCCTCCTGCCAGCTCTCGCAAAGATAGTGGAAAAGCATGTGCACACTGTGCTTTCCACTTTCATTGAAACCCATAGCCTGCTGCATTCCACCCAGTCTGGCTTTCGGTCTAACCTTAGCACCGAGACGGCACTTCTGGAGGTCAATGAGGCCATTAAAGAAGTGATGGATGCAGGAGGAAGGGCCATGTTGATAATGTTAGACCTGTCGGCAGCCTTCGACACCGTCCCCCATGAGGGTGTCCTTAGCAGGCTCCATGAGATCGGCCTGAGGGGGACAGTGTTGAGTTGGTTTCTATCTTATCTAGCCGGTCGCCGGCAGGTGGTCTGGGCCCCCCCTTACTCAGCCGAAGTACCACCTCTGGAGGTCGGAGTTCCACAGGGCTCGGTGCTGAGCCCGACTCTATTTAATATCTTTCTGGCCCCTTTGGCGGTGCTGGTGGAGTCCTTTGGGGCCCAGATCGTGTCATATGCCGATGACACCCAGCTCCTTTTCACGTGTGGGAAGGGGGCTGAGTTTGACGGAGAGAGCATCCGTGGGTGTCTTGGGGCTGTTTTCGAATGGTTTCAGCAAAACAGCCTCAAGTGCAACCCAGATAAATCTGAGGTGCTTTTTTTCGGGTGTCAGGCTGACCCGAGCTGGCAGGATTGGTGGCCGGTGAACATGTTCCCTCTCTGGCCGCGAAGAACTTGGGGATCAAAATGGATAACAACTTGTCGCTTAAGTCCCAGATCCTTGGATTGTCCGGCCCTTGTTATGGCCTCCTTAAAATGCTGCGTACATTTCTTCCCCTGCTCCCGCTTGAGCATAGGAAAACTACGGTCCAGGCTTTGGTGTGTTCAAGGCTGGACTATTCGAATGTCCTATACCTAGGGCTTCCCGATTATCTACTCCAAAGACTCCGGGTGGTCCAAAACTCGGCGGCACGGGCGATTTTTGGCCTTCCGCGCCGAGCGAGAGCCTCGGATCTTCTACACTCCCTACACTGGCTGCCTATTCGGAAGCGGATTGTTTTTAAAGCACTTACGCTGGCGCATAAGGCACTCCATGCTGTGGGAGCGGAATATCTACAAAAACTTCTTGCTTTCTACAAGCCAACTAGATCCCTAAGATCGGAATCTCTCGGCCTTGCCGTTGTTCCTGCTGTCAAGAAAGCAAGGACGGGGGGGGCGTTCCTTCAAACGCCTGGCACCCCAGCTATGGAATACTCTTCCTTTGTCACTCCGCTGTACTTCGAACCTGTTGACCTTCAGAAAGGGTCTGAAGATGTGGCTTTATGTACAGTAATTTGCTTGATCTCTTTCTCCTTTTTGCCTGTCTCTTGTAGTCGGTTGTGGGTTTGAAAGCGCCGGGACACTCCTTGGAGTAGCCGAGCGCTATATAAGACACCCATAACATTAACATTATATCATAGAACAGCTATGAGGACATGGTTCCGAAAGCTGCAGACAGGCTCAGCTCATTCTAGAGCCTCATCTCACATAATTCCAAGCACTCTGCCTTCAGGATTGTCAAGGCCTGCCATAGGAGTGACTTATAGGAGTATATGTGTCAATATAAGGTTAGATATAGATATACTATATCTAAAGCAAAGGGTGATTACACCACCTTGCACCAGCTGAGTGATCAGCCAGTGGTGTCAGTTTGGATGGCCAGCCAGGGGTGGCATAAGATATGCTGCAGCCCCTGGTAGTATGAGTATAAAAGGGGTAGGCCCTTAGAACTCAGGACCTGGGTCCATGGGTCAGTACAAAAAAGGGGTCGGTCTGAGTTTCAAAGATATCATACAATTCAAAATGGACACACGATCACCATTAAATTTGAAACAGGTCAGAAAAATAGATCAACTTATTCATTTCATTCATTTTGGCATTTTATTCATGCAAGGTCAGAGTACGATCCAATTGCAGCCAAACTTATGAATTAGCGAATTGAAGTATATACATGTAATTGTAACGTCATTACATTCGATATTCGGAATAGGTGCTCTCGGTGAAAGGGGGAGGGTAAGTGAATAAGTGAAGGGGACAGGGTAAAGGTGTTGTGACATAATTATTACATCCAGATTAAAAATTGAAAAACCTCTACAATCAAGTTAATGGGCAAAAGTTCCCAAAAGTCACATCACACATAGATAACGAGAGTGCATCTCTTATTTAGCTCCTATGGTGTGTAAAATGGAGGCGTAGTTCTACGTTTCGACCCCGGTTACGCTAAAGGGCGATTCGCGGCCTCATGTTGGGGTCTTCATCAGGAAGAAATGGAGAGCATCATCAGACGGTCATCATATGTTCCGTCTGTAAAAGGGGCTCCCTCAAGCTCCAATGAATATTTGCGTGCTGATAGTCACACAGCCGTTGGGCACAGGTAGTTCGATCCTCGAAGGGTTTATTTTACTTTCAAACGGGAGCGCACAGCCGCGCTGCTTCTCCGTCGGCGTCCTGCATCCGAGTGTCCACTCATGTATATACTTCAATTCGCTAATTCATAAGTTTGGCTGCAATTGGATCATACTCTGACCTTGCATGAATAAAATGCCAAAATGAATGAATGATCTATTTTTCTGACCTGTTTCAAATTTAATGGTGATCGTGTGTCCATTTTGAATTGTATGATATCTTTGAAACTCAGACCGACCCCTTTTTTGCAGCCCCTGGTAGGCCTTGGATGCACCTATCCCCTGAGTACCTAAGGTACACTATACAGGGACTCACAAAGGTGACCCAAATCCCAATTGGTAATGTACCTAAAGTACATTGTATGAATTTAGATAGAGAACAGCTGGGCTGTGGGTCTGATCAGCAGGCCCACAGCCACATTAAGTCGAAAACCAGTAAAGCAAAAAGCTAAAAGTGAGGTGACCATAGGAAAGCAGACCCTACTCTCCTACATAACCCCCCCCCCCCCAAACTTAGGGACATTAAACTAACCTTGACCAGTTGAGTCTTCATGTTCTAAGTGGAAATATCTGGAGAGTCCATCTGCATTGCCATGGTCAGTTCCCGGTCTATGATCCACTATTAAGTCCATCCCCTGTAGGGAAATGGACCACCTAAGAAGTTTGGGATTTTTACCCTTCATCTGATTTAGCCACAAGAGGGGCTTATGGTCTGTCTGAACTTTGAAGTGAGTGCCAAACAAGTATGGCCTCAGCTTCTTCATGGCCCAAACCACAGCTAAGGCCTCCCTCTCAATAGCTGACCAACGTTTCTCTCTAGGGGTCAGCCTTCTGCTAATAAAAGCAATGGGCTGGTCTTGACCATCTATATTCAGTTGAGAAAGTACAGCTCCCACACCCAACTCAGAAGCATCTGTTTGGACAATGAACTCTTTGGAGTAATCTGGACTGTTCAGAATAGGTGCAGAGCACATGGCCTGCTTCAGGTCATCAAATGCCTTTTGACAGCTAACTGTCCACTCAACTTTCTTTGGCATTTTCTTTGAGGTCAAGTCATTAAGTGGTGTCACAATGGACCCATAACCCTTAACAAACTTTCTGTAATAACCAGAAAGGCCCAAGAAAGCTCTGACCTGTGTCTGTGTGGTTGGAGGAGCCCAGTCCTTGATGGCCTGGATTTTGCTCTCCAATGGTTGAACCTGACCCCCACCTACAAGGTGGCCCAGGTACACAACCTTACTCTGCCCTATCTGGCAATTAGTAGCCTTGATAGTTAGGCCTGCCTGCTGCAGGGCCTCCAAAACTTTCTTCAGTGTGGATCAGGTGATCCTCCCAGGTGGAGCTAAAGACAGCAATATCATCTAGATAAGCTTCACAAAAGTCATCCAACCCAGTGAGAACTTGGTTCACCAGCTTTTGGAAAGTGGCAAGTGCATTCTTCAAACCAAAGGGCATCACCATAAATTGATAATGACCTCCTGGGGTTGAGAATGCTGTTTTGGCTTTTGCATCATCAGCTAACCTGATCTGCCAGTAGCCTGCTGTCAGGTCAAATGTGCTCAAAAACTTGGCAGAAGCCAATTTGTCTATGAGCTCATCTGCCCTGGGTATTGGATGGGCATCTGTCCTGGTGACAGCATTGAGACCTCTGTAGTCTACACAAAACCTCATCTCTCTCTTACCATCTTGGGTGTGAGGTTTTGGCACTAGAACTACAGGACTAGCCCAAGGGCTCTCTTAGGGCTCAATAACTCCCAGTTCCAACATCTTCTGTACGTCTTTCTTTATACAGTCCCTGACATGGTCAGGTTGCCTGTAGATTTTACTCTTGATAGGCAGACTGACTGTCACCAGTGTCCACCTCATGGGTACACCAGGTGGTCTGACCTGGGGTCAGTGAGAACATATGTCTAAAGGACTGGAGAACTTGTCTGCAGTCCTGTTGCTGATGGTCAGTGAGGCTGCCACCTAAGGCCACACCATCAACTGAACCATCATCAGGGTTCTGAGTCAGCAGGTCTGGGAGAGGGTCACTCTCTTCCTCCTGCCCCTCATCTGTAGCCATGAGCAAGCCCATGTCTGCCCTGTCAACATATGCATTGAGCCTGTTCACATGGAGCACCTTGTGGGGGCTCCTGGGATTTCCAAGGTCCACCAGGTAGGTGACCTCTCCCTTATGCTCAATGATCGTGTAGGGTCCAAACCATTTGTCTTGGAGTGCTGCTGGGGCCACTGGCTCCAGCACTCACACTTTCTGTCCTGGCTGGTACACAGTCAGCACAGCCTTTTGGTCATGTCAAGCTTTTTGGAGTTCTTGGCTTGCCTCCAGGTTTTTGGTTGCCTTTTCCATGTACTCAGCCATCCAGGAGCGGAGACCAAGTACATAGTCCACTATGTCAAGTTTAGGCTTTTTGAGAGGTAACTCCCATCCTTCCTTCACCAAACCCAGGGGTCCTCTTACAGGATGCCAAAACAAAAGTTCAAAAGGGCTGTACCCAACCCCCTTTTGTGGGACCTCTTTGTAAGTAAATAAAAGGCAGGGTAGAAGTATGTCCCATCTTCGCCTAAGCTTTTCAGGTAAACCCTTGATCATACCCTTTAAAGTTTTGTTGAACCTTTCAACTAAACCATTGCATTGTGGGTGATAGGTTTGGTGAACTTATAGTTGACACCACATTCCTTCCACATAGCAGTAAAATAACCAGACATGAAGTTGGCATCTCTATCTGATACTACCTCCTTAGGAAAACCCACTCTTGATAAAACTCCCAGGAGGGCTCTTGCCACAACAGGTGCTGTTGTGGTCCTAAGGGGAATTGCTTCTGGGTACCTGGTGGCATGATCCACTATCACCAGTATAAATGCTGTTTGGGGATCCATTGGTCCAACAATGTCAATCCCTACTCTTTCAAAGGCAACCCCCACCACAGGTAGTGGTATAACGGGGCCCTTTGTTGTGCCACCTGATTTGCCACTGACTTGGCAGGTCACACAGGAGCGACAAAACTCCTTGGTATCTTCTGACATATGGGGCCAGTGAAAGTGAGGGACAAGACTGTCCCAAGTCTTGTTCTGGCCCAAGTATCCTGCTAGGGGAATATCATGGGCCAAGGTTAGAAGGAAGCCCCTAAATTACAGAGGTATAACCAACCTCCTGGTAGCACAAGGCTTGGGGTCTCTAGCCTCTGAATAAATGAAACCATCATCCCAATACACTTTATGGGTACCTTAAGCATTCCCAGCAGCCTCAGCAGCAGCCTGCTGCCTGAGGGGTTCAAGAGAGTAACAGTCTAATTGTGCCTGCCTCAAGTCTGCCCTTGAAGGCCCCCCCTGTCCCAAGAAACTCAACCTGGTCAGGTTCAAGTTCTTCTAGGACAGTTCCTTCAGGGGTCTGACTATCAGCTTCCGGAGAAGGCTGATCTTCACTTTGAGGCAGGCGGGAAAGCACTGCCTTAACCCTACTGCTCTTTCTCTTGGGTGGTACTTGGTCCATAGTTACAGGATCCAAGACCTGTTCAGGTAAGCACCTTTTGGTCTGTGACCTGTTCACAGCAAGGACATGTGCTGATATTCCCAGCATTTCTGCATGGGTCCTATATTCCACCTCATACCAAACTGAGGTTTCAAGATCATTGCCCAACAAACATTCTACAGGAAGGTCTGAACTCACAACAACTCTTTTGAGGCCAGTTACCTCTCCCCATGAGAAATTAACAACTGCCATACTATGGGTGGTAGTGACATTGCTAGCATTGGTCACTAGGTAATTATTACCTAGTATGATCTGCTCAGGGTCCACAAAGCCAGGTGTCACCATGGCGACACTAGCACATGTGTCCCTGTAGGCCTGAGCCATTTTTCCATTCATTAAAGGTGTCTGTCTGTACTTGCCCAGAGTACTGGAGCTCACAGTAGAGGACATACCCATGTCCACATCACAGATCAGAACAGCCTGAGTTGGTACCCTGACTAGGCCAGGATCCATCTCAGTTCCCATGGTTAACCCTACTATAGCCTTGGGTTGAGTACTACCACTTCAAACTGTACTAGAGGTGCATCTGCCTTAGGGGCTGTAGTGGTAGGAGTTGTACCTTTCTTGGTGAACTCACCGAACCAGTGAGAGGCATCCGGGTGGTTATGCGCTATATAAATGTAATTTTTCATTTCATTTCATTTCATTTACAAAAGTTACACCAAGGTTTCTTTGGACCTTCTTTCTTCTTCTTCTTCTTCTTCTTGGAGGTTTGGGACCCCCCCCCCCCCCTCATTAGGTTGTTGGGACCGTGTTGAAGACTTCTGGTCTTTTGGTTTCTGCTCCCCACCCTTCTGGTCTGCCTTTTTCTGATCACCTCCTTGGTTCTGCTTTTTCTGCTTAACCCTGGTTCTAACCCCTTTGTCTGTCTTCTTTCCCAATTCTTGGGGAGAGGTCAGGTCAGAGTCAATCAGGTGTTGGTGCAATAACTGGTTCTGACAATTATTAAGGATTTGTTCTCTAATGATCAAATTATACAATCCTGTATAGTCCTTAACTTTACTTCCCAATAACCAGCCTTCCAGAGCCTTAGTGGCACTATCAACAAAATCAGTCCAGTCCTGAGTCTGTGTCTTCTGGGTATCTCTGAACATTAACCTGTATTGTTCAGTGGTTAAGCCAAACCCATCAATCAGAGCACTCTTCAGGACAGTGTAATTGTTAGCATCATCATTTTATTTATTTTATTTATTTTTGCAATTTTTAAAGCGCTACAATTACCCTTGGGTGTCTCGGCGCTGGGGACTAAAAGCTGATACCGGTAATTAGATCTCTAGGACAGAGGTTAAATGATTTATGATTAATCATGACGTTGAGAGAACAACCAAGTCTTTAATTGTTTTCTGAAAACAATCAGAGATGGACTGGTTTTAATATTAAGAGGGAGGGAATTCCATAGTTTTGCAGCTGCTATGGTGAAACATCTATCTCCCCAGTTAACTTTCCTTGTTCTGGGTATCTGAAGCAGATGAGCCGTGTTGGAACGAAGCGTTCTGGGGGTTGCCAAAGGCTTAAAGGAACTTCTGAGGAATTTAGGTCCCGTATTGTTTATTGCCTTGTAGACAATACAAAGGGCCTTGAACTTTGTGCGACTCCTGACTGGAAGCCAATGCAATTGGTCCAGATGTCCAGAGACAGAGCTATGTTTTGGTATGCCCAGTAAAATTCTGGCGGAAGCATTTTGTATCATTTGTAATTTGGAAATAACCTTTTTTTGTGCGTTGAGGAAGAGGGCATTGCAGTAGTCAGTACGTGAAAACACCAGTGTAGAGATGTGTTTTTCCTGTAGTTATTGGAAGATATGAAAGAAGTTTCTTTATTTTCCTTAAGATGTTAAAAGATGATGATGCTACAGCATTCACGTGATGATGGAAAAGGAGTTTATCATCGAATATTACTCCCAGATTTCTGACTTTGCTGACTGGTTGAGGTGGAGTTCCCAATTCCTCTGGCCACCATAAGAGGGGCCACAAAGGTTGAATACTTCCGAAGAGCATGACCTCCGTCTTAGATGAATTAAGTTTTAAGCAGTTGGAGGCCATCCAATTACTAATGGCTCTCATACCGTCCTTGAAGTTTGCTGCAACATTGAGTCCATTTTTGTGTATGGATAGTACCAACTGGGTATCGTCGGCGTATGTTGTTAGGTTGATGTTATACTCTTTTATTACCCTCGCTAAGTCCGAAACATAGATATTAAAAAGAGTCGGACTTAGCGAGGAACCCTGAGGGACTCCACAAGGAAGGCTGAAAGTAGGTGAAGTGAAAGTACCTAACTTAACTGCCTGCTTGCGGTCAGCCAGGAAAGATGTAATAAGGTCTCAGGCTCTGTGTATAATACCGATGGCCTCGACACGGCCGATCAGAGTAGAGTGATCGACCGTGTCGAAAGCCGCCGACAAGTCCAACAAAATCAGGACAGCCTGTCCACCCTTGTCCATCGTGGCCCTTATCTCATCTGCCGCCTTAATCAAGGCAGTCTCTGTTCCGTGACCTTGTCAGAAACCGAACTGGGTATCATCTAACAGGTCGTTAGTTTGAATGTAGTCAGACAGTTGTTTGTTCATGACAGATTCAAAGATCTTAGCTGGGAACGGCAGAGATGCAATAGGACGGTAGCTGGAAGGTAGTGAGGGGTCCAGAGAAGGTTTTTTGAGGAGTGGCCTGATTATGGTATTTTTCCAGATAGTAGGGTAAGAACCAGTTGAAAACATAATATTGCAAATGTGTGTCAGTGGTAGGGTGATGATGTCTGGAATAGTATTGAGTATGGAAGGGTGGCAAGGGTCCAGTGGAGAGCCGGATTTAATTAACTGTGAGAAGCGTATCTCTACCTATTTCTGAAAAGGAGAGCCACAAGATTGCTGCCCACTGTATTTGGCATACCTGCTGTACTTTGCAGGCCCTCTCCAAAGCAGTTATCCATTTGTGGATGTCATCCCCAACTTTGTAGGGGGGCACAATCTTACTCAGGTTTCTACTATCATAGGACCTGTCTTTATCCTTAGGGATATTGCTGCCACCAGTGGGCTCTAACCCACACAACCTTTGCTCTTTTGCAAGGGCAAGTTTTTCTTTGGCTAGGGCAAGTTCTTCTCTCTCAATTCTGAGAGTGACTTCCCTCATCCTAGCCTGGTGCTCTCTCCTCTGAGGGGAAGTCATTCCTCTCCAAGCAGCATTCTGAGAGCCTCTAGAAGCATTATAGAAAGAAGAGAGTCTCTGGAGTGAGACCTGCTCCTTCTAAACTCCTGCATAAGCCTGCTTGAGGGCCTGTGCGGATCTCTCCCATTTACAGCCTCATGAAAGCTTAGGTTAGCCTGACTAAGTCTCTCAACTTGGGCCTGGCTGTCTACCTCTTCCTCGGAATCTTCATCTTCTTCAACCTCTTCTCCACCTATGGGGCTAAGATCTAGATCATCTTCTGTTTGAGGGTACACCTCCTTCTGCATTCCCTTTAGGGCCTGAGGCAGAGGCTTTGAGAGCTTCAGCTTCTTCTAGGAGTTCTATCAGTTGCTGAAGGGTAGGGTGAGAACCCTGTTTACACTTCCTTGAGGTGCACAGGCGCCTCAGCTCTCTGAAGTTGAGTATGTCAAATCTGGAGGGTGCCCTTGTAAGGTCTTCTCCCACAGGTAGAGGCACACTTGGTTCACCTGTGTTTGACATGTTTCTAGTGAGGTGTGGTGTGTGCACCTACCTACACTATGTGTTTTCCTACTAGAACCTCTCTAGGAGTTGTAGTCAGGGTGTGCTAGGCCCTTTGGTCTACAACCACTAAGTTCAGTAGAACTTAAGTAGTCCAAGACTTGTTATATGTATCTATGGTACCCTATGTGATCTTTCAAATGATTTCATAAGATTACAATTGGTAAAACAACAGCAAGCTCTTATCGCAACCGCTGCACACCAATGTGAGAAGTTGGCCTGGTATATGATGTTCACTATTCTAGTGAGCACCTTGCACCAGTCCAAAGAACCCTTATGGTGATGGTTGTAAGTCAACCTTATAGACCAGCTATCCTAGTGGTAGCATGGACAAAGCAGTCTTAGGCTAAACTTAAGAGGGCATGTGAAGCCAGCTGTTTTACCATATGTAACCCCTTGAATATAAAATGAAAGGGCACCACACAGGGTATATATAATATATATATGTATTTATTACTAACACAGTCCCTCTGAGCTCTTTATGAGATCAGAGGCCAAAGCACATAACAAGCAATTCAATTTAAATACGTTAAGTTGCACAAAATATGGAAAGGCCCTGGTGGCCCGTCAAACCATATACTAAAATAGTGGTATAAGAACCACGTCACGAACAAGTAGAAGGCCTAGGGCCTTGGGAATCGCTGGGACTACACTGGACTACCAAAGGTTAGGAAGTCAGAGGCCCACAGGATGCGTGTGCAGTGTCTAAACACACACGCGTGCGCCCATAGAGAATCAATGGGTGCGTAAAGTTAGAAAGTTATAGATTTAGGGCACTTCCGGATGGACTAGGAGAAAGCTACTAAAAACATAGACACTAGGATAGTCAATACCCACAGGAGCACCGGACTACTCGCGTTACCTCACCCACAGGAGCCGGGTGCATTGGTGTCAAAGTGTGGCATTTCGTCGCTGAATCCTATGGAGACCTGTGAAAAGATGCTGCAGGCGACCGGAGGAAGATGTCCGGTTGGATCCAAGGGTAGATCGAGGATGAAGAAGACCTGAAAGCAGAGGGGACAGAGTCTGGGTCACTAGCCAGTGACCAGGAAGGAACCAGGAAGGAACCAGGCGATGTCGCAAAGCAATCAGGTGATGTTGTGAAGCTTGTCTCTGCAGCCACGTGGACCTGGAGTCGTCGACGACGTTGAGGAGCTGGTGACGAGCTGTCCCACAAAGGTCCTCGCTGTTGGAGGTGTCGGTTTCCGGATTGGAGTCAACAAGCCTTGGCAAAGGCAACCCACGCAGGAATCGAAGATGGCTTCTCACTCAGACCAGCAAGGTCTGAGGGGGCTCTCCTTTGCAGGGGAGCAGGGGCCAGTCTGGAGCAACTAGACCAGTGGTGTAGTTTCAAGGTTTTGTTGTCACAGAGGCCACTAGCCAACGGGCAAGTGACCGGACAACTCGTCGAGCAGGAAAATGCAAAAGGGCCCCACCCAGCACTCAGTGAGTGTGGAGGGGTGATCTTCGGTGCAGTTGGTGCTCGGGGATGGGGCTTCTCAATCCCCAATGCACAACTTCGAGGATGCCTCAGAAGTTGCAAAGGAAGCAATGTGTGGGTTTTTCAAGATGGCCGGTCCCATGTCTCGCGTCGCATCCACTGGCCTCAGCTTTGCTGTGGCTGTGAATCGGGCTGAAGGAAGTCTGGAAGTCCGGGACTTGTCAGGCTCTGCGCTCAGGCTCCAGCAGTAGTGTCGACAAAGCAAACCGTTGATCGCTTGATGGTGCCTGCTTGCACAGGGTGGTCACTCCTTGGCCACAAGGGAGATTCTTCAGTCTTCTAGTTGCAGTAGAATGTCAAAGGTCCAGAGTTTTGTTTCAAGTTTCAGTTCAGGATAATCTAAAGTCTCTAGACTCATCTCCTACCTATATACTAAACTAAGGGACTGGATTACCTGCTAGGTCCCTCCTATGGGTGGGACCAGGGAAGGGGGGTGGTTACATCCCTTTCCCTTTGTCCAGTTTCGCGCCGGAGCTAGGACTGGAGTGCCCCAGCAACTGGCTTGAACCGGGCTATGCATGGGACACCGTGTTTGCCCAGGCAGTGTCTCATTTCTTTCAGCCCTGCCTATTCCAATACACTAAGGCCTGTCTGGTGTGGTGCTAGCACCTCCCAAGGCAGGAAACCTATTATCCAAGCCTCCCTCGCTGGAAGGGCTCCCAGCAGCAGGAGGTCAGACTCGTGTCTGTGGTAGCAGCATCCATTTTGTGATGCTGAGGCTCTGGTTAACTTTAACCGGGATTAACAGTAACTACATGTCTTCTCCCTCTAGAAGGGTGGAATGCTACCCCCATCACCAGAACTGGCGAGGGGGTAGTATTACAAAGTGTTTGACACCTTACAGAACATGTTTTGATAAATCCAAACCAAAGTTAGCAATAACCGCGAGGATTATAATGCACTTAAGAGTATATGGTATGGCTATATCATAGAACAGCTATAAGGACATGGTTCCGAAAGCTGCAGACAGGCTCAGCTCATGCTAGAGCCGCATCTAACATAATTCCAAGCACTCTGCCTTCAAGGCCTGCCATAGGAGTGACTTCTAGGAGTATATGTGTCTATATAAGGTTAGATATAGATATACTATATCTAAAGCAAAGGGTGATTACACCACCTTGCACCAGCTGAGTGATCAGCCAGTGGTGTCAGTTTGGATGGCCAGCCAGGGGTGGCATAAGATATGCTGCAGCCCCTGGTAGGCCTTGGATGCACCTATCCCCTGAGTACCTAAGGTACACTATACAGGGGCTCACAAAGGTGACCCAATTCCCAATTGGTAATGTACCTAAAGTACATTGTATGAATTTAGAGAGAGAACTGCTGGGCTGTGGGTCTGATCAGCAGGCCCACAGCCACATTAAGTCGAAAACCAGTAAAGCAAAAGGCAAAAAGTGGGGTAACCATAGGAAAGCAGACCCTACTCTCCTACAGTCTTTATCTTTGATGCTCTAGGGTTAGGACTCCCTTTCTTAGTATGTACCTATGAGGGTTATATTTCTACACTACTTTTCCTTCTGGATTAGAGGTAACCTGTTTCACGGAGGTCCATCACTGAACTTTGATACAAACTTCCATATATCTTTCATTTAAGAATACTTTTCCACCCGTTGTGTATATAGGGAGACGAAAATTCCTTTATGTAGCTCTCCTTCTGCCCTGTTGACTCTTGATATGTCTATCTCCGGGTGACCGAAGGTTTAAAATCTGTGCATAGCGATCTGCTCCGTTCCCCTTCTTTTTTTTTAACCTTTAGTGTAATGATCTGGCCAGGTATTTTGTGAACAAGGTAGAGAAGATATATCTTGGCCTGCCTACCATGGCCTCGTCTGCTGCGGTGGTTGCGCCAGGGGATATCAGACCCATGGTGGGCAACAACTGGTCATCTTTTCCTCCTCTGTCCTCCACTGAGTTCGAGTCCCTCTGTTTGAAAATCAAATCGGGCTCGCCAGCCGACCCTCTGACACCCGCCCACTTTCATCAGTTTCATGCTCTGATGTCACCTGTGAGTATTGATCTGGTCAACCTTTCTCCGTCCTCAGCATCTGTACCAGTGGCGTGGAAACACGCCAACGTCATTCTGCTGATCCTTCTGAGTTGGGCAATTATCGCCCCATTTCCCAGCTGCCTTTTTTGGCTAAGTTGGTTGAATCTCATGTGAACTCCACACTCTCTGGGGCCGATTCACAGAAATAACTTAAGACAAAATCATAAACTTACTACTTTTGGTATTCACAGAAGGCATTTAGTAGTAGTAAAGTTAGGATTTTGTCTTAAGACAGACTTAAGACAGACTTAACACAATCTTAAGACAAAATCCTAAATTTACTACTACTAAATGCCTTCTCTGAATACCAAAAGTAGTAAGTTTAGGATTTTGTCTTAAGTTAATTCTGTGAATCGGGCCCTCTGAGTTTATTGAGCATAATGCCATCTTGGACCCTTCGCAGATGGTTTCCGAGCGCGCCACAGCACAGAGTCTGCCCTGCTGGCGGTGACGGAAGCAATCCGGGGAGTCTGGATGTCGGTGATTCGGCGGCCTTAGTCCTTTTGGACTTAAGTGCCGCGTTCGACACTGTCTCTCACGCGATACTTGTAAAGCGCCTCCAGGAAATTGGTATCAGGGGTGTGTCTTTAGACTGGCTTTGTTCCTTTTTGGAGAGGAAATCTTTCCAGGTCTCTGTGCCACCTTTTCATTCGTATAAAGTTTGCCTTGCAACAGGGGGTGTCGCAGGGCTCAATACTGAGCCCATTACTGTTCTGTTGTATTTCTATCTAGGACCCTAATTCGATATTCCCGATACATGCCCTTATGCGGTTATAATTAATAATATCCTTATAAAGGCATAAGAATCATATCCATATTCAGTAATAGCCCATGCAGTCCAAAGCACAGCACGGCTACTCCCATCGACTCCTAGAAAGCACAACACGTTCTTTAAACAAACTAAGCCTCCAGCAGCCCGGGAAATTCCCCCCTGCTTATGTTTTGATTTGAACAAGAACTCCTGGAGTCCAGAAAGAACTGTTAGTTCTTAGTGACATCTTATGTCCAACCTTACGTCAAACCCGGCACCTTTCAGGTATAAAATACCAACAGTTGCCTTAAGCAAACACACAGTGGTTTGGAGCAGAGCGGCTATCTACTTGCCCGAGAACCCAGCTAATGCGAGAGCCCACGGAAGCCGCCCCTCCCCTTTGACGCGCTGGAGAAGCTACTTTTTCTCACGCCGAGAAAATCCAGCTCCGGTGTTCCCGAGTCACCCTTGCGGGTTGCTGGGAGATCGAGTCCTGAAGAAAGAGATACCAGACCTCCCACATTCTATTACCAAGGTACGGAGCTGACTAAACCCTGAAAGAGAATTCTTGATTCAGATCCTTGGCAAAAAACAATCTTAACCAACTTAACTTAAACTGCTACTTACTTACTCCTTCCCAAGTATTCGGCTTAGGTCAGGTACATCGGGGTAGGCGTAGTTAGAAGCACCAGTTGAGTACGTTAGTCAATGGTTTTATGTATGTATATATTTTATCTATTTTAATGTATCATATGGCTAAGAAACTATATCTATGCTTTTACAGTATTATTTCATAATACTACTTTTACTGTACGCACTTTACTTCATACTAAGTATTGCAATTGTGGCAATTCATTTCTCTTGCATGAGAAAGAAGACTGCTCAATAAAATAACACCTTTTATTGAAAAACGCCTGTGTCTATATTTCTCTGCACTCTGGTGAAACTAAGTATGCACGATTGACTGAGTGAAATAGCTGCCTATTATTTTCACAAGACTCTAGAGCATAGGTCTTCAATCTATGGGGCGCGACCCCCAGGGGGGGCGCGGAGTCATTAGAAGGGGGTCGCGCATTCACCTGCCTCGCTGCTGCCTCGAATCCAAAACGTTTACCTTTCGTTTTGGATTCGAAATAATTACACTCAGAAACCTCTCTGATTGGAGGACAGGGCAAAATAAACCAATCAGAATGTGGCTACGTCTTTAATGCCTGTCCTCCAATCAGAGACTGCAGCATGCACACCAGGAAATGCCCGCGAACTTTGTCCAAAAAGATGGACCAGCACCTTCGACAATGCAGCCTTTATTTCCACGTAGTTCTGCGCAGTCACTGCTGCCTTTCACTGGATCCAGCTGTCTGTCTTGCCCCTGGCTGCTTTCACCTCGTGTCCCTTTTTCCAACACTTCTTCGTGGCTGCCTCTGCATTAGGATCTCCTTCCCGGCTGGTTCCCAAGGCAACCCGAAGCTTCCAGGAATAATTAGGTAAGCCCCCTCCTCGTCCCCCATGCCCTGGCTTTTCAGTTGCAGAAGACGTACATTGAATCTTGCACGCACCATGCAAAGACACACACACATATTATTATCTGTTTCTTCAATTCAGCAATGTGGGTGGGGGTGGGAGGGGGACTGGAAAAAGGCTCCAGTTAAATTTTATGACTGGAATTGTGTTTGTTTTCGGTGTACTTTCTGTTTTTGTTGCAGCAGTTTCATATTCATTTTTGTAACATTGAAATGTTTATTTTCCATGTTCTTTCCGTTTTTATTTTTGACAGGAAATTAATATGATGCCTTTGTGCAACTACAGTTGACACTCAAAACAAAAATGATGGTTATTTGTTCATGTGTAAATCATCCATGATTGCACCTTACTTGATGTGGTTTTTGTAGTACAAAAAACGTTATAACGTGGAGGAATCATTTAAAACCTGTCTGGGAAGAGTTCATCTGAGGACATCATTTTTTGTCAAAAAGTTCTAAATAGATTGGTGAATATGAGCTCATAGAAACCTCATATAAACCTGAATAGCCTTCTGAATTTCAGCTGTGGTTAGAAACAGATAATTATGTCCTGCAAAGAAAGATATTGGTGCTATACACATTGGAAAAATGATGACATGTGTTTTGCAAAGAAACAAGATTCCAAGACATGGAGTATTTAAAATTGTGTAGTTCAAATGTATTAAGACAGCTTCTATAAATGACGAGCAATAGAAGTACTATTTGCGGTAATACAGCAAAAAATAAGAATATGCTAGAACATTTAGTCAGGCATGTAGCTACAACTTCAGTTTTAATGCAGAAGTATCTTCTCATGAGTAAAACCATAGCATTAGTCAGCAAACGTGGCCAAGCACTAACTCTAGAAATGTCCATTTAGTTAATTCTTAACTTTTTCATACCTCTTTTACTATTCTGAACCCCCCCCCCCAAAAACAAGTCTTTCTAAACTCTTCCCCCTCCGTCTCCCTTTTACTCATCCCAAGCCTCCTACTACTGCCGTGAGCTCCAAAACATCCCTCCACTATCCTTCTCAATCCAAATAACATAATACCATATCCACCACTCAAATTACTTGCCTTTTTTACTATACTAATTTTACCACTAATGCTTTTATGGGTTCTGGAGAAGCCTGCTACTTGCTTAAAAAGCGATCTGACATTTCTTCAGGGGTAATAAGCGCTATATAAATGCAATTACAATAAAATACAATATCTTTGACATACTGCAGCAGTGAATGCTCTGTGGGTCTTCAGTTCATATAGAACACATCCCGCCATTTTGTTTGCAATGAGATTTTGTGTCCTAAACTAAGCACAAGTGACTCAACGCTGAATGGAGCCTCCGCATATATGCTTTTGTCATTGTGGTATTGAATACCAATGTGTGCCAAAACTGTTCTCTCGTGGCATAATTTTCCATGACTGGTCTATAAGTTTGTCAGCAATAAATTGTAATAAATCACCCAGATACCAGGGAGGGGAGAAGGAGGCCACAAGGGTGTGAGGTAAATAGTTGTCTGTCTCATGTCAAGGACAGGCTCTCATGGAATTGCTGTGTGTGCTAATTTGGAGGCTACTCCGCTCCTCACCGACTGCCTGTGTGATCTTGAATGATCTAGTTTACCTGTCTGTTAGATTACCGACCTGGGTACAACGAACTTCACCCACAAAAAAGAAGCAACTGGTGTCTTTTGGCTTCCATCTCTCGACTGTGTTTTGCTACCTTTCACAACCTCTCTTCTGACCCTCACCCTGCAAAGGCCTTTCCAAGACGAAGGCTCAGTTGAGCCATTTTGACCGTGCAACATGTTGTCCTCCACCTGCACCAAATGCATGAAAACACGTGTTTACAATGGGTGCCATTCTCCTTCCAGACACTAAGCCTCCCACTGTAATGAATATCTGGCCTGCATAGCAGGGCACTTCTAGGGGCACTGACATGAACAAGGTCATAGGTCACCTGCTAGGGACAGGAGATACACCGTGAGCATAGGTAGTCTACTTCAAGATGACCTTTGTGTATAGCCCAAGCACACACATCACAAGGGCATACCCCATGGTCGTTCGTTCACCTCATGAACATAATTATAGCCCAGGTTACTGGACACCAGGGCAGCCAGCCTCTTAGCATTTTCTCGTGGCCTTCAGAAGTTACAGTTCACTTGGTCAAAATGATACCAAAAACTGAAACAAATAACAAAACCCCAAAAAATATCGGGTGAATTAGCATGACCCTGTGCCCCAGCTAAATAAATCTGAAGCATCCTTCTCTGCACATAACAAACACATAATGGCAGTAATAATTTGGGGCGCTTTTGGTTGTCTATGATGATGAGTACAAAATTCTAGAATTTTTTGTCGGAGGGGGTCCTCACGCCTAACCTTTTTTGACAGGGGGGTCTCGGCATCATAAAGTTTGAAGACCTCTGCTCTAGAGATACACTCTGTTCTGAGGGAGCAAAGTTGTCATGTTTGTATGGTTGTCAGAAGCTAATCCCTTCTTGTCTAATCCGGAGAGTTAACTCTTTCCTGAACATTCGAGAACGTTTTTAGTGACCTCTGAGCTAGCTGGCGAAACTAATTAAGTCTAATATAGTCAGTAGAGACCCAGTCGACCTCAGTCCTACCACTACACTGCTGTTTATATTATTCCAATGCGCAGAGCCTATTGGGAATATAGGAACTACACTACATGGCGCCCAACGTTTGGTAAGGCGATAATCTAACGCAAGACACTAGAGTAACTCAGTCGTGCTTTTTCACACAGAACCCTTTTTCCGTAAAAACGTCTGGAGTGGGTGAAAGGTTAATATCCGCCGGAACTAAGTAGGAAGAGATTCCTATGTATTCGTTTTTGGTTTAGTCAACGTTGAAGGATACAGTGTTCCAAAATATTGTGCACCTAATCTTTGTTTCCTTGAAACTTGATCTGCAACAAAGAGCTTTCTGTCAGTAAAAATGGTGGAAAGTGACGATGAAGCAGAGAGAGCTAGAATAGCAGTTCAACTCATAGAGGATGATACAACCATCCAAGAAAATGACCCGAGTGCTATACTCATTCCGGTCAACGTAAGGAGAACTATAACTCTTAAACTTATAGAAAATGGACTGACATCACGTGGTAGTACAGCCATATTCGTGGTAGAGGCCCATGAATATCGGCAGACAGAGGTATTCTATTCATGGATACACTTTCCAGCAGCAAACGCTATAACAAAAGAATTCCACTATTACAAAATAGAGGAACCTCCGGATGAATACACTCCTTTCGAGGTAGATGAAATCCCACTAAATTACCAAGAGCATCTGCTCTGGTTTAATGGCGCCCTAAAACATCAAAATCACATCACCAGGCACGGTCCACTAGGTAGACCAGGAGCAACGGGGCTGGTTCTAGCCAGCGACGCAACACACCCAGACATTGAAACAATGTCTAGCGAAGAACTCCTAGTTAAACTAAAAGAATTAACAAAGGCATATTGAGAATTAGTTCAATTGGCAAGGGACGATATAGCAATCCGCCAGAAATTGAAGGAGACAGATATAGCAGACCAACCATTTGAAGTTGCCAGAATCATAGAAAAATCCTAGGAAGAACTAGGAAGAGATAGTTTGGGTGGGAAACCGGTAAAACCCCAACTAACTGAAAATCCTGAAAAAACCTTTATTAAAAATAATCTGAATACTCCAAAAAGGAGCTGGGAGGGTAATAAACAGTCCACTCCCAGGGAAAAACGATTCCAGTCCAGAGGAAGGTCTCCTCAACGGAGAGAAAAATCTCCAGACCGACGAAACAAGTCTCCCCAAAGGGAGCCCTCTGAAAAAAGATACAACCTTAGAGATAGGAATACATTGAGAAAGCCTGATAGATATCCCTCTCGATCCCTCTCACTCAATCTTTCTCGATCTTCCTCACAGAAATCGGAAAGAAGAGGACGGTTAGAACACAGAGAAGAGCACGTCAAGTCCAAAGAATAAATCACAATATCCCAGAAAGAAGGTAGCAAGTATTAAGATTAAACATGCTGAGGATTCTGAGGACACAACTGAAAAACGGAGAGTGGGCCCAGACAATGCTAGACAGCGCAGCAGAAGTGACCATAGCTCGCAAGATCCTGATGAAGCATCTGGAGACAGTGGACACGAATGAATACATTCAGGTGGAAACTGCAGATACCAGGGTTCGCAAACCCCATAAAATATACAAAATACCATTACGTTAGAGGGGGACAAGACGAAGAAAGTAAGGGGTCTCTTTTGGGATAACCTTTCGAAAGGCTATGACATCCTGTTAGCTGAAAAAGACTGGCCACCAGAGTTTGTCAGGGAGTGCCCTCATGGCGAAGAAATAATTATGCCTGCCTTCTCTAATCCTATACCAATTCATAAAAAAATATACACTTGCAAGACAATGGACAGTAGCCCAAGCTCCTGCATTATATAAAAATCATGTAGGATGGGATGAGGATTCGCCTCACCACAAAATCCAGTTAAAAAATCAACCCACTGCACAAAGGCAGTACCCAGTTAAACAAGAAGCTAAAAAGCAAGTCAAGGAGATTTTAGATCAACTTGAATATCAAGGGGTGATTGAAACATGCACCTCACAAATAAACAATCCTTTGTTTCCTGTCTTCAAGCCAGACGATTCATATCGTCTAGTGTTGGACTACAGACACCTTAACTCCTGTTGTAAAACATTTGCAGTACAAAACTCACACAGTGCAGCACTAATGAATAACATTGTGCACAAAAAATATAAAACGACTGTAGGAAGGGGGAGGTTCTAGTTGGCGCAGTGCAACACTAGCGACAAGCAGGGACTCTCCTCTTCCTCGTCAGGGCTGAGGGTTACCTTCCAGACAACCTCTGCTTACCCTCTAGGTAGTGTGGCTTAAGCAGTCGCAGGCTAATCTTTGGGGCATGTAGGTTAAACACTTGCAATAGTACACCTTTACAACCAACCCACCACACAACGAGACCAGACTGTATTCTGTAAAAATATATATCTTTATATAGATTTTAAGCAGGCTTGTGAATACAGTCAACGTACTTTATGATAACGGTTGCAAGTTACTCAGTTCAGGTTACCACAGTTCCTAAAGCAGTTCTCTTGAGGCCCGTAGGCCGGTGTTAACCCAAGTTCTTATGGAGCCGGCGGCTTCCAGGGGATCTGTCCCACGTCGCGTTGCCTTCCCGGGGTCGCTGATCGTTGCGGCTCTTCAGCCGAGCAGGTCACTGGTCATCCGGGGCAGCGGTGTTCTGTGGCGGCAGGGTCCTCTCCTCGTCGTCCGCTCCGACCCTGGAGGTGGCGGCTGTGCGGTGGTGGCAAGTGGCAGTACGGTCCCCAAGTGCAGGACGTACCCAGCCAAATACCGGTGCAGCTGTGGGCTCACAGCTGGGCTGTCGGGCAGGCTACCGACCTTGCAGATTCTCACAGGGCAACTGTCCGTCTTTGCAGGTGAGTGACTGCTCATTATGCAGTCACCTCGAGAGCTCGGACCGGACGGGTCCTCCTTCGCTTTGCTCTCGGGCTCCCGGTGCAGTTGCGGTCACGGTGTTCGGGCCAGCGGCGGCTGGTCCTTACTTTGCTCTCGCTGTTGCTTTGGGCCCCGGTCACGGTGGTCAGGTGGATGTCGTTGCCTTGGAGGAGATTCCTCCGTCGGTGCTGCGGCGATGGTCAGCACCCGCAGTCACTTTCTTCCAAGGGGGTAACGTCCACTGGTCCTGGGACGCTGGTCAGGGGGCAAGTTCAGTTGCAAGCCCTTGGAGATCTCTTTAGCAGAGTTTGGCACAAAGTAAAGCAAAAGTCTTCTCGTAGTCTTTTCTCCTTTCTCTCCTTCGGCAGCAAGGCACCAGACACAGGCAAGAGTCAGCACCCTTCCTTGTCTCTCACGGTCCTTCTCGTCGGGCAGAGTCCTTCTGTGGCCCAAACCGGATCTAATTTTCAAGGAGCAGGGCTCCTTCTTTTATAGGCCAATTCTTTTGTTCTCGCAGGCCAGGGGGGCCTTTGCATAGCCACTCTCAGTCCTTGAGTACCCCGGCGGGTGTACTCCGGCTTCTGCTTTCAGTGTGAGGGGCAGGCGCATCAGACGCCCCACAGGGGGTGGAGCCAGCATTGTGCGGACAGGGGCGGCCAGAGTACCTTGTTGATGGGGGCTTCGCCCTTCCTGGGCCAGGTGCCGGCAGAGTCATCCGCCGCTCCCCAGGAGGGTGGAGCCAGCATTGTGGTGGCCGAGCACAGCTACAGTTCGAGTCAAGTAGCACTCCTACCTCCCACTAAGGTGTAATCTGCGCATTCACCACCTGTCATCCCTCCAGCCCTGTCACTCACACATCCCAGACAGTCAGATACACATACCAGCAGAGGCGGGCTGAAATGGTTAAGCAAGCAAAGGCTAACTTTCTAAAAGTAGCATTTGCAAACCCAGGATACTAAAATAAACTTGACTACAAGAAATATTTTCTCATCCGGAGTTCAGGCATACTAAACATGACTTGCTACCATGCTCCTTGAGCCTGCTGGGATTATATGGCGTAATAATTCCAGCAGCTCAGTCTGGCCTAATGGAGCAGGTAGCCTTCAATAGTGAAATACGGTCTTGGTTGTAAGTCACTACTAGGACATGCCACACACATCAGGGCTTGTCCTACCTTACACCTACAACGCACCCTGCCCGCAGGCCTACCATAGGGGTGACTAATATGTAGTCAAGGGAAGAGTCGATGCTGGCAAGTAGGTGCACTTGCCCAGCTAGCGTGACAGTACGGGACTGCACGCGGGTTCTGCGGTCGCAGTTCCCAGACACATCTTTACGGCTGCTTCGGTGGGTGGCGCAACCAGCGCTGCAGGCCCACCAGCAGTATTGGCATCTACAAGCCCCGGCACTCTCTAGTGCACTTTACTAGGGACTAACAGTAAATCCAATGAACCAATCATGTACAATTTACAGTAGGGAGAGCATATGCACTTTAGCACTGGTCAGCAGTGGTAAAGTGCCCAGAGTCATTAAACCAAACAAAATAGGTCAGAGAGAGTATTGGAGGAAGGCAAAAAGTTTAGGGATGACCCTGCCAAGAGGCCCAGGTCCAACAACGACATTAGATATCTCTAATGGATTCTTTTGTCAAAACATTGCACCTGAAAGCAGGTATTTGACCGCTTTCTCAATAATGGGGTCACAAAAACACTTCTGTCGACTCCCACAGGGATTCAAGAATAGCCCAGGATTATTCTCAGCAAGGGTAACAGAGTTACTAAAAATATACGACGATGAGGCATTATCCTATGTCGATGGCATCTATCTGACAGATGACGACCTGGAGACTTACTTAAAAAGAGTGAACACATAATACTTGGGTTCGCTTCAGAGGGTTACAAATTCAACTTTAAAAAGTCACAAATTGCCCATCTAACTGTCCTGTTTTTAGGATATGAATTATCAAGTGAAGGCAAGAGCCTAGCTGACAATTTCTTAGAGAAATGTGCTGTACTCCAAGCACCAAAAACGCTGAAGAATTTACAATCAATACTAGGTTTCCTGAATTTCGGAAGAACATACATACTAAATTATGCAGAGAGAGTTAAACCTTCTATGAATTAATAAGACCTGATTTCAAACCAATAAATTGGACTCAGAAACACACAGAAATTTTAAGATCACTACAAACAGACATGTTAACCAAAACAAAACAGCAAACACGCGAAAACACACGCAATCTTGTAATCCGAGTAATCCCAGGAAGATGCGGATTCACATACCTAACCTCTAATGAGGGAGAAACGGTACCTATAGCTTACAAATCACATTTGTACACTAAAGCTGAAATGAAATCCAGTTCTACAGAAAAAATTCTGATTCCGGTTCAAACTGCTGTAGCAAAAGAAAGAGCCCTGGCCCAAGGCAAGAGAATAACTGTTTATACTGCAAAATCAGCCCTTGAGGCATTAACAAGTCCACACAATCTGAATACAGTGGCATTAGATCCAAAATGGATACAATGGGAAACTTCCCTTGCTACAGAAGACGTGAAATACTATTTTGACCCGAAACTGAAAAAACTAGATGATCTAGAAAACGAACAAGAATATCCTCTGCCAATCGAAATTCTGCCTCTCGAACAGTACACATGTGTAATCTACATGGACAGATTTGCACAACACTACGATGTAGAGGAAAAATCCTACAATGCAGCGTGCGCGATTGTTAAAGGTCGCTGGCACTCTGGTAAATTCAAACCGATGATTACCAAAACTGAATCACTCAGAAACTGTTCAGCTCAGCGAGCTGAAATAAGATCTTTAAAGATGGCGCTTGAAAATGTCGATCGTGAATTCCCGACAATAATAGTGAGCGATTCGCATTTCTGCGTCAAGTCTTATAACAGTGACATGCAGACATGGAGTAAAAACGGTTATAAAGATGACACAGGTGCCACAATAAAGCATAAAACGCTTTGGGAACAAGTAGTTATTTTAAAGAAAGAACTACAGAAGACTCACGTGATACACGCACTGAGTCATCAATGTGATAGCGTTCACGTTGCATTGAATTCATTGGCTAACACAGCCACAGCGGAAGCGGTTCAACCGACTTCCGTAGCCACTGAAAAGCGTTCAGAAAAACACATAGATGGGGAAACCATGCTGGCGGTAGTTTATGAGTGGAGGGCGACCCTTTCCATTTTCCCTCTTAGCTCCTTTGTGTTTTGAATGGAGAAGATGACTCACCTGAGGATGGTGGGTCTGCCTGACTGGGCGTGCGTGAAAACCCGGTCAATGGCAGCCTGTAGGGGTGCTCAAGAGATCCTGGGGCCTGAAGGAGAGGCCCAGGAACCGGCCTTAGAGAGAAGGCGCAGGGGGCGCGGGAAACCGGCCCCTGAAGTTCCCACGGTCCAGGAGGAAGCAGACCTTGAGGGGGATGCCCTGGAGCCTACAGGGGAACAGACTGCTGAACTGCGGGACCTGCCTGAGCTGACCCATTGGCAGCAAGAAGGAGGCCCCTCCAGGGAGGAATTCTGCAGGGAGCAGAAAGAATGCCCTTCTCTCGTGGTTATGCGGCAGCAGGCTGCAGACCAGGCCAATGGTGTTCAGGCCAAGACACATTATGTGTACTGGGAGAATGACCTCCTGTATTCAGAGCCTAAGGCTGCTGAACCTGGGTCAGCCCGTGTGCTGGTGGTACCCCAGAAGTTCAGAGCCTTCCTACTGGGGCTGGCTCATGATGTGCCATTAGCAGGACATTTGGGGATGGACAAGACCTATGACAGGCTTGTCACCCACTTTTATTGGCCCCAAATGCACAAGAGCTCAGATGCTCATTGTAGATCTTGTCAGACTTGCCAGGCAAGTGGTAAGATCGGAGGGAGGCACAAGGCTCCTCTGCAACCCTTCCCAGTGGTCGGTACGCCATTCCAGCGAGTGGGTATTGACATTGTTGGGCCTCTAGACCCCAAGACAGCCATGGGCAACAGGTTCATCCTGGTCTTGGTGGACCATGCCACCCGGTACCCTGAAGCCATCTGTTAGACCTGTCTGCCCTTTGAGTAGCCCTTCTGTTAATTATTTATTTTTGTCCCCATTTTGCCCCTCGCAACCCTTGATTTTTATGTCCACTGAATATTTGCAGTGTTGTCCTAGGGGTTAGGTGTTCTTTGCTCTCATGGTCCTTTATCTCTGGGCCAAGGTGTCCTTCCTGACTGAAAACTAGGAGGTATCTAAAATGGTGGCCATTAACTGCCATAACTGCCATCCCTGAAGAAAGACCCATAGGGTAGAATATAGACTTTCCAGAGCCTTCTGGACCCTGCTGGACTTTTGGTGGTCAGTCTATAAAAGGCGGAATGTTGGTCAGCCATTTTGTGTGGTCTTAGGTGTTGGTGTGAGAGGAGCGGAGGAAGGTGCATTGAGAGCTAAAGGGAGCTGGAGTCCAGGCTGAGGAGTGAGGAGGAGGGCACACAAGGGAAGAGGATCTGATAGCCTCTAGGGGCTGCTTCCTCTCTGTTGGCTGATACCCCCGCGTCCTCAGATCTAACCCGGCGGAGTTCTTTTGGCATCCTTGAGGTAACAGGAAGGAGTGCCTTCCCTTCCCCCAGCAGGGAACACTGATCGGGACTCAAGAAAAGGTAACAAGAAAGTGTGGCTGGGATTACCTCGGAATTGGGTAATTACGTGGGGGACGCCCGCGGAAGCAACCCCTTTGCTGAGGGTCCCGGGTAGCAGGCATTGAGACTTCCACACGGCAAGCCTGGCCGGAGACTGCCCTGTCGCCCCTCCCCTCCCCAACTTCGTCTTCCAGCAGCAGTAACCTTACCAGAACTTGCCTGTGACCCAGCGGTGGCCACCTTTCCAAGTCCGAGCGACCCGTCCCAATCGAGCTGTCAGGGCTCCTGTGAGGTGGGGGGCGCAGCGCTGAGGAGTCGCGAACGGCAGTGCCATCTCGCCACAGCCGCAGCCCAAGATAACAGAGAGCGGAGGGGCGGAGCAGGTGCGACCGGGTCTCTGTCGGTGGCCCGCCTGATAGGAGGAGAGGAGAGAGTTGAGGAGTCTGACCCGACATCATTAGGGAATCCGACCCGGAAGGGGGCGGGCAGGAGTGAGGAGAGTAAGGCAGGGAGGAGTCGAACCTCCGAAGGGACGGAAGTGAGGAGACGTCGACGGAGCGCTTCAGTGCCTCAGGGTCCCGTGAGAGGAGGGGCCGGCTTCTCAAACCCGGTCTGAATTAACCCTCCACCTGCTCAGAGGACTCCGACTGCTGGCTCCAGCTGATCGAGATCCAGCTTCACTCGGGGAAATAAGTAAGGAAAGGTTTTGGCTGCAGGGACAGGGAGGAAACTATTAGTACACAACCTTCTTTGGCTGAGACAGGGGTTACGAGTCCTCGTGTTCTGCTTGAACAAACCAGAGGGGGGGTGACACTGCCAGAAGACAGTGAATGGCAAGACTAATAGAAGAGATCTCATTAATCTGCGCAGTGAGTTATTCAACTCGAGGTTCAGTACAGAACTGCTGTTATTGAAGAATAATCGACCATAAGGAGTTTTTATAGTGTGGTAAAGTGGTAAAACCTGTAGTGTCCATGCATGCCAGTAAACAGCCTCAATTTGGAATTGTGAAAAAGCTATTAAGTGGTAAGAGCCGTACAAATGAGTCTAATGTGTAATCTATGAAGGGAAATGAGCTTTTAACTTAATTCATGATACTAGCAATCTGAAGGGTTCTTAGAAACTGTCTGGTTATTGCTAAAAGTGTTCTACTGGTAGAGTTAAGTCTGAAATCTTCATCCAAGTTGCATGTGAATAAGATAAAATTCTGGAATAGCCACTGTCCACTTTTCATTAACTGTGCAATTCTGCTAGGAAACTGGTGGGTGAAGATAGCGCTGAACCTTTATGTAAATGACAAAGGGAGTGTAATGTGATTCTGCAATGCATTATCCAACTCGATAAGTGAAAAAGAACATAAGGAGAAATAATTGTGTGAAAAAGTAAAAGTGAATCAAACTATTTTTATAAACCAGTCCATATTTTTCCACAAATTTGGTGTAGTGTCGTTTTTAGTGTGGAAGTACATTGAGTTACTGCTGGGTGGAGCGCAAACTTTACACGTGTGCTTCTGGGATCTGACTGTCTTACCCTAGGCCAGTCTACCTTATGTGACTTGGTAACTCTAGGTCCAACACCATCCCTCTGAGGACAGTGATGGCCCCCGTGGTGGGACGTGCACTGATGGAAATTTTCTCCAGAGTGGGATTCCCTCTAGAGGTGGTGAGTGACAGGGGGACCAATTTCATATCCAAGTATATGAAATGCCTTTGGCAAGAGTGTGGTGTAACCTACAAGTTCACCACCCCTTACCATCCCCATGGAAATGGGTTGGTTGAGAGATTCAACCGAACCCTAAAGGGCATGCTCATGGGCCTGGAAGGTCCAATGAGGCGTAAGTGGGACGTCCTCTTGCCATGCCTTCTCTTTGCATACCGTGAGGTGCCACAGAAGTCCCTAGGGTTCAGCCCCTTTGAACTGCTGTATGGTCACCCAGTGAGAGGACCTCTGAGTTTGGTAAAGGAAAGCTGGGAGCAATCTCTCAGGAAACCTCCCCAGAATGTATACAGTTACATGCTGGCCTTCAGAAACCAGACCAGGCGATTCAGGCAACTTGCTGAGGCAAATCCAGAATTCAGCCAGGAAGAGATGAAGCGGTGGTACGACCAGAATGCCACTCTGGTGGAGCTTCAACCTGGACAAAAGGTGTGGGTCTTGGCCCCAGTGGAGCCTTGTGCACTTCAGGATAAGTGGACAGGTCCATTTGAGGTTGTGGAGCTCAATAGTCCTGTCACCTACTTGGTGGTCATGCAGTCTCCCAGGAACCCTTTGAGGGGCCTACATGTTAACCGCCTTAAGCCCCACTTGGAGAGGTCCAAAGTGGGCATGTTGTTGGCAACTGATGATGGAATGGAGGAGGAGACTGAGCCTCTTCCTGACCTCTTGGTAGCCTCTGAGAAAGATGGGTCAGTGGATGGAGTTAACCTCTCACCCACCCTGACGCCTGAGCAACAGGAAGACTGCCGCCAATTGCTGGGGCAGTTTCCAGATCTGTTCTTCCTGGTTCCTGGTGTCACAGATTGGTGCGTCCATGATGTGGACACAGGAGACAGCTTACAGGTGAGGCATAAGGCCTACAGGGTAGCTGACAGGGTCAGGGCCTGCATCAAGGAGGAGGTCTCCAAGATGCTTGCTCTTAGGGTGGTTGAGTCCTCCAGCAGTCCTTGGTCCAGCCCCGTGGTCTTGGTCCCAAAGGCTGCTGCGCCGGGAGCCACACCTGAACTCTGGTTCTGTGTGGACTACAGAGGACTCAATTCAGTCACCAAGACTGACGCGCACCCTCTCTCCAGAGCTGATGAGCTCATTGATTGGCTAGGGGCTGCCTGGTTCCTCAGCACGTTTGGTTTAACGTCTGGATACTGGCAGATCGCCTTGACCGATGGGGCAAAGGAGAGGTCAGCATTCTCTACACCAGATGGGCATTTCCAGTTCTGGGTTATGCCATTTGGAATGAATAATGCCCCTGCCACCTTTCAGAGGTTGGTCAACCAGGTGTTGGCTGGGCTGGACGAGTTCAGTGCCGCCTACCTGGATGACATCGCAGTGTTCAGTGGCACCTGGCCAGAACACCTGCGACACCTCTGGGAAGTGTTGACGGCCTTGCGCAAGACAGGCATCACAATCAAGGCAAGCAAGTGCCAGATTGGGCAGGGTTCAGTGGTGTACTTGGGACACCAAGTGGGGAGTGGCAAGGTGGCACCTTTGCAACCCAAAATTTAGACCATCCTGGCTTGGGAACCCCCCAAGACCCAGACTGCAGTGAGAGCCTTCCTGGGGCTCACTGGGAACTACAGGAGGTTTGTCAAGGGCTATGGCACTATTGGGGCCCCCTTGACAGAGCTGACTTCTAAGAAGCAGCCCAGAAATGTGATTTGGACTGACACCTGTCAGAAGGCTTTTGACACCCTGAAAACTGCCATGTGCACGGCGCCCGTGCTCTTGGCTCCTGATTTCTCCAAGGAATTTCTAGTGCAAACAGACGCTTCAGAGCATGGTGTAGGGGCTGTTCTCTCACAGATGACTGAGGAGGGCTGGGTCCAACCTGTGGCCTTCATCAGTAGGAGGTTACTTCCCTGGGAACGTAGGTGGAGTGCAATAGAGCGAGAAGCATTTGCTGTGGTCTGGGCACTGAAGAAGCTAAGACCCTACTTGTTTGGGTCTCACTTCCGGGTTCAGACAGACCACAGGCCCCTCAGATGGTTGATGCAAATGAGGGGTGAGAACCCAGAACTGTTGAGGTGGTGTATCTCCCTACAGGGTATGGACTTCACGGTGGAACATCGCCCTGACACAGATCACGCCAATGCTGACGGTCTGTCCAGGTTTTTCCGCCTTAGTGATGGGGAACTCCCTGGGGAAGGGTAGTTCCCCCCACATTTCAGCTGGAGGGGACACGTGTTAGACCTGGCACCTTGGCGTGAGTTTCCCTTCCACTTTTTGCTGATGTGCCTCAGATGTTTTTGCTGGTGTCCGCCGCTCAAGGCATTGCGCCACGGCCAACCCGTGCCGCAGTGCAAGTGCTCCCTATGAAAAGTATAACTGTGATTGGTATACCTGATTGGTTCATTGGATTTACTGTCAGTCCCCAGTAAAGTGCACCAGGAGTGCCAGGGCTTGTGAATGCCAATACTGCTAGTGGGCCTGCAGCGCTGGTTGCGCCACCCACAGAAGCAGCCTTTTAAAATGTGTCTAGGGTCTGCCATTGCAGAACCTGCATGCAGTCTGGTACTGTCATGCTGGCTGGGCAAGTGCACACACTTGCCAGCCTCTAAACCTTCCCTTAACTTCATATTAGTCACCCCTATGGTAGGCCCAAGGGCAGGGTGCATTGTAAGTGTAAGGTAGGACATGCTCTGATGTGTGTGGCCTGTCCTAATAGTGAATTACAGCCAAATTCGTTTTTCACTATTGTAAGGCTACCTGTTCTCTTTAGGCCAGATGGGCTGCTGGAATTATTACACTCTATAATCCCAGCAGGCTCAGGGAACATGGTAGAAAATAATGTTTAGTATGCCTGAACTCAGAATAATAAAATACTTCTTTTAGTAAAGTTTATTTTAATATCCTGTGTTTGCAAATCCTACTTTTAGAGCGTTAGCAGTTGCTTGCCTAACCATTTCAGCCCGCCTCTGCTTGGATGTGTATCTGACTGTCTGGGATGTGTGAGTGACAGGGCTGGGGGATGACAGGTGGTGAATGCAAGGATTACATTTTAGTGGGAAGTAGGAGTGCCCCTGGACTCTTAATCAGGCTGTGCTCTGCCACCACAATGTTGGCTCCGCCCCCCTGGGGGGCGACTGATGACTCAGATGGCACCTGGCCCAGGAAGGGCGAAGCACTGCTACCCCTGGCCACACAATGCTGGCTCCACCTCCTGTGGAGCGTCTGATGTGCCTGCCCCTCACACTGAAAGCAACAGCCAGAGTACTCCCAACAAGTGCTCAGAGGCTGAAAGGAATTATGCAGAGGCCCCCCTGGCCTGAAAAGACAAAGAAAATGGTGTATAAAAGTAGGAGCCCTGCTCCTTGTAAATCAGATCCTGTTTGCGCCAAAGAAGAAGCTCTGCCTGAAGAGGAGGACCCTGGAAGCTGCATGGAGAAGTACTGACTCTGACCCCAAGAGACTGGCCTGTGGTGGGTGCCTTGCTGCTGAAGGAGAGCAGGAGAAGAAAGACTGAAAGACTTTGCTTCATTTCAACTTGTGCCATACTTTTACAAAGATCTCCAAGGGCTTGCTGTGGAACTTGCCCCCTGAACTGCGCCCCAGGAACAGTGGGCGCTACCCCCCCCTGGAAAGAGAAAACTGCCGTGAGGTCTGCATCTGCCTGGTAACCCTCCTGAGGAAAAGCGGAGTGTGCTCTGAAGAAATCACTGCGCCCCCTGAGAGGCCCTTGGCACCCCCGTCCCGCCGAGCAACGCATGTGCTTCCTGGCAGGCCCCAGATAACATCACTAGGACCAGCCTCGCTGGCCCCAGCATCGTGCCTGTCGCCTGCCTAACTGCCGACTGCACCGCAAGACAGGACTCTGCCTTTTGCCCGCCTGTTCCTGAAGGAGAGAGTACCTTGAAGCCCCAGCCGCCGCCGTTCGTGTGCAGCAGCGGCGTGGGGAGAGAAGGAGCACCCCCTGTGCTTGCCAAGGCCAACCTTCGAGCCCGAGCCGAGCCGCCGCTCTGATCGGCCCAGGAAGGAAGACACCGCGACGCGGGACACCGAGCTGACCTCTAACATTGCTGCCTCAACCCTTTCCAAGTCTTTAAAGGTACTGTGTTGCCCCAGCGGTGCGAGCGTCCTGCCCTGTTCAGCTCGCACCGCCCTCTGACCTGTGCAGCCCCCGGGAGCCCCGCAGCGTTGAAATCCAAGCCGCGGTGCGAGTTGTCCTGCCTCTGAAGCTTGCACCGCTCTGTGACCCTCTGCTGCCCCAGGAGCCTCTCAGCTGTGATCGGAGCCGCGGTACGAGCCGTCCCCCTTCAGTGAGGCTCGCACCGCTCTTGGCCCCCCGAGGCCCCCCGGCACTCCCCGTGGCCGGCACCCCCTCCGCATCGAGTCGCACACAGCAGTGCGACTCGCCCTTGAAGTTAGACCCGACCGTGCCTTACGCTTCTCACGCGAGAAGCGTGAGCTTTGGCAGGCCGGGCCCGATTCACTCGCCAAAAGCATACGGAGGCGCTGGGAAGCGCACAGAAGCGCTAAGGAGCACTGTACTTTCTGGAAACTGGGCAGAAGGCCCTAAAGATCACCATTTTGAAACAAACTGTAAGAAGCTGAACAAGAACTGTGACAACCTGAAACAAGTACCTGGAACCATTTTTGTGCAAAGACTGTATTTATAAGCCTGCTTTAAAGATATATAAAGAGATATTTTTATACAAAAATACAGTCTAGTGTCATTGTGTGGTGGGTTGATGATTATTGTGTGTGATACTGCAAATGTTTAACCTTATGCACTCCAGAGTTTAGCCTAGACTGCTTGCGCCACACTACCTAGAGGGTGAGCAGGGGTTATTTCTGTGAGTAATCCTTTGTCCTGACTTAGAGGAGAGGGTCCCTGCTTGTCGCCAGTGCTGCACTGCGCCAACCAGAGACCCCCAATTCTAACACGCTGTGTTCCATGTCATCCCACCAAACCTTTTTTGGAATAAATACAGTCCATACGATGCAAGCGCAGCTCCAAAGGTCCTTTGGCCTCACCAAGTCCTCTTTCATGCTCTTCAGCAAAGAGAGACCAAATAGCTGCACAGATCATTTTCTCCTAAATGTATTAATAGTAAATCTGGACAACTTCTGCCCGTAAATACTTCAGCCAGTCCCAGCATCAGGTGCCCCAATAACTAAAACCCATCATGCCTTAAAGAACAGATAACCCTACTCACATGTATGTACCTCTCACAACACCGGGACCGTCGTCTCTCAACCCCCTTTATGTCCTCAGTCTGAAGTCCTAACTTTATATGTACCTCTTACGACGCCTGGACCGTCGTCTCTCAATCCTCTCTATGTTGCTCAGTCTGAAGTCCTAACCTCGTATGTACCTCTGACGATGCCCGGACCGATCATCTCTCAATCCTCTTTATGTCCTCAGTCTGAAGTCCTAACTTCATATGTACCTCTCACGACGCCGGGACCGTCATCTCTCAATCCTCTCTATGTCCTCAGACTGAAGTCCTAACCTCGTATGTACCTCTGACGATGCCCGGACTGATCATCTCTCAATCCTCTTTATGTCCTCAGTCTGAAGTCCTAACTTCATATGTACCTCTCACGACGCCTGGCTGGACCGACCATCCTGTCCTCGGCAGAAACGGTCGCTTCCACCACTTCCTCCCGACTTGGTATTGTTCCACAGCTTTTTAACTTTGCCAAGTTCTATTATCTAACGATTGCCTGAGATTGAATAATCGCGCACTGCTGGGCATTTGTAACGCTTTGGTTTTCACTGTTCGCTCTGTGTATTACGATTTACTTAGTGCATTTTTCATTTCCGCTTTCATTTGCGCACTGCTCACTGGTATTTATTTTATCGCGCTGCTGGGCATTTGTAACTGCTGGGCATTTGTAATGCTTTGTCTTTCACTGTTTGCTGAGTGCATTGTACATTTATTAATTTACCTGTGCATTGCACACTGCTGGGCTCTATATTGTTTTGGTGACTAAGTGCACATTATATAAAGGACTGCCATATCTCTTAGCGCTTGTGACCTTTACATTGCGCTTGAACCGCTAGCTACTGGTACATCATTCTCCCCATAAGCGCTCCACTGTTTTTACTGCTTGTACCTCATCTCGTCCTGCCCTGCAGCGTTTGTTGTTGTTGCTGCCGCCATTTTGTTTGTTGTGCCCGCTTCCCACACAGTCACTACACCTCGCTCCCGCCTCCCAGCTGCCCCTCCCACCCACTAAAGCTACACGGCGTCCGAACCCTCGTGGAGAGCTGTGACCGTCCTGTTCTCGGCAGAAACGGTCGCTCCCACCACTTCCTCCCGACTTGGTATTGTTCCACAGCTTTTTAACTTTGCCAAGTTCTATTATCTAACGATTGCCTGAGATTGAATACTCGCGCACTGCTGGGCATTTGTAACGCTTTGGTTTTCACTGTTCGCTCTGTGTATTACGATTTGCTTAGTGCATTTTTCATTTCCGCTTTCATTTGCGCACTGCTCACTGGTATTTATTTTATCGCGCTGCTGGGCATTTGTAACTGCTGGGCATTTGTAACGCTTTGTCTTCCACTGTTTGCTGAGTGCATTGTACATTTATTAATTTACCTGCGCATTGCACACTGCTGGGCTCTATATTGTTTTGGTGACTAAGTGCACATTATATAAAGGACTGCCATATCTCTTAGCGCTTGTGACCTTTACATTGCGCTTGAACCGCTAGCTACTGGTACATCATTCTCCCCATAAGCGCTCCACTGTTTTTACTGCTTGTACCTCATCTCGTCCTGCCCTGCAGCGTTTGTTGTTGTTGCTGCCATTTTGTTTGTTGTGCCCTCCTCCCACACCGTCACTACACCTCGCTCCCGCCTCCCAGCTGCCCCTCCCACGCTCCGCCCCCTCCACTCTCCATTTAAGACAGATGGACCTACGTGCAGCGTCCACGCGCTGCGGCCGCGCCGAAGGTGTGCCAAAGGTAAGCCCGTCTACGCCCGTCCGCGCCTGGACCGCGCCCAGCGCCAGACCCCCTGGCCCCCGCAATTCCCAGCCCTCCCGCATTACATACGACGCTGCATCCCTCACTGCCCTCAACCTCGGCCCCTCACCAAACTGCCACCAAGCTGCTCCGGGACACACCCATGGACCCTTCAATTGCCTCTCCTGCAAGTTCGACTGCACCAAGACCCGCACCAAATCCACAAACACCAAACAGAGATCCGACACTAACCACCTAAAATGCATCCTGCTCAACACCCGCTTGGTCCACAGACACACCATCGACCTTTGGAATCTACTAGACACCATTTCTCCGGACGTCGCCTTCCTAACAGAAACATGGATGAACGCCTCTTCAGCTCCAGACATCACCATAGCCATCCCGGACGGCTACAAGATCATCCGAAAAGACCGCACCAACCAAACAGGAGGAGGCATCGCCATCGTCCATAAGAACTCCATCCGCGTCTCAACCAGCTCAGACGACAACCTCGCTATCGCCGAACATCTTCACTTCCAGATCCACACCGACCCCAAGACCACACTCAGAGGCACCCTCCTCTACAGGCCACCAGGACCCCGTACACAATTCAGTGAAGACATCACTGACTTCATCACCCCACACGCCCTCCCCTCCGAGGACTACATTCTACTGGGAGACCTCAATTTTCACCTGGAAAAGAGCAACAACAGCAACACCACCACCCTTCTGGACAATCTCGCCAACCTCGGACTCAAACGACTTGTAAACACCCCCACCCACTACGCAGGACACACACTCGACCCTATCTTCACCTCCAGCAAGCACCTCTCCTTCAATCACACCACAGCTCTCCATTGGACTGATCACAGTTGCGTCCACTTCAACTACAAAAAGACCACGATCCACAACCACCCTCAACCAACTCTGCGAAGAAACTGGAACAAAATAACCATCGACCAGATCTCCACATCGCTTCTTCAAAACCCCCCTGCCTATTCGTCGAACCCCAACCAAGCAGCCATCAACCTCACACAATGGCTAACCCACAGCGCCGACAACCTAGCACCCTTGAAAAAACATCAAATCAAGCTAGGCAGCAAAAACGCCCCCTGGTTCAATGATGACCTTAAGAAATCCAAGAAACTCTGTCGTTCCCTTGAGAAAGCCTGGAAAAAAGACCCAAACACTAGCACCAGAGACGCCTTCAAAAACGCCACCCGTAAACACCACCAACTGATCCGGACAGCCAAGAAATCCGCATTCAAAGACCGACTAGACAACAACGCCCACAACAGCAAGGAACTATTCAAGATCGTCAAAGAGTTTACCAACCCCACTGCCAACTCCAACGACATCACTCCCTCTCAAATCCTTTGCGACTCCCTAGCTTCATTCTTCCACGACAAAATCGCCGACATCCATAACGGCTTCGACAACCAACCCGGAGACCAACCCACCCAACCTACCTCCAAACCTAAACCCCCCTTGAACATCCTTTATGACTGGAACCCAATCACCACTGAGGACACCATTCGCCTGATGAACTCCATCCACTCAGGATCCCCCACAGACCCATGTCCCCACCACATCTTCAACAAAGCAGACTCCATCATCCCACCCCACCTCCGAGACGTCATCAACTGCTCCCTCAACTCCGCCACCTTCCCGGAAAGCTGGAAACACGCCGAACTCAGCGCCCTTCTGAAAAAACCCACAGCAGACCCCACCGAACTCAAAAACTACTGCCCCATCTCGCTCCTACCATTCCCAGCCAAAGTCATTGAGAAAGCCGTCAACAACCAGCTCGCCGCCTTCCTCGAAACCAACAAATCCCTCGACTCCTCACACTCCGGCTTCCGAGCCAAACACAGCACCGAAACCGCCCTCATCGCAGCAACAGACGACATTCGAACACTACTGGACAACGGAGACACAGTCGCCCTCATCCTCCTTGACCTCTCCGCAGCCTTCGACACAGTCTGTCATAGCACCCTTATACAATGCCTCAACAACATCGGAATTCAAGGAAAAGCACTGGACTGGATCATCTCGTTCCTTGCCGGAAGAACTCAGAGAGTCCGCCTCCCACCGTTTAAGTCAGAGGCCACCGAAGTCATCTGCGGCGTGCCACAAGGATCTTCTCTCAGCCCTACCCTCTTCAACGTATACATGAGCCCCCTCGCAACCATCGCACGTCAACACAACCTCAACATCATCTCCTACGCTGATGACACTCAACTGATCCTCTCACTCACCAAAGACACAAACACCGCCAAAACCAACCTACACGAAGGGATGCAAGAAGTAGCCGAATGGATGAAGCACAGCCGTCTAAAACTGAACTCGGACAAGACAGAAGTCCTCATCTTAGGTACTTCCCCTTCTGCCTGGGACGACTCTTGGTGGCCAGCGGCCCTAGGCAAAGCACCCATCCCGACAGACCACGCACGGAACCTGGGCGTCATCCTGGACTCCTCACTCTCAATGACCAGACAAGTCAACGCCGTTTCATCATATTGCTTCAACATCCTTCGCATGCTCAAAAAAACTTTTCGCTGGATCCCCACCGAAACTAGAAAAACGGTCACACGCGCACTGATCACAAGCCGAATGGACTACGGAAACACCCTGTACGCCGGTACCACCGCAAAACTTCAGAAAAAACTCCAACGCATCCAAAATGCTTCAGCCAGACTCATACTAGACATCCTGCGCAAAGGCCACATTTCCAGTCACCTGAAAGACCTCCACTGGCTCCCTGTCAATAAGAGGATAACGTTCCGCCTCCTCACCCACGCACACAAAGCCCTCTACGAACTTGGACCCGAATGCCTCAACTCGCGACTATCCTTCTACACCCCCTCCCGCCAGCTACGTTCTTCCAACCAAGCCCTCGCTGCTGTTCCACGCATCAACAAAACCACCATGGGGGGGAAGATCCTTCTCCTACTTAGCGGCTAAAACCTGGAACTCACTTCCCATTCACCTCCGCCTCACTCAAAACCACCTAGCCTTCAGAAAACAGCCTAAAACCTGGATATTCAACAAGTAATTCTCCACCCTTCCTCAAGCGCCTTGAGACCCTCTGGGTATGTAGTGCGCTGTATAAATAACTTGACTTGACTTGACTCTCAATCCTCTTTATGTGCTCAGTCTGACGTCCCAGCCTCGTATGAACCTCTCACAACAGCTGGACCATCATCTCTTCATGTCCTCGGTCTGAAATCCTGACCTTGCTGCCTCCGATGCAGCATCAATCTGAAAACAGCACATGCCAAAGCCCTTTGCTTTCAATCCCAAGTAAACCAATGATTAACCCAATGTTCCCAAAAGATTGGCTGCAGTCACTCTCTAACCATCACGGCTAGGGCGCTCGACCTCGGACCTGGGGATCTGGGTTTGAGTCTCGGTAACGACGCCAAAAACCTTCTGTGATTCTGGGCAAATCACTTAATCTCTCCGTGCCTAAAATGAAAGTGTGTCCTCTTGTAACGTAACTGGAAAATATGTAAAGCGCTCTAATACCTGATTCGGTTCGGGTCTAGTTTGCGCTATATAAAACTGCAAAAAAAAAAAAAACTCATTTACTAAACACATGGAAATTGTATAATTTGTAAAGAGTCTACCTGCCTCTGTCACAAGCCCAGTCTTCAACACAAATCATCTCCTTAGCCCTCTCTGGTCTGTTTTGCAACACCTAATCCATATTTTCAAAAACATATCTTCCATCCCCACCTCTTGTCTTTTTACACCTGGCCTGTTCCTTGAGCCCAACAATTCAGACACCATAAAAACGTCCATAACAAGTTAAGACAAAAGATTTCAACTTCAAAATTATCATAACAGCAAAACCCCAACACCCAGATTAACCTCGTCAACAAGTGAAATGGAAATGGCTCCCATAGCTTAGATTTCCTTCCATTCACTTTTGACCAACCCGCTAGTACTCGCCTCGCCAGCTCCCCAGCTGCCGGGTCATATTCCTAAAATATCTTCACATGAATGCCAAACCTCCCTGGTTCCCATCAATGGTAACAGCTGATAAGCCCCTGTCAATCAAAGATAATCGAAAACGCATGAAGTCCTCGTTACTCCGTTCCAAACCAACTTTATCACCCCCTTTCTTCTGGCCTGACAGTTTTTAAACTCCCATCAAGCCTGTTAGTAGGTTCATCTAGTAGTTACTCTGACAGATTGTTCGACAAGTTCCAGGAATGCTCGTTGCCCCAGTGACCAGATGACCTGTAGCAACTTGGTCTTCTTTTCTTCAAGTCCTAGGGCCAAACTTCGAAACCTCCTTCACTGCAAACAAGATAAAGTGTCAGCAAAGTCATAGCTCATTTCAGGGACATGCATTGCTCTAAAAGCAATATTGAAATGCACACAACTCTACCTAACCTTCCACAAGAGCAGCCGACCCTTCAAATCTTTCTCCTTCTGTTAAACAATTTCACCCCTGATATGTTATCCACGTTGAATGTTACTCTTCTGTTCGTCAGTTCCACACAACACACCACCAAAGCAACCGCCAGTAAAAATGTCACTGTTCTGCCCCACCATCCATCCCAGAACAGGCCACAACCAGGGGCCTCTTGCTCAGAAAAAATCTGTACATGTCACTTTGTCTCGTCCTCTGCAAAAACATGCTTAATCTGTTTAACCCTTTCCATGCTGATGACGGAGCAGTTCCGTCATGGCCCGCTTGACGCGCCTCCGCGGCGCTGATTTCGCGCCTGCGCAGCGCGTTCTATTAAGCGGGCGGGGCCATGACGGAACCGCTCTGTCATGAGCACAGCTCAACCGCGGCTGGTGACGGAGCGGTTCCGTCACCAGCATGGGCCCGCCGCGCGGCCCCCCGCCCCCCTAGCGCTGCGGCGGAATAGCTGCCGCAGCGATGTGGTTAAATTCTCAATAACATGCTGGCATACATGCAGATCTGCACTCAGAGCAACTGTCATTCCCCCTCTATGGTGCGGTAAATCCACCCCTGACATGGCAAAGCCCAACCTTGTGTAAAACATTCTGCCAGCCTGACCACTCTGCATGCTAAATTGAGAGGCACCAACACACATTTAACCTTATGGAGCGCCAACTTCCGCTCTTTGCACGCCTCTTCTACCAATAAAACAATCTCTTGCACTTTGTCTCCTGGCAACCTCAACTGCATCTTCTTTGTGACAATTCTGAAAAAATTAATACAGTACTCAGGCCCTTTGTCTTGTCTGGTGCTAGGGGCACTCCAAAATCTTCATTCAAGTCCTGAAAATGCCCAACACTTCTCTGTAATTACCTGAACCTCCCTTCCCAACAAAAAAAAAAATCTTCCAGATAATGTGAAATCAGCCTGTGACCAGGTCTTCTTGACCCCATTATAAGAAGGTGCAGAAAAATTCAAAAACAGAACAAGAAATTGCACAACCCCTGGACAAAACTCCGTCTACATATATTGTCCCTTCAAATGACATCTCCAGCAAAGATATCTCCACTCTATGAACTTGTATTATGTGAAATGCCGACTAAATATCACATTTTACCTGTTTTGCCCAAAACTAATAGTATCAACTGATGCATCACACTGCTCTGTTGCATCTTCTCTAGTCTTGCAGCCATTCAACGACGCCCCCTCCGGCCACGATAAATGGTGAATTAAACAATATTCCCCTAAGGGTTTTCTAACTACCCCCAAAAGTGGCAGCATCAAATCTGGCAATGACCACTCAAACCTGGACCTGAAATCCTTTCTTCCTCCACTTCTTTCCTTGGTTTCTCCTTCATCACTGGAAGCTGGCCAGCACTGGTGTTGCGGACCTTGATATCTCAATGTAAAACCACCACTGAAACCCCCTTTGAGTCCGACGGCCACTTCCCTCTCTGGATAACGACAGTCAAGCCATCATTTAAGGCTCAGACCCCCCTGGCCCGGGATGACTCCCACTGTTCCACCACAGTCAACAGTCCTAAACATTGTGTAAGCGGGTGTCTCCACACACAGCCACAACATTCATACCAACAGCGGCAAAACTGGTGGAAGCACATTCCACAGTTAAATCCGTAACATGCCACTTTTGGGACCCCGGCTGTCCTCTTCCATAGCTTCCCACCACCCACAGATGGGACGAGCCAGCAAGGGCTGGTATTGAATCGGCATACCACTGGATGCAAGTGCACCTGGCACCGGTCGTGGTAAAGACGCGCAACACCCATCAGCAACTTTTGTGATGGACTGATCACCTGTTTCGGGGCGGTACTTCATGTCAGGATTCTAATACACTGGTAGAGCTGCCAGGGCTGGTTTTACAGAGGTCTCTGCAAGTTGGAATTGAGGGGATTGGCAGAGTTATGTGCAGATCCCTAGTTCAGGAGGGCAAGAGTGTTACGGGTCAGTATTGAAGGATGTTGAGGGATGTGTGTGCCTAATAATTTTAGAACAATAACATGCTAGGACAGGAATGTCCCCCGATAGTCACTGATGGTTTTTTGACTCACAGTCAGCCTCTCGTGCAATGACTTGACACACAGATCGTTAAGGTCCGGGGGGGGGGGGAGAGGGCACCCAAAGTGCAACCCTCCTGGATAAAACTATCACCATCCTCTCACTCTGCTGCAAGGGACTGGTACTGGTGGCAGCATCTCTGCTTGTGCCCCTTCTTACATGTATATTACTACAGAAGGGTGGGGGGGGGGGTGCAGCTCCTACACCAGCCTCGGCTTTGCCGTTGTGTCCTTGTGGGGGGATGGGGGAGAGGGGTGAGCCCAGGGGGGAGGGGGGATGGAGGGGGCAGTCCATGCACCAGCCTCTGCTCCGGTGCAATTTAACTGGGCTGCCATGATTCTCAGGCCGGGGCACCAAGGCGCTAGATTACACATCTGTTCATCCACAGGGTCTAGCTGGGTAGGTCAGAAGCATAGTGTCCTCTTAATGCAGATCCCAAGGGCCCCGGTCCCCTCAGACCATCACAGGTGGTGGGAGCCGGACAACCCTTAGATGTGCAGCGCCTTCACCTGAGCAGACACTCGACCTGTAGGCTGACTGCTGGCAGTCTCTCCCCTTCTCTCTCTGTTTCCCACCACCCACTCTCTTTCTCAATCCCATTCATTCTCCACTCTCTACCTCCTTCCTCTGTCTCTCTTACACTCACCCCACCATCCCTCTCCTCGACCTCTTGCTTTCTCTCCCCTTTTCTTTCTCTCCACATCAGTGTATATCTCACCTCCTTCACTTTCTCTCCTTTCACTTTTACCACTTTCTCTCTACTCTCCTATTCCCCTCCAATGTCACCCCTCTCTGCCTGCCTCTCTACCCCCCACTTCTACCACTCTCTCTCTCTCGCCCCTCATCTGGACTGTAGACATGCGTCTGGGCACCAATGGAGATAAGTGCTCACGGTAGGGCCGAGGCAGGGTCAGCCTGGCTGCCCCCGGGAGCTCTATGTGAGCACGTGCACTATTGGAGCGGCGCCCCCTGACGAGTCCAGTGAGAACACCCTCTAGTGAACTAGAATTAAGGTTCAGTGTGAACTGAGACCTTGTACGAAGAGACCACCATAGACATTGGCACCATTACAACTCCATAACTGGCACAGCCCATTCCAGAAAGAAGGGGGGGGGGGTTAGCTACAGAACCCCGAGAGCGGTGAGAGACTGAGGACCAAGTCAGATTCAATTGTCCTATTTTTCACAAACATTTCTTTTTTTTATTGAACTTTGTTTATTGGTTTACTTACAGCCATACATACATAGTTAGACGACATTTGTAAATCAAGCAGGATAACATCAGGGCAAACATTGAAGTAGATTACACATCATACATTGCCAACATTTTCAATATGTCTACGCATCTCCAGTTAAACCGTAGGGATACACAGAGGTCTCCACAATACTTATTCCACATTGACCACTTCCGATCCCACTTTTTGGGGCACCCCCTAGCAACACACAAACAACATTTCTGCTGTGACCTTCTGCACAGATGTGCGTGTATGACAATGTTGGATTCGTTTCTCTGACACTGCTTTGTTTACACATCTACCTTCACACAACATTAACACGATGCCACGAACATCATGTACAAGGCCCTTCTACGCACAATGTACAAATGTCGTTCTATCATCATCCATGGGGCAACAGGGCTATATACATGAGGGTCCCTATGGACCACCACCCAACCTCCAGAGTATAACTAGGTTCATCTTCCTGTCCCCGCTATTTTTTGTGTACCGTCCTGAGTGAGTTGTGTGTTTGTGTTTAAAACATGTTTCATTTTCCAAGTAAAAGCACTGGCTGGACAATCATTTCACTGTGTTATGCTTTACTGAGTTCTTGGTTTCTAACCCGCACCTTCTCCTTGAGTAAGCCTTGGACAGCTCGACTTCACTGCTCTGAGAGTCCAGGGGTGAGGGGTTCACTTGGTGCTCTGTCTTGGACCCCACAGTAAGGTGAAGCCCCCGAACACCAGTGATAACAGGTTCTCTTTGTTATAGTTTGAGTCCAGTTACCCCAGATTGACACAGAGCTCCTGAAAAAAGTTTGACAATTGCAAGTATCGTAAATTGATCTGTTTAGTATGTTTTTGCAAAATGTTTCACTGGTAATATTAATTTATCACCAGCGAAACTCTTTTAATCTGATAATGTTAATATTCATACTGAAGTAAGCCAAAACTACAATCCCAGAATTCATAATGATCTTGAATAAATGTCTAGGGCTCGGAGGTCCATTTCTCAGTGATGTCAGCTGCAGCCATTGGTAACAGCAGGAAGGTTTATATAAATGATACAATACAGGACAATCATTGGAAAGTCGGAGAAGCCCCTGCTAGGAGTTTAATCTGTGATGTCTAGATCATGGGTCCACAGATGTGCCTCAACCTACCGAGCTACCTTATAAATGGATGTCATGCCACTAAAGCTGAAAGGGAACATACTAAACCCACGTCTTACTCAAGAGACAAGAATTACAAACAATCTCCATAAAGCAGAGACTCAGATATTAAGAAGCAGAAACCCCTAAAGGGTTGAAGAGGTGACGTGTATTACACAATATTCCTGCCGTCCTGGAAGCAGCATTTAAAACTCATAGCAAAATCATTCCGCTTTGCTTGAACTGGTGTCAAAACCTCACTCCAAGTGACCCCTCCAACCTCTGACTTTTTGTATGAATAGTACTTTGCATTTTGGGACATGTAGTTTGATGCTTTCTAGTAAGTACCTTGTTACCTCAGTCCCAGCATGCACTGGTGTTGGCTTGAAAGGCAGATTTGCTTCTGAGTGTCACACATCCAGCTGCTCTTCTTAACCCCTCCCATGCTGGTGACGGAACCGCTCCGTCACGTTCCTCGGGTGGGCTGTGCTGGTGACGCAGCGGTTCCGTCACGGCGCGCTCGCAGCGCCTGCGCGGCGCTGATTTCGCGCCTGCGCGGCGCGTTCTATTGAGCGAGCGGGGCCGTGACGGAACCGCTCCGTCACAAGCACAGCCCACCCGAGGGGCGTGACGGAGCGGTTCCGTCACCAGCGTTAGAGCACCACGCAGCCAACCCCCGCCCCTTAGCGCTGCGGCGGAATTGCCGCCGCAGCGAAAGGGTTAAAATTTCATGACAAAAATAGATTCTGCTTTTAATTCAGGATGGCCTGTAAATACACAATACCATCTGGAAAAAATATTGCAGACAAGTTAATTCTACCTAAAATGTTTGAACGAATGCAAATGTTGTGGAGTCATGAAAGACATGCAGGAGGCTAATCTGTTGTATCTGTGCTGCTAGAATATAAAATGTTTGCGCATTGTTCACAGAATCTGCATATCTTTACACAATATACCTTTCATAAATTACAACAGTGGCTTGTGCAGCAGGGCGGATGTTTTACAAGAAAACAACTTATACATGGTGGTCCGTAATTGTGATGGAATATTTGCAGTTTAGGAACTGCAATGTTTAAAAAATAGTTCTGCATTGTGATATATCTTCACTGGCCTCGTCATGCTCACGTTACAAAAACACTGTCCACAGAAAGAAGTTTTAAACCCTGGCAATCAATCAATACATTTGTAGAGCGCGCTACTCACCCGTGAGAGTATCAAGGCACTGAAGGGAGGGCGGGTGCCGCTACTGCTCGAATAACCAGGTCTTGAGGTGTCTCCTGAAGGTGAGATGGTCCTGGATCAGTAGTAGGTGTGTGGGGAGGGAGTTCCATGTCTTGGCTGCCAGGGAGGAGAACGATCTTCCTCTGGTGGTGGCTCTGCGAATCCGTTGGACAGTGGCGAGGGCGAGGCTGGTGAAGCGGAGCTGGCAGGTGGGGGTGTAGAACGAGAGGCGGTTGTTGAGGTATTCGGGCCCATGTTGTAGAGCGCTTTGTGTGCGTGGGTGAGCAGCCTGACCGTGATCCTCTTTTGCAGGTTTCTCAGGTGGGCGTATATGTGGTTGTGGCGAGGGATGTCGAGGATGAGTCATGTGGAGGCATTCTGTATGCGCTGAAGGCGTTTCTGAAGTTTGGCTGTGGTTCCTGCGTATAGGGAGTTCCCGTAGTCCAGTCGGCTGGTGACGAGGGCCTGGGTGACCGTCTTTCTGGTTTTGGTGGGGATCCACCGGAAGATCTTTCGGATCATGCGCAGGGTGTTGAAGCATGAGGACGAGACTGCGTTGACTTGCTTGGTCTTCGTGAGGGAGGAGTCCAGGATGAATCCCAGGTTGCGTGCGTGGTCCGTGGGTGTCGTGCCCAGCGTCGTGGGCCACCAGGAGTCGTCCCAGGCGGATGGGGATTGTCCGAGGATGAGGACCTCCGTCTTGTCTGAGTTGAGCTTCAGATGGCTGTGCTTCATCCATTCTGCAGAGTTTTCTCTATGCAACAGTAGTAGGCGGCAACTAGCATGGTGCAGAGTAAACGTGATTGGATGGTTAAATCGGGCGGGCAGCAGGTTGGTTTTTTTAAAAAGAGAATGAGGGTGGGGCGCAGATACGCTAGAAGTGCAGTCGCTTAGAGGACGGGAAGTTTTAACGGCTCAGGGCAGGTAGGTGTAGATTTCACTATCAGGGGCACGACCAAGGGAAGTATATCGGTAGCATTCTCGAGTTTAGATACGCATTGAAGAAATTAAGTAAAGCGTATTTCTGGCACTTTGGTATGTTTTAGAGCTAGTTTATGGAAAGAATCTGGGAGGATGATTAGAGATTGAAGGGAAACGATTTATGTCAGTTTAGAAATGGGTGTGTTAACCGTGGGCATGGGGGAGCTGTTGGACCAGATAGATCATATTAAGGCTGTTAGTAAATAGAGATAACGCGTGTTCTGTACCAGTTTGTGGGTAGAGAGCAATAGAAGTAGGAGGGAATGAAGGTTTTTTACTCTGACACGTTTAAATGCAAGTAACAACTTTGCTGGTGTGAATAGAAAGGGTTTTTATTGTTGCGTTTGAAACAGAAATGTAGAAAAATGCATTGAATTGGTTAAGCATAAAGCAACATTATGCACGTTGTGATAGCTATTATATTCACTGATGAATGTTTTTTTGATTGTAGTGACCCCTGAAGAAGTGCCTTCAAGCACAAAATGCATTGGGTTTTTTAGAATAAAATACTGCCCTGAATGAAGCATGCCTCATTCGTGTTCTTTTAAGGAGGTCCGGATGGACACAGTGGGAACATCAGAAACCTGGGAAATAGCATTTTCACTCCGCGTGTGGAACTTAAACAATGTTGAGAGAAAGAATGACGAAGATGAACAAGCATAAAGTTGGAGTAAAAGAAAAGCATATATAAAGAAGTACATTTATGATGAGGTTGCCTATGCACATTCAAGCAGTGCGAATGGTTGGGGTGAGATGTCGCCCCATTGTTATTGTGTCATCCATACTGCGACATCTTTCATTCAGTCCTGGAAGTTGGCTTTGGCGGTGAGAGGGTCTTTGGTGAGGGAGAGTATCATTTGGGTGTTGTCGGCGTAGGAGATGATGCTGATGTTGTGTTTGCGTGCTATGGTGGTGAGGGGGCTCATGTAGATATTGAAGAGGGTTGGGCTGAGTGAGGAGCCCTGGGGTACGTCGCAGATGATCTTGGTGGCCTCGGAGCGGAAGGGAGGGAGGCGGACTCTCTGGGTTCTGTCGCAGAGGAACAATGTAATCCAGTCCAGGGCCTTTCCTTGGATCCCAGTGTTGTAGAGGCGGGTTATTAGGGTGCGGTGGCAGACGGTATCAAAGGCTTGAGGAAAATTAAATTTCTGGTCATGTTATGTTCCCTAGCGCGCACCCCACCGACTCCATGTACCGGCTTAAAGTGCATGTAACTTCCCTCCTGTGCCAGCTATGAAGACGCAAATACATTTGCGTCCAACGTTAACTTGTCCTCTTTCAGATCCACCATGAATGGATTATATAGTCCGTTCCTAAGTATGCTATGCCACCGTCTTTTTGTAGTACACTTTACATGTTTTCCTGCTCTAAGCAGAGTAGGCCCTGAATTCCTGCCATCGAGCCTCTTTTGTGGCTCCTGACTCTGACAGCTCCTGCCCAGCCTACCTCTGTACCCGTGAACTCTGACTTACTTTCAGCGCGGCCCCTCGCGCTCAGCTCAGCCTGCTTTCTGCCAAGACTGACTATAACCTTCGAGTTATCTGTTCCGCTCCTCGAGAATGCATTCCTGCCTACTAGATCCTGTAAACATCCTCTCCAGCTGCAGAGCCAAAGGGCCGACCTGTCTCAATGCAAGTAATTCATAGCCTCTGTTACCATGCTTCCATGGAAGGCCCCGTGCCCCCACGCTTCTCATGTAGACACTTAGGCGCTTATACACGCATCCACAGTTAGCATAGAATAGCTTCTGCCCTAGAGACCTTTTCCGCCCAGATAGTATAGTTCCTAAACATCAGATATCAGATATGATAGAAGTACAAGTTGATCTGACATGCCAGACTTCTGTCTCTTTCCGTCAAGTGTAAATGTCAAGTCCCCTGCACCCCGTCAATCACACGTCATGCAGCTGCGCGCGCATCCAAGCTTCCGATTTCTGCTGACATCGCAACAATTCTGTTAGCACCACCCCTTGGTGCCACCCACTTGCGTCACCTATCAGTGACGTTTCTAGCACACACCTCTGGTTCACGCCTAGTTCACGCCTCTTGATTACGTATTAGTACCACGTGTATACTGTTATCTTGTCTTCTCTCAGCTGTTACGCCTCTTGCATTATTCTTTATGATATGAATTAAGTATATAAGCTATGTACTGTCAATAAAATATAGCGCTCTATCCCTTCTGACACCCCTGTGGTGGTCAGAACATGATATCCTGATCAAGACCATTCCTTTATGAGGAATAAAACCCTTAGAAACTCTAACACCACGGACTCTGTCTTTTTTCATTCCGATTGAGTTATTATTGATTAAGTACTTACCTGCATAGAAATTAAGAGAGTAAATTAATTATTTACGTCAGGCTGCCGAGAGGTCCAGGAGGATGAGAGCGGCTGTCTCTCTGTTGTACATCAGGGTCCTGATGTCATCGGTGGCTGTGATGAGGGTGGTCTCGGTGCTGTGGTTGGCTCGAAATCCGGACTGGGATGGGTCGAGCGAGTGGTTTGCTTCGAGGAATGCAGTCAGCTGTTTATTGACGGTCTTCTCGATGACTTTGGCCGGGAAGGGGAGAAGAGTGATGGGGCGAAAGTTCATGAGGTCTTTGGGGTCCGCTGTTGGTTTCTTCAGAAGGGCGTTGATTTCTGCGTGTTTCCAGCTTCCAGGAAAGGAGGCTGACGTGAAGGAGCTGTTAATGATGTTCCGGAGGTGGGGTGCGATGATGGCATTGGCTTTGTTGAAGATATGATGAGGGCATGGGTCGGAGGGGGAGCCGGAGTGGATGCTGTTCATGACACGGGTGGTGTCTTCAGTGCTGATGGGCGTCCATGCGCTGAGGCTGGTGGTGGGGGTCGTTGGTTTGGTGGCTGGAGGCAGAGTCTGGGGTCCGAAGCTGTTGTGTAGATCTGCGATCTTGCAGTGGAAGAACGCGGCGAGGGAGTTGCAGAGGTCTTGCAACGGTGTGATGTCGTTGTTGCTGGCGCTGGGGTTGGAGAGCTCTTTGACGATGCTGAAGAGTTCCTTGCTGTTGTGGGAGTTGTTGTCCAACCGCTCTTTGAACGATGTCCTTTTGGTGGTGTGGATAATCTGGTGGTATTCGCGGGTGGCGCTCTTGAGGGCTGTCATGTTTTCTGATGTCCATTTGTGGCGCCAACTTTTTCCAGGGTTCGGCATGATTTCTTTGCGATTTTGAGGCCGTCTGTGAACCATGAGGTTTTTCTGTTGCTAGTCTTGCCTGGGGGTTTCTTCAGTGGAGCGAGGTTGTCGGCGCAGTTGGTGATCCACTGTGCGAGATTGTCTGCTGCGTCGTTGGTGTCAGGGGTGTCGACAGGTGGGTTCTGGCTCAGTGATGTGGTCAGTTGGTCTGTGGTGACTTTGCTCCAGCATCTGCGGGGGAACTTTAGAGTGTGGTGGTGGGATGTGGTCTTGTTGAAGGTGAAGTGGATGCAGCTGTGGTCGGTCCAGTATAGTCTGGTGGAGTGGCTGAAGGAGACCTGGTTGCTGCCGGAGAAGATGGGGTCGAGCGTGTGACCAGCGAGGTGGGTGGGCGTGTCCACCAGTTGCTTCAGTCCGAGGTTGGCGAGGTTGTCGAGCAGGGTGGTGGTGTTGTTGTCGTTGTTTTTCTACAGGTGGAAGTTCAGGTCCCCTAGGAGGATGTACTCTGGTGAGGCTAGGGCGTGCGGGCTGATGAAGTCGGCAATGGTTTTGCTGAATTGTGTCCGTGGGCCTGGGGGCCTGTAGATGAGCGTTCCTCTGAGGGTGGTCTGGGGGTCGGTGTAGATCTGGAAGTGTAGGTGTTCGGCAGCGGTGAGTGTGTCTTCGGCGTTGGTCATGACGCTGATGGTGTTCCTGTAGATGATGGCGATTCCTCCTCCAGTTTTGTTGACGCGGTCCTTCCGGGTTATTTTGTCGCCGTCCGGGATGGCTATGGCGATGTTGGGGGCCGAGGAGGCGTTCAACCAGGGTTCCATGAGGACGGCGACGTCTGGTGCTGTTGTATCAAGGAGTTCTCAGAGTTCAACGGCGCGTTTGTGGACGGAGCGGGTGTTGACGAGGATGCACTTGAGGTGGTTGTTGTTGTCAATGCTGTGTTTGGTGGACGGGGTGCAGGTTCAGAGGCAGGTGAATTTGCATGCTTTGCAGGTGAAGGGTCCGTGGGTGCGCCTCGGGGTGGCTCGGTGGCAGGTAGTCCTGTGTTGAGTGCGATGAGGGTGTCAAAGCCCAGCTCACCTGAGTTTCTGTTCAGTTCTGATGGAGGTTGAAGACAGTCCGACCCCACCCTGAAACTGCTTGTTCCAGCACACTAGTTTTAAACAAGGCACTAAGACCCAGAAGCTCAAGGGAAGGGGGGAAGTGGATAAAAAAAAAAAGAGAGACAACACCGTTCTTGCGTTTCCACTGTAGAAGTTCTGCTAAAATCTGCGGCCCTCTCTGACTTCTGTAGAAACTGGTGCCTAATGAAACATAAACAAAGAACAGATAAGTGCAACCCATCCCTAAATGTGTTCCTGACCAACCCTTAATCTATTAGAAATTCTCTTCTAAAAGTACCTCGGTAAAACTTCTGTAAAATCAAACGAATATCATTATTAGAATTACCAGCATCTAACATTCACCTTAATATAACTAAAGCCTAAATTCTTAATAGAAAACTCACTTTTCACACATTTCCAGACTTTTTATAAAACAAATACTGTACTTCTACATCAAAATACAGCAGGTAATTTGTGCAAGTCCTTGATTTACTGTTTGCCTTGCTGTCAATGGTTTCCTCTGTTTGATTCTTAAAAAAGTTCCATGTAAAACAATGTTTATTTCACAAAGTTCCACAAAGTATTCTTGTAACAAAGGGTTCGAACCACAAAGTTCGTGGGAGATATCTTGTTCCAAATTGTCTTTACATGAATCAAGAAATCGCCGACAAAGTTCTATCAGGTAATAAAAGGTTTTGCACTTACTTTTTGCTGAAAAGGGATACTGATCAGTCTAACCTTGTCCTCTTTCTCTTTTGCAGGTCGATTGCAGTGGACAGAAGAGGGGCTGAGGCAAGAAGGAGCCGGAAACTGGAAAAAGGAAGAGCCAGCAGCCGCGCCCGTTGAAGCCAATGAAGGTCTGAAGAGAGCAGGAGTGCCAGCGCCGAAGGATCTGTTCTCAGGTAAGTGGGAGGTAGACGAGCACACGCACTGGGTGAGGCTCAGGGTCTGCCTTTTATAGACAGGGCTGGGTGTGGTTCGAAGAGCTGGGTGTGGTTCGAAGAACTGGGTGTGGTTCTCACAAGCAGGTGTGCAGAGCTTCAGTTATTATGCTAATGAGTTGAAGTAACACATTGCCTAGGGAGGAGTGCTCTAAATAAGCCTTGGTAAAAGCAAGGTCCAATGTGCAAACAAGACAGCAGTGTCCAAACTTGTGAATACATTGAGCAACATACACAGAAGTCTTAAGGAGGGGCTGCGATAACAAGAAAGGCTTTCAATAGTATGTTTAAGGAGAGCTATTACAGAGACCACTAATGCAATGAGAGGGGACATGCTCTTTGCTGTGCACAAACCCTAACAGTCCCCCCCTCAAAGGCCCTCCTACTGGACGGGGTTTCCCTGGATTTTTTGATAAAACTGTCTAATCAACCGTGGGGCATGTACATAGGACGCTGGTTCCCATGAATTCTCAGTTTCGTCATATCCTTTCCATTCTACTAAATAAAACAGACATCCATGAATTCTTTTTGCGTCTTTTATGCTTTTCACTTCATATTCTAGATTTCCCTTAATTGGTATGGGTGGAGGTGGTGGTTCGGGTCGGGTATTTGGGTTGTACGGCTTACGCAAGGATACATGCATTACCCAAAAGAATACCCAGTACATTGCATGTACTGGGTATTCTTTTGGTAAGTCCAATTTTACTGTTACCGGGTTTACTATGGTAGTTATACTAAAGGGCCCAATGAAACATGGTTGCAGCTTTCGGGATCCCTCTATATTTAGGTTCTTTGTGGAGAACCATACTTTGTCACCGATTTTAAACATTGGGGCCTCAGATCTGTGTTTGTCTGCTTGTCTTTTCATGCTTTCTTTGTACTTTAATAAATGTTTCCTGGTCTTGTCTTGTATGTCACCTAATCTCGTTAGTCTATCTGTTACTGTAGGAAACAGGGAATCTTCTAATAAAATGGGTATAGCTCTCGGATGATACCCCTGCATGAAATAGAATCGAGAGCAAAGTAGAACTGCATGCTCAGTATTATTATAAACAAACTCCCCTAGAGGGTGAGCTTCCAACCATTCACTATAATAATCAGCCAATAAACAACGTAGCGTTTGAAGTAAGGTTTGGTTCAGTCGTTCAGTTTGTCCATCTGTTTCTGGATGGAAAGCAGTGGATAATGCCACATCTATTTTCAGTTTTTCGCATAATTTCTTCCATAATCTAGAGTTGAACTGGCTACCTCGGTCTGACACCACTTTACTTGGCAAACCATGTAAACGCACAATTTCTCTTATAAAAAAATCGGCAAATTCTGCCGCAGTTGGCAATTTCCGTAATGGTACAAAATCATCTCTATTGTTATTCATACACATATAATATTCTTTTCATAAATTTCCCTTTAGACCTATATATTTCAATATAAATCTTTTTACAGCGAATTACCGCTTTCAATATGGTACTCGATGTTTTTTTTAGATTTTTTCTAAAATGCGGGCATTCTTTCCTTTTTCTGCCCACGTTATCCAAGAACGGGGTATCATTTACACCGTTATTTGCGCTCTGATTCATTACATATGAGCCATCTTGGATTGGTCTGCGATACTTAGATGACGGCCGATCAGTCCTTTGCCGCTGTTTACTATTTGGCCGCTGCAGCTTCTGACTTCCCGTGCTCTCCCGGGGATTTAAATAGGGCATTTACGTTCGGCTGCAATACTTTTCGCTGTGAAGGACGGGACGCCGCACCAATATCGCCGAGGTAGCACCATCCTGCTGCCCAGCATTTATCTCTCTAAGGTAAGAATCACCGAGTGGGTTCAGATTTACCTACGAACGCCAGTTAATTAATTTGCTGCCTTTTAGAATAAGTTGTGTTGCATCAACTTTGATGCTTTTCCCTTATTAATCTAGAGTATACTATATGATTTATCTCTAGACATAACACACCTTAACTGCAACAACGAGATTGTCGTTGGAATAAGCCGATTTCGCCCGCAGATGTGTATCGTACATCACGGATTTTGGAACACTCAAACCAAAAACTAAACAAGGTATTGGGATTTTCTGAATGCCGCTTGTTTTCTAATTGTTTTTACTACTGTAATATAACTTAGGTAATCGATATGTCATCTTTTTTATAGTTACATACGCAACCACTGATACGTATGGCGAAGTTTTAAAACTAAGTATCTCGCTGCTACATATATATACCGTATTCGTTACCATCTTCATCCCATCAAGTAACACAGAAAGAAAGGTTTATATATATTATCAGGTAAATATACAATAAAACATATATATGCGCAGTATAGCGGGATAGCACATCATTTAGGAGATTATATTATGAACCCCATAGGTCTCCAACTGCATATTTATTTTTTCTTCGTTGATTCAGTGATTTATCTCAGCTATCCTGTAGTATGGGCACTTTCCCTACATCCGATTTAGAATCAAATGGTCTGGTTACTCTTTCCATGACATATGATATGCCTGTAATCCTTAAAATAATTATTTATAAATCTATATATTGCTGTATCGACAGTCTCGGTAAGAGGCAACTTCCGATTTGTGATGCCAGAAATATTCCCACACCTACGCTCCTATCAGGATTTGATACGCATAAATATGCATACATTTTCAACTATATCGTTCTCTAAATAGTTTGATGCAGCATTTTCATCATCGACCATGATTTGTGAGGGTGAAGAAAATATATTATATACATCTGTAGATATACTCTTCACCAAAATTAGGTTTGATTTCAAGTGCCTTATACAACTTTAATACGATTCCATCTAAGATTTATTCGCTTTGTGGATCGCTTAGACCACCTTGTACCTATACAAAGTCTCATATATCCTTGCTTTCAGAGACACTAACATTTATTGGGTCTCACTTATCATCCTTTTTGTGAAGCTCTACCATTATGTCATGTATTTATGTGACCCATTGTGTTTGAAGAGAAAATAGTATGTAAGAAACATTATAACACGTATTTGTGTTTCCTTACTGACCAGGACATACCTCTATCAAGGGATATTTTGCTTATTCATATAAGAAGATATCAGCTATTTTGACATACTACTATGAAATACAGCTTCGAATGTAAGTCTAAATCAATGTACCGATCCATGCCTATTCTGGTTGTACCATTCAGTGTTTTGCTTTAACTAATCCTTGCCAACGCGGACACTATTTTGCATTAAATAGCCACAGGTTATACTGTATATTATCATTCAAGTACTGCACAATTGTTTGAAAAGCCTTGTCCATTATATGACACTTAGTGAACAAATTAATAGACCTGACCGGTTTAGTGTTGAGGACTCTCTAGTTAGAGTTATGTAATGTTAACCTCCCTTTCACCAAATGTATATTGGGAGAACACTGAAATAATCTTCTTTGTATATTTGCTTGTTTATAATGTATACATTCGGATATCTGATACCCGTCATCTTCTTGTAAATATATTTCCAGATTATCGTCTGTGACTCCTGAGGAAGGCGTTTTTCTGCCGAAACGCACGTCGAGATTTTATGTTTTCCAGCACTTTAGGCATTAATCATAATTCAGAATGTATTTTTAATTGAACTATGTATAATTCATATGTGATGTATATATTTTTATAACATTTGTAGATGTTTGTGTATGCTTTATGACATTTGTCTATCCTTATCATATAGTGTGACTCCCGTTCAGTTTCTATATGATTTTTACTATGCTAATTAAAAACATGTTTTTTATATAATTTTATTTTTGATTGTTCCTTTCACCACTGGGTCAGGTTAATTGTTCACTTATTTAGTAGACGGCCTAGGATACTTTACTCACATACAAAATATGCCATTTTAGACCAAAAATCCACTATCACTAACACTGTTGTGAAGGATTTTATTGGTGGTAAACCTACAATAAAGTCTACACTCACAGTGTGCCAAGGTTGATTGGGTGATGGCATTGGTATTAACAAACCGTCAGGGGCCTTATGAGAAGATTTATGTCTGTCACAAACTGGACAGGTAGTGACAAATTGTTTAATGTCCTTACTCATATTATCCCTCCAAAAGTGTTTTCGCACATTTTCAAGGGTTTTTACCCAGACAGAATGACCTGCCAACGGTGAGGCGTGATGCCAAATTATCACCTGTGTTTGTAATTCTGTGGTGGGCACTAATAGCATGTTGTTGTGATACAATAAACCTTGTTGTATTGAGTTAAGGGAATCCTTTAACCAATCTTGAGGTGCTATTTGCATGTGTGCATTATATAGATCTGTGATGAAATCCTTCTGTTGTACTGGTGCCAAAAGTTTTTGGGGAGGAATAATGGGTTCTCCTATTTTGTCTTGTTTCATGTCTGAGGTATGTCCATATCTAGATAACACATGCACCTGGTCTGTAGGTTATAACGAAGTTAAATGTACTAAAAAAATTTAACCAGTGCATCTGACGTGGAGTTAATGCTTTTAGTATTCCAAAAAACTGTAGGTTCTTATGGTCAGAAAAGATGGTAACAGGGTACTCGGCTCCCATTAAATGAATAGAAGGCTATTGAATGTAATTGAAATTATCAAGAATGGATAGGACACTTGTAACCACTTATACCAAGAGAAGTATTGTAAAACCCTCATAAACGATGTGTATAACGAGAAGCGGTATATCTTGTTCTCCGCCCCACACAAACGTTATGGCAGCAATCATCGGGTTTGACTAATTGTATATTGCCAGCCTCACCCGAGGCGTTCTCTGGTTTTTTCGTGGCAGTCTCCAGAGAAGTTTCGAATAACCCCACAAAAATTGGCACAAAAAAGGGAAAGTAAAATAGTTTCCAGCCGATAAGGGTACACTTTTATTAATATCGTTGGACAACTAGGTTAAAAAAAGGGATCGATATGCTCACTGGAATTTTAGGAGTCCATAGCATATATTAGTAACATTGACAGAACGTCGACATGTTTCTGCTCTATTGGCCCGTGGGTCTAAGAGCTTTCGTCAGGACAAAGACAACAATAAACAAAGAAAAATCTACATATCACTATTTGTGATGTAGAAGGGTAGAGGTTTATATTTTCAGTCTTACCCTTATGAGGTTCTATGAAGTCACCTATAAAGAAAGAGGTGGGGTCACTAGTGGCAATTAACCAAAGTACAAGAAATAGTTAAAAATGGAAAAACATTGTACCATTTTCATGCAAGCGCAATTGAGGCTTATTTCAAGAAATTGAGAACAAAATGAACATGTGGGCGAGTAAATGGAGGCGACATAGACTAGCGCATATTGTGACAAGTAATTTACCCAGAAAAGAAGATTAACATACCTCTAAGTCGGGTGAACTTTTAGTAAATGAACCTATTAGGAAAAACGGGAATAGTGAATGTTTTTCCGCGTTCATAATCGCAAGAAAGTCTGTGATACCCCAAGTGAGGTCTTACCTTAAATATGTTAAAAAAGGTTCCCTCAGGAGGTATGGACAGATTGTCCCAGGCTAAACCGGTATCAAAGGCAGGAGGTATTAGTCACTCTGATACTGTTAAAGTTATGGTGGGCGCGAGCAATGAGGGGACGACTTACCCGCAACGGAAGCGTGTTCCGCGTCTTGTGCTGACTCTGCCTCCTGGACGCCGGGAGCACGCTTCCAATGGCGTTTTAACTGCACTGGTCACAGAAATGGAAGAAGGACCTTTGTTTTGAAACGAAGAACAACTTTAACAGGTTAGATGACATATTTTTAGGTCATTCTGTACGTCTAAACCTAATTATATGTTATGTACAACGTGGTCTCATAATTATCAAGACACTAACCCAGAAAAAATGTTTTGAAAAATTGTTACTGACTCAACCCGTTTACAGGGGAATGCACATTGCTGTAGGGGATTATCATACTGCGAGCATCAGCGTGCAAAGTGGTGCCAACAAATGTCATCATTTAGACCATATTTATTGGTCTTGAGGCGGTCCACCCAGCGTTGTTCTTTTTCGTATAGTACCTTTTCAACGTTGGGTGTATTGTCTGGAACTTTTTCTATAACTGTCCACTTTAGGTCCTCAATGCTATGTTTCAGTTCAATGAAATGTGCACATAATTTTGTTGTGTTCTTTTTTAGGCGAATATTGCTCTTATGCTCCCCTATGCGAAGTTTCACCTTTCTACAGGTCATACCAATGTATTTTTTGTCACATGGGCATGTGACCATATAGATCACATGGGAAGAGTTGCAATTGCTATGTTGCCGCTGGGTCCATGTGAATGTTGTAGAAAGTTGTAATGTTTTGGAGATGGATGTAGATGTGCAAGCCGTGCAGGAACCACACGGGTAGTGACCTGTCACTGGGACCATATTTATGTTTCTGATCTGATTTGTTGGATTTTCTTGTTTTGGCCGGGTATGTACCAGCAAGTCACGTAGGTTTTTGGTTCGCCTGTTCGCAAAGCGAGGTTTTGGCCAGTTAAATTTTCCGGTGTTTACAATGTGCCAATTTTTACTGATCAGTTTGTTAACTTGGTATGATGCTGGACCGAATGTGGTCACACAGGTTACGAGGTCCTTATTTTCAGTTTTTTCAAATGATGTTAAAAGATTTTCTCTCGGTTGGTTCTGGGCTCTTTTTTGGCATTTTGATATTGTAGTTTTTTTGTAGTGTCTTTGTTGCAGTCTGATACTGAGAGCTTGTGATTGTATTTGATAATCCTTTTTTTGGCTACAGTTCCTTTTGAGACGCAGAAATTGGCTGTAGGGTAAGTTGTCTCTTAACGGTTGAGGATGATAACTTTTGTAGGACAACAAACTGTTTTTAGCAGTCGGTTTTCTAAAGGTTTTTGTCTCAATTTTGTTGTTCACTGAAAAGATCGTTAGATCAAGGAAGTCAATACTATCCTTGTCAGCTGTGTACGTGAATCTGAGCCAGGGATCACGTGTATTTAGCCAATCGACAAAGGTTTTTAGGTCTTGGTTGTTGAGCCAAATCAAAAGAACGTCATCTATGTAACGTTTCCAGTAAATAATACTGGAAACGTATGGGTTGGCAGTTGTGAGTACATGATGAGTTTCAAAATTGCTGACGTAGAGTCCAGCCACCGATGGCGCAAATGCACTGCCCATGGATGTCCCGTGGCTCTGTAAAAACAGTTGGTTTTCGAATTCAAAATAGTTTTCGGTAAGTGCCATCCGGCAACATTCCAGAACAAAGTGTCTGGGTGTTCTGAAATCCCAATTCTCCATGAAAAGTACGTCTTCCAACATTTCCAAGGTCTCTTTTTGTGGCAGACTGGTATATAAGGATTCGACGTCTAATCCCACTAGGAGCGTCCTGGTGGGGTCAAAGGATTGGTCTGTAAGTTGATTCAACAGGTCCCGGGTGTCTTGTAAGTAGGCAGGTGTTTTTTTGACAAGTGGTTGGAGGAATTGGTCCGCAAATTTAGATAGAGGTTCCAGCACTGATCCTATACCCGACACGATTGGGCGACCTGGTGGAGGTGTTCTGTTTTTGTGTGTCTTGGGTAAAGAGTAGAAATACGGGGTCTTAGGGTTCTCAGTCATTAGGAAATCAGCTTCTTTTTTACTTATCCAGCCATTTATTTCTGCTTCATGGACCATGATGGCAATGGTTGTTTGTAATCTTGGAGTTGGATCTATTGTAATTTTAGTGTAAAATTTCTCATCCGCCAATAGTTCCAGACATTGATTCCTATAACCTTCTCTTCCCAGGATGACTATTCCACCACCCTTATCCGCGGGTTTTATGACAATATTTTCATTTGTCTGAAGTTCTTCCAATGCGGTTTTTTCTGTTCTCGTTAAGTTCTGGAAGGGTCTTCGCACATTGGTTGCCATGTTGTCAATTCCCGTTAGGACCACTTGTTCGAAGGCTAGTATTTCTACTGGTACCATGTTTGTCGGTGGGGTATAGTTAGATTTTTTGCGGAGGTTGGTGTCTCCTAGATCAGAATTTTCTGTGGATTCCCAAAAGTATGCTTTTAACTTGAGAGAACGACAAAATTCAGATAGTTCACACTTGAGTCGGAACAGATCGAGGTTAGGGGTGGGGACATATCCAAGTCCTTTATTCAGAACATTTTCTTGTTCTGTCGAGAGGATCATAGGGCTTAAGTTCACTATCAGTGACTCGTTTTGCTGGTCCCTGGTTTTGTCGAGGTCATGCTCCTTGTTTGGACATTTGGCTGTTGATCTTGCCATGTTATTCCTCTTCTCCTTCCTCTTTGGTTTTGGCCCCTCAATAAAAAATGATCTTGGTTCTGGTTATTTGTCCCTTGTTGTGATATTCCCATAAAGTTTTGCATTTGTTGGGGTCCTTGATTGTAAGGGTTCATCCAGCCCGCGGATAAGGGTGGTGGAAGCTGATTTCCTAATGACTGAGAACCCTAAGACCCTGTATTTCTACTCTTTAATCAAGACACACAAAACAGAACACCTCCACCAGGTCGCCCAATCGTGTCGGGTATAGGATCAGTGCTGGAACCTCTATCTAAATTTGCGGACCAATTCCTCCAACCACTTGTCAAAAAAACACCTGCCTACTTACAAGACACCCGGGACCTGTTGAATCAACTTACAGACCAATCCTTTGACCCCACCAGGACGCTCCTAGTGGGATTAGACGTCGAATCCTTATATACCAGTCTGCCACAAAAAGAGACCTTGGAAATGTTGGAAGACGTACTTTTCATGGAGAATTGGGATTTCAGAACACCCAGACACTTTGTTCTGGAATGTTGCCGGATGGCACTTACCGAAAACTATTTTGAATTCGAAAACCAACTGTTTTTACAGAGCCACGGGACATCCATGGGCAGTGCATTTGCGCCATCGGTGGCTGGACTCTACGTCAGCAATTTTGAAACTCATCATGTACTCACAACTGCCAACCCATACGTTTCCAGTATTATTTACTGGAAACGTTACATAGATGACGTTCTTTTGATTTGGCTCAACAACCAAGACCTAAAAACCTTTGTCGATTGGCTAAATACACGTGATCCCTGGCTCAGATTCACGTACACAGCTGACAAGGATAGTATTGACTTCCTTGATCTAACGATCTTTTCAGTGAACAACAAAATTGAGACAAAAACCTTTAGAAAACCGACTGCTAAAAACAGTTTGTTGTCCTACAAAAGTTATCATCCTCAACCGTTAAGAGACAACTTACCCTACAGCCAATTTCTGCGTCTCAAAAGGAACTGTAGCCAAAAAAAGGATTATCAAATACAATCACAAGCTCTCAGTATCAGACTGCAACAAAGACACTACAAAAAAACTACAATATCAAAATGCCAAAAAAGAGCCCAGAACCAACCGAGAGAAAATCTTTTAACATCATTTGAAAAAACTGAAAATAAGGACCTCGTAACCTGTGTGACCACATTCGGTCCAGCATCATACCAAGTTAACAAACTGATCAGTAAAAATTGGCACATTGTAAACACCGGAAAATTTAACTGGCCAAAACCTCGCTTTGCGAACAGGCGAACCAAAAACCTACGTGACTTGCTGGTACATACCCGGCCAAAACAAGAAAATCCAACAAACCAGATCAGAAACATAAATATGGTCCCAGTGACAGGTCACTACCCGTGTGGTTCCTGCACGGCTTGCACATCTACATCCATCTCCAAAACATTACAACTTTCTACAACATTCACATGGACCCAGCGGCAACATAGCAATTGCAACTCTTCCCATGTGATCTATATGGTCACATGCCCATGTGACAAAAAATACATTGGTATGACCTGTAGAAAGGTGAAACTTCGCATAGGGGAGCATAAGAGCAATATTCGCCTAAAAAAGAACACAACAAAATTATGTGCACATTTCATTGAACTGAAACATAGCATTGAGGACCTAAAGTGGACAGTTATAGAAAAAGTTCCAGACAATACACCCAACGTTGAAAAGGTACTATACGAAAAAGAACAACGCTGGGTGGACCGCCTCAAGACCAATAAATATGGTCTAAATGATGACATTTGTTGGCACCACTTTGCACGCTGATGCTCGCAGTATGATAATCCCCTACAGCAATGTGCATTCCCCTGTAAACGGGTTGAGTCAGTAACAATTTTTCAAAACATTTTTTCTGGGTTAGTGTCTTGATAATTATGAGACCACGTTGTACATAACATATAATTAGGTTTAGACGTACAGAATGACCTAAAAATATGTCATCTAACCTGTTAAAGTTGTTCTTCGTTTCAAAACAAAGGTCCTTCTTCCATTTCTGTGACCAGTGCAGTTAAAACGCCATTGGAAGCGTGCTCCCGGCGTCCAGGAGGCAGAGTCAGCACAAGACGCGGAACACGCTTCCGTTGCGGGTAAGTCGTCCCCTCATTGCTCGCGCCCACCATAACTTTAACAGTATCAGAGTGACTAATACCTCCTGCCTTTGATACCGGTTTAGCCTGGGACAATCTGTCCATACCTCCTGAGGGAACCTTTTTTAACATATTTAAGGTAAGACCTCACTTGGGGTATCACAGACTTTCTTGCGATTATGAACGCGGAAAAACATTCACTATTCCCGTTTTTCCTAATAGGTTCATTTACTAAAAGTTCACCCGACTTAGAGGTATGTTAATCTTCTTTTCTGGGTAAATTACTTGTCACAATATGCGCTAGTCTATGTCGCCTCCATTTACTCGCCCACATGTTCATTTTGTTCTCAATTTCTTGAAATAAGCCTCAATTGCGCTTGCATGAAAATGGTACAATGTTTTTCCATTTTTAACTATTTCTTGTACTTTGGTTAATTGCCACTAGTGACCCCACCTCTTTCTTTATAGGTGACTTCATAGAACCTCATATGGGTAAGACTGAAAATATAAACCTCTACCCTTCTACATCACAAATAGTGATATGTAGATTTTTCTTTGTTTATTGTTGTCTTTGTCCTGACGAAAGCTCTTAGACCCACGGGCCAATAGAGCAGAAACATGTCGACGTTCTGTCAATGTTACTAATATATGCTATGGACTCCTAAAATTCCAGTGAGCATATCGATCCCTTTTTTTAACCTAGTTGTCCAACGATATTAATAAAAGTGTACCCTTATCGGCTGGAAACTATTTTACTTTCCCTTTTTTGTGCCAATTTTTGTGGGGTTATTCGAAACTTCTCTGGAGACTGCCACGAAAAAACCAGAGAACGCCTCGGGTGAGACTGGCAATATACAATTTGTCTAACCCGATGATTGCTGCCATAACGTTTGTGTGGGGCGGAGAACAAGATATACCGCTTCTCGTTATACACATCGTTTATGAGGGTTTTACAATACTTCTCTTGGTATAAGTGGTTACAAGTGTCCTATCCATTCTTGATAATTTCTACTCAGTTCCGGGGAACAGATAGGACATCCATTCCTCTTCCCTCATTTTTGATGAATTCGTATTGAATGTAATTGGCTATCTACTGCATCTCGTTGAGAGAGAACTCCTCCTAAAGCTACTTGTGAAGCATCCGCTTCAACAAAAAATGGCAAGTCAGGATCAGGATGTTTCAGAATTGGGGCTGAAGTGAACTTTTCTTTCAGGAGTTGAAAGGCGTGTGCCGCCTCATCAGACCAAAGAAATCGTTGTCCTTTCCGCAACAAGGTGCTTATTGGGGCCGCAATGTCTGCAAAACGAGAAATAAACCTCCTATAAAAATTGGCGAAACCCAGAAATTTCTGAACATCCTTCACAGATGATGGTTCTGGCCAATCAGTAATAGCACTAATTTTCTTTTCATCCATAATTATTCCTTGAGGTGATAGGCAGTATCCTAAAAAGTCCACTTTGCTGACATTAAAAGTAATTTTTTCTAATTTAGCAAAGAGATGATTTTCTTTTAACTTTGATAATACTGCAGGAACATGTTGGGTATGTTCTTCCGGGTTCTTAGAGTAAATGAGGATGTCGTCTATGTATACTATGACACAAACGTCCAGGAATTCGTGTAGGACCTCATTTATAAAGAATTGAAAGGCCGCAGGAGCATTACACAACCCAAAGGGCATTACTGTGTACTCAAATAGACCAAACTTTGTCTTGAAAGCTGTCTTCCACTCATCCCCCTCTTTTATTTACACCAGGTGGTAAGCTCCCCGCAGATCTAGTTTAGTGAATGCAGTACAATGTCTTTATTGATCCAACAACACAGGTATTAGAGGAAGAGGATATTTATTTTTTATTGTAGCCTTATTTAGTCCTCTATAGTCGATACACGAGCGCAGAGATTTATCCGGCTTCGGGATAAAAAAAAGTGGAGATGACACCGGAGATGTGGAATGTCGGATGAACCCAGACTGTAGTAGGTCGTCTAGGTAGGTTCTTAAATATTTGGTCTCTTCTTCAATCAAAGCATATACTCTGTTATTAGGTAGAGGGGACCCTGGGATAAGATCTCTACTGCAGTCATAAGACCGATGTGGGGGCAACACACTAGCCTTCACTGGATCAAAAACGTCTTTAAAGTCAGAATATTCAGGAGGGAGGGAGACTTGGTTCATCTTGTGTAACACTAGCACAGTGTATTACTGTGCTCTGTTCTGTACCCGCTTCTTGATAGCAATTGGTTCTACAGAATGAGGAATCTAAAGTAACTGTTCTGTTCACCCAATCAATTTTTGGGTTATGAGTTGTTAACCAGGGTACCCCGAGAATCAAGCCAAAATTAGGGGCATCTATCAGATCAAAGCTAATCATCTCTGTGTGCCAGTTTTGACAGACCATGACAAGGGGACTTGTTTGTTTTGTGATTAATCCAGAGGTCAATTCTGACCCATCCACTGCACATACTGCTTCTGGACAAGGCTTTAGGCAAATAGGAAGACCTACTGGCAGATGCATCAAGCAAAATACCTCCCGGTAAAATAGAGAATCGGTAAAACAGGCCGTTACCGAACGCTAAACCTGAAAATGCTATGCATCAACTCAAAATCGGTAAAAAAAAAAGAATCGCTAACAACATCCCCTCTGTAAATTACCGAATCGCTAATCAGACAATCGGAAATAACGAACACCAAAGCTGACCTCGGTAATACCGAATCGCTATTAAAGAATCGCAATGGAATGCATGAACAATCGCTAATACCGAAAAACGCAAAAATCACTATTTCGCATGAGCAAAATAAGGGGAATCTCAATCAGGAGGTAAAGTTATTTGAAGGATAGGAAAAAAAATTCTCAGCAGGTGCTGGGAAACCCCACAAGTCATCCAAAATGGCTGCCCTCTACGTGCTTGCTAGGAGGAGGAGGATCAACGCCCAGGCTCAGCGCAGGAGGATGATCCAGGACAGGGTCTAGAGGGTGCGCATCACTTTGCTGGGGCAGACCGAGGAACAGGTGTACAATAAGTACAAACTTAACCGTGCCATGATAATGCGCCTAATAGCATATCTGGAACCATTACTGCAGCACAAGACCCGTAGGACCAACGCCATACCAGCCCATGTCCAGGTCCTATGCTGCCTGCATCTGCTGGCGTCTGGAAGCTTCCAGGGGGTAATAGCTGAGACTGGAGGCGTGTCGCAAAGCGCATTATCACGCTTCTTCCACCGGTTCCTAGAGGCCATGCTGACATTCATCAATCGCCACATCACCTTCCCCACAACCCCCCAGCAGCTGACCCGCACCAAACGGGAATTCTACCAAGTGGCACAATTCCCCCATGTGATAGGGTGTGTTGACTGCACGCATGTCCCCATCTGTCCTCCATCAGCCACCGAATACATATACCACAACCGGAAGTCATATCATTCTATTAATGTGCAGGTTGTGTGCAATGCTAAGTACATAATTACGGACCTAGTAGCCCAATTCCCCGGGAGCACACACAACGCTTACATATTCCGTCACTGTGGCCTCCACAGGTGCCTGATCAACGGTGAATTTGGAGAGGGACACCTACTAGGTACATATTGATGCATCATCGTTCACTCCATCCCCACATGTATCATTGCATTCATGCTGATGACCTTTCTCTCCCCATCCTGCAGGTGACAGCGCATCCGCATTGCGTGAATATCTACTCACTCCCTACCTCAACCCAGCTACACTGCAAGAGCAGCGCTACAACAGAGCGCACATCAGCACACGGAATGTGGTCAAGCGTACTTTCGGCATCCTCAAGAGTCGCTTCCGAATACTGCACAAGACTGGAGGTGCCTTGCAGTACGACCCAGTGACCTGCTGCCAGATCATAGCAATCTGTGCCATCCTGCACAACATCGCCACCCGCAGGGGGATACCCATAGAGGTGGACTGAGAGGATGAACTACGTGCACAGCAACCCCCCCCCCCCAACACAGCAGAAGGGCAACGGAGGTGGACATACATCACACGGCATCATTTCTGAGACAGGTAAGAGAGTGCCTTGACAACAGGATTTGATTGGAAGGTTTTAATGGAAAAGAACCCCTGACTGGTGCAGAAATATGAAACCAAACATGAGGCAGCAGCAGTAGAAGTTACACTTAAATTGTCCCTTCTCAACATGGGTGATGCTTGTGGCACTATAGTTGGCCCATGGTTACGTCACCATGGATAGTGTGACTTTGCCACATGTCTACTTGCGTTTGCCGCGTACCCCCAGTCTCTTGTCCTGTGACTCCTCCGCTTCTCCACGATGGGTGCCAGTGGCTGCGCACACTTCGCCTCCTCCCGCTAGTCTCCGGCAGGGAGACGCTGCTCACACTGGAGACTGCCTCACTCCCGTCATCCACTCCCACACTGCTGACACTGGCTGACCCAGGCTGCAGTTGCTCCACTGCAGTGGTCACCCTCTCAAGGGCCTTTGCCACATCCCCACAATAATGCCCTAGGTCCACTTGCAGGGACACGGACCTGCGGGACAGCACAGCTGTGCTGTTGCACAGCTTATTGATGGCCTTGTTGGTGGAATTCACAGCGAGCATGATCTGCTTGTGCCACTGGCGCTCACTTTGTTGGCCTGTGACTAAGGCACGTGTCAGTTCCTGCAGGCAAAGCTTGATCTCATTGTTGCCCGCAGCTATGGCAGTGGTGTGCTCACGCACAGCGTCAGTCATGTTGCCTAATTTGTTGCACAGTTTTGTCATGGAGAGTTTCATAGCACCCATGTGTCTCCCCTGCAGGCGCTGGACACCCAGCATCCGGGTCTCAACAACTCCGTACCCTTCGGACGGATCCACTGGTCTTGCTGCTGCCCTAACCAGGGGCACAGCCCTCTGTCTGCCACGCTGACGTGCTGCTGTTTGTGTGGTTGGAGTTACGACAGCCTGGCGTGGGACATTTTGTGGGGCTGAACTCTGCTCCGACTCCATCTCGACCAGGGAGGGAACATCTGCCCTGCGGCTCTGCGGAGTTGTCCGCACTGGTGGTGGTGGTGGTGGTGTCTTTGCCAGCGAGGATGAGGATGGCGGCGGTGGTGGTGTCTTTTTCCGCATGGATGGTGGAGGTGTTGTCCGCGGTGGTGGTGGTGAAGGGGAGGACATGGCTTCATGTCCCTGTAAGCACTCCGCATCGGTCAACACTGGTGACTCTGAGATGACGAGGCGGTCACTGCCGTCAGAATCCATGGGGAATGCATCTGTGTGTGAAACAGTGCATAGTTCATATAAATGTATTGTATGTGGATATAGCATTGTTGTCTCTAAATAAAGCTGTTTTTGGACAGACATTTGGCCCTTTGCTGCTGTATTCATTTCATTCACCTCTGGGTTCTGACATGCACTTATTCATGTATTGATTACAACTCCCATGGTGCAACACTGTGGTGAGGCTATGTGTTTGAGGCACGGCTACATGTGCACTGGGTCTGGCATGGGGGAGTGGGCAGGGATTGACTACACGCTGCAATGCTACGCTGCCATGCATCTTACCTTGTCCTCCCTCCGCAGCACCAGAGGTGTCCAGATGTGTGACCCTCACAACAGCTTCCAGTTCTATGGTAGACTCCACTAGGTCCTCCAGGGCTGTGTTAGGTGTCACATTGGATGTGCCCCCACCTGTGCCTGCAGCATCCTTTACCCTCTGCGCAATCCTCTCCTTGGCCCTTTTACGCAGGTCATACCAGTGTTTTTTTAAATCGTCGATGCTGAGGTGGGTGACTCCTCAGGCATTGACCTTGTCCTTGATGCGCAGCCACATCTTTCTTTCTTCAGCCTCAGGCACCTTCAGCGACAACTTCCCAAACAGTTTTGTCATTGTTGCTGGTCACACACTCAATCAGGATTACAAGTTCCTTATCTGAGAACTTGCGCTTTCTCTTTCTGTGTGTGTCCTTTCCCTGCTGGGGGGCCTCCTTCTCCATCTTGACCTGCTTGCCTAGTCCTGGTTGCTGCTGGTTCAGTCTGGCTCCTCAGCTCCTGTGCTCTGCCTCCTCCTCTGAGCTCCTCGGGCACTGAATGGAGCATGGGCTGTCCTACTTCCTGGTTGTGATGTCATCAGCCTGCTTCCGATGCGTCGCATATTTTTACCGTTTTTGCTATTACCGAAATCGCAAATACCGGATTCACTAATACCGAAGCGGTATTTGCTAGTCTCGCTAACGTACTTTCGCTATTTAATACCGATTTTTACCGATTCGGTAATTAATACCGAATTCATTGATGCATCGCGGTTTGCATGTCCTTAACAGCGATTCCTTATTTTTCGCTATTAACGACATGGAATACTGAATTTTGATGCATATGCCACCTATTGTGTTAGCTAACTTATTATCCACAAAATTTCCTGTTGCTCCCTAGTCCAGTAGGACAGAGAGAGAATGTCTAACTTGGGTAGTAACAATTAAAAAGATCTGATTTATGAAATGTCTAGGTATGTGCGGTACCATGAAGGCTGCAGAATTAGTGGTTTGATTAAGATGTTTTCTCGAACAAGTAACCTCCCCCCTTGTCGAGCTTTATCGTTTCCCGACTCAGTTGAGGAGATAGAGGAAACAGTACCCTTTCGTGAAGTTTTAGGTTTTACTGGACATTCTCTGGCAAAATGACCTGCCTTGCCACAATATAAACATAATTGAAGTTTTCTCCTTCTTTCTTTTTCCTCTGACGTGAGTGGACCTCTGAGTGTCCCTATTTGCATAGGCTCAGGTTCAGGGAGTTTATTATCTGTGTCTTTCTTCTCATTCCAATAAAAGTTAACCACGATTCCAGTTTGGATTTATCTCCCTTTCTTTCTCCTAGTCTGTGTTCCAATTTCACGACTAAATCTACAAAGTCATAATAGTCTTCTGGCAAATCAACGATATGAGCCAGACCGTCTTTTAACTCGTCTCTCAAACCTTTATAAAAAAAGGAGACACGCTTTTCTTCTGGCCAACGTGTCTCGGTGAGTAAACGATTAAAACTAGTGAGATAGGTCAATAAATCCTTGTTACCTTGTTTAAGATTTAAAAGCTCATTATCACTTGCCTGCATATAAGTGTGTTTTGCAAAAAGGCTGGTCATAGTACGTTTAAATTGATTGCAATTATGGAGGATGGGATCATCTCTATCCATGAAAGGAATTGACCAATTGGCTGCTGTACCGCCCAAATAAGACAAGACGAATGCCACTTTCGTAGCATCAGTAGGGAACTGCTGTGGTTTACAAACGAAGTGTAATTGACATTGATTGATAAAAACATAGAATTTGTTACTATCTCCATGAAAACGTTCAGGTGCTGCTAAAGGCACAGCATTAGGAACATTAACAGTAACCTCAACTGGGGGACGGAAAGTTGTATGTTTTGCTCGCGCCCCTGTCTCTGAGGAGGTTTTAAACAAAGGCGTAAAAGCTGTGTTCCACTGACATTCCCTAGGTTAATACCTGCTTAAATCCTGTTTTAAAAAGGTGTTTTCCAACTTTAATTTCTCCATTTCCTCTTGCATATGTTGCAAGATGCCAGACACTGATTCATTATGGGCCAAGTCCTCGTTTAGAGCCTGCGGCATATCTGTGGCGTCAATGCCCTCTGTTTCTTCCCTGGCATTCATCGTCCAACAGAACTGAATATTTTAAAGGCTTGTGCTTCTGTCAAAGCCCAGGTCACCTGAGTTTCTGTTCAGTTCTGATGGAGGTTGAAGACAGTCCGACCCCACCCTGAAACTGGTTGTTCCAGCACACTAGTTTTAAACAGTGCACTAAGAACCAGAAGCTCAAAGGAAGGGGGGAAGTGGATAAAATAAAAAAAGAGAGACAACGCCGTTCTTGCGTTTCCACTGTAGAAGTGCTGCTAAAATCTGCGGCCCTCTCTGACCTCTGTAGAAACTGGTGCCTAATGAAACATAAACAAAGAACAGATAAGTGCAACCCATCCCTAAATGTGTTCCTGACTAATCCTTAATCTATTAGAAATTCTCTTCTAAAAGTACCTCTTGGATCCTGGTCTCTAGCCTCCAGGTTTGGAATGTGTTACTGTTCTGGGATGTGCTTTCTATTACTGTAAAACTTCTGTAAAATCAAACGAATATCATTATCAGAATTACCAGCATCTAACATTCACCTTAATATAACTAAAGCCTAAATTCTTCATAGAAAACTCACTTTTCACACATTTTCAGACTTTTTATAAAACAAATACTGTACTTTTACATCAAAATACAGCAGGTAGTTTGTGCAAGTCCTTGATTTACTGTTTGCCTTGCAGTCAATGGTTTCCTCTGTTCGATTCTTAAAAAGTTCTATGTAAAACAATGTTTATTTCACAAAGATCCACAAAGTATTCTTGTAACAAAGGGTTTGAACCACAAAGTTTGTGGGAGATATCTTGTTCCAAATTGTCTTTACATGAATCCAGAAATCGCCGACAAAGTTCTTTCAGCTAATAAAAAGTTTTGCACTTACTTGTTGCTGAAAAGGGATACTGATCGGTCTAACCTTGTCCTCTTTCTCTTTTGCAGGTCGATTGCAGTGGACAGAAGAGGGGCTGAGGCAAGAAGGAGCCGGAAACCGGAAACCGGAAGAAGGAAGAGCCAGCAGCTGCACCTGTTGAAGCCAATGAAGGTCTGGAGAGAGCAGGAGTGCCAGTGCCGAAGGATCTGTTCTCAGGTAAGTGGGAGGTAGACGAGCACAAGCACTGGGTGAGGCTCAGGGTCTGCCTTTTATAGACAGACCTGGGTGTGGTTCGAAGAGCTGGGTGTGGTTCGAAGAACTGGGTGTGGTTCTCACAAGCAGGTGTGCAGAGCTTCAGTTATTATGCTAATGAGTTGAAGTAACACAAGGCCGAGGGAGGAGTGCTCTAAAAAAGCCTTGGTAAAAGCAAGGTCCTCTGTGCAAACACGACAGCAATGTCGAAACTTGTGAATACATTGAGCAACATACATAGAAGTCCTAAGGAGGGGCTGCGATAACAAGCAAGGCTTTCAATAGTATGTTTAAAAAGAGCTATTAAAGAGACCACTAGTGCAATGAGAGGGGACATGCTCTTTGCTGTGCACAAACCCTAACAGAGGGTGGCGGTGTCGTACCTCAGTCGGGTGCCCTGGCAATAGCTTGGGCAAGGGTTCTGGCACTGGGCCCGGTCCAGACGCGGACGGACTGAGACGGGCTTGCCTTTGGCATGCCCGCTGCGCGCGGCGACCTCCATAAGAGGCGAAGTGGGAGGGAGGAGCAGCTGGGAGGCTGGAGCGGGGGGGCCAATGGGCAAGGGCACGGACAACAGAAGGCAAAAAGGGGGCGGGCCGCAGGGGAGCAGTGGCGGGAAGTGGGGGCAGGAGGGGGCACAGAGGGCAGTGGCACGAAAAGGAGCGCCTTGCAGGCAAAAGGGGAGACAAAGCACAATGCACAAAAATACAAGAGCAGGTTACAGAAGGCAATGGGAGAGAAAACAGCGTTCGCAGTCCAGGCAGCAGTTACCAGAGGCGGCGAACCCTCGGCGGCAGCGGGAGTGAGGCACGGACACCAGGGGGAGCCATGCAGCTTGGGGAGTGACCCGAGGTTAGGTCACTCCCCAAGAAATATCAGCTTAATTCACAGTTGATGGATCAAAAAAGCATTAACATTTAAGGTAAAAAGGAGAGACAAATAGATACCCATCTAGTAGTTCATTTGTACAAAGGGAACATGAACACCTGCATTAATTGTGGCTTTGCCGCGTAACTACATTTTGTGATCCTAGACAAATATTTGACTTCACCGATCGTCCATTTTCTTCCCTATCATTTATGAAAGCACCTTCAAAACCGTGAGTTTAGAATACCATTGGTACAAAAATCTATTGCGTTTGAATTAATGGATTTAAAAGTATCTGGGAAGAGCTGGCTTTAGAGTTAGGGGCGCCAGGTGTGACAGTTTTTTTTCTCACCCATCCGCCCATGACCGCCATTTCCAAATATTCCCTCACTCCCACCTTCTAACAGTGGCACTCATCTCTACACAGCTCCACTCTCACATGCATGTCTTTTGTTTTATAGCGCTACTCATGCCAACTCTAGGATGTTAGAGCACTTTACACCAAACACACATTAACAGAGGCAATGAATCTTATAAGTGTAAATCAGTCTATAGGAAATGTTACAAAAGGCTATGAGAATTTCCGTTCTGTGATCTGCATTTACACATTCTTTGCAGCCGGCATATTAATCCTGTGCACTACTTTATGATGAGTCGAAACTGTGACAAGAAAAACCTTCGATCTCTCTCCAGCAGAAACATTAATCACCTGCGTTATCTTGACATTTTTATTGTTGCCTGAAACCTGCTGGACACACAAGGAAGCAGCAGGTGCTTTTAAAACCCAAAGGTATTTCTGCACACATCGCCGCTCCCAGGTTAGCGCAGGTGCAGCTGTGCCGGTCGCACTGTCCTAAAGCCGCCCTGAATCTGGGTTACATACAGGGTTCACGTGACAACTGTCTTGCGTCTGAGGTCACTAATAATAGCCCTGTTGCCGGGGCGGGGGCAGCAATGGTTTCTAGGGTCATGTTTAAAAAAAATCACTTTCAATAAGTACTTCTCAGCGCATCGCTATAATGTGCATATTAATGTCAAAGCTTCACGTGTGAAAGAAATACACATTTTTGAATTTTACAGAGACTTTATCATACTTTACATGATGTCTGGTGCATGGTTCACACAGCAAACAATTTGTGCCCTTGTTTTAAAATTGTACAAGGAAAAGAGATATGTAGCAGTCAGTTTCACGTTCTGGTAGTCATGCTAACATGTGGGACGGTCGTTGTGAAGAAGATTCTTCGGAATGTTGGTGTTTGAAGATTCTTTGGAACGTTGGTGTTTGAAGATTCTTTGAAATGTTGGTTTTTGAAAATTCTTTGGAATGTTGGTGTTTATACTGTAGATGACAGTTGAGGGGGAAGGAGGACAGGGGTCTGCACATGGGGTTGCCTGACATCTTACATTAATAAATCTACATGAAAGAAACCTTCTTTTCCAGTCACTTGAGTCACTGCCCCCTCCCAGGAGACTTATCCCCAAAGGGAGTGTTTTAATATTTAAAAGGGTCTCTGTTTGTGCTCCTGGTCACATTGTTATTACTGCAGAGGGGGTGGGGCGCGGTGTTACACGACACCCACCTGTACATCAGTTGTTCCTTCTCGGACGCTGATAGGTCCCAAATCCTTCCAGAAACTACCAAAGCAACAAGGATTAGAAACTCTTGTCGATCTGACAGGTCTCGGGGGAAGGGGGAATAGGGAGTTAAGAGACAAAAGAAACAAGATATTTTGTCTGTGTTGCCGGGCGTGTCTTCTCCTAGGAATCTCTCTGGGGGAGCTTCTCTGGATTTCTCTTTTGTGTTTGAGTGATTAAATGATTCACCTATAGGAGATATGAATAGACTCAGACTTGTATTTATCTAGGCTACTTGTCGATTATATATACTAAATTGTTAGAACCGGCTGTCTCTAGTTGGCAGAGGTATACACTTCTGACAAATAGGGACACTCCTTTTCTAGTCAGGGCAAGGGGATCACACCCTTTGATAACCCCTGCTCACCCCCTTGGTAGCTTGGCAGAGCAGAACAGGCTTATCTCAGAGGCTGTGTGTTAAGCATTTATGACCACATACAGTAACCAAGTGAATACACTACAAATGGACACAACACAGGAGTATTATAAAAATAAGGATCTTTATATAAGGCTTAGCACAAGACCAAATAACGTCAAATATATACACAATCTGAATAAATACTTTTGGAAGGGAAAATAACAATTCAAAGGTAGTTTCTTCTTTAGCACAGAGTCTTTCGTATCAAGCAAATCTTCTTGGAAACACAGTTCTTAGCAACAATGTAACCCACACGGGGGCTACACGACGTCGAGGCAAAGATAATCCAAAGGTTCGGCGTCAACCGCGAGGAGCGCTACGTCGAGCCTGGAGTCACACGGACCCCCAACAACACAGTACCTTTAGGAAAATGAAGCACACGATGAGCAGCGGCGTCGAGCAATCCGGCGTCGCGTCTTCGGTGTCGATCAGGCCTCAGCAGTCGTTGATGATGACGTTGCAGAGAGTGAGCAGCGCTCACGGCGTCGAGAGGGCACGAGGGCGATGCGATCAGCAGCGGTGCAGACACGAGGTCCCTTGGAGCTGGAGCCGTACTCACTACTCACTGGTGTTGCTGCTGGCGTCGGTCGGGCCCGGCGGCCGGCGTCGAGGAAGCGGGACACTGGGGCCGTTACCCACTATGTCGGGCTGGATTCGGCGACGTCCGTCGGCGTCGAGATTGCTGGCTCTTTCAGAGGTGCTGGATTCACAAGTTCCAGCAAATAGCACTTTAAGCAGATGAAGTCCTTTAGCCCTGTGACTTCAGCAGGAGACTGGCACTCTTCCAGTCCTTGGAGATTTTCTTAGCAAGCGTGAGAGTACACACACAGTTCCTCTCTCCTGGTTTCCTTGGCAAAAATAAAGAAGCACTGCAGGATTTCCCCCAGCAAACAGCACACTGGCAGAAGGGGTAGGCAAGTCCTCAGATCAGCAGGCCTCTTGTCCTTGGTTACAGGGTTCCTTGTCAGAAGTGATCTGATTTCTTAGTTCAGGGGGTCCTTCTCTTATACCCCTTTTCGGCTTTGATCCCTTTGTCCATGCCGGGGACTTTCCCAACATCCTGGGTCTGTTGTGGGTGGAGCGAGGCAGAAGCACCTGGCTTATTCACTGAGCAGGGCTGGGTCCTCAGACGCCCAGCAGGAGGTGGAGCCAGCATTGTCACTAGCAGGAGCAGAGCTATCGGCCTCCTGGCAGGAGGTGGGGCTAGGATCGTCCATGGCAGGCACAGAGCCATCAGTCGCTTGGCAGGAGATGGAGCCAGCATTGTATCAAGCAGGGCAGGCTATCAGCAACTACTCTCCCCCTACTCTCAACGCAAATGTCCCACTCATCCCACACTGACTCATCCAGACCTCTGGAGCCACCCAGCTCCTGTCACACACACGCAAGACCAGCAGAAACCAGAAATGGTTAGACAAGAAAATAGACACTTTCTAAAAGTGCTATTTTCAAACCCAGAGTCCAAAAACCATCCACACCAATGGATGCGTAATTAAACCCCGAGTTCAGGGATACCAAACTCGACATTGCACCATGCTCCCCGAGCCAACTAGGATCATAGCATTAATAATCCCGGCGGCCCATTATAACTAATGGAGAGCAGGCTACCTCGCAATAGTGAAGAACAAAGATGGCTGTAGTTCACTATTAGGACATGCCAACTTGGTCAGGCGTGTCCTACCTTAGACTTACAATGCACCCTGCCCGTGGGCCTACCATAGGGGTGACTAACATGAAGTTAAGGGAAGGTTTGAGGGACTGGCAAGTAGGTATACTCGCGCAGCCCGCGTGACAGTACCAGACTGCACGTGGATCTCGCAATGACCGACCCGTAGACATTCTTTTACGAGGCCGCTCTTGTGGGTGGCACATGTGCTGCAAGCCCACGAGCGGCATTTGTATTTACAAGCCCAGGCACTCCTGGTGCGCTAGACTAGGGACTGACAGTAAACCAAATAAGCCAAACATGGATACAATCGATACATCAATTTAACATCGGGAGCACTTGCGCTGTGGCACTGATCAGCAGTGGCACGGCGCCCAAAGCATTATCCAGCAAAACATCGAAAAACAGTGGTGGCAAACAGAAAAAATGGAGGAGAGACTCAAGCCAATGATGTCAGGTCTAACACGTGTCCCCTCCAGCTGAAATGTGGGGAGAACTACCCTTGACCGAGGGAGTCCTCATCACTAAGGCGGAAAAATCTGGACAGACCATCAGCATTGGCGTGATCTGTACCAGGGCGGTGTTCCACCGTAAAGTCCATCCCCTGTAGAGAAATGGACCACCTCAATAGTTTCGGATTCTCACCCCTCATCTGCATCAACCATCTGAGGGGCCTGTGGTCTGTCTGAACCCGGAAGTGAGTCCCAAACAGGTAGGGTCTTAGCTTCTTCAGCGCCCAGACCACAGCAAATGCTTCTCTCTCTATCGCACTCTACCTCGTTTCCCTGGGAAGTAACCTCCGACTGATGAAGGCTACAGGCAAGTCTCGGCCCTCTTCATTCACCTGAGCTAGAACAGCCCCCACGCCATGCTCTGAAGCGTCCGTCTGGACAATAAATTATTTTGAAAAGTCGGGTGCCTGGAGTATAGTTGCTGTGCACATTGCAGTTTTCAGGGTGTCGAAGGCCGTTTGACAGGCATCAGTCCAGATCACGTTTCGTGGCTGCTTCCTGGAAGTCAGCGAAGTCAAGGGGTGCACAATGTTACCGTAATCCTTGACAAACCTCCTGTAGTAACCCGTGAGTCCTAAGAAGGCTCTCACCTGAGTTTGGGTTTTGGGCGGCGCCCAAGCCAGGATGGTATCAATCTTGGGTTGCAGGGGGGCAACCTTGCCGCTCCCTACTTGGTGCCCCAAGTACACCACTGAACCCTGCCCAATCTGGCACTTACTGGCTTGGATTGTGAGGCCTGCTCTGCGCAGGGCCAACAACGCTTCCTGGAGGTGGCGCAAGTGTTCCTCCCAGCTGGCGCTGAACACTGCGATGTCGTTCAGGTAAGCGTCACTGAAATCCTCCAGTCCAGCCAAGACCTGGTTGACCAACCTCTGGAAGGTGGCAGGGGCATTCTTCATCCCAAAGGGCATCACCCGGAATTGGTATAGCCCATCTGGTGTGGAGAATGCTGACCTCTCCTTTGCCCCATCGGTTAAGGCGATCTGCCAGTTCCCAGACGTTAAATCAAACGTACTAAGGTACCGGGCAGCCCCCAATCGATCGATGAGCTCATCAGCTCTGGGGATGGGGTGCGCGTCAGTCTTCGTGACTGAATTGAGTCCTCGGTAATCCACGCAGAACCGAAGTTCTGGCGAAGCACCAGGCGCTGCAGCCTTCGGGATCAAGACCACTGGGCTGGCCCAAGGACTGCTAGAGGACTCAACCACCCCTAACGCAAACATTTTGGAGACCTCCTCCTTAATGTAAGCTCGGACCTTGTCAGTCACCCTGTAAGCCTTGTGCTTCACAGGAGGGCTGTCTCCGGTGTCAACGTCATGGACACACCAATGAGTGACACCCGGAACCAAGGAAAACAGATCCGGGAATTGTCCCAACAGGTGGCGACAATCCTGTTTCTGCGAAAGGGTCAGTGTGTCAGAGAGAACAACACCATCCACTGACCCGTCTTGCTCTTTAGCACACAGGAGGTCAGGAAGAGGCTCACTCTCCTCCTCCATTCCAGCATCTGTAGCTAGGAGCATGCCCACTTCGGACCTTTCTAAGTGGGGCTTCAAACGGTTGACATGTAGGACCCGCAAGGGGTTCCTGGGAGATTTCAAGTCCACCAGGTAGGTGACATCGCTCTTATTCTCCACAACCTTAAATGGTCCAGTCCACCTGTCCTTGAGCGCACAAGGTTCCACCGGGGACATGACCCACACTTCCTGACCAGGCTGAAGCTCTACCAGAGTGGCATTCCAGTCGTACCAACGCTTCATCTCCTCCTGGCTGGCCTCCAGATTTGCCTGAGCAAGTTCTCTGAAGCGCCGAGTCTGGTTCCGAAAGGCCAGCATGTAGCTGTATACATCCTGAGGAGGTTTCCTGGGAGATTGCTCCCAGCCTTCCTTGACCAGACTCAAAGGCCCTCTTACCGGGTGACCGTACAAGAGCTCAAAGGGGCTGAACCCTAGAGACTTTTGCGGCACCTCGCGGTAAGCAAACAACAGGCATGGCAAGAGGACGTCCCATTTCCGCCTCATTGGTTCTTCAAGACCCATAATCATGCCTTTCAGGGTCCGGTTGAATCTCTCAACCAGCCCGTTTCCTTGAGGGTGGTAAGGAGTGGTGAACTTGTAGGTTACCCCACACTCCTTCCACAGAGACTTCATATAGTTAGAAATGAAGTTGGTGCCCCGGTCTGACACCACCTCTCTGGGGAACCCCATCCGGGAGAAAACACCCATCAGTGCCCGTCCCACCACGGGGGCCATCACTGTTCGGAGAGGGATGGCTTCCGGGTACCGGGTGGCATGGTCCACCAAGACCAGGATGAACCTATTGCCTAGGGCTGTCTTGGGGTCCAGGGGCCCAACAATGTCAATACCCACCCAGTCAAAGGGGGTGCTGACCACTGGAAAAGGTTGGAGGGGAGCCTTCTGCTTCCTTCCGCTTTTCCCACTTGCCTGGCAAGTGTGACAAGTCTTGCAGTGGATGTCTACATCCCTTCGCATCTGAGGCCAATAAAAATGGGTGACAAGCCTGTCATTGGTCTTGTCCTGCCCCAGATTCCCAGCTAACGGAACGTCATGAGCCAAACCCAGTAGGAAGGCTCTGAAGCGCTGGGGTACCACCAGCACACGGGCTGACCCAGGCTCAGCAGCCTTCGGTTCGCTATACAGGAGGTTGTTCTCCCAGTACACAAAATGTGACCCTGACGGATCACCTGAGGATTGGGCTGAGGCCTGCTGCCTCATGCCCACAAGAGAAGGGCACACCTTCTGTTCGGCACACAATTCCTCCCTGGAGGGACCACCATCCTGCTGCCAATGGGTCAGCTCGGGCAGGTCTCCCAGTTCGGCAATTTGTTCCCCTGTGGGCTCCAGGGCATCCCCCTCAGGGTCTACCTCCTCCTGGACCACGGGAACTACTGGGGCCGGTTTCCCGCGCCTCCTGCCTCTTCTCTTCACAGCTGGGTCCTGGGCCGTACTTTCAGGCTCCGGGACCCCAACAACACCCTTACTCGCTGTCATCGATCGAGTGGTTGCACACACCCACTCTGGCACACCCAACATTTTCAAGTGCGTCTCCCTCTCCACCTTAGCCCAAGGGGAGTTTTCTAAATCATTGCCCAGGAGACAATCGACAGGCATGGCGGGCCTCACAGCAACCTGAAGAGTACCTGAAACTCCCCCCCCATTCAAAGGAAACCTGAGCTACCTCACACTCTTTCTGGGAGTTGTCGGCAGGTATCACAGGGTAGAATGCGTGGGGAACCACCTGCTCTCTGGACACTAAGTGACAATTGACAGCTGTCACACTCGCTCCGGTGTCTCTGAGAGCTTCCACTCTATGGCCATTAATGGTCACCCACTGCCTATATTTACTAGTGTTACTAGGCAGAGGGGGTGGAGGGACCATTTGCATGTCTCCTAGCGAGACCAGGGACATTTCTGCGGGACACCTCCCACCAGGGACAACCATCTCCTCCCCTCCCAGGGCTACACTTGCCAACTGACGGGGGGTGCACTCGGCGGTGCATTCGATTTCTTCATGGGACACTGGGGGTCGTAATACCGGTGTCCCGCCTGCCCACAAGTGTTGCAGGTTAGGGGGCCCCTATGAACAGGTTTACCCGTCGGGGCCCCTGGCTTCTTCTCAGGGGGAGGCTGGGAACCTTTCCCTTGGTTCCCTTGGGGATTACTTTGGGGCCCTTTCTGAGACTCCTTCTGTTTACCCTTGTCCCCCCCACTCTTCTGCTGGGGACCCTGCCCACCTTTGGCTGAGTCTCCCACTGGACCCTTGTGGACCCTGGTACTGACCCAGCGGTCCGCCTCCTCAGCAAGTTTTCTAGGGTTAGATATCTTGCTATCAATAAGGTGCTGGCGCAGCTCTGGAAAACAGTTATTAGACAAATGCTCCCAAGCAAACAAATCATAAAGAGCTTCGTAACTTTCCACTTTGCTGCCCTTCACCCAACCATCCATGGCTCTGCAAAAATAAGACACATACTCAACCCACGTCGTACCAGGCAACTTCTTACATTCTCTAAAAGTTTGTCTGTACTTCTCGGGGGTTAGGCCATACCGCAACATTAAAGCATCTTTCATATGAGCATACGACATCCTATCCTCAACAGGCATGTCTAACAGGGTATCTCTCCCCTCATTCACAAAGCGACCCCACAACCCCGCTCCCCAATTCTTCTCCGGGACCTGGTGGGCTAACAGCGCTAACTCATATGCTTTAAACCACTGACCAATATCTTCGTTCCTATGATAATCTTTTATCACATCTTTGGGAAAATAAAACCTACTTTCTGCAGGCACAGATGGGATGCTGCCACCAGAGGGATTCAATTCTAACTTCTTAGCTTGGATCTCCAATTCCCTCAACTTGGTATCACGCTCCAAAGCTAACTTCTCTCTTTTGAAATCCAACCTTTTGGTCTCCAAATCAGCTTCTCTTCTACCTCTTGCATTTTCTAACTCCAACTGCCCATTTATCTTTAGCCTTGCCATTTCCATGTTGTATGCCCGCTCCTTCGCCCTTTCTTCTCGTTCTTCAGGGGAAAGACCTTTGGAGGAAACACTGCTTCCGGGAGAAGACTCAGGCCCATTCACTGGCGCCTCCTCTTACCCTTCCACTGGCGGCACCACCACCGGATCAGTGGGATCGCTGGACTCCAACCAGGCCTCCAAAGCTTTGAGATATTCCTCCTTCAGTGAGATGCCTTTGGTAGGAACTTTAAAATGCTTGCAAAAGGATTTCAGTTTCTTCAAGCCGTAGTCGTTTATCTTCGCCCTGTCGAATTCATCTACAACAACAACAGGGGTAGTGACTCCGGTGTCACTCATGGTCAAAACTGGCAGTGTTCAAAAAAATCAAGTTTCAGAAAAGCGGAGAACCAAAAAATGGATCCTTCCAAATTAGATTGTGGCTGCGCTATGGTCTGCTTTCACTATGTAGCGCACACTAATCACTGCACATGGGTCATAAATGCAAGGTTCAAATCCCACCGCTACCACCAATGTTAGAACCGGCTGTCTCTAGTTGGCAGAGGTATACACTTCTGACAATTAGGGACACACCTTTTCTAGTCAGGGCAAGGGGATCACCCTTTGATAACCCCTGCTCACCCCCTTGGTAGCTTGGCAGAGCAGAACAGGCTTATCTCAGAGGCTGTGTGTTAAGCATTTATGACCACATACAGTAACCAAGTGAATACACTACAAATGGACACGACACAGTAGTATTATAAAAATAAGGATTTTTATATAAGGCTTAGCACAAGACCAAATAACGACAAAAATATACACAATAATAAATAGTTCAAAGGTAGTTTCTTCTTCAGCACAAAGTCTTTCGTATCAAAGCAATTCTTCTTCCTGGAAACACAGTTCTTAGCAACATATGGCCCTTAGTCATGAAATATTCCTTGAATACAAGTGTTTGTAAAGGAATCAGTAATAAACTTTTACCGCGATATTGAAGGGCTCAGAGATAGTGTTACTTATGTTACCAGCTTGGCCTTGAATTGCTCGTCTTTTCTTTTCTTTCAGGATGTTGAGGATCGAGTTGCAGCACCGGAATGAAGAGAGCACTGGGCCGCAAGATATTGCAGAGGAACACAGGTATGGGAGCACCGGAACAGAAATCTTCGCGACAGGAGTCTTCTCTGGAGCGCGACGTTGAAGTCAGGTGAGTGTTGAGCTTTCATGGAAAGCGAAGCATGTGTAGAAGAGCGAGGTCGATTTAAATAGTTTTAGCACTCTACTCAGACTCTAAATTACACGTGTGCTGTAGGAAGCGGTTTGCACGTGTCACGTTGCTTCCCTCATTAGTTGCACATTTCAAGGGCACGTTTGGCTTGACAGTTTAGTTATTTACATATTATTATCATGGAAACGTTTCAGCCTGAGGAAAGGCACATGTTTAACTGCAGTTTCATCTTGAATATACTAACTCTCATAAGTGAAAATACAGTGTTACTTATGAGTAATATTCCCATTATAGAACAACATCAAGAATTAAACCATTATGCATCATACTGTCACTAAAGAACATTCCTCATAACGAACCAGGATACAGGAGTAGTGATAATCATCTGAATACATGAATGCACGATTCTTTGCACATTTGGGGCACATTCAGACAGAAATTAAGTGAAATAATTTCTATAATGCTGTAACATTAGGACACAGCTGCAGTGTTCTGTTCACTTGTAACTGTCACCCCCCCCCCCCCAAATGTTTTTTTTAGGGGACGGGGTTCATCAGGATGCAAGGCATGGAAAGCGCGTACCAATCTTGGAGCGTGTACATTAATCTCAGGTTACCATGATCTTTCTGAGGCATCATAGCCTTTCCAGTCTATTAAATAATGCAAACGACCATGTATTCTCTTAGCATCTAAAATTTGACGCGCCAGATATTCAACATGGTCTCCCACAATAATTGGTGGAGGTGGGTTATCAGGTCTCGTCAATGGGTTATAAGGTTTCAGAAGGGACACATGGAAAACGGGATGGATGGCTTGATCTTCTGGTAAATTCTAATTTAATGGAAACTGGGTTCAAAATTTTACAAATTGGATAGGGGCCTATAAATCTTGGTTTTCGTTTTTTAGGGCCTTCTAATTGAATATTCTTAGTTGACAGCCAGACTTGATCTCCCACTTTGTAGGATGGTTCTGGCGTTCTGTGTTTATCTACATTTTTCTTAGTTCTGAGTTTGTGCCTCGCTAGACTGTTCTTAGCCACCTCCTGTAATGTTTGCAATTGTGTTAGTCTATCTGTGACTGCTGGCATAGCATCGATTTGATGAGGCACAGTGGTAGGAAGAGACCTCGGATGTATTCCTGTGGAAAAATAAAAAGGAGAACACCCCAGGACTGCATGGAGACTATTATTATAAGAGAATTCTGCTAATGGTAGTGCCAAATCCCGTTGAGATGACATAGTAGACTGTTAAAAGATGAAAACTGAGGCGTCTGATAAGAAACTGCCTTTATTCACTGCTCCGCTCTCCAGCAATAACACTCACCTCACATGAACATTCTAAGAGCAGCTTCACAGGAAACTACCAAGTGCGCTATCAACATGGGGGTGTCTGGAACATACAAAGGTGAACACATTGTAAATAGGTGTATAAAATAATAACCATAAGATTGTAACACATCTTCCCCCCCTTATAACCATTGCAATAAATAGCTTCCATTGATACAGTCTAACATATCATATCTCCCGGAGGAGGTTCATTTGTATACAATAAAGTCTTTTTGCCAACCAGGTGTCTTGCGTGTTCTTTGGGAAGGGGTAACGTCAGATAAGTGCTCAGAACTGGAAAGGTTTTGGGTCTGTCTATTTTGTTCTTGTTGAGCCCTTACTAGTCTGTCCATGCTCCACATTTGGTCATCATCTAAGATGACCGTGTTTCTTTTGACTGCTGTTATGCACATAGGTTTGGAAAACTTGCTTTCAGGATTGCTACATCTTGGATTTTTTATGCAAACCCACTCACCCACCTTCCATTTTGGGTTCTTAGTACCATGTTTGGAGTCATAACGCTCTTTGTATTTGTTTTGATGGTCTTGAACTCTGTCAGTGAAAACACTCATGTCCCTGGTGAGGAGTGTTCCTCCCCCTAACCAATTTGGGAAGAACTTGGTACAGGGTTTTCTCCCTCTTAATGCTGAGAAAGGAGAGACACCTGTAATTTGGTTGGGTGTGGTGTGGTAGGCCCATAACATCTCCTGAAGACCTAGCTCAATGGGAATGTTGTTATTACTGGCTAATTGAATTCCGCCTTTAACCATGCGGTTCATCCTTTCTACCAACCCGTTAGCCCTGGGACAGTACAGTGGTGTGGTGATGTGTTTTATATTTAGGTTGTTGAGAAACTCTGTCATGCTATGGCACTGGTTCCCAAACTTTTTTGACCTGTGGCTCCCTTGACCTAATCGTCAGTTGGCCGTGGCTCCCCACCATTTTTTTACCGGTGGGCAGGTGGGGGGGAGGTAAGCCCAACCTAGGGAGTACTTCCTGTTGTCTTCCTTAAAGTAATTGGGACGCAATGAAGGTATTATAATCATATTTGTAACAAAATAAGAAGATACGTTTTTATTAACCAACTGTTAAGTGAGAAACAATACAAAATTAATAGCCAAATATGTTTCCAAGCAACTTTTTTTAACTTCATCAGTTCTAGAGTGGAGTTGGACACGCCATTGCACAATATGGCAGCTTTTGTCCACCCATGCCCACAACTCCAGATTTATGAAAGAGTCTAAAACATTTGTTGCCTGCAAATAAGAGTTCTGCTGAGAGGGCCAGACCTCAGATCCATGAACATTGGATGACAGGCTGCTTGAGAAATTTAACCCATCTATCTTAGTCTTAAGGTGTCAAACATGCCAGATTTACAAGTGGTGTCTTGGTCTGCACTTGCCTTATGGCCAGGGCTCCAGGTCGTGGACACATTGGTCTGTTTTACAACTTAAAATCATGAAAATCCTCCCTATAAAAATTAGCAGTAATGATACCTCCAACAAAAGATATGGGAAGTTATAAGTGAGAGGAGAATGTCCTCTGCATCTAACAGTAGAGCTCCTGGGGGAGGCCTAGGCAACACCCCACTTAAGCAGCCATATTGGAATAAATACAATGTCACTTGAATGGCATGAAGGAGCTTGCAGTGAAGCTACGAAGAAGGAGGCAAAGTTTCCGCTCCCCACCATCAGCACTCATTTTTTAAGAACCGAACACCTGAATAAATGTACATTTGAAAGGAAGATTTTCTCTGAGGACTGATAGAAATCGATCCTGTTACCATGGCAACATTCAATATTTCAACCTTTGGTAACTAGGCCCTTTTTTTTATATAAATTAAATATTGTTATCAATAGTTGCTTTTAATTGCTGTTTTTCCAGTATCAGGTTTGACAAGCATCAGAATGTATGATTTGAAGTGTGAATATATTAGCATATGAAAGTATTATTGTGGCACGTAAATTAAAAACAAAGAACGATTGGATTTACTTATTGGCTCTCAAATGGTGCAGACTCTGGGTCTTAGGCCAAATTCTGCAGTGTCATCAGTTTCGTTCCTTGCCCATAGTCTTTGATCAGCTGTACTCTTCACTATCATCCCATCCCTTACAATACTCTCACTCATACAAGCACCTCTCTACTATAATGCTCAGTCACTCTCATTCCCTTGTCAAGTGAGAACGTTTTTTCTGTAAGTTTCGGATTATATTAGGCAAAATCTCCAATACGAGATTTATTTTCTGATTTTCCACAGGCAAGAGTCTAGTTCAGGTGGATAATGACTTGCTCTTCCAGCCCCTGGCAGTATCTCGCATTACGTTTTTACGCTGGGAATGCCTGCGCATGAAAACAAAGTCAGCAAGACACCAGCAAACTATATTTTTCCTAAATAGTATCATAAACATGTCACATAAACGCAACTTCTCACACCTCCGCATCAGAACATCTGTTAGTGCAGGTGTGTCCAACACAGGCCCTGGAAGGCTGGACCCAGACATATTTTCAAGATATGTGCACGAGCTAGATATACAAATAATTAACTAATATAGCAAATTGGCAAGGTCCTGGCTCTACTTGGGCGCCAGGGGCTATTAAAACATTCAAAAATATTGAGAAAAGTTTAAGAACTGTCGCGCAGCCTCGTGGGAAGTCCAAATCTGCATACAGTTCTTTTAAATGTCAGCACTTCTCTGGGTGAAGCGTTGCAAGAAATACTTTAAATAATCCGCACCATGTGCAACGCCCTCTCCATATTTTCTTTGCTGTCATCTGTTTGCCGCGCTGGCAGACCCACTGTGTGTACCAACAAACGAATAAACTGCACAGAGGTATAATGGCAAGGATGACGTCACTGAAAAATCCAGGCTGGCCCTTTTCTAGGCTTTCACACTGCACGCAGATTTTAGCAGCATTACGTGCTAACATAGTGCAGCTGATTCCTGGCATTTAGGAGGACTTCACTTACATATTTCCTTGTGCAGAGGGTCCCACGAGGCACGGCGGGCAGCAAACACGCTGCTGCTATTTCCCACATTGTGCTTGCGGCGCCCCTGGCACCTCATCACGGCGCACTGGGGCGCCGCGGCGCACAGTTTGGGAACCGCTGTGCTATGGGAAACAAACTGGACCCCATTATCAGTGACTATGGATGCAGGTATGCCTTCCGTAGCAAAGGTGTCCCTCAGAAACTGAATTACAGATGCAGTGGTTATCTGGTTGACCATTTTAACCACCGTCCAATGCGTGTGGTAGTCAGTTAGGACTATGGCAAATTTCTTAACCACTCTCGGTAGATTAAGTGGACCAATTATGTTGAGAGCAATCTTTTCCCATGGTTTACTTGGAACGGGTAGTGGGAAAATTGGGACCTTCCAAGGTATCTTTGACTTATCACTACTACTGCATGCTTGGCAAAGCTTTACTTTCTCTTCTACTAGAGTGTCCATGTTGGGGAACCAGTAGCTTTCACATAACCTCGTCTTAGTTAAACTTCGCCCCAAATGACCTTCGTGTACTAGGTTTATAATTTTGCTTCTTAATGCTTCAGGTGGGATTAATTTGTCCTTTCTAAATAATAATTCTTTGTCTATGCAAAGTTCATTGCGAATCTCCCAAAATTTCCTTGTGTCAGCGTTCAATTATTCTTGAGACTCGGGCCATCCCTGTAACGTGTATGACTTGAGTTGTGTCATTGTGCTATTAGAGCTCATGTGGTCCAACCATTCTTTTGAAGTAATGGTTGATAGCTCAATCTGAAGGATGGGGTATTCGCCTACCTCAAATTGCTCTTCCCTATTGAGTGGGCTCCTAGAAAGGAAGTCTGCTGCAGAGTGTTGCGTGCCTGGCACATATTCTAATTTGAAACAAAACCCTTCCAACCCCAAAATCCACTTAGCAATTTGAGGGGTGTTTCAAGAGTTGTTCTTGGGATTGAACATGAAAACCAAGGGTTTATGATCAGTTCGAATACAAAACTGTATACCCCACAAGAAGAATTTAAAGTGTTTTACCCCCCAAAAACAAGCCAAAGCTTCTCTTTCCACCACTGAGTAGTTCAATTCCGCTTTGCTTAGGGTATGTGAAGCAAATGCCACAATTCTCTCTTTGCCTTCAATGACTTGTGACAAAGTTGCCCCCAACCCTTTTCCACTTGCGTCTGTGGTGAGGATGGTTTTCCGGTTATGCTCAAAATTGCACAGATATGGGGCGGAAATAATGTTCTCTTTTACTTCTGTAAATGCGCGTTGGTGTTCTTCCAACCATTGATATGGTACATTTCTTTTAGTTAGTTCCCTTAGGTTAGCAGTGATTTCCGCAAAATGATTAACGTATTTTGCCATGTATTCTGCCAGCCCTAGAAAAGATTTTAGTTCTTCCTTATTGGTCGGTGCAGGGGCATCCTTTACGGCCTCGACAAGGCAGAACTTAGGTTTGAACCCATCTCTTGAGATACAATGTCCTAGATATTCCACCGATTTCACTCCCAGTTTGCACTTTTCTTGTTTGAGGGTGAGTCCCTGTTATGACCAGATTCTCAGACCAGATAGAACCAGCTCATCAGAGCACCACCAACCTGGCCACAATGTAACCACCTCCCTCCTCAGGACCCATCTATCCAGGCACCTGGGTACCTACCTGAGGATGGGGAACTCGCAATATACAAGCTCATATCATTAGAAACACCACTAAATCTATAGGGATTACTAGGAATACTCACTAATTACTAAGGACGTCCATGCCCTACACCACACTCATACCTCATAGTCTCGCGACCACATGGGTCCAGACTAATCTACCCTGGGGCAGTTCTGATTATTTACCATTACACACTGACTACAGTCAGTGCTCACTCGGCACCTCTGCAATCCTGCGTGCCTACACACCGGTCTGCAGCCCTAGTGCTCTCTTCCTCACAGCCCGGTCCACAATCCGGCGGACCTAAGCACTGGTGTCCTCCCCAGTGTTCTCTAACTCACAGCCCGGTCCACAATCCGGCGGACCTACACATCAGGCTTCCACCTGATGCTCTCTTTAACGCCGCTTACCAACAACGATCACTTTCCTATGAATACCTTCAGCTCTCTCTCTCTCTCTATGTTGGGAGGTTTCTCTCACTATTCACTAAAGGTTCGCTACTACAATAATATTATGGGATGGCCGAATCACTTAGTGTATCAATGTTCTTTTAGCCCAAGGGCTCCTCTCTCTCCCTAATTATTCAGTGGCTACTTACCTGATCATGGGCAGCATCTGTTCTGGCTGTAACACCTGACTAGAAGGAAAGGTTACCTGTGCTTTAAGAACAAGAGACACACACTGTATGCAAGAGTTATTCCCTGATTTAAACGCTCTCTATCATAAGAACAACACATGCACACTGGTTCACTAAGAACTGGGGTATCTTTATTACAATAACAATAGAATGGGAATAGACACATACACAGATCTGCGGGGTCTCTGTAACTAACAGGAACTATAACACACCGCTGAAAGAAAAGGGATTAGACATATAACAGGAACAATGTTATCTGCGGGGTCTCTGTGACTAACAGGAACTGTAACACACCGCTGAAAGAAAAGGGATTAGACATACAGTATAAGGACAAGGTTAATGTTTGAAAAGTAAAGAACCATATAACCTGAGGGGTATGAGGTCTTGCTCTAGCTGTCATCTGGGCTTCTCTCTCGTCTGTGCCTTAGCTCGTCTTAGATCCTCTCCTGCACTCTTGGACACACATCTGCGCTGATCACTCTGCACTGGACTCCTCTCCTCCACGAACTCTCTCCACCTTCCAACTTCAGTCTAATGGTTTCTGCCGCTCTGATAATCGTTCGCTCCACTAGCTTCATCACTCTATCTGATTGTCTCCATGCCAATGTTTAATTCACTCCAGCTGCTCCCACAGATTAATCCACGATATAACTTCAGTCTCTTCTAAAAGGCATTACTTCAGACTCCAGCTATTCACAACTCTTCCTGATAAGTAACTGCTTCTGACCGCTTCCTTCAGTTCCAGCTCACTGACTGTCTGTCTGTCTTCTCTCTGTTCCAAGCATCTTCTGTCTCTTCTCCTCCTGCAACTGCACTCCTCTCCTCTGCTCCAATTCAACATAAACTCTTTCTGATTCTCCACTCCTTCTGCAACTCCACTCCTCTCCTCTCCTCTGCTTCAATCCAACTCAACTGCTTCCAGCTCGAACTCTTTCCAGCTCGAACTCTTTCTGCAACTCCAGCTCAACTAACTAACTCCGCCTCTGCACTTCACTAATATAGAATGCTCTTCCCTCATGGAAATTTACAACAAAGGGCTGCCTCCCACCGAATTCCTGTGCCAGCTCCAGGGCCCCTCGCGCAACCGCAGTGACCATCTGCATGTTACGTCTGAACCCAAGAGACAAACACATTCCTTGGATAAGAACCAGTCCTAGCTGGTTTTCCCCTAGCAGACAACAGGCTTAACTATAAACCTTACCTTTACCCTTCAAGCATCTCAGCTCTGCAGGGACAGAAAGCAAAATGGAGTCTCTCTAGTTCTGGGCCTTGTAGGCCTGAGAAGGATGAAATAACCCTTAGCTCTGTCAGAATACCTACACAAACCATACCAATATGTAATATAAAGTCAGGACCACAGGATCCACCCTCTACTATAGGCAGGATAATGAAAAGACACATAATTATGTCAAAGCCAATAGGCAATAGATAGATTAGAGTCAAGAATAAGGGATCTATCATCATATAAAGCAGCTATCCTCTTCTAGGTCTGGAAAAAGGGCTTAAAAGGGCCAACACAAGGTAAGAATACAGATCATAGATGTGAGCAAGCTTAAAGTCTTCATCACTCCGAAATAGAGCCACAAACCATGTCAGAACATTCCACCCTAGACTTTATCTTGCGAACATCTATAAACAACAACAAACTAATAAACAAACATCAACATAATCTATCAACAAAACCAAAAACCAAAAGACTCTCTAAAATAAATGACAACTTAAGGAAATTCCACCTAAAAGTTGATGTAGGTAATACAAATCTAACAACCAACTGAAAACAAATCAAAGCACCCTTGACCTGAATGCTGAAATGTAACTAAGATTGATCTGATAACAACAGAAACTAACCAAAGCACCCTTGAACTAAATGTGCCTCAACTTCTAGTGATAACGGTTGAAATCTTTTGATGTAGGGCCATGTTTGTGGAATAAAAACAACAAAGGGCCTAAATGGGGCCTACCTACTTCGGTCAACTTAAGAACTAAATGTACCTCAACTTCTAATGATAAAACAACAAAGGGCCTAAATGAGGCCTACCTACTTTGGTCAACTTAAGAACTAAATGTACCTCAACTTCTAGTGATAACACATGAAATCTATTGGTGAAGGGCCATGTTTGTGAAATGAAAATAACAATGGGCCTAAATGAGGCCTACCTACTTTGGTCAACTTAAGAAAGGATTTGATCAAATCTAACAAATAAACATGACAAAGGGTCCTCAAGGTCTGGGCAAACATTACTAATAGATGTAGGACATAACCTGACTAAAAGACACACCTCCCAGGACAACTTAGTCTAGGGTGACCACCCTTGGAACTAATCCCACTGTTCTAATTAAGAGTTGATGAATCAAAGTGAAAGTGTAATAACAGGAAATCAAAGATAACCCCATTCCTACAAAATAGCTGGTGTAGCACTATGCATATCAAGCAATAAGTCAAAGAAAATTATCTAAGTGTGGTGTATATATTATCTACAAGATCATAGAATTAAATTTGAACCATGCCAAAGGCAATAGGTAAAGATCACAAATCATCGAAATCAGGAAACAGTTTGCACCTAGTTCCTCACTGCATCATGCTGTGGAACACATGTGTGCACCATCATTTAAAACACTGCTTTCTCTTCCATTGGCAAGACTGTTTTGCAGAAAACAGGAAAACTATGAAATAGGTGAAAGATAAACAAGCGTAACAATAATGAAATAGCATAGCATACTAAAAGCAAAATATATATGAATCTTAAATGAATGTGGCACTGCATAAACCATGAACAGGACTGTGAGACTTTTTTTTTTAAGTGGGGCCTGTATATGGTAACTGCAAAAGTGGCATAATGTCAATCTGAAATAGAAACATGGGAAAAAATGCAAGGCTCAAGAATGCAGGCCAAGGAATTACTTTCCAGGACAATGAATTTTTTTTCCAAAAACTGAATATCTGGTTTGAACTCGACTGCTGAGGCAGCCAATTATAAATTGTCTCTGTTCCGATTTAAAAAGGGTCAGTCACTTTAAAAAGGTATAAATAGTTCATTTTTGTAGGCCATGATTCTCCATCTTCATAAGTATCCGGTGCCAAGGACGCACATCCTCCAGTCTGGTCAGCCGGGTACGTCTGCTTCTAATCCTGGATTCAGCCTGGTACGTCTGCTTCTAATCCTGGATTCAGCCTCGGGGGTTTTGGGGGTTGGGAAACAATCATTCCGAAAACAAAAAAAAACACAGCACTCCAAAATAAGAAAATGACACTCATCCAGGGCCCCCACACGACAAAGCCATCTGAAACAAGAAACACGCATCATCAATCTTGCAAAAATACATTTTCCATTTAAAAAGCACCCCAAGTGCTTTTTATTTTCGAAAGAAACCTCCTAATTCATGAAAAGAAGTCTTCTAAATCCAAGGAATGATTTAAACATTCCATTTATTTCATATTCTTTAAATTTGTTTGGGCAAAATCTAATTTTGTCATACACAGCCAGAAGAGCTGGGGCCTAGCTACTCCTTACTCATCTGAGACACAGCCCCTCCCTCCAGAAAGATGTTCGCGCTCAAAGTTTTGAATCAGCTCCAACCATAATAAGCAGGAGCCGGGCTACACTGTGATGTAATTTTGAATCACTGCCAAATGCTGATCTCATTGCAGGAGCAAAGCTACTGCTAACCATTCTGTTTAAGCATCTCTAATCTCTAGTCAGGGAAGCTCACTGGGCCTACTGTATTTATCTAACTCCAAGGGCCAAGCGTCTGCCAATTATTCTGCATGTGCAAGGATCCCTTATCTGAAGTCAATGAAGCTGTCTGCACTGACAGCAAGGAAGAGCGACTTGACCCCCCCTTATATAAACATTTCTCCGCGGAAAGAAATTGTAACATAGCCAAGAATAACAAGCTGGCTCTCTCTGCTCTCAGAAGTTACCCACGGCCTCCACCCTTTCAAAACTTAAGCGGCGAACAGATGCCGGGCTCATATCAGTCAAGGTCAAAGCAGATGCCTTGAAACTGAAAACATACAGCCGTTCCCAGGCCAGAGACACTGACTGACCATGAATTCTAACTATCTGAAGCAGATTTAAACGTGGTAAAAAAGCACATTTATAAAGACATAATCACATGATAGCATTGTAAAATAATTCTATCATAAAATACTGCTACTTTGCTGAAAGGGAAAAATATTAGAACAACATTGCATGCAAACACATTAAATTTTTTCTTTTTTAAAAACAACATGTGAAACACCATCAAATTAAACAAGGGGCAACATGTAATTTTGCATTGCATAACCAAGAATTCATAATTTAGTGTGCAAGCTTTTCTATTCTACCTATTAAAAGGGCCAGATTCATTTTTTGTTTAAATAGCCATTTTTTAGGGTTCGCTGGGGGACGGAGCTGTAAGCTCCGCCTCCAGAGAAATCTCTTGATTTCAGTAGTGACTCTGGAATACGCCCCCCTGTCCCATTGGCTAGCTCCATAAATGGAGGCTAGCCATTGGAACAGAGAGGCGTCCGTCATGGCCGGACCAGATTCGGGGGCGTTCCCGAGAATCTTTGGCTTTTGGCTACGTCATGATACGTCAGCCAAAAGCTGGGAACGCCCCCGAATCTGGTCCGGCCGGGCCGTGCTTGCTGCTGTCCTGCCTTACTCTGTGTCCCTCCTCCCGCTGTCCCCCCTCCCCCCCTCCTCGCTGTCCTGTGCACGTTTCCCGCCGGCCGTCCGTGTCCCCTTCCCCTCCCACAGAAGCAAAACAACCCTTGTGTCCCATTGTCTTTGCAGCATTCCCTCCCCTCCCACAGCAGATCCCCGCCTCCCGAGCCGCAGCTGATCCCCGCTATCCCCGCCTCCCTCTCCCCTCCCACAGCAGATTCCCGCCTCCCTCTCCCCTCCCACAGCAGATCCCCGCCTCCCGAGCCGCAGCCGGTCCCGATGCCGTTGTAACACGGCCTCCGCTCTCCCCCTCCCCTCCCACAGCAGATCCCCGCCTCCCCCTCCCCTCCCACAGCAGATCCCCACCTTCCGAGCCGCAGCTGATCCCGATGTTTCGGAAGATAGAAATTACGGGATGTCACTGTATTTCGCAAAATGTGTGCAAGCGGAAGAAGTCCAGGTGAGTGCCCGTTCCTGCTTCCCGCTGTCTGTGTGCCGTTCCGGCCCCCCCCCCCTCTTCCCACTGTCCGTGTGTGGTTCCCGCCCCCCCCCTCCCGTTGTCCATGTGTGGTTCCCGCCCCCCCCCCTCCCGTTGTTCGTGTGCCGTTCCTGCTCCCTGTAGTCTTTGCCTCGGCAAACTGGAAACAGACACATAAGATCAGGAGTATCGTGTGAAGCTCAACAGTGTGAACGTACTATGTATATGCGCCTGTGTGTTTGTGCACGTGGGTCTGTGCGGGTTTCTTCATGTGTGTATGTTTGTCTGCGCATTGTGTATGTCTGAGTGAGTGTGCCTGTGCGTGTCAGCTCGTCCGTCTGCATGTCTCTGCATATGTGTCTACGTGTTGTTGAGTATCAGTGTGAGAGTGTGTATTGTTTGTGTGTGTCCGCCTGGGTGTGCATATATGTGCGTGTAGGGGAGGGGGCACCCATTGCACGGGGGCTGTCGTGACACCGTCGTGCCCCGAGACGAGTGCACTCTCCCGGGATACATTCAAGTAATTTAAAGGATTTTTAAAGTCCTCCGTGTAGAAGTGCACCTGGCCGCCGGTGCTGGGGCAGCGGGGCTTGAACAATAACTGCCACTCGTCACCGAGAGGTTTGTGGGCCTGTGGAAATATACAGCTAAATTGATTTATTCTTGCATGCACTAAACTGATCTAGGACAGCAAGTAAGTTCAAATCAATATTCTCAAGGGACTTTTAAATATTTGAGTGCCAAAAAGTCAGAGACAGCCATGGCCAAACGATTCCACAAAAGCAATACGCACAGTGCCCCAGGTTCAATGATTGCTCGCAAACGTAACCGTTCTCCGTGTATATATGGAGCAGTCAAAATAATTACCAAGGTCTAAACGGCAATAATTTAACAAGAAAGATCCTAGATGAAAGCAACATGATCGGACATCAAGGATGTGCTTCTCCAGCAGTCACTGCTGCTTGAAAAAGATTCTGTGAGCTACAGGATTCCTGCTCGGTATTACCGACACCTGCTAAATATACAGGAAATTATTTACTGAATTACGAAACATCTGGGTTAAATCCATCCTCGTTTTTCTGCTCACTTGATCCTCTCCCCACCCCCTAATGCAAACAGTATTGACCCTGTTCCTGATGAGAACATGCGCCCGGCCCAGCAGAGCCATAAAGTGCGTGTAAATGATCTCAGAGGCCGGGGCCGAGCCGTGCCGGGGCATAAAGCAGCGGGTTAGAGCTGCACAAGTGAAGGGAGGCCTGCACGAAAGGGAAAAAGAGACTGCCGCGTGCAGATGAGGGACAGCTGCATTCAGAGACTGACACACGTTTACTGGCGAGATGGACTACATCAGCATGGACCAAGGGCACAGGGAGAGTTGGCACATTCTCCAGGGGCAGGGCTAACTGCGCTGGAGAGAGGGAGGCCTGGAGTGAGATTTCTGCACTAGGGCTCAGGGGATGCAGAGGGGAAGCAGGATGAGGGCGAGGCACCTGGGAGTGGGGCTGGTGCACCCGGAAGAGGGGCGCAGGACACATGCGTCAGGCAGCGAGGCTCCTTCGCCAGGGCGAGGGGTGTACGACCGTGGGCAGCAGGGTGGGGGTGTTCAGTTGCACAAGGGAGATAGACACTGGCACCTGCAGCAGGGAAAGGGGCTCCTGCAAGGGGGGGCTGTGAAGGGCAGCTGCACGAGGAGACAGAAATGGGGCACCCGCAGAAGGAGTGAAGGGCAGCTGCCCCGGGTGAGGGGCACCTGCAGCTGGGTAGGAACACGTGCAGCACGGAGCAGGGCTTCGGATGAGGGAAAGTGACTGACTGGTCGATAAGAGAGCGGGCGCAGCAGGAAGACACCCGCTGGACCAGGGAGACCAGGGCGGCGACACCGCGGCGGAACCAGGGCTGCTGCCTTCAGGACAGGGTGGCTTGCTTTAGCATGAAGGTGGGCACACGTTGCTGCACTGAGTTCATTGGGCATGCAGTTGGCAGCGCTAGGTTGGGTATGGCAGCACCAATGTGGCCCTGCTGACTGGACCAGGGCGAGGACTGACAACGCAATTTCTCTTTTCAACCTGCGCCTCACAACAACCAAGTGCGTCCTTGTAAAAGAAAGCAGTAGAGACCGGGGCCTTTCTTTTAGAGGGGCACTCCTCTTAAAAAAAAAAAGTTTTCTCAGTCCCGTTTACAATTATGCTGTTTGTTATGAGGTGATGCACAACAGATACTTGAAACTCCACGGGTCTGCAACAGGGCCTCTCCTCTTGATACTCTTCTGCAGGAGTAAATGCACAAGCCAGTTTTCATTGTAGTGCAAAATGATAAGTGAAATAGTTGCAATACAAATCGCATTTGCGAGAGATTAAGCTATTGCCATTGTAAATGACAATGCCATTCATTTATCTGTTTTCAAAACTAACACATAAATAAAAAGTTTGTCATTCATAATGCCAATAGCTCAAACTTTTCCAAAGGCGAAACCGTTGCATTGTAAATGCTTGTTCTAACTGAGTGGGTTAACTTTCACACGCTATTCTAAAGGGCAGCTTGCATTGGAAAAATAATAATGTATATTTTCTAGAACACATTTTTTTTAAAAGCACACGGTTGCATTTCACTAATTAAAAGCACATTCTATGATGGGTCTGTTTTATATTTTCTTCTCAACCGTGAAAGCGTTAAAGCACCCTCCGTGCAAACCCTTATCACAATCCGACTGGTTGATTTAGAACTTTCCGACCTCAGTGTCAGACACATTAAATCATGTGTTCCAAGGCAAACCCACATAAACTCGTGGACGCAGTTCAAATAGAATGGTAAATGAACACTGCTTTTCTCTCCATGGAATATGTTACCATTCTGTCAGCAAGCTGACAAAGCACATAGGCAGACCCAGCAACCAATGAAAAAGTCAAATCAAACCATCATACATCTAAACAATCACTGACTTTTAGTGTCAGCTCACATAACCATGCATGTTAAACAGCATGTTAAAATAAATACTGCCGTCTCAATCCAAGATATTAACCCTTTGGCAGCTCAAACACAATCATTCCCCAATGTCTGCAGTACATGGGAAATTCAAGAACTTATCACTCCACGTTTTCACATAACACGCGCACACATCTTCAAAACAATTTCTCCAAGCATTTGAAAGAGATCCAGCTCTCTCCTGCCTAACGCAACAATAGCATGCTCTGTACAAGCCATATCCACATGGCGCTATTCACAAGCCATATTTACAAGAAAGTCAACAAGTCCAAAAAATGACATGCTCTTCACAAGGCATATATACAAGGCGCAATTCACAAGGAACACAGCAAGTCAAAATGAGAACATGCTCCTCACAAGCCATATTTACATGGCGCTATTTACAAGGAACTCCACAAGTCATATTACATTGAACACATTTCACATTGCACAGCATAAGCAAATGCAGCAAGCAATTTAATGGGCAATTTAAAAGCATTTTTCACAAACATATGTACATTGCATCATCACCAAGATGGAATTGGCTCCCTCATGTAATGTCACCCTTCAAGCCTGACAGTTCAAACACCAAGATGAAAAGCATTTCTTCCACCCTGCATAAGTCAAATGCCATGATATACTGCAATCTCCTTACACTCCAACTGTTCAAGCCCATAGGCCAATGTTCGTGCCGAGTGCCAACTAACAAGATAAAAACAATACAGCACACACAGGCTACGTAAACATTTTCGAGACGCCAGATGTTATGACCAGATTCTCGGACCAGATAGAACCAGCTCACCAGAGCACCACCAACCTGGCCAAAACGTAACCACCTCCCTCCTCAGGACCCATCTATCCAGGCACCTGGGTACCTACCTGAGGATGGGGAACTCGCAATATACTATTATTATTATTTCAGACTCTTATATAGCGCTTGGCTACTCAGGAGCATCCCAGCGCTTGTACGGAGCCCAGAGAGTACACAGCGACGGGATCAGGAGCTATTTACATCACTGAATAAATCTAGCTTTATACTCTGCTGAAAAGCCAGGTCTTCAATTTCCTTCTAAAGATCAGCAGGTTGGGTTCATGTCGAAGCGGGGGGTAGCGAATTCCACAGCCTGGCTGCGTTCAGAGAAAAGAGACGACCCCCGGTCCTAGATCTACTGACTCTCGGGATCTCAGCTAAATTCTGATCATCTGAGCGCAGGTCTCTCCGGGACTTATAGGGCCTAATAAAGGTCCTCAGAATGACCGGACCCTGTCCATGCATGACCCTATGTGTAATACATAAGGCCTTAAAAGAAATCTGTTCCCTCACTGGGAGCCAGTGGAGCTTCTTTAGGGCCGGTTTAGCCGACATCCTCGGGCCAGTGCCTGTCAGGATTCTAGCTGCAAAATTTTGTGCGATCTGGAGCCGCTGGATTACCCCTGCAGGGGCGCCCAGGTAGATGGCATTGCCATAATCTATCCTTGATAGAACCAGAGATTGGACAAGTGTCCTTTTTGCTGCCTCAGGTAACAGGGGGAGGATCTTATGGATCATCCTTAATAATCCAAAACAAGTGGCCGTGGTTTTCCTAGCCTGATAACGGAAGGAAAGCTCCGTGTCAAGCCAGAAACCAAGAATTTGAATTTGAATTTTAACATATTTATTAAGCGCGCTTATACCGGGACGGTTTCATGGCGCTAGGCAGCGGTGAACCAGTGGAGGCAGAGAGGAAGGCTAGACTGCTAGGGATCTGGAAAACAGGAAGGTCTTGAGATGTTTACGAAATTCCGGATAGGAAGTAGAAGCTCTGAGGGCGAAAGGGAGCGAGTTCCAAAAAGATGGGGCTAGAACCGCAAATCTCGTCCCCCCGGACTTCTGCTTCCTGAAGCGGGGAACTGACAAGAGGGCCTGGTGAGAAGAGCTGAGCTCTCTGGCCGGAAGATAGGAAGATATAGCTTCACAGAGGAAAGCGGGGGCAGTCCCTGACCTAGCCTGATAAGTAATGCAGCCCAACTTGAAAAGAGCCCTCTCCTTCACCGGTAACCAGTGCAAAGATTGCAACAGAGGGGTGGCATGGTGAAATTTAGGGAGGCCGTAAATCAGGCGGGCGGCCTGATTTTGTATCAGTTGAAGCCGGCGGATTAGGTAGTCTGGGGCGCCATTGTAGACCACATTCCCATAGTCCAGGAGCGATAGCACCATGGCCATGAGAATGAGCTTAAGGGCGGGAGCAGAAAAAAAACAGGAAACCTTACGAATGGTGCGAAGGGAAAAGAAACAGGAAGACATCACTGAGTGAACCTGCGTGTGAAGAGAGAGCTGGGAGTTGATAAAGATGCCTAGGGTTTTGACCTTAGGAACCGGGAGGGGAGGGGGACCAAGTGAGTGGGGCCAGAAGGAAGGGGACCAAGGACTGCAACCACTCCCAGTCAAAACCAGTTCGGTTTTGTCGGGATTCAGTTTGAGGTGGTTGCAGTTCATCCAATCTTGGATGAAGAGCATCGCCCTCTGGAAGTTCTGGGCAGAGGTGGGGGAGTGGGAGAGGTTAAAGATGAGTTGGAGGTCATCGGCGTAATTAAACACCGAGACCTCCATCTGCTGTAAAGAAAAAATGAGGGGTGAGATGTATAAATTAAATAACAGAGGAGACAAGGCGGAGCCCTGTGGAACGCCGCAAGTCACTCTGCGAGGAGGGGCAGCAAAGTCTGCCAGATGGACGGCCTGCTCCCTGTCCGTTAAAAAGGACCGGAGCCAGGCATGGGCCGTGCCCCCAATGCCCGCCGCCTCAACACGGGTCAACAGAATGTCATGATCCACCGTGTCGAACGCGGCGGACAGGTCTAAGAGGACCAGGGCCTGGGGGAGGCAGATGTCAATGCCCTCCCTCAATTTGTCCATCACCGAAACTACCACCTTCTCGGTTGAGTGCAGCGGGCGAAAACCTGCCTGACAAGAGGAAAGGCGGCCAGTGGACTCCACAAAGGAGCTCAGAGTCCCGGTAACATGAGCCTCTGAGACCTTCGCCAGGTAAGGGAGAAGGGAAATGGGACGGTAGTTAGCCGGCAGAGTTGGATCGGCACCTGCCTTTTTTAGGATCGGAATAATGACTGCTGATTTGTGGCTCTTGATCTCTGGTTTCGGCAATGGTCCTAATCCCATACAGAGTGGCCAAGCCTCTGAGTTGTCGAGGGAGGCTCCCTTCCCCAGGAGCATCACCTCAGTTTTTCCTCCATTTAGCATTAACTGAGACAGATCCATCCATCCCGCGACCGCCTCAAGGCACATCCTCAGATTAACAGAGGAGGACCCGTTCCTGTTCAAGGAGACCACAAGCTGGGTGTCATCAGCGTAGCTCACCAGCTGGATCCCGAAGGGTGCCACTAGTCCCACCAGGGGAGCCATGTACACATTAAACAGCGTGGGGCTCAGGGAGGATCCCTGCGGAACCCCACACTGCAATGGTACTGGGCACGAGGAGATGTTTTCCTCGAACACCTTGAAGGCCCTTCCCTCCAGGAAGGATTTGAGCCAACTCAAGGCGCTCCCCGTGACTCCCAAGTTGTTAAGGCGGGCCAGAAGGGTATCATGGTTCACCGTATCGAACGCGGCGCTGAGGTCCAGGAGGATAATGGCCACGCTCCCACCAGTGTCCAGAATCCTCCTGGATTCCCCCACCACGCTCAGCAGCGCCGTCTCGGTACCCTGCCCTCTCCTGAATCCAGTCTGGGAGGAGTGAAGCAAGTTGTTGGTCTCCAAGAAGGAGGCCAGCTGATGGTTGATGTGCTTCTCAGTAAGCTTGCTAATGCCCGGGAGAAGAGAGATGGGTCTATAATTGGAAAAATCACTGGGGTCAAGTGAGGGCTTCTTTATTAAAGCTTTTACCATTGCCAATTTCCAATCCTTCGGAACGACTCCTGCCCTAATAGAGGAGTTCACGAGATTGGCAATGGGTGTGGATAGAGCAGGAAGCATTGATTTTATTACGCTCATGGGGGCGGGATCGAGTGGAGACCCGCTTTTAACAGAATTGATGAGAGCCGGGAGGGCTTCCTCCTTAAGGATGCCAAAGGCCTCGAGTCGTGGCCTGTCGTTCCCTCCCAATATATCGGAACAACCGGCTGGGCCAGCTAAGGAAACAGGGGGAATAGAAATCAAGATTTTTTTGATTTTAGTGTCGAAAAAACCGCCAGATCTTCGCAGCGGGTGCCGACTTGATCAGGGGAGGAAGAGGGATCAGGAGTTTTTAACAGTGACCTAGCAATCTGAAAGAGCTCCCTCGGAGCATTTGAGGCTGTCTCAATTCTCTGGGCATAGTAAGATGCGTTGTCCCGAGTAAGCGCCGCTTTGTAGAATTTAATAGATGCTCTATAGATGTTCTTTTTCTCAGAGTCGAAACCTTTGCGCCATTGGCGCTCCTCTCTTTTGCACGTTTGTTTCAAGGTCTTAAGCTCGGCATTATACCATGGTTGGTGATGATTGATTTTTTTCTTGACCATAGTTTTTACCGGAAGTACCTTATCCAATGATTGAACAAGCCACTGATTGAAATCTGTATTAGCCCCATCCGGATCTGCATTAGGCGGGGGGGCCGTGCTCCCAAGGTTATTTGCCCACTCCTCTCTGTCCAGCTTGGACCAAACCCTGGTTGAGAAAGAGTGAAGAGGTGGGGTGGGGATGCCTAAAGGCAGCTTCCAAGAGAAGCATATGACTGAATGATCGGACCAAGGGACTGGGAGGGGGTTACTTACTGAGAGCCCTATGGAGTTGGAAAAGATTGGGTCCAGAAGATTGCCACCAACATGCGTGGGGCCAGTGACCCTTTGAGTCAGGTCCATGGCCTCCAGGTCCTTGAGCAGATTAGTGGCTGTGGTGTCTAATACCTGATTGAAGTGGATGTTCAAATCCCCTAGGACCAAGAAATTGGAGGTTCTACTTGGAGATCCATTGAGGTCTCTATAAGCCCCTCGTGGAATCCGCCCAGGGAACCCGGCGGCCGGTAAATCAGCAGTCCGGATATGGACAAGACTGCGGATAGAGAGCAGAAGAAATGGAGGTTCTCGCAATCTGGGATGGGGGTATCATACACTCGACAGGTTATGTATTCCTTGTGGAGTATAGCAATTCCACCTCCCCCTTTAGGTCCTTTATCCTTATGTTGGATCAGATAGCCTGGGGGCAAGGCCTGTACTATGTCTGGGGCTGATGCGGCTCCCAGCCAGGTTTCTGTTACAAACAGGATATCAATGTCCAGATCGCTAATTAAAAGGGAAAGGTTGGTGGCGTGTTTGGGCAGCGAACGACAGTTAATTAATGCCATCTTCAACTTTCCCTTAGCGTCGTCAGCTGTCTCCTTGATTTCTGAGAACTTGTAAGGGCAGTGGGAACAGTAAGTTTGTCCACTATTAAAGTCCAAGGCATGCTGACAGCTCGGTGATAGTACTTGCCTACAGGAAAATAGGTCCTCCCGGGAGTAATGGGGGCTAGGGTTGGCCGGAGGGGCAGGGGTTCTAAGCCCTGAACGCGACCCAGCGCGAACAGGCGCAAACGGGCTTACCTCTGGCGCACCTCCGGCGCTCATTAGGCGCTCCCGCTGCTCTCGACCGCTGCGCGTTGTCATGGCCCATTTTTATAGTCTCTCCTCCCTCTCGCCGCAGCGCTAGAGCGCAGACCAAGATGGCGCTTGGTGTTTCTAATGATATGATACAAGCTCATATCATTAGAAACACCACTAAATCTATAGGGATTGCTAGTAATACTCACTAATTACTAAGGACGTCCATGCCCTACACCACACTCATACCTCATAGTCTCGCGACCACATGGGTCCAGGCTAATCTACCCTGGGGCAGTTCTGATTATTTACCATTACACACTGACTACAGTCAGTGCTCATTCGGCACCTCTGCAATCCTGCGTGCCTACACACCGGTCTGCAGCCCTAGTGCTCTCTTCCTCACAGCCCGGTCCACAATCCGGCGGACCTACACAACAGGCTTCCACCTGATGCTCTCTTTAACGCCGCTTACCAACGACGATCACTTTCCTATGAATACCTTCAGCTCTCTCTCTCTCTCTATGTTGGGAAGTTTCTCTCACTATTCACTAAAGGTTCGCTACTACAATAATATTATGGGATGGCCGAATCACTTAGTGTATCAATGTTCTTTTAGCCCAAGGGCTCCTCTCTCTCCCTAATTATTCAGTGGCTACTTACCTGATCAGGGGCAGCATCTGTTCTGGCTGTAACACCTGACTAGAAGGAAAGGTTACCTGAAGAACAAGAGACACACACTGTATGCAAGAGTTATTCCCTGATTTAAACGCTCTCTATCATAAGAACACCACATGCACACTGGTTCACTAAGAACTGGGGTATCTTTATTACAATAACAATAGAATGGGAATAGACACATACACAGATCTGCGGGGTCTCTGTAACTAACAGGAACTGTAACACACCGCTGAAAGAAAAGGGATTAGACATATAACAGGAACAATATTATCTGCGGGGTCTCTGTGACTAACAGGAACTGTAACACACCGCTGAAAGAAAAGGGATTAGACATACAGTATAAGGACAAGGTTAATGTTTGAAAAGTAAAGAACCATATCACCTGAGGGGTATGAGGTCTTGCTCTAGCTGTCATCTGGGCTTCTCTCTCGTCTGTGCCTTAGCTCGTCTTAGATCCTCTCCTGCACTCTTGGACACACATCTGCGCTGATCACTCTGCACTGGACTCCTCTCCCCCACGAACTCTCTCCACCTTCCAACTTCAGTCTAATGGTTTCTGCTGCTCTGATAATCGTTCGCTCCACTAGCTTCTTCACTCTATCTGATTGTCTCCATGCCAATGTCCAATTCACTCCAGCTGCTCCCACAGATTAATCCACGATATAACGTCAGTCTCTTCTAAAAGGCATTACTTCAGACTCCAGCTATTCACAACTCCTCCTGATAATTAACTGCTTCTGACCGCTTCCTTCAGTTCCAGCTCACTGACTGTCTGTCTGTCTTCTCTCTGTTCCAAGCATCTTCTGTCTCTTCTCCTCCTGCAACTGCACTCCTCTCCTCTGCTCCAATTCAACTCAAACTCTTTCTGATTCTCCACTCCTTCTGCAACTCCACTCCTCTCCTCTGCTTCAATCCAACTCAACTCTTTCCAGCTCGAACTCTTTCTGCAAATCCAGCTCAACTAACTAACTCCGCCTCTGCACTTCACTAATATAGAATGCTCTTCCCTCATGGAAATTTCCAACAGAGGGCTGCCTCCCACCGAATTCCTGTGCCAGCTCCAGGGCCCCTCGCGCAACCGCAGTGACCATCTGCATGTTACGTCTGAACCCAAGAGGCAAACACATTCCTCGGATAAGAACCAGTCCTGGCTGGTTTTCCCCTAGCAGACAACAGGCTTAACTATAAACATTACCTTTACCCTTCAAGCATCTCAGCTCTGCAGAGACAGAAAGCAAAATGGAGTCTCTCTAGTTCTGGGCCTGTAGGCCTGAGAAGGATGAAATAACCCTTAGCTCTGTCAGAATACCTACACAAACCATACCAATATGTAATATAAAGTCAGGACCACAGGATCCACCCTCTACTATAGGCAGGATAATGAAAGGACACATAATTATGTCAAAGCCAATAGGCAATAGATGGATTAGAGTCAAGAATAAGGGATCTATCATCATATAAAGCAGCTATCCTCTTCTAGGTCTGGAAAAAGGGCTTAAAAGGCCAACAGAAGGTAAGAATACAGATCATAGATGTGAGCAAGCTTAAAGTCTTCATCACTCCGAAATAGAGCCAAAATCCATGTCAGAACAGTCCCGCGTCCTTGAATTTCGAGAGGACTTGTCTTAGGTTATGGTCATGCTCCTCTTCGTTGGCACCGTAGAATAGGACATCATCCTGAAAGCAGAGTGTCTTAGGTATACCATCCAGAATGCGCTGCATAATTTTTTGGAATACGGCAGCCGCCGATGCTAGCCCGAATGGCATACGGGAGAACATGAAGGTCCCCAAAGGAGTGGTGAAGGCCGTTAGTCTCCTGGGCTCTTGATGTAGCTCCACCTGATGATACGCCATGGATAGGTCCAACACGCTGAAATGAGTGGCCTTCCCCATGGTGCTTAACATTTCATGGATGCGTGGCAAAGGATGTCTTTCAACTATGATGCTGTTATTCAGATCTCGAAGGTCAATGCGCATCCTAATATCCTGATTATTACTCTTCCTGGCGATAACAATGGGTGCCACCCATTCTGTGCAATCCACGGGTTCAATGATCTTCAATTCTTTTAGTCTGTTTAGTTCTTTCCTTAGAGGTTCCCACATCAATTGGGGAATGGGTCTGGTTTTGTGCACCACCGGTTTAGCATTGTGTTTCAACTTGATTTTATGTTGATAGTCGTTAAGCAACCCTAGCTTTTCCGAGAAGACTTCCTTGAATACTTTAATGATATGCTCATAGTCATTTCCAGGGTTGGTGCACAGTACTTGTTCCGGATGATTGGGGTCGAATTTGATTCCCAATTCTTTCTGGTGTCGCCACCCTAATAAGTTCGATCCTTTTTCCACAATGTAAACTTTGCCTACCGTGGTGCGATCCTTGAAAGCAATCATGGATTTGAGCATTCCCTTTATTGGAATAGGGTCTTTATTATATCCACTAAGATTTATGTCTGCTTTAGTTAGTTTCTTTTGTTCTTGGCCCATTATGGCTATGAAATCAGAGTAATTCACTAGGGTGTATGGGGAGCAAGAGTCTGCAAACATTTTAATCTTCTTTCCATCAATGTTGACTTCACATTCCTGATATTCTTGTTTCTCCTCCCCCACTTCATTAATTTGTCAAATTATTTTCTTCACTTGGGCCTTGTCTTCTCCTTTATTGCTCCACGTTTTCTTTGGAAAGCATCCACTCAACCTTGCCAGGTGCCCTTTCTTGTTACACTTCCTGCACCACGCCGACTTTGCTTGACAATTGGGGTCATTTGCTAAGTGGTTGTTGCTTCCACAGCGGTAGCATTTTAACTTTGAAACTTCTGAATCACTTGTATGGCTTTGTCCAAAATCCTTCTTGTTTTGTGGTTTGTGAGTATCTCCCTTGATTTTGCATATTTCATTTTCTTCCTCCGTGTTGTTTATTTCCTCTACTTTGTTCTCTGCGTTGTTCATTTCTTTGATACACACATCGGTATGTTCAATGGACTTTGCAATTTTAATTGCTTCCTGTAGGTCTGGTTGCTTATGCAAAAGCTTCTTCTGTATCTCTTTATTATTTGTACAACGTACTAGCTGGTCTCTGATTAAGGAGTCATTTAAGTCCGTGAAGTCACACAACTTGCTGAGACCCCTTAGTATAGCTACATATGTTGAAACACTCTCTTGCTTTCCTTGTACGCGGCTGAAGAATTTGTGCCTCTCTAAGACTATGTTTATTTTATCGCCAAAATGAGCTCTTAGTTTCATCAGTGCTATGTTGTAGACTTCCTCAGCATCATCTTCCTCTTCTGGTTCTGGAAGTGATTCAAACACTTTTCTTCCTGTTGGGCCCAAGTTGTGCAATAAAATATGTTGCTTCCTAAACTCACTGAATTTCTCTCCACCTATTGCCACCAGATAGGACTCAAAAACTTTTTCCCACTCTTCCCAAGGCATATTGGGTTCCCCACATTCATTCAAGAACGATGCAGGTTGTGTCATACTTGCAGCTGCCATTTTGAACTAACAGAAAAGGTAGCGGTGTTCTCTGTGTCAGAGTGTACCTGTGGGTGACCTGTGAATTCTTAAGAATTATGATCAAACTTATACTAAACCACACTTTCCAACATGTAAAGGGTTTATTAATACATATAACACTTTTAAAGTTTGTATTATGCCTTGTGCAACATGACCTAGACAAAGCAAACTTTAACTGCAAATATTCTCCCTTAACTTGCTTATTGTAATTTAAAACAGCGTTTCACAGTCTAAGGCTCAATGACGGGTATTCTGTCTTTAAATGTAATTGTTCGCAGGAAGTGGTGTGTGCGTCACCGTGAGCAGATTCACATTTCCCCCAAGGTACGCGACAGACAGGAGTGTGTATCTCCGACGTTTGCCTTATAACCAGTTTGGTGTGCGTGTCACCGTGAGGATATTCGATGCTTAATGACACACACGGAAAGGAGGTAAGCTTCCTATTACTATAATCTCAGACAGGCTAGTTTGATGGAAAGGCTGAGCCTGTCAGCGAGCAAAGCGCAGGCACAGCAATCCATTAATACTTGAATGACAATTGTTGAATAAAACAGTAAATTCCGGTTTGCCTTCCTGCCCTGAGTCTCTTGAGAATCACTGTGTGAACAATGACAAAGGCACACTGCCCTCATACGCCAGGAACGCGCTGTCGCACACGCTTCAGCTGAGGAGCCAGCAGCTGACTGGAGCAAAACTATCCGAAGTGATAGAACGTGGCGCCTCCAGAGAAGCAAGGCAATGCTCCCACTAGGCGTTATTTCCTTTAATATTACACCCTTTAGTCACTAAACAATGAGCCTTCTTTTGCGCTCAGACACCAAATGCGATGACATTAAGGCAAGAGTCAATTTCAGTCGCGCTCATCACGGAGGTTGTAAACGCTTCCTGCTGCAGGCGCCCCCAGCACGAGCCTCCCTTAATGCTCGGCGAACGCTTAGAGAGAGTTAAAGTTCAATTTTATTTTAGAAAGGGCACTTCCAAATGCTCCTGACACAAAGCGGTATAGGTTATGTAAGTGCAAGACGGACCTACATTGCAAAAGCGTGCCACATTAACCTCTCTTATTTTCCTGACAAAACTTCGACAAGTCTCCCTGAAAGATTACTTCACAAGCGCCCTCAATGGTAAATGAATCGCTTACAGTTATTTTTGCACGCGATTCTTTTCCGCAGCTGTTTATTACGATATTTTGCCAGGCATTTTCCCGAAAGTTATAGTAAGCAAGACCTCACCAGATAAGTCGTCTGTTGCAAAACTCTGGGAAGATTAACTCCTGTAGACCTTACGATGCTTCTAAACGAGGTTCTTCTTATACTTGTGTTTGCTGCCAGAGTTCATTCAAAAGGGGAGGAGCAGAGACATCTGTCCCCTTCCACAGATCGTCGCCACTGTTAAAAGATGAAAACTGAGGCGTCTGATAAGAAACTGCCTTTATTCACTGCTCCGCTCTCCAGCAATAACAATCACCTCACATGAACATTCTAAGAGCAGCTTCACAGGAAGCTACCAAGTGCGCTATCAACATGGGGGTGGCTGGAACATACCAAGGTGAACACATTGTAAATAGGTGTATAAAATAATAACCATAAGATTGTAACATAGAAGTCAGACAGCGTGGACTTTGTTCTAAATATTGGTTCACTTTTTCTGTTTATCCTTCTGTCTGCGGATGAAAAGCAGAAGACAAGGCTATTTTAATTCCTAATTGGTTGCAAAGTTGTTTCCAGAATTTAGAAATAAATTGAGGACCACGGTCTGAAATGATCTTACTAGGAAGGCCATGAAGTTTCAAAATATTGTTAATAAATATAGCACTACATTCGATTGCAGTTGGGAGTTTTTTTAATGGAATGAAATGGCCCATCTTAGATAACAAATCTACAACCACTAAAATTGTTGTAAATCCATTAGATTGAGGCACATTGCTAATAAAATCTAAACTGATGGTGTGCCAAGGTTTTGGAGGAATTGGTAGAGGTTGTAAAAGACCTGTAGGGGTAAAATGAAGTGATTTGTTTCTCGCGCAGACTGGATAAGCCTTTATGTACTGCTGAATGTCTTGTCTAATATTTTTCCACCAAAAGTTTCTTTAACACAGTTCTGTTGTTTTGCTTGTTCCGGGATGTCCGGCAATACAGGAATCATGGTTCAACTGGATTACCTGAAGTTGTTGTGCTTTTAAAGGAACATAGAGTTTATTGTTGTGAAGGAAGACAACATCATGAATGGAATTTTGATCGTTAGCTAACCAAGTTTATTGGTCTTGATTCTGCACACTTTGTTTAACGGTATTCAAAAAATCATTGTTAGACGGACCGGGAGGGTCGGCCGAGGTTACGGGGAGAGGTCTCCAGGGAGAGCCGTCTCCAACGACTGTACAGATAAGTAACTTCCCCCCCACAGACGGACACCACACAAGGTTGAAGGTTAACGAGACTTTATATGCAATTCTTAGGTTACGATGATGGATACAAGGAGGTCTGGACTCAGGGGTCCCCTCGGTTCTAGTCTCTGGTTTAGGAAAGGGGTAGCGGGACAGTCTTAGTTACCAATGAGTACAAAATAGCTCTCAATCCTCGAGCTCGGCGTTCTAGATGATCGGGCCGTGGAGGAGCCAAGCAGGTCCCGAGGTGGATGAAGGAAGGACGACGGTCCGCGGCGGAGCCTGCAGGTCCCGGTGGAAGATGACGGTTACAACGGTCCGCGGCCACGCCAGCAGATCCCGACGACGATGAAGGATGAAGGTTACGACGGCTGTGGCAGCGCCAACAGGCAGGACGATGGTGCACAGGACAGAGCTATGGCAGCGCCAGTAGTCCGTCCAGGATGAGTTCCTCTTTACGTCTCTCGACTCCAAGATACAACTGCCTTCCTGCTCTGGAGCTGCCCCAGTTATAGGGCTGGCGTGCTTTGATGTCCGGACCCTCGCACTTGGAGGTCGGGAGGTCCGGGATGGGGGAGTCCAGACACCCAGCAGGGGGGTGGAGCCAGCGCCCGGGGAGGCGATGGGCGAGCGGCACTTGGTGGGGGAGAGCCATCGGCACCTCTTTCTCCCATTGACTTGCCAAGTAGCCCGCTCACCTCCTGGGTGGAGGGTGGTGCCGGAATGTCTGAGGCCGGGCCAGGCCCAGGGTTGAGGTCGATCGGGGGCCAGGCGGCCTCGTGGTGGAGTGTCCAAGATGGCGCCCCAGGCTGGGCGCGTGGGCCGGCAGTGGATCGGACCCACGAGGTCGGCAGGCTCGAGGGCAGGGGTCCCTGAGGGGACGGAGGACGTGCAATGGTGGTGTGTGGTACTTGCGGGACTGGGCCCAGGCCCGGTTGGGCCGGGGGAGAGCGGCCCTTCATGAGGCCTGTCCAACATGCGTCCCCCCCAGCTGAAGGCGGGGAGAGTTACCCATCCTCTTGGGGACTCTCCTCGTCGCCGGTGTTCGACTGTGAAGTCCATACCTTGCAAGGAGATGGACCAGCGTAGCAACTTTGGGTTCTCCCCCCGCATATGCATCAGCCATTGCAGGGGTCGGTGGTCGGTCTGCACCCGAAAGTGGGTGCCGAAAAGGTAGGGCCGGAGCTTCTTGAGGGCCCATACCACAGCGAAGGCTTCCCTCTCTATGGTGCTCCAGCGTTGCTCCCGTGGTAGGAGTCTCCGGCTGATGAAGGCCACCGGTTGATCAAGGCCTTCGGTGTTCACTTGAGACAGGACTGCCCCAATGCCCTGGTCGGAGGCGTCCGTCTGGACGATGAACTCCCGGCTGTAGTCGGGGGCCTGGAGCACAGAGGCGGAACACATGGCGGCCTTTAATTGTTCAAATGCGTTTTGACACTCTGGGGTCCAGGTGACTTTCTTGGGTTGGTTCTTTGACGTGAGTTCTGTGAGGGGCCCCACTATGGTACCATAGTCTTTTACGAACCTTCGGTAGTAGCCCGTGAGGCCCAGGAAGGCTCGTACCTCGGTTTGGGTGATGGGGGGCTGCCAGGCCTGGATGGCGGCAATTTTCAGCTGTAGCGGGGCCACTAGGCCGCTTCCCACCTGGTGTCCGAGGTAGGTTACAGACCTTTGCCCAATTTGACACTTGCTGGCCTTGATCGTGAGGCCAGCTCGCTGAAGGGCTTGCAGCACTGCTCGGAGGTGGTGGAGGTGCTCGGTCCAATGGTGGCTGTATACAGCGATGTCGTCTAGGTAGGCGGCGCTGAATCCTTCGAGCCCCGCTAGGACCTGATTGACGAGCCGTTGGAATGTTGCTGGGGCATTCTTCATGCCGAAGGGCATGACCGTGAAATGGTAATGGCCATCGGGGGTGGAGAAGGCAGAACGTTCTTGCGCCCGGGGTGTGAGGCCGATCTGCCAATAGCCTGCTGTCAGGTCGAAGATGCTGAGGTAGCGGGCAGCTCCCATTCGGTCGACTAGTTCATCTGCCCGGGGGATGGGGTGCGCGTCTGTTCTGGTGACCGCATTCAAGCCCCGGTAGTCGACGCAGAACCGGAGTTCTGGTGTGGTGCCGGGGGCAGCTGCTTTGGGGACCAGTACGACAGGGCTGGCCCAGGGACTGTCTGAGGGCTCGATGACCCCGATCGTGAGCATCTTGGCTATTTCTTCCTGGATGCAGGCCCGTACCCGGTCTGGCACGCGGTAGGCCCGGTGGCGGATAGGGGGGCTGTCCCCGGTATCCACATCGTGCACACACCAGGAAGTGACACCCGGGGTGAGGGAGAACAGGCTGGCGAACTGTGATAGGAGGGCTTGACACTCCTGGCGTTGTTCTCTGGTGAGGGCCTCTGAGAGCCGGACCCCATCCACGGATCCGTCTTGCTCTTGAGTCCGTAGGAGGTCAGGGAGAGGCTCGGAGTCTTCTTCAACCCCAGTGTCTGTGGCCATCAGGAGGCTGAGCTCTGTTCGCACAAAGTGGGGCTTTAGTCTGTTAGCGTGGAGGACCCGGAGAGGGTTCCGGGAGGATTCCATGTCGATGAGATAAGTGGCAGGACCCTTGCGCTCTATTACTTTGAAGGGCCCCGTCCATTTGTCTTGCAGGGCGCATGGCTCAGTGGGGGACATCACCCATACCTGTTGGCCAGGTTCGAATTCAATGGATGAGGCATTCTGGTCATACCATTTTTTCATGTCCTCTTGACTGGCCTCTAGGTTGGCCTTCGCTAGTTCTCTGAACCGCCGGGTCTGGTTGCGGAGGGTGAGGAGGTACCGGAAGACATCTGGAGGGTTCTTTAGCGGAGGCATCTCCCAGCCTTCTTTGACGAGACTGAGCGGCCCTCGCACTGGGTGTCCATATAGCAGTTCAAATGGGCTGAAGCCCAGGGATTTCTGGGGGACTTCTCGATACGCGAAGAGGAGGCACGGCAGCAGCACATCCCACTGGCGACGGAGGGGCTCTTCCAACCCCCCGATCATTCCCTTTAGTGTGCGGTTGAATCGCTCAACGAGTCCGTTCCCTTGAGGGTGATAGGGGGTTGTGAATCTGTAGGTGACCCCGCACTGTTGCCAGAGGGACTTCATGTATTTGGAAATAAAGTTCGTGCCTCTGTCGCTGACGACTTCTCGGGGGAAACCCACACGGGAGAAGATCCCCATCAGGGCCCGGCCGACCACCGGGGCTGTCACAGTTCGCAGAGGAACAGCCTCAGGGTAGCGGGTGGCGTGGTCCACTAGCACCAGGATGAATCGATGGCCTTGTTTTGTGCGTGGGTCCAAGGGCCCCACAATGTCTATGCCGACTCTCTCAAACGGGGTAGTGACCACGGGAAAAGGTTGCAGGGGAGCCTTTAGTTTGCGGCCGCTCTTCCCACTGGCTTGGCACGTGGGGCAAGATCGGCAATGCTGGTGCACATCGTTTCTCATTTTGGGCCAGAAGAAGTGGGTCACTAGGCGACTGTAGGTTTTATCTTGTCCCAGATGTCCTGCCAGGGGGACATCGTGGGCCAGGTTTAACAGGAAGTCTCTGAAACGGAGGGGCACCACTAGTACTCGGTTGCTTCCCAGCTCGGCGATTCTTTGCTCGCTGTACAGCAGATCATTGTCCCAGTAGACCCAATGAGTTCCGGGGGTATCCCCTGCGCTTTGGGCGAGCGCTTGCTGGCGGAGTCCCTCGAGGGAGGGACAGGTCTTCTGTTCTTTGCGAAATTGTTCTTGCGTGGGCCCCCCTTCTTGAGGCCATTGGTCGAGGTTAGCGAGGTCGGTAGGTTGAGCTGGTTCGGCGGGAATGTTACGGTCGGTGTTTTCGGCCGGGGCGACCGGAGGCGGTGGCGCCGGCCATTCGGGTTCTTCTGGCTGGTGGTTGGCACGGGCGGCCATGGAACGGGTGGTGACGCACGCCCAGTCTGGGACGCCCAACATCCCCAGGTGTTCCTTTCGCTCCACGGCGGCCCACGGAGAGCTTTCCAGGTCATTGCCCAGGAGGCAGTCTACGGGGGCATCGTCTCGGACCGTCACTTTCAACATGCCGGAGACCCCCCCCCATTCGAAGGGGACGCAGGCCATCCGACACAGGCTCTCCGAGTTATCGGCTGATCGTACAGGGCAGAGAATGTTCGGTAGATACTGTTCTGGGGTCACCAGGTGACAGCGGACGGCTGTTACACTGGCCCCGGTGTCACGGAGGGCTTCGGCCTGGTGTCCATTGATGCTCACCCATTGGCTGTACTTCTGGGTGTTAGCGGGTAGGGGGACCCGCGGGACCATGTCTTTCCCCCCTAAGCAGGCTAGAGTCATGGCGGCTGGCTCCCACTCTTGATGCTCTTGTTCGTACTCTTCCTGTTCCTCGGAGATCTGTTCTTCCCCTAGGGCTGCAGCGGCCACTTGGCGGGGTCTTGGGCTCTGGTACTGCGGGCAGTTTGGGTCGTTCGCATAGTGGCCGACTCGTTGACATCGGTGACACGTGACATTGGCTCTGTACCCCGGTCGCGCTGGGGTGCTGCCCCGGTTGGCCGGGGGGGTGGTGTTGGTAGCGGGGGCGACCGGGGCGTTGTCTCTTCCTCGCCCTTGGCCCCCTCCTCCTCCTCTGGGTCGGTGCTGACCATTGTTGTTCCGGTTCTGTTCGTAGGACCCATTCCGGCCCACTCTGGTGATCTCCCACCGGTCAGCTTCGGCTGCGAGCTGCCGGGGATCCGTTAACTTGCTGTCGAGGAGGTGTTATCGGAGTTCAATGAAGCAATTGTTCGACAGATGCTCCCACACCATCAGGTTAAATAGTTGCTCGTAGGTCGTGACGTTGCTTCCTCGGATCCAGCCCTCGAAGGCTCGGCTAAAGTATGTTACATAGTCCACCCAAGTTGTACCCGGGATGCGGGTGCAGTCTCGGAACCTCTGACGGTACATCTCGGGTGTGAGACCATAGCGGGTGAGGAGGGCCGCTTTCATATGGTCGTAGGAGGTCATCTGGTGGTCCGGGAGCTGTAGTAGGGTGTCGCGGCCCTCATTGAGGAATCTTCCCCAGAGACCGGCTCCCCAGTCGCTTCTATCGATCCGGTGTGCAGTCATAGCGATTTCATAGGCTTTAAACCATTGCTGGATGTCGTCCTCTCTGAAGTATTCTCGGACAACATCCTTGGGGATGTGTACTTTTTTGTCTGTGGCCCCTGGGGTGGGGGGTCGCTCGGGCACCCCTGCTTCTTTATTCTGCTTGCGTAGGTTGATCTCGGCTAGGTTTCGTTCGTGTTCGTACGCTAGTTTTTTTTCCTCGAGCTCCCTTTGTCTCTGTTTCTCCTCTCTTTCTTCTCGGAGACGCAGGTGCTCTAAGTTGATTTTTTGTTCGGCCAACTTAAGTTCAACGTCCATTTTAAGTCGGGCCATTTCTAGTTCGTGTAGTCGGGTCCTTTCTCTTTCCTGGATCTCGCCTTGCGAGAGACCCGTTCTTTGCCCTTCCGGGGCCGTGGTCGTTTTTTCTACGGTGCTTTGATCAGGGGTTCCGGCAGCCCCGGTTTCTGCCCAAGATTCTAGGGCATGCTTAAAATCGTCCTTGGTACTCAGTCCGGTGGTAGCGATACCCAGTTCGATGCAGAATTGTTTAAGTTCACGATGGTTGTACTCCTCCAATTTCTCCATTTGGAATTTCTCGGTTGATCCGCTCTCTTTCGTGGTCATTGTGACTTCGTCGTGGGGTGAGCTACTCTCTGTACGTTTATGCGGTGATTCGGATCGCGCCGCTGGCCACCAATGTTAGACGGACCGGGAGGGTCGGCCGAGGTTACGGGGAGAGGTCTCCAGGGAGAGCCGTCTCCAACGACTGTACAGATAAGTAACTTCCCCCCCACAGACGGACACCACACAAGGTTGAAGGTTAACGAGACTTTATATGCAATTCTTAGGTTACGATGATGGATACAAGGAGGTCTGGACTCAGGGGTCCCCTCGGTTCTAGTCTCTGGTTTAGGAAAGGGGTAGCGGGACAGTCTTAGTTACCAATGAGTACAAAATAGCTCTCAATCCTCGAGCTCGGCGTTCTAGATGATCGGGCCGTGGAGGAGCCAAGCAGGTCCCGAGGTGGATGAAGGAAGGACGACGGTCCGCGGCGGAGCCTGCAGGTCCCGGTGGAAGATGACGGTTACAACGGTCCGCGGCCACGCCAGCAGATCCCGACGACGATGAAGGATGAAGGTTACGACGGCTGTGGCAGCGCCAACAGGCAGGACGATGGTGCACAGGACAGAGCTATGGCAGCGCCAGTAGTCCGTCCAGGATGAGTTCCTCTTTACGTCTCTCGACTCCAAGATACAACTGCCTTCCTGCTCTGGAGCTGCCCCAGTTATAGGGCTGGCGTGCTTTGATGTCCGGACCCTCGCACTTGGAGGTCGGGAGGTCCGGGATGGGGGAGTCCAGACACCCAGCAGGGGGGTGGAGCCAGCGCCCGGGGAGGCGATGGGCGAGCGGCACTTGGTGGGGGAGAGCCATCGGCACCTCTTTCTCCCATTGACTTGCCAAGTAGCCCGCTCACCTCCTGGGTGGAGGGTGGTGCCGGAATGTCTGAGGCCGGGCCAGGCCCAGGGTTGAGGTCGATCGGGGGCCAGGCGGCCTCGTGGTGGAGTGTCCAAGATGGCGCCCCAGGCTGGGCGCGTGGGCCGGCAGTGGATCGGACCCACGAGGTCGGCAGGCTCGAGGGCAGGGGTCCCTGAGGGGACGGAGGACGTGCAATGGTGGTGTGTGGTACTTGCGGGACTGGGCCCAGGCCCGGTTGGGCCGGGGGAGAGCGGCCCTTCATGTGGCCTGTCCAACAATCATCAACTTGTGTTACTGCCACTATTTTTTCAGGTGGAATAATGTGTTGAGCTTGAATATAATTATCTGACGGACCCTCCTTAGTCAATCTAGATAAAGTGTCTGAGATGAGCTGTTTCTGTCCTGGATGATATGTGATTAGGAAATCAAATTCACAAAAAAAATGCAATCAGCGCATTTATCTGGGGGTAAGAGCTTTGACTGAAGAAAAGAATTGCAGATTCTTGTGGTCTGTGAAAATAGTAATGGTATGCTTAGCTCCTAACAGGTGATGTCTCCATTCTTAAAATATAGCCTTAATTGCCAGCAATTCACGTTCAGCAATGGTATAATTTTGCTCGGCTGGTAACAAATTTCGAGAATAGAAGGCTATAGGATGTAAAAGACCAGAATTTGCGTCTTTCTACATTAGCACCCCTCCAAGTGCTTTTTGAGAGGCATCCGCCTCAACAAAGAATGGTTTATCTGGGTCTGGGCGAATTAAGATGGGTGCTGAGGTGGAGGCCAGTTTTAATTTGTTAAATGCTGCTCCAGCGGCTGAATTCCATTGGAATGATTTTCCATTGTGTAGAAGCTGTGTAATGGGTGTGACTATTTCAGAGAAGTTAGCAATAAATCGCCTGTAAAAATTTGCGAATCCCAGCACTCGCTGAGTATCTTTCACAGATGATGAAGCAGGCCAATTTAAAACAGCTTCTACCTTCTTAAGATCCATAGTAATACCCTCAGGAGAGAGCCAGTAACCAAGAAATTACACTTTGTGAGTGTTAAAGACGCATTTTCAAGTTTTGCATACAAGGAATTTTCTTGCAATCTTTGTAGAACAGCTCGAACATATTGAACATGTTCCTTCTTGTTTTTGGAAAAAATTTGTATGTCATCAATGTACATGATGACGCAAACGCCAAGTAGATCATGAAGTACTTCATTAACGAAGTGCTGAAACGCAGCTAAGGCGTTACAGCGACCGAATGGCATGACTGTATATTTGAAAAGACCGAATTTTGTACAAAAAGCGGTCTTCCATTCGTCTCTTTTTATGCGAATAAGATGGTAAGCACCCCGTAAGTCAAGCTTGGTGAAGATGGTCGAACCTTTGACTTGATTTAACAGGACTGGAATCAATGGCAGGGCGTAGCTATTTTTTGTCGTTGCCTTGTTGATTGCACAGTAATCGATGCAAGCCCTAAGAATGCCAGATTTTTTTGCCACGAAGAAAAGTGGCGAAGAAACAGGTGATGTGGACTGCCTGATAAAGCCACGTTCCAGCAGCTCGTCCAAGTAGGTTTTCAAATACTGAGTTTCAGGCTCGGTCAGAGCATAGAGGCGACTACAGGGTAGAACAGCACCAGGGACCCAAGTCTATCCTGCAATTGAACACCCTATGAGGAGGTAACTTAGTTGCCTGAACAGGATCAAAGACTTTTGAAAAATCTTTATACTTAGTAGGTATTGATTCGGGACAGTCTTGATGAACAGCTGAACAAAACAAAGGAGCTATGGGGTCTGCGTCTCCTTGTAACATTGATTCCTACAAAATGGAGAATCTAAAGTGACAGTCCTTTTAACCCAGTCTATCTTGGGGTTATGTAATTCTAGCTAAGGCACTCCAAGTATAACTCCAAAAGTTGGTGTATCTGTTAAATTAAAAATAGCTTCTTCAGTATGACCATTTTCTCCCACCTAGGTTATAGGTACTCTGTGAATCCTGAGGATAGGGCCGAACCATCTACAGCTCGGACTGGTTCTGGTTCTTTTTTAGGAATCTGGTTGATTCTTAACCTTCTAGCTAGTTCTAAATCAAAATAATTGCTCGTTGCCCCGGAATCAAAGACATGTTTGGCAAATAAACGTGACATAGCTGTCTTGAAGGCAGCAAGGTTATGAAGTAATGGGTTGTTGGAATCAACCAAGGGTATAGCCCAATTAGCTGCTACTCCTCCCAAATAAGAAATAATGAAAGCTACTTTGGGGGTATCAGAAACAAAAAATTGTGGTTTACACAAAAATGTGAATGACATTGGCTCATAAAGGAAGCAAACTTATTGCCAAGAAACGTTCTGGGTGAGCTAGAGGAACGGGGCTAGGTGAAACTACAGAAACCTGCAGATTCTGATCAGTGAGTGGGTTTGAAGGTACAGGACCAAGAAATGTTCTGGGTGAGCTAAAGGAATGGGGCTAGGTGAAACTACAGTAACCTGCAGATTCTGATCGGTGAGTGGGGTTGAAGGTACGAGACCAAATTTGGATTGGGCAATAATGGTTCGAGTGTCAGACATAAGAGGATCTCTCCAACTAGAAAACTCAGGTTTTACTCGGGCTGTTTCTTGTCTAAGTGCATGATTCTCCTGTCTAAGCTGTTGCATTTCATGTGTTAATTTTTGAAGAAGGATCGCCTTTGCGCAGAGCCCAAATTGTCCTGATCTAATTCTTCTATGATTATCAGCTTTCGCTTATCGCTTTCTGTTAGGCTACACCCACCTGTACTCCAGTTGTTTCTTCTCTGACGCTAATAGGGCCCTCCAGAAACTACCGAAGCGACAACGATGAGAAACTCTTGCCGTTCTGACAGGTCTTGGGGGGGGTGAGGGGGAAGGAGGAATAGGGAGTTAGAGACAAAAGAAACAAAATATCTTGTCTGTTTTGCCAGGCGTGTCTTCTCCTAGGAATCTCTCTGGGGGAGCTTCTCTGGATTTCTCTTTTGTGTGTGAGTGATTAAATGATTCACCTATAAGAGATATGAATAGACTCAGACTTGTATTTATCTAGACTACTTGTCAATTATATATACTAAATACATAAAGTTCCCTACCACGTTCTACATAAATCACATGTAAAAGGATTTTCTTAGAAGGTTCTCTTTGCGCACTTATGTCTATGGCAACTTCTGGAGTAATATCTAAATTAGGAACACAATTAGCAAGAATAAACATTTACATGAATATTTCTTACATTAGATTTAACTGTAGTTGCCAACAAATCATACCTTACGTTCTCTTTTCAAATGTCAATAAGATGGGAGCTGAAATAAAGTGAGAAGAAACAAAACAAACACACTTCTCTAAATCAAGTCTTTCTATTTCCTGTTGACTTTTATAGGCTAATTGTTCTAAGAGTCTGTGAGGTGGTGGAGAAGCAGAGGCGGACAAATATGGCTGGTTTTTACTTGTTACTGTTTTATTAGGATAACAAAACAGGGATTCTGGGATATGCAGTCTATCAAAACCGTGCCTCTACTATTCTTCTTCGGATACTTCTTTAGTTCAAGGATTGGTGGCTTTCAGGATGGGCGTCCGTGTAGAGGAAGCCAGAACACGTAGCAAGAAACACAAAAAAAACAAAGAAGGCAACGTAAGGGCAATGACTTAGGTTTTATCCAGTGTCGCGGGAAGCCAGGGAGTGGAGGGGTTTCAACACCACTACCGTCACCAAGTGTACTCATGTGCTCATACCAATAGGCGGTGGTATGCGGCGCGTTTTATAGCCCCAAAGAAACTGTTGCGTTACTCTTTTATATCCCCTCCCTTGCCCTCAAGTGCGCGGCCCCAGGAGAGTCTAAAACGCCCCCGTACCTTGTGCAGCCATGTCCCTCCTGGGCCGTGGCTGGAGTAGTCGCGTTGCCAGTTAGGGTCTGGGGGCCATCTGTTCCTCCGACAGCTCCTTCGGCATAGCCGGGTTTCTCTGGTGTCCTCGGGTCCTCCGCTTCCTCTTGTCGAGTTCTTGCGTCGTCTTGCGGCGGTATCAGGAAGGTCCTCACCAACGTCTCCTCCCGACTCGCAGTGTGGCTTGGTCCAAACGAACGACTTCCTTCTCTGGCGTCTCCAGTCTTGAAGCCCGGGTCATCACGTGACTCTGTCACGTGACCCGGAAATCCCGAAGCATTAAAGGTACAGTACTCTTCAGGTATGGTCTGGAAACAGAGAAGAGGAGACGGAGAAAGGTAAGGGAGAAAACGTCCTAGTTGACTGTCCGAAAGATCTGGGTTATGCATGTCCAAGGGGTCTGGGGTGTCCGCATCCTCACAGTGTCTTATGCATTTCCTCAATTCTTGTAAATTACATACAAGTGTTCTTAGAGTCTTTAGCACTATTTTCCTTTTTGGTTCATGAGGAAATATTCCTGGACTGCAAGTCTTTTAAATGAAATTGGTAATAAATTGGTAATAAATTCTTACCGCTTTTAGGGCCATATGTAGGTAATCTAGATTTACCGTTTCTAAAATACCGATTCGGTATTTCAGAATCGGTAAATGGTATGTAGGAAAATAAACGTTAAATTTTATCGAATCGGTAAGATTCGGTATTTAAAAATCGGTATTTACCGATTCGGTAATTCCAATTCATTCCTATGGGCCTGGAGGCCCATAGGAATGAATGGGAAGCCATTCACTATTTCCAATTCGGTAAATACCGAATCGCTAATAGGGGGTAATAGAGGGCACATATTCAAGGGTGCAGGGTGTCACATTGACACCCTGTTGCACCCCTGAATCGTGAATGTGTGCACATGTGGCACACATACATGCCCTAAGGGCCTGTATGTCTGCCACATGGCACTGAGAAAAAAGCAAAACATTGCTTTTTCAAAGGTATTCGGTATTGAATCCTGAATGCAAAAATGCACTCCCTTGAGTGCCTCCTACATTAAGCATTCGGTAATTACTTAAATCCAGCCCCCTACATCACATATGCCAAATACCGGTCGATAACGGCCAAAAATCGGTAATTGCGGCCATTACTGACCGTTATTGGGCTACCTACATATGGCCCTTAGTCATGAAATATTGCTTGAATACAAGTGTTTGTAAAGGAATCAGTAATAAACTTTTACCGCGATATTGAAGGGCTCAGAGATAGTGTTACTTATGTTACCAGCTTGGCCTTGAATTGCTCGTCTTTTCTTTTCTTTCAGGATGTTGAGGATCGAGTTGCAGCACCGGAATGAAGAGAGCACTGGGCCGCAAGATATTGCAGAGGAACACAGGTATGGGAGCACCGGAACAGAAATCTTCGCGACAGGAGTCTTCTCTGGAGCACGACGTTGAAGTCAGGTGAGTGTTGAGCTTTCATGGAAAGCGAAGCATGTGGAGAAGAGCGAGGTCGATTTAAATAGTTTTAGCACTCTGCTCAGACTCCAAATTACACGCGTGCTGTAGGAAGCGGTTTGCATGTGTCACGTTGCTTCCCTCATTAGTTGCACATTTCAAGGGCACGTTTGGCTTGACAGTTTAGTTTTTTACATATTATTATCATGGAAATGTTTCAGCCTGAGGAAAGGCACATGTTTAACTGCAGTTTAATCTTTAATATACTGTATATAAGTGAAAAGGCAGTGTTACTTATGAGTAATATTCTTATTATAGAACAACATCAACAATTAAACCATTATGCATCATACTGTCACTAAAGAACATTCCTCTTAACGAACAAGGATACAGGAGTAGTGATAACCATTTGAATACATGAATGCACGATTCTTTGCACATTTCGGGCACATTCAGACAGAAAGTAAGTAAAATAATTTCTATAATGCTGTAACATTAAGATACAGCTGCAGAGTTCTGTTCACTTGTAACACGCGGGGGCAAAGATGAGGGGCTGAAGCTCCCTGCAGCTCTCATTCCAGCCTCAACTCCGCTCCTCCCCTGTAGGGGGGTGAGGGAAGGATGAGGGTCTGAAGCTCCCTGCAGCTCTCACACCAGCCTCAGCTCCGCTCCTCTCCAGAGAAAGAAGTACGGGAAGAGCCTCTGTGTGAAGGGGGCCTGCGGGAAGGTGTAGAGAAGCTCCATGGAGTCAGCATTGTACAGGGACAGCCGCTCCGCCTCGTAGTCCAGATACACCCCCAGCTTCAGGGGCTTCTCACACAGGGACAGAGAGGTTGGAGGGTAGGTGAGAGCCTTGTACTGATTATTACACCCTGACACAGCCCAGACTTCCCCCTCGGGTGACCATGTGTTTCCTCCTTTCCTGTTCACAGGCTCTGCTGCGACCCCCACATTCCACCATCCCTCCTCCTGCAGCGGTTGCACCTCCCAGTAATGTCTGCCTGAGGTGAACCCCTCGCTCCCCAGCACACAGGGCCAGCGGGTGAATCTCTTGGGAGTGTCCGGCAGAGTCTTTACTGTGCCTGTGTTTCTCACACATCTCCCCCCGTCAGACAGGAGGAGCCCAGGATGAGCTGTGCCAGGATCCAGAGTCACCATCACTGCAGAGAAGAGATTCAGAATTAGAGATTTAATGACACAAATTAAGGCTGTAATTACTGCTTCTCTTTTACATATGATTAATTTACACCACATCTGGAAGGAGCACCATGTGCTGGAGAGAGAACGGCACTAGAATGCTCACTACAGCGTGCAGCACTAGAGAGCGAGGCACTAGACCGCTCACTACACTAAAGCACACATTCATTTACGATGCACACTACACCAAACAGCTCTACAGACAGGACATTCAACTACACACTGCACTGCACCACGCACCATGCTACACATAGACACTGTGCTCACTGTAATACTAAGTACACTGCACCATACAGCATACTACATTACACCACATTAGACTGAACACTGCAGCACATATTACAGAACGACAGAGGTACAGAATGACGGAGCTACTCAAAGACACACTGCAGTTGATAGTATAGAGTGACAGAGCTACTAGAAGGTATACAGTATTATTCAGTACCCTGCATTAGATGGCACAGAGTAACATATACAAGAAGTGTACTGTACAAGTCAGTACTCTATATTACATGGTACAGAGGAAGAGAGCTATTAGAATGAATACAGTACAAGTCAGTAAAGTTCATTAGACAGCACAGAGTGACAGCGGTACTCCAAGACATACAGTACTACTGAGTGCACTGCATATATTTACAGAGTCACAGAGCTACTCAAAGGTATACAGTACCAGGCATTGTATTACATGGCACAGATTAATAGAGCTACTTCAAGATATACAGGACTAGTCAGAACACTGTATTAGATGGCACAGAGTGACATAGCTACTCCAAGGTATAGAGTACTACTCAGTACTCTGCATTATATGGTACACAGTGCATTATCAGTGACACTGTAGTAGATGGTACAGAGTGACAGAGCTACTAGAAGGTAAACTGCAGAAGTCAGTACAGTACATTTGAATTGAATTGAATTTGGAACTTATATCTCGCATAACTGCCACCCTACGGGTATCCTGCCGCTTAGAAAGATGAATAACCACCACAGCAGAGTCAGATTTGTCAGTGAAAGAGACTACGAACCCTCCCTTGGAAATAGACAGGTTTTCAAATCACTCGAAAGCAGGTCAAAGAATTAGCCTGTCTAAGGTTCTGTGGCAACTCATTCCATAGGCGTGAAGCAGCCACGCTAAATGCTCTGCCCCCATCCGAGATGTCTTAAATCTAGAGGTTGTAATCAGAATTGCAGTTGAGGAGCGGAGCTGTCTCCAAGGATTATACCAGGTAGATAGCTCCTGCAAGGGGACTGGGCCCTGGCCATATGCAGCTCTGTAAACAGTACAAAGAGATTTAAAACGGACTCTCTCCTTGATAGGCAGCCAGTGAAGATCTCTCCGGGCCACCGTCGTCGATGACCCACGCTGTCTGTTCAGCACCAGTTTTGCTGCCATGGACTGGACTCTCTGCAACCCCTGCACAATGTATTGTGGTGCTCCCAAGTACAGGGAGTTGCAGTAGTCCAGTCTACTCAGAATTATACTTCTCACAACAAGAGATCGAGTATCTTTTGGAAGTAGTGGAAGAACCTCCCGCAGCATGCGCAACAGGGACAGGCAGACACTGGCAGTTTTATTTGCCTGTGATTCCATTTGGAGATTGTTGTCCACCATAACACCTAGATTACGCACCACTTTGGCCGGAGTCAAGGGTTCATCCTCAGGAGTAAGTTTAAACTCCACTAGTAGGTGTCAGGATATTCTAGAGGCAGGACAGTACACCACCTCTGTTTTTCCCACATTAAACTGTAGGGAATTCTCCCTGAGCCAACCAGCAGTCTGGTGCATGCATTCCTGGAAGGTATCCATAGATACTGCATGTTTTCCCTCCAGGGAGAACACCAGTTGGGTGTCATCTGCATAGTTGATCAGGTCTACCCCATAGGATTTAATAATAGGAAATAGGGGGCGCAGGTAGAGGTTAAAAAGAATTGGGCTAATTGCAGAGCCCTGTGGTACCCCATGCGATACTGGGGCCTTGCCCGAGATGAATGGAGTCAAAGGCACTACCTGTTGTCTTCCTCACAAGTAGGAAATTAGCCACTGCAATGCAGATCCCTTAACCCCTATGCTTTCCAGTCTCTCCACTAGCACTCTATGGCTCACAGTGTCGAATGCGGCTGACATGTCCAATAACACTAGGACAGAGGAGTTCCCATTGTCAGCACGCATTCACAGATTATTCATTACGGTTACCAAAGCAGTCTCAGAGCCGTGTCCCGGGCGGAAGCCAAATTGGTCCCTGTCCAGCAAAGAATTTTCCTCAAGATAGCATGATAGAATTCTGCTAACTGACTTCTCTAATTTTGATCGGGTATGGCAGGAGGGAAATCGGTCTAAAATTTGCTGGATTAGTGGGATCCTGAGATGCGTTTTTTAACAGTGGGGTCACCACTGCTTGCTTCCATACCTCAGGTACCTCTCCTTCCTCCAGCGACTGACAACAGATCTTCCATAGCCATGGGAAGATTTCTTGTCCAAATGTTTTCCAGATTTTATGTGGAAGGGGATCTAACGGGGAACCCGAGGAAACACTCTGGGCAAGCTGGTTAAAAGAATCCTCCGTTAGGACTGGAAAGATTTCCATAAAGGCATCTACCTGAGGTCCTGTATTAGACTTCCGAGCTGGAACCTCCCTGCTGCTCGGACGTAGTTCTCCAACAATTGTATTTATTTTTTCTCTGAAGAAAACGGCAATCTCGTCACAAAGTTTCTGTGTCGCGCCCACCTTATTGCTCGTGCAGGCGGGATTAGATAAACTCCTAAAGATATTAAAAAGCGCTTTAGTGCTATTTGGAGCTTGCAGGATAGACTTAGCATAATAATCTGCTTTGGCCTTGGCAATGGACTCCTTATACTGAGTCTGTGCTAATCTCAGGTCTTTTTTTGTCTGATTCTAAATAGGCCCTCCTCCATTTTCTTTCGGCCTTTTTGCATACTGTCCGTAGTTGTTTTAGCTCATCATTATACCAGGGGGCAGACATTTTTTTCCTGTTTTTAAGACGTTTTACCGGAGCTAGTAAATCAAGGGTTCCAACTATATATTTACAGTAGATTTAATTGTTTTCCCCGACAGAGACACGAGTATTAAAGAGATTCTGATCAGGGAAGGTCCGTAGTGCCCTATTTTTTACAAACTTAGCCCATTCTCTTCCCTTACGATAAGTCATAGACTGATTATTATTAACCTCTAAATTAGGTAGCGTAATGCAGAATTCAATTAAAGAGTGATCAGTCCAGCTTTGGGGCAATATACTGAACACTTCGGTTTCTGCCTGATTCGCAAACAGAAAATCCAAAACATGACCTCCTGAATGCATTGGTTGTTGTACCATCTGATGTAAGTCAAGGTTCTCACAAGTGTGCTTTAAGTCTCTCAGATGGAGGTCTAAACTACCGTTATCCCATAAATTAAAATCCTTTATGAAAATCATTCTCCAGTGGGTTAAGCTCAAGTCTGTGATGGAGTTAAAAAATGCTTGGAACTGGGTATCTGCGCTTGGGAGTCTATAGCAGACCACCCCTGTGAGTAGCCTGCCCTTGTCCTCTTGGAGTGAAAAACCTAATAGTTCAATTCCACTGACGTCGTCTACTTGTAGGGGTGAAAAATCCCATGTTTCCCAAAAAATCACCCCAACTCCCCCTCCTCTCCCAGCGGTTCTTGGTTTATGGAAGATTCTGTATCCATCCGGATATGCGAGGCCCATTTGAACCAGTGAGTCAGTGCTGGTCCAGGTCTCTGTTAAGAAGAGGACTTCCAGGTTCATATTTTCTAATGCATCAGATACCTCCTGATAGTGTTTTATCAGGGATCTACAATTAATCATCCCACAATTCAGAGAGCTTTTACAGTAACCCGAAGCTACAGGCAGTGGACAAGTCCCCCCCTCACCTCTCTTGCCCAGCTTCAAAAGTTGTTCCCGGGAATACTTTATCCTGCCCTGACTTTGGCTATTGCGGACAGTATAGCTTGCACTGTGCGCGGCCGGGGCGCGGCCGGGCTTGCCTCTGGTGCGCCTCCGGCGCGCCCGCTGCGCACGTGTGCTGCGCGCTTGCATTGCCTGTTCTAAATAGGCAGGCAAGTGCTGGTGGCCAAAAAACTAGTGCTCAACCCCGGAAGTGCCCCAAAACACGGGTCCCTACACCCAAAATGGCGCTGGGGAGGGATGGCGATTTTCTGTTCCCGCCAAAGTGGCAAAATGTTAGTCAATTTTAAGTGCAGGTAAGCGCCTATGAGTTTTACATCAATTGTGGCAGTATTTTAAAACGATTTGGCAAATTAACAATAAAAATGCTCCCAATGTCATACAATACCAAGAAATAACAAGCATTTACAATGCAATGGTTTCGCCTTTTGAAAAGTTTGAGCTATTGGCATTGTAAATGACAAAATTTTTATTTATGTGTTTGTTTTGAAAATAAATAAATAAATGGCATTGTCATTTACAATGCAAATAGCTTCAGAAAGCTTAAAAAAAGGCAAGAGTGAACGTCGTGCAGGGCCAAAACACAATTATGCTCAACAAACTCCTAAATAATTTGTTGCATGCAAATAATAATAGGAAAACTAAAACCGAATCATGCTGCACACTTACAAAAAAAATAAATCTATATTGGCATTATTAAAACACTAGTTCGATTTCTGAACTCTAAACATTATACATAAACGCAATAACATCAATGCATCAATGCACCAAAACCTATAAATAAGGCACATAAATCATGCCATGTCTTCTACTATAAAGGCCTATGTTTGGGGTAAGAAACTCAAAGTATACATTATACCAAGGGATAAATATTCATCTAGGGACCTTACTACAAATTTTAGGTAAAATCAAGGGGCATATTGAGCAATGTGGCGTAATTGCATAACTTCGGAAATGTCATAACAGGTGCAACATGAGTTTATCAAAAGTATGTCAGATTATGCCAGCAGAACAAAAATGTTATCTCGGCCTTCTACAAAGCGGCCAGTGCACTCACTGTCACTCTGCACTCAGTCTGCACTCACTGTCACTCTGCACTCAGTCTGCACTCACTGTCACACTGCACTCAGTCTGCACTCACTGTCACTCTGCACTCACTCTGCATTCACTGTCTCTGCATTCACTGTCTCTGCACTCACTCTGCACTCACTGTCACTCTGCACTCACTGCACTCACTGTCACTCTGCGCTCACTCTGCACTCACTCTCACTCTGCACTCAGTCTGCACTCACTGTCAGTCTGCACTCACTCTGCACTCACTGTCACTCTGCACTCACTGTCTCTGTACTCACTCTGCACTCATTGTCTCTGCACTCACTCCGAGTACAGAGTGAGTGCAGAGTGGCAGTGAGTGCAGAGTGAGTGCAGAGACAGTGAGTGCAGAGTGAGTGCAGAGACAGTGAGTGCAGAGTGACAGTGAGTGCAGAGTGACAGTGAGTGCGGAGTGAGTGCAGACTGACAGTGAGTGCAGACTGAGTGCAGAGTGAGAGTGAGTGCAGAGTGACAGTGAGTGCAGAGTGACAGTGAGTGCAGAGTGACAGTGAGTGCAGAGTGAGTGCAGAGTGACAGTGAGTGCACTGTCACTCTGCACTCACTGTCACTCTGTACTCAGTCTGCACTCATTGTCACTCTGCGCTCAGTCTGCACTCACTGTCACTCTGCACTCAGTCTGCACTCACTGTCCCTGCACTCAGCCTGCACTCACTGTCACTCTGCACTCAGTCTGCACTCACTGTCACTCTGCACTCACTGTTTCTGCACTCAATCTGCACTCTCTCTGCACTCACTGTCAGTCTGCATTCACTGTCACTCTGCACTCAGTCTGCACTCACTGTTTCTGCACTCACTCTGCACTCTCTCTGCACTCACTGTCACTCTGCCCTCTCTGCACTCACTGTCACTCTGCACTCAGTCTGCACTCACTGTCACTCTGCACTCAGTCTGCACTCATTGTCACTCTGCGCTCAGTCTGCACTCACTGTCAGTCTGCACTCAGTCTGCACTCACTGTCACTCTGCACTCAGACTGCACTCACTGTCACTCTGCACTCAGTCTGCACTCACTGTTTCTGCACTCACTCTGCACTCCCTCTGCACTCACTGTCAGTCTGCACTCACTCTGCACTCACTGTCACTCTGCACTCACTCTGCACTCACTGTCACTCTGCCCTCACTCTGCACTCACTGTCACTCTGCACTCAGTCTGCACTCACTGTCACTCTGCACCTAGTCTGCACTCACTGTCACTCTGCACTCACTCTGCACTCACTCTGCACTCACTGTCAGTCTGCACTCACTCTGCACTCACACTCACTCTGCACTCACACTCACTCTGCACTCACACTCACTCTGCACTCACACTCACTCTGCACTCACTCTCACTCTGCACTCACTCTCACTCTGAACTCACTCTCACTCTGCACTCAGTCTGCACTCACTGTCACTCTGCACTCAGTCTGCACTCACTGGCACTCTGCACTTACTGGCACTCTGCACTTACTGGCACTCTGCACTTACTGGCACTCTGCACTCACTCTGCACTCACTGTCACTCTGCACTCACTCTGCACTCACTGTCACTCTGCACTCACTCTGCACTCACACTCACTCTGCACTCACTCTCACTCTGCACTCACTCTCACTCTGCACTCACTCTCACTCTGCACTCACTCTCACTCTGCACTCACTCTCACTCTGCACTCACTCTGCACTCACTGGCACTCTGCACTTACTGGCACTCTGCACTTACTGGCACTCTGCACTTACTGGCACTCTGCACTCACTCTGCACTCACTGGCACTCTGCACTCACTCTGCACTCACTGTCACTCTGCACTCACTCTGCACTCACTGTCACTCTGCACTCACTGTCACTCTGCACTCACTCTCACTCTGCACTCACTCTCACTCTGCACTCACTCTCACTCTGCACTCACTCTCACTCTGCACTCACTCTCACTCTGCACTCACTCTCACTCTGCACTCACTCTCACTCTGCACTCACTATGCACTCACTGGCACTCTGCACTTACTGGCACTCTGCACTTACTGGCACTCTGCACTTACTGGCACTCTGCACTCACTCTGCACTCACTGGCACTCTGCACTCACTCTGCACTCACTGTCACTCTGCACTCACTCTGCACTCACTGTCACTCTGCACTCACTGTCACTCTGCACTCACTGTCACTCTGCACTCACTCTGCACTCACTGTCTCTGCACTCACTCTGCACTCACTGTCACTCTGTACTCACTGTCACTCTGCACTCACTGTCACTCTGCACTCACTGTCACTCTGCACTCACTCTGCACCCAGTCACTCTGCACCCAGTCACTCTGCACTCACTGTCACTCTGCACTCACTGTCACTGCACTCACTCTGCACTCACTGTCACTCTGCACTCACGCTGCACTCACTGTCACTCTGCACTCACGCTGCACTCACTCTACACCACACAGCACTATCGAGTTCCCCATTGATTATAGGACAGTAGCACTGTGTGAAATGCAGCGGGGTTTACAACCATACAGATATCCCAAAAGGCTGCCATGAGCCCGTCCTTACCTCATCTCAGCTGCTACTGTCCTACAGATGTAATGCACCCGAAACCGAATGCGTGACATGCAGGCTAGCACAGAATCGGGCTACAGCCGCCTCACCCTTCGATTTAGTGCCTTAGATACACAGCTTCTCTTGATGTCGTTCCTTCATTGCTACAGTGCACGAACCCACCTGGATACTTTATCCGGGACCTGTGCCTGTCTCTTAACACACATGCAGTAAAAGAATGACAGGCGAAAAGCCTATTTACAAAGTAAACAGTGTCAGAACTCCTAAGTTCCTATGCTTTGCAAGAGGGCTCCCATGTAAAGCGCTCCGACACCTTTGGGCAAAGTTCGCGCTATACTAAATTGCATCAAGTAAATGAAAATGAACCGGAGAGGCCAAAGATGGAGCCCAGAGCTCCGCAACACCTCTCTCTGTCTGCATCTCCGCCCTGTGTGACTTCACAACTCGTACATTTGCAATTTATAACTCTGATTGTAACCACCACCATGAGCGCATCTATTTCAATCATCTCTGATGCCCGTAGGGGGAACCGAACTGGCAACCTTCGCGCCATGCAAAGCCAGCTTTAAACCCACAAGCCAACCACACACAAATAATCATTCGGCCCGCTAGATAGACATAAATGGCAGTGACTTACTCTGTGAGCGAGCCTTCCCCCCACTGCAGAATCATTAACCGTGACCGAAAACACCCAGAGTTCCGCACACCTCTCTCTGCCTGTATCTCCTCCTTGTGCGACTCTACAACTTCTACGCCTGCAATCCTGTGCAACAGTCTCTTATGTAAAGCGCTCCGAAACCTTCGGGTAAAATCCGCGTTACATAAATTGCATTGAGTAAACGAACATAAACCGGAGATGCCGAAGATGGAGCCCAGAGCTCCGCAACATTTCTTTTACAATTCCTAATGCAGTTTGTACCTTTAAGTAACATGTCTAATCCTAAAACCTTATGTTTTGTAACAAACTCTTATGTAAAGCGCTCTGGCACCCTCGGCCAAAGGTCGCGCTATATAAAATGTCACTAATTAAAGAAAAGGTACCGGAGATGACAAAGATGGAGCCCATAGCTCCGCAACACCTCTACCAGTCCGTATCTCTTCCTTGTGTGACCCCATATGCAACTAGGGAGAGAGTTTGAGGAACAGGTTTAGAGAGGCAGAGACGGGAACGGACAGCGGGACATCGTGCAACCCACCCCTGCAAAGGACACATCCGAAATGGCAAAACAAAGCTTTGAAGAAGAAAAAAAAAAACACGCCCCCAGCCGCATGACGTGAGCAGATAGCCTAAAATTCTCGGGAACGACCCCGAATCTGCTCCGCAGTTGATGGACAGAACTCTGTTCCAATGGCTAGCCCCCATTTATGGAGCTAGCCAATGGAACAGAGGGCGGATTCCCAAGCCACATACTGTAGACATAAGATTTCGGCTGCGCCGAAAAGCTGCGCAGTGCGCAGCTTTCGACCAGTTGAAACCTAAAAATGAGAGGAACTCAAAGTATTTCCAGGCTTATATGCACACAATTCATGACAGATAGGTGGCTTTTCTTCAATCTAGGTAAGGTTACAGAGCAACATATCTACTCCAAGGTAAACCGTACTAGTCACATACTACACTGCATTATAGGTGGATGCTCTACGTCAGTGTAGGTATATGTGCTAGGTCAGTGTAGGTGTGTGCGCTAGGTCAGTGTAGGTGCATCCGCTGGGACAGTGTAGGTGCATGCGCTAGGTCAGTGTAGGTGTATGCGCTAGTTCAGTGTAGGTGCATGCGCTAGGTCAGTGTAGGTGCATGCGCTAGGTCAGTGTAGGTGCATGCGCTGGGTCAGTGCAGAAGCATGTGTTAGGTCACTGTTGGAGCTAGAACTCTGGAACACAGAATGTGTTACGCAGTAAATTCCAAATTTTGAGGTGTAATTCCATGGCATCCCATATTATACTATAATCCTGCCCCATGGCACATCACACCATCCCATCCCATCATAACGTTCCATACCATACCACTATAACATCCCATAACCTACCATTCCATAAAGTTCCATACCATACCATCCAATCGCATCTAATCCCTTCCTACCCCATACCATACCACCTGAACATTCCACGCCATACCATTCCATAGCATACCACACCAATCCATGCCAGGCCATCCAATTGAAAGCAAATTAAAATTTAACAACATCCCATTCCAAATCAAACCATCCCTTCATACCATATTGTACCATGATCCCAACCCATAGCACACCACACCCTCCCATCCAATCATAACGTTCCAAGCCATACAATACCATCCCATACACACTATACCATACCAAACGAACATAACATTCTATACCATACCACAAAACCATACCATGCCATACCACACGCTTTTCATGAACAGTAACATACAGAGCTAATCGTCCCAATGATATTTACCTTTATAACTCTTCACCGCCATCACTGGGCTCTGAATCTTCACATTTTTACACCTGTAAAAACACACACAACATCTTTTTACTAAACAGCAATGACCGCTACAGGAACAGAGTATGAGCATCACAAAAGACTTATATTTGAAATAATATTCAGTACTAAGAGCAGCGCCTGCGGACCAGTGCTTAGTGTGAGTTACTGTTCATACACAACAGTGACAGGATGTGGGTGTTCTAAGGCAGATAGCTCAGTGAGAGAAGCGTGCTTCGTGTGATGCTATGGAGTGCCACACGTGGGTCTTCTAGGAGCGGCGGTTAGCTCATTGTGAGGGGGGCTGACTAACAGGTTACATCTGCTCCTGGTGGAGTCTTGTGTATATACTTAATAAATACCTTCTTAACTGAGGTCCACGTGCATTCCTGCCAGTACCCACAACACAACACTGCCACACCCAACCCCTGCCAGTGTAAACATTGTCACCATCCTCTACAACCAAGATCTTGGGTTGTCTTAGTGGGATATATATGGCAGATTTGAACCCATACCCCTTAGTAATGAAAGATTGGTAGCAAAACAAAGATATCCCTCATCTTACGGAACAGCAGATTTAAGACCTTAGGGCAAGGATCGCAGAGGGAGAGATAAGGGAACAGGTTAGGAGGGATAGTAAAGGGACAGCAGCAGGCCCCGGGGGGGATCACAGAGGGAGAGATAAGGGGACAGTTTAGGAGGCTCAGTAATGGGAAAGCAGCAGACGGGAAAACAGAGGGAGAGATAAGGGAACAGGTTAGGAGGCTCAGTAATGGGAAAGCAGCAGGCCCAGAGGGGATCACAGAGGGAGAAGGGAACAGGTTAGGAGGCTCAGTAAAGGGAAAGCAGCTGGCCCAGAGGGGATCACAGAGGGAGAAGGGAACAGGTTAGGAGGCTCAGTAAAGGGAAAGCAGCTGGACCAGACGGGATCCCATCGAAATACTATAAAAAAAATTGTTAAACTCGTTGGTCCCTTTCTGGGTGTCTTGTTTTAATGAGATCTCTCTGGAGAGCTGTTAAATTCCACCTTCCTAGTATGAGGCAACTGTAGTTATGATCCATAAGCGGGGTAAAGATGCTAGGTTAGCAGATTCCTATATACCTATATCGTGGTAGAACTGTGATTACAAAATGATCACAGGAATCTTGGCTAAGAGGTTGTCAGATATCCTTCAAACCATTTCGATCAAAAGGGGTTTGTGCCTGACAGACAGCTGTATGGATTATCCCATCGCATTATCGCTGCAAATGATACGGCCGAGGCATTTAATCTCCTGTTTACAATTGTAAGAATTGATGCTACTAAAGCATTTGATAGGGTTATTTGGGTCTATCTTTGGGAGGTATTGCAGAATTATGGTCTCAGCAGCAATGTTACTGGAGTTGTTCAAATGTAAAATAAGGTGCCGGCAGGCAAGATTTTGGTTTATGGCGAATTTACAGCTTCTTTTCAGATATCCAGGGAAACTAGGCAGGGGTGTCCTGTGTTGTCAATTCTGCTCTGAGTATACATTGAGCCCTTTCCCCAGATGATCAGCGGGATAAGACCATTCTTCCTTTTGAAGCTGCAGGGTTACCAACCAAAATAGCGCTGTATGCTGAGGACATAGTTCTGTATACATCATACCGAGAGCTCTCTGTTCCTAAGCTTGAGATGCATGCCAGAGATTTGGGGGTCTTTCAGGGTATTTAATCTAAAAAGGAAAGACAGAGATTATGACATGGGCTAAAGAGAAGGTATGGCTTCAAACTGGAACCCATGTTAGGTATCTAGGAATCAAGGTAACTCAGAGTTTGGAGGAAATACCAGACGTAACCCTAACTAAGGTATGCCATTGTGAATATGGAAAGAAATCAATGCTGATATGAGAAACAATACATTCATTTATGCCAACGAAATTGCGTAATTTTTACCGATTTTGCCCGTTGTGAACTCCACATCAACCTGACTCGCAAATATGTAGTCAAGCAAGTACTGAGACCTAGGCCTGAGGTTATTGATTGACAGGTTACAGGTGGGGTGGCAAGCAGCCGGCAGACAAATGCATGGACATTAAACGTTAGATCAATCCCACAGATAAGAGCAGCGACACTACAATGGTCAAGGGGGATAGGCCCAAGTAAAGCACGCATGGCCAGAGATTGGACCCAATAAAGCACGCATGGCTGGAGGGGGTATGCGTGCTCCTAAAACACCAAAAATTCAGATGCCACATTAGTTAGGAACATATGGCCAATCAGAACACAGCAATCAGGTGCTCCTCATGCCAGACATCTGGACACGTTACCCACTGACCTCATTGTGTCCATGCAAGGTCGAGGCCCACCTGGATTATCCATTAAAACTTTTTTTGATAACTTTATTTTGGTCGTTGACCATAAAAGTGCGAATAAAATACAAACAGTCACAATGATAAAATCCAATATTAAAACAGTTTAAAAAGTTATTAAACAGTAAGTTATCAAAAAGAGGACTGGTACCCCAGTTAGTTCCTTATAACAAAAGTAGTCCTTCTGCGCCACATACCATGTAGGAAGCTGGAAACCGAAAAAACAATAGGAGGGGAGGTGTACTATGTTAAAACTCTACAAGCCTGTGCGCATTGTTTAAGTCCCAAGTTTCTGCACAGCGGTGTCAACCAGCATTTCCGTATTTTAGTATACGCCGGGCAGAAGAACAGAACATGCGCAATATCTTCTGTACTGTTGTTGCAAGCTGGGCAGGTTCCCTCCTCTGAATCAGCCCATTTTGAAGTCAGTGCCCCAATGGGCAGGCAGCCATGTCTTAGTTGGGTGTACAATTTCCTTGCAAGGGGAGGCTGCACTAAATCTAAAAATTCCTACCTCATGGGTGCAATTTTCACTTGCAGGAATTCAGTGGACAGCTTACCCAGAGTTGTCGAAGAGTGTAACACTTTAAAACTATAATGTCTAAGAGAGGCCAACAGCTCAGACCTCTGCAACCTCGGGCAACTCTCCTCAGGAGACTCCCACTGTTGAGGCAAGCCAATTTGGTAGGAAAGGGCCTTGATGTGAAGTAACCAGGGAATATTTTTGTTCTTTATCCGCCCCAAAACTGCAGCAAATTCCGCTCTGTAATCGACAAGCTCCGGTATGGACCAGAGCCTTCTCCAGAAGAGCAGGGGTCGTGCGGATATCAGTTCTTTAATGGACTCAAGGCCCAAGTCTAGTCGCAGTGGTATGAGAGGGGTGCTTTTGGGTAAACTCACCAGATTTCTCATAAAGGCCTGCTCAACCTTTAGTAGACTCAGTGCATTCTTATGCCCCCAAAGTTCTGCACCATACATAGCTGCTGACCTTGCCTGGGTTCTGTATATCTCAAGAACGGGGGCGGCTGGTTTAAATTGTGATGTTTTGTGAAATTTGCCTTGCTGATATGTTTGCTGATATTTATAGCAAGAAAGGAAATCTGTAAGAAATGGATTACCCCCAACCCGCCAAAGGTATCAGAAAGGCTCAGATCTGTAAGAGATGTCAGTAGACTGGACTTGGAGTGCAAGTTGGCCTCAGAAGAGAAAATATGGTGTTGCTTTGTGATATGGCAAAGTAAATTGTAACATCCTATGATTGCACCTCTATCTTGCTGAGAAATGGGCAGTTCTCCTTTCTTAAAAAGGGCAAAACTATACGAAATATTCAGCATGCATGCACGCTAGTCACTCCGGGGGGAGGCGTCTAGGCTCACAGCTCACTTAGCTGGATGGTGATTTGAGGACAAAAATGTAAGCCATTCCTCTACAACCTTGGACGGATTATGACACAACATCTGTTACTGCAAACTCCATCATCGCTGCTCTAGAACTTTAGAGCACAAGTCCCTCTAAAAACATATTCAAGTTTACAAGAGGGTTCAGTGAGGTAAGTGCTCACTGCTGGCAACTGTCTGACCTGTAAGACACAACTATGGTTCCAGCAAGGCAAACTCACCCTTTCATCCTTCTCGGGTTGTTATGCTGCTCACCATCAAAGTGGGTAACCTCAATTTTATTACCAGCAATAAGGAATATTCAAAAGCTGCAGTACTTTGGGAGATCTCTGCCCACAGATCTCTGCCCTTAGCAGATCTCTACCCACTGAACCCTGCCCACAGATCTCTGCCCACATACCCTCACAACAGAGGGAGACAGGCACACAATCCCTGCAGCTGTAATCACCATCATCACTGCTCTAGAACCTTGAAGGGATTAGCACGCAATACCTATATCTTTAAACCCCTTCATCGCCGCTCTAGAACCATGGGCTAATAAACACACAATCACTGCCACGGTAAACCCCATATTTCCTGATCTAGAACTTTTAATGGGATTAGCGTACCATACTATCTCTGTAGAGAGGAGAATTCATGTCACTATACGCTGTGACCTCGAGGCACGGTTACTTCTTAGGATTCTTCCTTTATCTCTGGCTGAACCTGTCTGTGGCATCTATAGGATCTATCTGTGCATTTCTTCTATGGGCGATCCATAGGATCAGCATGGAAATTCATTTTATTATTGATATAAAATATTACCGTCTGGACTCCTCATTTGTGTATATAGTTGTGTAGAACGAGGTGTGCTAAATAAGAACAAGAAACAAAGGTTTTAACGAGAATCCAAGGGCAGGAATAACGACCTACGTGTGGAGAAGTGTGGCTCAATGGTTAGAGCGGCAGACCCTGAAGCAAAGATCGGCCCGGGACCAATGTTCAATTCCCGACGCGGCGGGGTCTTGGGTCAATGTCCGCGGACTCGATAATTCTCGCCGAGGTGCCTACGCTAACCATGGGTCCCACTCTGCAACTCTGGGCAATAACTTGCTTAATCTCCACAACGGCCCCATCAACGCCGGGGATGCCTGGCTTCACCTTGGAGGTGCCCAGGAGGGACCATCTCACAGGGAAAGGACAGGGCGGGTTCCCCAGCGGTATACAGCGCCAGGACACTACGAGATGGAGTAACAGTGCGCTTGACAAGTATTCTTACCTTTACCTTTACCTTTACATACAGACACGTGCCCCAATAATACGTCATAACAACAAAAGATGTCTGTGGGTCAAAGGAAGGAATGTGCTACTTACCAGTATGCATCTGTTCTTGGCATGTAGGGCTGCTGATATTCACATCTTGTGCATAGATCGCTGCCTAGTGTTGGGTCCGTATGATTGCACATTGTTGTCCTGGAAGAGTCTTCGAAGTATCACGAGATAGGTGGCTCCTCCCCTGGACTACAGTGCGCATGGGCATCGCCTCCATCCCCAGATTGTTTTTCGCCATTGTGGCAGGGATGGAGTATGATACAGTAAGTGATGTCCATGCCAGAGAGTAATTCTGAATGCAACAGCTGTGATGGGCACCGGGGAGGAGGGAGGGCGATGTGAATATCAGCAGCCCTACATGCCAAGAACAGATGCATACTGGTAAGTAGCATATTCCGTTCGAGGCATGTGGGCTGCTGAATTCACATCTTGTGCATAGAATGTATAGCAGTCTCCTCCTAGCGGCGGTTGTCCGTGCCAGCTGCAGCAGTTTAAAAAAAGAGTTTTGAGTACAGCCTGCCCGACAGCTGCCTGCTGTTTGGAGTGTACATCTACACAGTAGTGTTCGGTAAATGTATGTATGGTAGTCCACGTGGCTGCCTTACATATGTCTTCTAGAGGAATGTTTCCTAGGAAAGCCATGGATGCCCCTAACTTGCGTGTTGAATGCGCTCTTGAGGGAACTGTTAATGTGAGTTTAGCTTTTTGATAACAGATTTGTATGCACTTAACAATCCATCTGGCTATACCCGATTTAGAAATGGGGTTGCCTTTGTGCTGTGGTGAAAAGGCAACAAACAGTTGCTTAGTCTTTCTGAAAATTTTTTGTCCTGTTCTGCCACAGAATCAGGATTAGGGAAGAATACTGGCAGTTCTATAGCTTGATTGATGTGAAACTGGGACACCACCTTTGGCATAAATTTAGGGTTAGTTTGCAGCCCTACCCTATTTGCGTGAATCTGTATGAATGGCTCCTGAATAGTCAGGGCTTGCAGCTCACTAACTCTTCTGAGTGACGTGATCGCCACTAGAATAGCCACTTTCCACGTTAGGAATTGTATCTCACAGGAGTGTAGAGGTTCAAATGGTGGTCCCATTAGTCTAGTTAGAACCACATTGAGGTTCCAGAGAGGTGAAGGCGGGTGTCCTGGAGGAATGATGCGTTTGAGTCCCTCTAGGAAAGCTTTAATAGCAGGTAATCTGAAGAGTGAAAGGTGCTGCCTGTTCTGAAGATAAGCTGCCACCGCAGCTGAATGTATACGGATGGAACTGTAAGCCAGATTGCATCTGTGTAAATGTAAGAGGTAACATATGATGTTTTGAGTAGATGTATCTAGCGGATTTTGATCGTTATTGGTACAATAGATGACAAATCGTTTCCACTTTGCCGCATAGCATGCTCTGGTTGTAGGTCTCCTTGCCTCTTTGATAATATTCATACAATCGGGAGGCAAGTTTAGGTAACCAAACTCTATGACCTCAGGAGCCAGACCGCAAGGTTCAACTGTTGCGGATCTGGGTGCTGAATGCCGCTATGGCTCTGCGTTAAAAGACTGGGTGTTAATCTCAGCCTTTGATGAGGAACCACAGAAAGTTCTAGGAACGTGGTGTACCATGGTTGCCGCGCCCATGTTGGAGCAACTAGGATCAGTGTCAGTGAGTGTTGTCTCAGTTTGCGTGCCACTAGCGGTATGAGCGGGGCCGGGGGAAAAGCGTACGCAAACTTGCCTGACCAGTTCATCCATATCGCATTGCCCTGAGACTGCGGATGTGGAAACCTGGCGGCGAAGCTTTGGCATTTTGCGTTTTCCCTTGTGGCGAACAGGTCTATTTCTGGGTGACCCCACCGCTGGAAGTACGGTATCAGCACCGAGGGATGTATCTCCCACTCGTGCATTTGGTGGCTGTGTCTGCTGAGCAGGTCCGCCATCTGGTTGTCCCAGCCCGGGAGGTGTTCCGCCATGACGAATATGTTCCTCTGAATGGCCTACTTCCACATGCTTTGCGCTAGATGTGACAACTGTGGAGAGTGTGTCCCTCCCTGCTTTTGTATGTAGTATATGGCAGTCATGTTGTCCGTCCGGATCAACACGACTTTGTTGCACAAATGTACCTTGAACGCCTTCATTGCCATAAAGATTGCCATCAGTTCTAGCAGGTTGATGTGCATCCTCTTTTGCTGTGTCGTCCATAGGCCCTGCACTGTGTAATGGAGGACATGCGCTCCCCATCCCAGGAGAGATGCGTCCGTCGTCAGCACTAATTGTGGCACAGGCTCTTGGAACGGTCGTCCCCTGCAAAGGTTTTGTGGGTTCCACCAATGCAGAGAGCTGTATGCGCGACCGGTCACCAACACTAGGTCTTTCAATTGTCCTTGAGACTGGTTCCACTGCCGTGCTAAGCACTCCCGAAGCAGACGCATGTGTAGTCTCGCGTGAGGGACTATGAAGATGCAGGAGGCCATCATGCCTATTAACTGCATAAACACCCTTGCTGTGAGCAAGTGTTGGGGTCTGAATTTCTGAATCAGTAATTGAATGCTGTTGATTCTTGCTGAGTTTGGCTGCGCCTTTGCTGCCGGAGTGTCTATTGTTGCTCCCAGGTACTGTTGTACGTGGGCGGGTTGAAGATGAGACTTTTGGTAGTTCAATGAGAAACCGAGGTTGTGTAGGAGGTGAGTAGTGTGGGACATGTAATGTAAATGTAATGTAAAAGTATATTTATAAAGCGCGACTACCACTCCGGGGAGCATCTTGGCGCCAAGTACCCCAGCCAGATGGAGATAGGCCAGCTGACTGACAAAGTTTGGAGGGTCCTATACACTTTAAACTAAGTCTCTACAGGCAGTATCAGTAAGGGCGAAGATCCAGGTTTTGAGTTCTTTCCTAAACTGGATTTCTGTGGGGAGTTGCCAAAGCTGGAATGGCAGTTTATTCCATGCCTTAGCGCCCAGGACAACAAGGGACTTTCCCCCTTTGGTAGCTAGCCTAAATTTGGGGGTCACCAATAGGTTTTGGTTAGCGGACCTAAGGCTCCGTGCTGGTAGATAGCGTTTGAAGCCCCTTGACAGGTACTTTGGCCCTTGTGAGTGAAATGCTCTGAAAGTGATGACCAGTATTTTGAAAAGGATGTGTTTGTGGATTGGGAGCCAATGCAGGGCATTAAGTGCGGCTGAGGCTGACATGTGGCTGGCACATTGCTGGGCTGACTTTGCTTGGATAAGCCAGTCATCCAGATAGGGGTAGACATGAATATGGTTCCTCCGTAGGTGCACAGCTACTGTCGCTAGGCACTTGGTAAACACCCTGGGGGCTGTTGTCACCCCAAAAGGCAGTACCTTGAACTGGTAGTGCTGATTTTGGATGGTAAACCTGAGATACTTCCTGTGTGCTGATGTATTGGTATGTGGAAATACGCAAGTCTCCCTAACTGTGTAGTGGTAGAACTTGCTGTAAAGTGAGCATGTGAAAATGTTCTGATAAGATGTATTGGTTTAGGGGCCTGAGGTCTAGTATTGGCCTGAGAGACCCGTCCTTTTTGGGGATTAAAAAGTACAGAGAGTACACCCCTGTACCTTGTTTTTGTATAGGGATGATTTCTATGGCCCCTTTTTGCAGCATACTGAGAACTTCTTGCTGCAATAAGTCTATGTGCTCTGCGGACATAGGACGGTTTTTTGGGGGTATATTGGGTGGAGTGGATGTTAGCTCTAGACAATAACCGTACTGAGTAAGCTGTCTCACCCACCTGTCTGTGGTAATGCTTTCCCAGACTGGCAGGAACTGTTGCAATCTGCCCTCGACTGGTGTTACATGGTCTGGGGGCAGCGACAAGGCGTCACTGTTTAGTATTGGCGGAGGATCTGGAGTTGTTATTTCCTCGTCCTCTGCCTTTACTGCTGTTGCCACGGTATCCACCTCTGTTAGTCTTATTATAGGTGGTTTGCGTGTTCCCTTTATTGTATTGAGTCTGCTGGGATGCCTGGCCTCTTGTAGCTCCTCTGTTATTGGAGCCACGAAAGGAACCTCCCCTGAATTGCTGTGACTGCAAGGCCCCCATAGATTTGGCTGTCTCTGTGTCTTTTTTAATCTTCTCCAAGATTGTGCCCACATCAGGACCAAATAAAAAATCAGGGTTTACAGGCTGATTTAGCAATGTGGTTTGAATCTCTGGTTTGAAACCCGAGATGCGCAACCAAGCATGCCTTCTGAGCATAACACTTGTGTTGATGGCCCTGGCTGCAGTGTCTGCCACGTCCAACGCACATTTAATGGAAGCGTTGGATATTAGTTCCCCTCTTGTATGAGTGTTTCTGCACCTTCCTTGTAGGCATCAGGCAAATGTTGTAGCAGTTGCTCTAGAGTGTCATAATGTGCCCTATCGTATCTGGCTAATAGGGCCTGTGTGTTTGAAATTCTCCAGATGTTAGCTGCTTGAGCAGCCACCCTCTTCCCAGAAGCTTCTAATACTTTAGACTCTTTGTCTGGAGGAGGAGCATCACCAGTAGCTTGGGAGTTGGCACGTTTACGAGCATTGGAGACCAGCAAAGAGTCCAACGGCAGCTGTCCCTTAATGTATGTAGGGTCCACAGGCGCCGGTCTGTATTTTCTTTCAATTCTAGGGTTAACAACCCTTGCTCTTGTGGTTTCCTTAAAGATGTCTCCGGCGTGTTTGAGGACACCCTTTAACATTGGTAATGTTTTAACTGATCTTTCAGAAGTGGAGAAAGTGTCAAACAAGAAATCCTCCCCAATTGGGTCAGCATGCATGTCCACATCATGATTATGGGCTGCCCTCTCTATTAATGCGTTAAACGCTGTTGTATCCTCTGTTGGCGAAGTTTTTACAGGATAAGATGGAGTATCAGGGATCGTTTGTGACTTCCCCTGGTCGACAGGGTCTGTCCAGGTTTGAGTATGGTCATCTTGATCATTGTCCGCAGGGTAAGTATATTGTTCCCCATAGTCATACCCCATATCCTCATTAGAGCGTGTGGGTGAGTATGCCGAAGTGTCCTGGCCATGGTACCTCACCCGTTCGAAATGGGCAGGCGATGTTGAAGAATCTTTTTTCTTTTTTAGGGGAATTTTATATGATTCCAGAGGTTTTTCAGACCTGATCTTTCTTTGATAAACAGAAAGTCTGCCGGTGTCGGCGTCGATATGGAGCTTTGACTGATCATTATAGGATGGCTCCTGGTACAGAACGTCCTCTTCTAGAGGATGAGTCCTTTTTCCAAGTGACACGGTTCTGGTTGATTCGATCCCTGTTTTCGGATCGACCATTTTAGGCCGCGCTGTCGGGGGCAGTCCAAATTTTATCGGTGGCTTGGAGGCCGGTGTTGAGAGGGGGCCGACGGATTTCGCCTTGTTGTCGTGCTTCAGGCCTTGCGTCGACTTCGGCACTTGTTGCGATGGAGGCGCGCTCCTTTTCTTTGATTCGACTTGCTCCTTCGAGGCCCCTTTGGATTTCGGCTCAAGGGCTTTGACCACCTGTTGTTTTTCGACTCGGTGCCTCGGTTCGAGGACCGTCCTAGACTCGAGTCCTTTGTTTGTGTTGCTGTCTATCGACGCCGACCTCGTCGGTTCGACGTTCTTGGCTTTAGCGATGGACTTTAGCGCACCAATCTTCGGCTCGACACCCTTTGTGGTGGACCCCGCAGGGTCATCAACACTTTTCGTCGACGTCAAATCCGATGTTTTCGCACTTGTCGATCCGAAAGCTGTCTTTAGCAGTTTCGGTTTCGATTTTGGCTTGATAGCTTTCGGTTTCGCTTTTTTCGTGTGAGATATTCTTAGCCGGGCCGAGATGCGGGGCTATAGAATGTTTGACATGATCTTGGCTAAGACCTTTTGGCGATGCCTCGACCTGAGCCTTTGAAAGTTTTTGAGTGTCTTGTTTGGGCCCAGTACCCACTGCTGGGCCTGGTTCATCACTCAATCAGATTGAGATTATATATATGGTTCATTTAATCCTTAAGGCGGTCAAATAGCTCTGCCGCCTCTTTACCTACAAAGGCATTAGGATATACTGAATAACACAAAATGGATAGAGGTAAAGAGGCGGCAGAGCTATTTGACAGTCTAGCAAGAGGTGAGACAGTTACAACCTCTGGCTGGACTTGGAGAAAGCCTTAAGGATTAAATGAACCATATATATAATCTCAATCTGATTTGACTTTGTGAATTTAATTGTGACATTTTGTTCTTGTGAATACTCAAAGTTGGTGTGATAGGACTGAATATACATTTTGGATCCATTGATCACTCGTGGGCAAGGATGATGACCCATACCTAGGCACCCAACAACTAAAATAGTGACTCAAATACCGATTTGCCGATACTTTGTAAAGCGCCAATACCACTCAGAAAAATCATCCCCTTATCTTCTCTATACCAGTAAGTTTGTGAATGTGAATGTGTTTGTCCTGTTTTGTCTTTTAACTAGAGCGGTGCTCCACTCGCCGGTGCTGCAGCCAGGTGGGGTGATGCATTTTTCTCCTACCTACTAGGTAAGCGATTTTTTCAACCTGGGTAATGGGATACTTCACCATACTCATGTGGCATATTGTACTAATTGTATTATGTGGTTTGACAACATAGTAATGTTTGTATTTTTCCCTTCCCTTGTGGTTCTCTGTGTTTCCTGCTTGGGCGCAACGTTTTCCTCAGAGTATTGGAGGACATTGAATATGACCTGAAACATACAGGTGATATCATTTCTGTTATTATTGCAGTAGCTTTAACATACTGGTCCTGAATTAAGCAGTGGTGGATCTCTTTGCCACATATGCTGAAACATATTGACCCCTTCTGCAAACAGATATTCTGTTAAATCTGTTGGCGCACTATATTGTTTTTAATGTTGGGAGAACTGAGAGGAACCATTAAACTTGCTAACTTCTACTCATTTCTATCCAATTTTATAATATCTCACAATTTTTCACCATACAGTCTTGCACTGCAATTCAGTTACCCCTTTTTGCACTGACATTATTTTCGGTATCACCGCCAAAAACACATATTCATCCTGAGTGGATTGTCCGTTACAGCAACATCTAGTGACGGACAGCACTCTCTCCTGGGTTACGGAGAGCCCAAATGATAACTAGGGCGGTACCGAGTGGGAACTGATGGGTACTTTTTCCCAACTCAAGGAATTTAGTGCTTTTTGTCACACACTTGCACTATCACTTCTTCTTTGTCACTTTTAGATGTGCCACAAATTTGTACAAAGCATTTGAACCCTTGTTTCCTTTGACCCACAGACATCTTTTGTTGTTATGACGTGTTACATAAGAACCCACTGTGCACTGGAAGTCCTAAGGTGCACGAGGATGCGCATTCAAAGCCCTTTATTCAATCCCAGGCTGGGGTTATTTACACATAAAATGCATCCATCTGATTAACTTTAATGGGTCAAATGTGGGGTGCAATCCATTGCGCTTTATCTCCATGGATTCTGCAGTCAAAGCCTCCCAGCTCCCACTGATTCTCCCTTAAAAACATATTGGCATTGGTTTACACCCGATTGGTATATTTACTTTACTTGCAAGTCCCTAGTAACTGGTACTACCTCTACCCAGGGCCTGTAAATTAAATGCTACTAGTGGGCAGAAGCACTTGTTATGCCACTCACTAAAGTAGCCTTTTAAAACATGGCTCAGGCTTGCCACTGTGCTTCAAACTGACATTTCAACCTGGAAAAATAAACCTTGCATCAGGCCTCAAACTTACTTTTTAATACCTACAAGGGCAGGATGCATTGTATTTATAAAGTAGGACATGTGTGTTTTCCAAGCAGTGAAAAACTCCAAAAGTCGTTTTTCACTGCATAGGCCTATCTTTCCCATAGGCTAACACTGGGTTATCTTATTAAACTTAATAAGAGAAAACTTCAGTTTGAAACAAATAGAAAAATAGTGTTTACATTCAAATGACTTTCAATTTAGAATCCTTTTAAATGGTGCTGGAAGGACTGCCCGGCTGCTGGAAGGACTGCCCTGCGGCTGGAAGGACTGTCCTGCTGCTGGACGGACTGCCCTGCTGCTGGAAGGACTGCCCTCCTGCTGGAAGGACTGCCCTGCTGCTGGGAGGACTGCCCTGCTGCTGGAAGGACTGCCCCGCTGCTGGAAGGACTGCCCCGCTGCTGGAAGGACTTCCCTGCTGCAGGAAGGACTGCCCCGCTGCTGGAAGGACTGCCCTGCTGCTGGAAGGAAGGTGCCCTGCTGCTGGAAGGAAGGTGCCCTGCTGCTGGAAGGACTGCCCCGCTGCTGGAAGGACTGCCCTACCCTGCTGGAAGGACTGCCCCGCTGCTGGAAGGACTGCCCCGCTGCTGGAAGGAAGGTGCCCTGCTGCTGGAAGGAAGGTGCCCTGCTGCTGGAAGGAAGGTGCCCTGCTGCTGGAAGGACTGCCCCGCTGCTGGAAGGACTGCCCCGCTGCTGGAAGGACTGCCCTACCCTGCTGGAAGGACTGCCCTGCAGCTGGAAGGACTGCCCTGCTGCATGAAGGACTGCCCCGCTGCTGGAAGGACTGCCCCGCGGCTGGAAGGACTGTCCTGCTGCTGGACGGACTGCCCTGCTGCTGGAAGGACTGCCCTGCTGCTGGGAGGACTGCCCTGCTGCTGGGAGGACTGCCCCGCTGCTGGAAGGACTGCCTCGCTGCTGGAAGGACTGCCCCGCGGCTGGAAGGACTGTCCTGCTGCTGGACGGACTACCCTGCTGCTGGAAGGACTGCCCTGCTGCTGGGAGGACTGCCCTGCTGCTAGGAGGACTGCCCTGCTGCTGAAAGGACTACCCCGCTGCTGGAAGGAAGGTGCCCTGCTGCTGGAAGGAAGGTGCCCTGCTGCTGGAAGGACTGCCCTGCAGCTGGAAGGACTGCCCTGCAGCTGGAAGGACTGCCCCGCTGCTGGAAGGACTGCCCTGCAGCTGGAAGGACTGCCCTGCAGCTGGAAGGACTGCCCTGCAGCTGGAAGGACTGCCCTGCAGCTGGAAGGACTGCCCTGCAGCTGGAAGGACTGCCCTGCTGCAGGAAGGACTGCCCCGCTGCTGGAAGGACTGCCCTGCTGCAGGAAGGACTGCCCCGCTGCTGTAAGGACTGCCCCGCTGCTGTAAGGACTGCCCCGCTGCTGGAAGGAAGGTGCCCTGCTGCTGGAAGGAAGGTGCCCTGCTTCTGGAAGGAATGGCCTGCTGCTGGAAGGACTGCCCTGCTGCTGGAAGGACTGCCCTGCTGCTGGGAGGACTGCCCTGCTGCTGGGAGGACTGCCCTGCGGCCGGAAGACTGTCCTGCTGCTGGAAGGACTGCCCCGCTGCTGGAAGGACTGCCCTGCTGCTGGGAGGACTGCCCTGCTGCTGGGAGGACTGCCCCGCTGCTGGAAGGACTGCCCTGCGGCTGGAAGGACTGTCCTGCTGCTGGAAGGACTGCCCTGCTGCTGGAAGGACTGCCCTGCTGCTGGAAGGACTGCCCTGCTGCTGGGAGGACTGCCCTGCTGCTGGGATGACTGCCCTGCTGCTGGGAGGACTGCCCTGCTGCTGAAAGGACTACCCCGCTGCTGGAAGGAAGGTGCCCTGCTGCTGGAAGGAAGGTGCCCTGCTGCTGGAAGGAAGGTGCCCTGCTGCTGGAAGGACTGCCCAGCAGCTGGAAGGACTGCCCCGCTGCTGGAAGGACTGCCCTACCCTGCTGGAAGGACTGCCCTGCAGCTGGAAGGACTGCCCTGCAGCTGGAAGGACTGCCCTGCAGCTGGAAGGACTGCCCTGCAGCTGGAAGGACTGCCCTGCTGCTGGAAGGACTGCCCTGCTGCTGGAAGGACTGCCCCGCTGCTGGAAGGACTGCCCTGCTGCAGGAAGGACTGCCCCGCTGCTGTAAGGACTGCCCTGCTGCTGGAAGGAAGGTGCCCTGCTGCTGGAAGGAAGGTGCCCTGCTGCTGGAAGGAATGGCCTGCTGCTGGAAGGACTGCCCTGCTGCTGGGAGGACTGCCCTGCTGCTGGGAGGACTGCCTTGCGGCCGGAAGACTGTCCTGCTGCTGGACGGACTGCCCTGCTGCTGGAAGGACTGCCCCGCTGCTGGAAGGACTGCCCTGCTGCTGGGAGGACTGCCCTGCTGCTGGGAGGACTGCCCCGCTGCTGGAAGGACTGCCCTGCGGCTCGAAGGACTGCCCTGCTGCTGGACGGACTGCCCTGCTGCTGGAAGGACTGCCCTGCTGCTGGGAGGACTGCCCTGCTGCTGGGAGGACTGCCCTGCTGCTGGGAGGACTGCCCTGCTGCTGGAAGGACTGCCCCGCTGCTGGAAGGACTGCCCCGCTGCTGGAAGGACTGCCCTGCTGCTGGAAGGAAGGTTCCCTGCTGCTAGAAGACCTGCCGTGCTGCTGGAAGGAAGGTGCCCTGCTGCTGGAAGGAAGGTGCCCTGCTGCTGGAAGGAAGGTGCCCTGCTGCTGGAAGGAAGGTGCCCTGCTGCTGGAAGGAAGGTGCCCTGCTGCTGGAAGGAAGGTGCCTTGCAGCTGGAAGGACTGCCCCGCTGCTGGAAGGACTGCCCTGCTGCAGGAAGGACTGCCCCGCTGCTGGAAGGACTGCCCCGCTGCTGGAAGGACTGCCCCGCTGCTGGAAGGACTGCCCCGCTGCTGGAAGGACTGCCCTGCTGCTGGAAGGACTGCCCTGCTGCAGGAAGGACTGCCCCGCTGCTGGAAGGACTGCCCTGCTGCTGGAAGTACTGCCCCGCTGCTGGAAGGAAGGTGTCCTGCTGCTGGAAGGAAGGTGCCCTGCTGCTGGAAGGAAGGTGCCCTGCTGCTGGAAGGAAGGTGCCCTGCTGCTGGAAGGATTGCCCTGCTGCTGCAAGGACTGCCCTGCAGCTGGAAGGACTGCCCTGCTGCAGGAAGGACTGCCCAGCTGCTGGAAGGACTGCCCAGCTGCTGGAAGGACTGCCCTGCTGCAGGAAGGACTGCCCTGCTGCAGGAAGGACTGCCCCGCTGCTGGGAGGACTGCCCCGCTGCTGGAAGGAAGGTGCCCTGCTGCTGGAAGGAAGGTGCCCTGCTGCTGGAAGGAAGGTGCCCTGCTGCTGGAAGGAAGGTGCCCTGCTGCTGGAAGGAAGGTGCCCTGCTGCTGGAAGGAAGGTGCCCTGCTGCTGCAAGGACTGCCCTGCAGCTGGAAGGACTGCCCTGCAGCTGGAAGGACTGCCCTGCAGCTGGAAGGACTGCCCTGCAGCTGGAAGGACTGCCCTGCTGCAGGAAGGACTGCCCCGCTGCTGGAAGGACTGCCCTGCTGCTGTAAGAGGTGCCCTGCTGCTGGAAGGAAGGTGCCCTGCTGCTGGAAGGAAGGTGCCCTGCTGCTGGAAGGAATGGCCTGCTGCTGGAAGGAAGGTTCCCTGCTGCTGGAAGGACTGCTCTGTAGCTGGAAGGACTGCCCCGCTGCTGGTAGGACTGCGCTGCTTCTGGAAGGGCTGCCCTGCTGCTGAAAGGATCGCCCCGCTGCTGGAAGGACTGCCGTGCTGCTGGATCTCCTGCCCTGCAGCTGGAAGGACTGCCTCGCTGCTTGAAGTACTGCCCCGCTGCTGGAAGGACTGCCCTTGATGCTGATGGGACTGCCCCGCTGCCGGAAGGACTGCCCTGCTGCTGGAAGGACTGCCCCGCTGCTGGAAGGACTGTCCTGCTGCTGGAAGGACTGCCCCGCTGCTGAAGAGGAAGGGCTGGACCTACTTATCTGGATCACAGGCTACCCAGAGTGACTCCAAGGGTTAGTCGGCTGACCTCCTGTGTTAGCGACACTGACACCACAAGCTTCCAAAGACCTCCCTGCAATTGCCCTGCTGACCAGAACCAACCTGATCTGCCCGAGCCTGCTGTTGGCCTGTAGGCCTTATAGACTGTGCACTCTTATCATAAAACGCAGGGCTCCTGACATGGTACAGCCTTACAGAGTGTAGACCCCTGTAATATGATGCATAGATGCTTACATGGTATAGGTGTACACAGTGTAGACCCTTGTAATAGGATGCCTGGTTTCTGACAAGGTACAGGCTTACAGTTTGTAAACTCCTGTACTACAACGCCTGGACCATGACATGGTATAGCGTATGGAGTGCAGACCCCTTTAATACGATGCGTCGATCTTAACACAGTTCAGGCTTACAGAGTGTAGACTCTTTTTTTTAATCATATCTTTTTATTGAATATGTGACAACAGGGAAATAACATTCCAATCAGTATCATCAGGCTTTGTAGATATACATAATAGAGACAGGATCCCTTGCTTCACACAAGTTGGAACTCGACGTTATCATAAGTCCACATCACTACACACATTTGTGACTACATTCCCGCCCATGGCTACTGCAGAGGACCTCATTCCTGGAGCAGAGCATAAACCACCCCGGTGTTCATTCCAGTGACCCCAAATCTTTTCCCACTTATAAAGGCAACTGCGAACCTCATAGTTCACCTTCTCCGCCACCATCATCAGTCCGTATCACACCTCCAATCCTTGAACTGTGGTGGTGGTTCTGCTCCCAACAATCTTGCCATGTTACTTTTGGACAAAGTGAGCAAGGGTATGCCCAGACTTTCCCTTGCTCGCTTTGCCACTGGATTCAAGCTAGCCTGGCTGATGAAGGGTGTTACCAAGAAACCGGTCCCAGGATGCTTGTTTCCAGTTCAGGGATGACCTGGCTTGGCAATTCAGGCTGGACTGTTCCCATGAGGCACAGGGTCAAGAGTGATTTGCATATAGCTGGGTCTGAACTGAGGTGGCGAAGAGAGCTAAAAAATGATGGATTCAATCCAGATCTGTGACTGGGGGAGAGTGTCTGAAACGTTTCGTCGCTCCGTCCATCATCTCCTTGTGTTTGCTTTGTCCGCCCTAAGTTGGCAGGGTATGCCCAGACGTGGGTCCCTTGCTTACTTTGCCACTGAATTCAAGCAAGCCTGGCTGATCAAGGGTGTTACCCAGGGTATGCCCAGACGTGGGTCCCTTGCTTACTTTGCCACTGAATTCAAGCAAGCCTGGCTGATCACGGGTGTTACCCAGAAACCTGTCCCAGGAACTTTCCGGTAGGGAAGCCCTGGCTTGGCAATTTGGGCTGGACTGTTCTCATGAGGCACAAGGTCAAGACTGATTAGCATATAGCTGGGTCTGAACTGAGGTGGCAAAGTGAGCTAACGAATGATGATGGATTCAACCCAGATCTGTGACTGGGGGTGAGTGTCTGAAAAGTTTTGCCGCTCCGTCCATCATCTCATTGTGTTTGCTTTATTCAGCCTAAGTTGGCAGGGTATGCCCAAACGCGGATCCTTTGTTCACTTTGCCACTGAATTCAAGCTACCTGGCTGATGAAGGGTGTTACCCAGAAACCGGTCCCAAGATGCTTGTGACCGGTTCAGGGAAGACCGGGATGGACTGTTCCCATGAGGCACAGGGTCTAGAATGATTTGCATATAACTGGGTCTGAACTGAGGTGAACTAAAGAATGATGATAGATTCAACCCAGATCTGTGACTGGTGGCGAGTGTCTGAATTGTTTCGGCGCTCCGTCCATCACCTTCTTGTGTTTGCTCCATTTATCAATGCCATATGTATAGCCCAAATGGAAGAGTGGTCAGATATCCCCCTAGCCAAATGGTGTATCTCTCGGAATCACAAGACGTGGTGGGCCAAAGTGAGTAGGAGGGAAATACGGGAGATACGCCCATGAGCGTCCGAGTGAAATGTAAAATTCTGAGTGATGGGATTGTATGTGCGCCATACATCTACCAACCCCATTGCTGTAAAGAAGTCAATCAAATGTGTGCGGGAAGTGGTCACGTGGCGTGATGGTTGAACATCAAGTGAATCACACATGGTCATATTAAAGTCACCCTCTAATAGGAGTTCACCCAAGTCCAGAAGAGTGATGCTGTGTGTGGCCAGAGGGATATACACTGATAGGATATTTATCGGTTCCCCCTCCCATATCCCAGAGAGGGCTGTGTATCTACATAGGGGGTTGTAGGGGAATTGCTTCACTGTCAAGTGCAATTAGTTATTTAACAGAATGCCTACTGCTCTTAAGCTTGTCGTGAAACCTGCATGTATCACCAACTTGTGACCCCTGCCGTCTAGGGCTTTGCTAGTGTTACCCATCAGATGCATCTCCTGTAGGAGGACCACCATCAGGTGAAAGCCATTTAACAAACACTACCCACTGATCCCGTCTCCCAAACCATTCACATTCCAGGATAGGATGCAGATATCAGAGACTGCTCGCATCGTCATTCCAGGGGCCTAGTGTGGTCGGTAGCCATGCGGGGCTGGGCTTGTCCATATATACATAACACTGTGTTACAATATGGAGCACATTGTCAAGAGAAATAACATTAAATTCAACACAACACATTGCCTTCCCTCCCCCCCACCCAAATGTTGAAATCCTCTATCCCGCCTCACTGCACAGCAAACTCAAAACTGCCTGCCACCAAACTCTGCAGAGTGCCCATCACCCCACTCCAACATGAAACAAGTAAAGGAACTGTGGACCACCCAACGAACTGCACCCCCGGCCTCTCCCATAACTGGTACCAAAGAGCACAACTAAACCCCACAGTAGTGCAAAACATTTAAATAGAATTTTCGTGTATCATTCCATTGCATCTATATATTTCAGCCATCTTCATAGGTTCCCTGCCCCCCATATCTCAGTAGTCTGGGGTCTGTGCTTCAATCCTGGCCTGTGCCATACACAGTTCCATGTCGCCATGTGAGATGTCTCATAGTGCGAAAATAGCCCAAATCAGCTCTTTGCATTCTGTTCATGGATTGTGTTCAGGAGGTTCCCTTGTTTCCTCCTGATGTGTTTACCCGGGTCTGTTGTCCTGATGAATCTCCTGAACGGCATCGGCGTCATGCACGCTGGTTCGTAGTCCCCTGCTTGCCAACAGTTCTCGAACCACTCAACCTCACCCAGGCCTCTTCTGGGGACGTGAAAAACTATGTTTTTCCCTCTGCTTCCACTCGTAATTTAGCAGGGAAGAGCAGATCACAATTAATTGCGTTGTCCCTCAACACTTTTTGGACGTTGTTTCTGAACTTTGAGCGTAAAGTCACTTGGGGTGCCCTGCGGGAAGTTTGTAATATCACGTTCCGGTCTCTGCAGTTAAAAATTAAGGCTATGATAGGTCACCAAAAAGTATTTAGACAGGCCTCCAGGCTGTAGCTCCTTGGTCACCAGATCTTAAACAAAGAGGTCTACTGCAGGCCCGCCGGAACCCCCAGTATTCGTATGTTGTTGTGTCACAATCTACGTTCAAAGTCCTCCAGTCAGGCCTCCATTCGGGCATTAGCCTTTCATAGATCGTGAAATGGCTTTTGAGGGTCTTAGGGCCATTTGTATCAAAAAGTCATTTTGCGATTCTCAAATAGCAATTTTTTGCGAATCACTATTTGAGAATCGCAAAATGCTATGTATGTAGGATTTGCAATACATTTTGCTAATGCTACATATTGCTTAATTGCAAATTGCGATTCGCAATTAAGGAATACCTAGAGGCCCATAGGAATGAATGGGAAGACATTCTCAATTTGCAATTAGTGAATCGCAAATTGAGAATGCAATTTCAAGGGTGGAGGGATGTCAAAAGGACACCCTGTTGCACCCCTGAAATATGCATGGGTGCACATGTGGCACAAATACATGCCTTAAGGGCATGTATGTGCTTCACATTGCACTTTGAAAAATGCAAAAAAGTGCATTTTTCAAAGAAATCGCAAATTACCACTAACTTAAAGTTGGTGGTAATTTGCGATTCCTTAAGGCCAAATTGCACTTTTTTGGTGCTTCTTACATTGCATTTAAGGAATCTTACATTTTGCGATTCCTTATTTTGCACACAGATTTGCCTTAATACATACCATTTAGCAAAATTGCATTCGCAAACTCCGAAATTCGCAGAATTTCGGCGTTTGTGAATGCACTTTTGCTTGATACATATGACCCTTAGTGTCTAGGCCAAGAGAGGTGGTAGTGTCTTCAGTTTCCTTCACTCATGAGCTCATGTTCCGCAGATCCGCCCTCATTAGGGATACCTCATTCGTGACCAAGTCCATAAGTACTTCCAGCGAGGACTTTATCCCCTGGATAGAGGCCATGATATCTTGCAGCATCAAGCAGTCCTGCCCTGACGGAGGTGGCCCCACAAGCAGCGTTTGGTCATCGGGTCTCTTGACAAAATGGGGGCGAGCTGCCCTCTGAGGCCCTGGGCCTAGCCTGTACCCGCTCATCAGTCGTAGATAGGAGGTCTTTCCTCCACTCTTCCCCCCAGCAGGCAGCAGAAAGCCCATTAGACTACTAGGGATTATATTTGGAGGGGGGGCGCCCCCTTCAGGCAATGGGTAATGCACCCCTACCCACAGGCCCAAAAATCTTTCTAATCCAGTGACACCCAGTGGCGGCTGGCACGGAGCAGGGTAGTAAAAACAAAAACATGTCATCTACATTCTTTCCTATTGTAAATGGGCTTGGGCAACTTCAATTAAATAAACAGCTCAACAGTAGCAAATTAGTACATAAAATTAAGCGAATAATCAATAGTGCAACTAATACAAAGAAAAGTGCAAAAATAAATGTATTTGTTATACATGGCAGTGTTTCTAAAAAGAGGTTGTATAATGATTATACATCTCTGGGCAAGGATTGACGACCCAGCTGATCCTCTCCCTCACCAACGACCCCGCCACTGCCAGAGCCAGCCTCCAGGAAGGAATGAAAGACGTCGCGGAATGGATGAAGCTAAGCCATCTGAAACTGAACTCAGACAAGACGGAAGTCCTCATCCTTGGAACATCCCCCTCTGCCTGGGACGACTCCTGGTGGCCCCCGGCCATGGGCACCGCACCCAAGCCAACGGACCACGCATCGCAACCTGGGCTTCATCCTGGACTCCTCCCTCACGATGACCAAGCAAGTCAACGCTGTCACGTCATCCTGTTTCAACACCCTGTGCATGCTCCGAAAGATCTTCCGGTGGATCCCCACCACAACTAGGAAGATGGTCACCCAGGCCCTCGTCACCAGCCGTCTGGACTACGGGAACACCCTCTACGCTGGAACCACAGCCAAACTCCAGAAAAGACTCCAGCACATACAGAACGCTTCGGCACGACTCATCTTGGACATCCCTCATCACAGCCACATCTCCGCCCATCTGAAAGACCTGCACTGGCTCCCCGTCAGCAAGAGGATCACGTTCAGACTCCTCACCCATGCACACAAGGCCCTCCATGACATGGGCCCCAAATACCTCAACAGCCACCTCACATTCTACCCACCCACCCGCCAGCTCCGATCCACCAGCCTCGCCCTCGCCACCGTCCCATGAATTCACAAATCCACCGCCGGAGGAAGATCCTTCTCCTACCTGGCGGCCAAGACATGGAACTCCCTCCCCACCCACCTAAGGCTGACCCAGGACCATATCTCCTTCAGGAAACAACTCAAGACCTGGCTGTTCAAGCAGTAACGACTCCCCCCCCCAAACCCCCCCCCCCCCGCCCTTCCAGCGCCTTGAGACCCCAGCGGGTAGCGCGCTTTACAAATGTATTTGATTGATTGAGCAATATTATGTACTTCAGTCAATTATTCAGTCTTTCAAATATGATAATTCATATAAATAAAAAACAATTAATTAATCAGCAATTCAGGTTGTTGAGAACAATGTCCATAGAACAACAGTTTATCTGGTGGTTTCCAAGTTCTGTCTCAACATGCGTTTCGGCAGCCCACGCTGCCTTCCTCAGGAGTTCCCCCTCCAAAAAAGTATATTCTATGGATAGGCGATGCTGAAAAATGTTGGGGACTGTGGGTAGTAAAAACAATTATTGGGATAGTCAGAGCTTTATCCTTAAAAGCTCGAAAATAGGGCTACACTAGCCTGATGTCCTCAGAGTTCTGTCGTCATTGGTTGTTCTGAGGTATCAAGGATGAAGATATGGGGACGAGCTGCTAATCCCGTATTTTCATCAAGCCCCTGCTGTATATCGATAAAGGACTGCAAAGAGCAGGCAGCTCAACGCAAAGTACCGATGTGTACCCTATTCACTTTAGGAAGCCCTTTTTCTTTGCATCTACCTTCTTTCCACCACGTCTCTTCTCATCGTCCCTCCTAGTCACTACTCTGCTCCAGCCAGAAGCAGGAAGCACTCAGGCTCCCCTGAGTGATGATTGAAATTATGCTTTGGAAGACACACAATGAAGTCTTGGAGGACTTTAAGAAGGATTTGGTGCCTGGAATGAGTGGTCAGTGACCTGGGCAGAGGTTTGAGGATTGAAATGAGGCTTCTTTAGACTCACAAAGATGATACGGACTGGAGGGAGGTCACTGCAGACTAGTGAGAGATTTATTAGGACTAGGAGCAGATCTGAGGATTACAATGAGGTTTATGAGAACTAGATGAGACCTCTTAAAATTGGAGGGAATTTACTAATGAATGAGGCCTTAGCATGGCTTTAGTTACTTTTCAATGCTGTTTGGAAGCACAGAAGGGATGTTTTAAAGATTTGCATTGTAGTTAGGAAACTTTGAATGAGTTTTTGCACAACTCAGAATTGAGGAAAATGTGAGGGGAGTTGTTCCAGAATGTGCTTGAGTTTTCTGTGTGTTCAAGGTACTTTTCTTAGGACTTAAGTTAGGTTTTAAAGATACAAATTTGTTTTGTGAGGACAGCAACTCATTTCTGTAGCAATTATTTCAAGATTCCAAGGAGTTTTCTGATGACTCGCAGGGATTTATGAAAATTTCAGTGAGTTTCCTGATGATACAAAGGACGTTTAAAGAAGAATTCGTTTTCAGAGGAATCAAATGTATTTTCTTAGGACCTAAGGGTTTTTTGGGGATATAAAGTGATTTTATGAGGATCTGAAAGTTTCCTAGCACTTTGTATGAGCTCAGTTGTGGCATTTACACACTGCAGCAGTGAGACCTGCGCCTTACACACTGAGAGGAGAATAATAAACCAGCCTTACCTGCTTAGGGTGCTTCTGACATCCTGCAAAACAGAGAAACAAGCAAAGTGAAATGAGTTTCCAAAGAAGATGTTAAAGTTATTGCAGTATTTTTAGGAGTGAAACACCTTAATCTATCTACGATTAGAAAACAGTGGCTGGGGTCACATGACACGGCACATTCTGTGGCATCGCATGACCAAGCACAGAATGTGATATTCTGAATGACGTCAAATGACACAGCAGAAACTGATATTCTCAATTGTAATGACACAGCACAGTGTCATTCTGAATGAAGTCACAAAACACAGCACATTCTGATATTCTGAATGGAGTCACTTGACACATTGTATGATGTTCTCAACAGGGTCACATGCAGGGGCATTATTTAGGGCTTGCCAGGGGTCGCAGCTGTGACTTCTGGATTGCTCCTAGTGACCCCTGTCACTGCTTGTGTGACCCCTGGGTTCAGAGGTACTAAAATCAATGCCAAGAAGACAGAGGCAGCTCGCCCTTATGGGAGTTGTGCTCCACCTTCGTTTTCTGCCACTTTTTTATTACATTAACAGTGAATAATCTGCTAGAAGTCCTCATTGTAGTTCCTGGTGCGCCATGTTTTATTATACTAAGAGTATTACAGGTAATAGGTGTTGCAGGAGAAGTATGAAGAGCAGGGATACTAGAAGAGTGTTCTTCAGAAGAGTAAGGTACGAATAGAAGCATTACTAAAAGAGTGCCATGAAGGAGTAGTTAAGAGGCAAAGGGGTAGAACAGTGCCCCGCAGGAGGAGGTACAAGAAGAAGGGGCACTAGAAGAGTGCCCCGCAGGAGGAGGTACAAGAAGAAGGGGTACTAGAAGAGTGCCCTGCAGGAGGAGGTACAAGAAGAAGGGGTACTAGAAGAGTGCCCCGCAGGAGGAGGTACAAGAAGAAGGGGTACTAGAAGAGTGCCCTGCAGGAGGAGGTACAGGAAGAAGGGGTACTAGAAGAGTGACCTGCAGGAGGAGGTACAAGGAAGGGGTACTAGAAGAGTGCCATGAAGGAGTAGTTAAGAGGCGAAGGGGTAGAACAGTGCCCTGCAGGAGGAGGTACAAGAAGAAGGGGTACTAGAAGAGTGCCCCGCAGGAGGAGGTACAAGAAGAAGGGGTACTAGAAGAGTGCCCTGCAGGAGGAGGTACAGGAAGAAGGGGTACTAGAAGAGTGACCTGCAGGAGGAGGTACAAGGAAGGGGTACTAGAAGAGTGCCATGAAGGAGTAGTTAAGAGGCGAAGGGGTAGAACAGTGCCCTGCAGGAGGAGGTACAAGAAGAAGGGGTACTAGAAGAGTGCCCCGCAGGAGGAGGTACAAGAAGAAGGGGTACTAGAAGAGTGCCCTGCAGGAGGAGGTACAGGAAGAAGGGGTACTAGAAGAGTGACCTGCAGGAGGAGGTACAAGGAAGGGGTACTAGAAGAGTGCCATGAAGGAGTAGTTAAGAGGCGAAGGGGTAGAACAGTGCCCTGCAGGAGGAGGTACAAGAAGAAGGGGTACTAGAAGAGTGCCCTGCAAGGGGAGGAGGTATAGGCAGAAGGGGCACTAGAGGAGTGCGTGTAAGTGGCAGCCATCTAGCAAATGAGATCACAGCTGCAAAGGAAGAACAAAGAACTGTGAGCACCACTTGTGCTGTTCTGGACTTTTAAATGATCTGTTTGTGTGAGGCTCCTGCCAGTTACTGGATTAATTCATCCCAGCATGGGGTGAGCTGGTGGATTGAAGGGGCTGAGATGGGAGACCCTCTATTAAAGTTTAAAGAAGAACCAGGAATGAGCAAAGGATTTGGAATATTGAACTCTTTATGACAAGTCGTCTATGACCCGCATGCACCGTGGCTAAATTACAAGTTCATATCAGTATAAGGACTCAAACACATTGTTTAGAGGAAAACAACAGGTTCACAACAGGCAAATGGAAAGTGTCTTAATTAGAACTACAGAACAATTCTCAGAGAGTATGTAAACTGTTCAAGAAATAGTTGGCAACGATTTTGGGCTAAATGTTTACAACCACGAAACACATGTTGGTTGTAGCAGCTATACTGATTCACAGCAAATGACCACACATTGATGAACACTCAGAGAACCAGCATTTGTGATATAATACTCTGTGACATCAGAGCTTTTAGGAAGAGCTGAAAGTAGGATCTGCTTTCATAGCTATCCCCACTTTTTGCTTGATTTAATGCGGTTTCTGAATAGTCTGACTAGGATCCTGCTAACCAGGACCCCAGTCTCTGTGCTTTCTCCCCTAAATTGGTTTCAGTAAGTGTTTAGTTAAATCCCAGATTGGACACTGGTGTACACTTGTCAGTCCCTAGTATATGGTACTAAGGTACCCAGGGTATAGCTACATCACGGACCCCCATGCCCTAAAGCATGCTTCATGCCACCCATGGAAGACCACTCCATTTGTAACTACAGGCCTGCCATTACAGACGGTGTAAACTGTTTCTAGCACCACTTACAAAAGATATGTTTATCTAGATCTAGGGTCACTACACTTAAAATCTATAAGTCACCCCTAAGGCAGGCCTTACAATCCTGAAGGCAGGGTATTTGGTTCTAAGTGTGAGGGTGCCCCTGCATGACCAGGGCACCCCTAAAGCCCATGGAGTCCATTCTCCCGGGTTGTAAGTGAGAAAGTCATATATCATACAGAGGGGCACCACGTAATTATGAGATGACCATCTTGAAACTGGCTGTAATTAACCCTATCATGTTTGGTATCAAACATGTTGGAATCATATCCCCACACCGTAAACAGTGTGGGAGGTATGATTCCATGCACCGTAAATCTCCTTTGGGAGGCCCTCTGTGCTCCCGGCACCAGTCTTCCGGACCCGGACAGCCAGCCAGGGCTGCTACCGGACATAGACACATTTCTGCCCTCCTGCTGCTGAGCCAAGCTCGAGCAGGGAAAGGCAGAACAATAGGTATCCTGTCACAGGGAGATATGACCACGTCCCAGACAGGGTTAGTGTATTGGGGCAGGGTGGGAGAGCTTGCTAGGGCCACATAGTCTGTGTGCAGGGCACACTTGGTGCCCTCCATGAATAGCCCAGTTCAAACTAGTTCAGGGAGCCTTTGGCTCCCACTCTGGCGTGAACCTGGACAAAGGACCCCCTTCTTCAAGCAAGCCTTTAGGCTGTGGGGTGCCGCAGGGCTCTTCACTGAGCCCCACGCTTTTCAATGCATACATGAGACCGCTGGCTGGGATTGTTCGTCCACATGGTATTAACATCATTTCCTATGTGGATGACACCCAGCTAGTGGTCTCCCTTGTGCAAAAGGAAGGCCTTCAACCACAGTCCAATTTAACAACATGCCTGGAACAGGTCAAGAGTTGGATGACGAAGTCCTGTTTGAAACTCAATGACGATAAAATGGAGCTTATGCTCCTCGGCTCATCAGCCCCTCCACCTTGGAGCTGTTATGGCCTTTGAGCATGGGCGCGCCTCCCACTACGAGAGATAACATAAAAAGTCTGGGGGTGTGGCTGGACAAATCATTGACCTTCAATACACAGGCGACCAAGGTGTCAGCGACCTGCTTTGGCCTCCTTAGGATGATAAAAAGAATCCTCCCACTTTTTCCCTTTGAGGCGAAGCAGATAGTGATACAAGGCTTAATTCAATCTCGCCTTGATTTCAGTAATGCCCTCTACCTTGGGGCGCCTGAGTACAGTCTGCAAAAACTCCAGCGGACTCAGAACTGTGCAGCCCGCACATTGCTTGGAATTCCACGTAGAATCTCGATAAAGCCTGGCCTGAGAGCTCTGCACTGGCTTCCCATTAGGGAGAGAGTCAAGTTTAAATCTGTGTGTATTGCTCATCAAGCATACTGGAAATCTGGCCCAGTGTTGGAAGGCGGGGACCCCAGGGGCCAAGATGCTCTCTTAACCACCTGAGACCCTCCTCTCCCACAATTCCTGTTAAGTTTTATCGAGGGGAAGTCCTCGCCGGGGAGGACTGATCGTACACACTGTCGACACACCACACTTACGAACGGACACCACACCGTGAATCTTTGTCAAGTATGAACTTTATCAAGGTAAAAGTAAGAAGCAATATACAGCGATCCAGGGATCGCGAAAGTCTCGTAACAGGGGAACGGGGAAGCGGGACAGTCTTAGAGGGCCAGTAGGCACGCCACGCACCCTTGCACAGTTTTCAATCCTCGAACTGGGCGGTACGGGGGCTGGCAATGGTACTTGCTGTCCGACTCACTTCTGTTTAAGATTGTCGTGAAGGTAGCGTCGATGGTCCAGCCGGACCAGAGGGTACTTTAAGCCGCGGCGAGGTCAGCAGGGCTTTAGCAGGAGTACTCCGTAGTACTCGTAGGCAGGTGGAGCCGCGACAGCGTCCGCAGGGCTCTAGATGTTAGCAAGCGTCTCTTGTTCTCAAGAGTGGGCCGCGACGATGTCAGCAGGGCTCCGATGGTTCAAGTCTGTAGCTTCGAGGATGAGCCGCGACGACGTCAGCAGGGCTCGGTGGGTCAGAGTCTGTTCTTCTCAAGGTCAGCCGTGATCAGATCAGCAGGGTTTTCTTGTCCAAGATACAACTGCCAGCTGGATGGGAGGCAGGCTGTCTTATAGTCCAGGAGCCCTTTGATGTCCGGACTCTCAGAGGCAGGAGGCCGGAGGTCCGAGGGCCAGGCGTCCGATTGTCTGGGCGGCTGGGTCTTTGATGCTTTTGGACCATGCGTCGAGGGGATCCCAGACGCTCATCACGGTATGGGGCCAGCTCACTAGGAGGCAAGGGGGGCGATCGAAACCAGCCCCCAGGGATGGTTCAGAGGTGTGAGGGAGACTAGTTCCTCGGGAGGGGGCCGGAGGTGTGATGGAAGCCTTGGTTTCGGGTACTTGGTGAATCGTTCACCCCCCGGCGGGTCTGGGCGCGCTGGACGTGCACGCCTAGCTGCAGCCAGGAGCGGCCAGAGGCTGCCAAGAGGAAGAAGGCGGCCGGCTGGCTGGGGTGCCCAAACATGGAGTCTGATGGTCATGTGCACGGCTGCAGGCACGCGGTCTGGGGGTCGTCTCAGGTCCGGTGTAGGAGTCTCATATATAGTTCTGGGTGAACGGGAATCAGTTCCATCCGTCGTTCTGGGGTTGAGGGGATCAGCGAGGGCCACGCCACGAGGCCGGGTCCAACATGTGTCCCCTCCAGCTGAAAGACGAGGAGAACTACCCATCCTCTTGGGGGTTCTCTTCGCTGAGGCGGAAGAAGCGGGATAGGCCGTTGGCGTTGGTGTGGTCAGCACCAGGCCTGTGTTCCACAGTAAAATCCATCCCTTGGAGAGAGATGGAACAGCATAGCAGTTTAGGGTTCTCTCCTCTCATCTGCATGAGCCACCGGAGAGGGCGGTGATCGGTCTGGACCCGGAAGTGGGTACCGAACAGGTAGGGCCGCAGCTTCTTCAAGGCCCAGACTACTGCAAAGGCATCTCGCTCGATGGTGCTCCATCTCCGCTCCTGGGGTAGTAGCCTCCGGATGTTAAAAGCTACTGGGTGATCAATCCCCTGGTCGTCCACCTGGGAGAGCACGGCTCCAATGCCATGTTCGGAGGCGTCGGTCTGGACCACGAACTCTCTGGAGTAATCAGGGGCCTGTAGTACTGGAGCGGTGCACATGGCCTTCTGACAGGCGGGGGTCCAACTAACCTTCTTGGGGTTTGCCTTGGCTGATAGCTCGGTGAGGGGGCCTACAATACTCCATGCGTCGAGGAGATCCCAGACGCTCATCACGGTATGGGGCCAGCTCACTAGGAGGCAAGGGGGGCGATCGAAACCAGCCCCCAGGGATGGTTCAGAGGTGTGAGGGAGACTAGTTCCTCGGGAGGGGGCCGGAGGTGTGATGGAAGCCTTGGTTTCGGGTACTTGGTGAATCGTTCACCCCCCGGCGGGTCTGGGCGCGCTGGACGTGCACGCCTAGCAGCAGCCAGGAGCGGCCAGAGGCTGCCAAAAGGGAAGAAGGCGGCCGGCTGGCCGGGGTGCCCAAACATGGAGTCTGATGGTCACGTGCACGGCTGCAGGCACGCGGTCTGGGGGTCGTCTCAGGTCCGGTGTAGGAGTCTCATATATAGTTCTGGGTGAACGGGAATCAGTTCCATCCGTCGTTCTGGGGTTGAGGGGATCAGCGAGGGCCACGCCACGAGGCCGGGTCCAACATGTGTCCCCTCCAGCTGAAAGACGAGGAGAACTACCCATCCTCTTGGGGGTTCTCTTCGCTGAGGCGGAAGAAGCGGGATAGGCCGTCGGCGTTGGCGTGGTCAGCACCAGGCCTGTGTTCCACAGTAAAATCCATCCCTTGGAGAGAGATGGAACAGCATAGCAGTTTAGGGTTCTCTCCTCTCATCTGCATGAGCCACCGGAGAGGGCGGTGATCGGTCTGGACCCGGAAGTGGGTACCGAACAGGTAGGGCCGCAGCTTCTTCAAGGCCCAGACTACTGCAAAGGCATCTCGCTCGATGGTGCTCCATCTCCGCTCCTGGGGTAGTAGCCTCCGGATGTTAAAAGCTACTGGGTGATCAATCCCCTGGTCGTCCACCTGGGAGAGCACGGCTCCAATGCCATGTTCGGAGGCGTCGGTCTGGACCACGAACTCTCTGGAGTAATCAGGGGCCTGTAGTACTGGAGCGGTGCACATGGCCTTTTTCAGTTCCTCGAACGCCTTCTGACAGGCGGGGGTCCAACTAACCTTCTTGGGGTTTGCCTTGGCTGATAGCTCGGTGAGGGGGCCTACAATACTCCAGTAGCCCTTGATGAATCTACGGTAGTACCCTTTGAGTCCGAGGAAGGCCCGCACCTCGGTCTGGGTCGTGGGGGTCTCCCAGGCATTGATTGCGTCTATCTTGGGTTGGAGGGGGGCTACGAGGCCGCTGCCAACCTGGTGCCCGAGGCATACCACGGAGCGTTGTCCTATCTGGCACTTGCTAGCTTTAATGGTGAGCCCGGCGCGGCGCAGGGCCTCCAGCACCTCCCAGAGGTGGTGCAGGTGCTCGGGCCAGTGGGCACTGAACACGGCAATGTCGTCGAGATATGCCGCGCTGAAACTTTCCTACCCGGCCAGGACCTGGTTGACCAGTCGCTGGAAGGTGGCAGGGGTGTTTTTCATGCCGAAGGGCATTACTCTGAAGTGGAGGTGGCCACCTGGAGTGGAGAAAGCAGACCTTTCTCGGGCCCTCTCCCTGAGGCTGATCTGCCAGTAGCCACTGGTGAGATCGAAGGTACTGAGCCGACCCTGGGCGGTCAATGAGATCGTCGGCTCGGGGAATGGGGTGTGCGTCGGTTCGGGTGACTGCGTTGAGTCCGCGGTAGTCTACGCAGAACCTTAGCTCAGGAACAGCGCCGGGGGCGGCCGCCTTCGGAACCAGGACCACGGGGCTAGCCCATGGGCTGTCGGAGGCTTCTACCACTCCCAGGGCCAACATCTTGTCGACTTCGGCCTTGATGCAGGCTCGAACTCGGTCAGGGACTCGGTAGGCTCTGTGCCGTACCGGAGGGCTGTCCCCGGTGCCCACGTCGTGGATGCACCAACTGGTGACGCCGGGGGTGAGGGAGAAGAGGTCTGAGAACTGTCCCAACAACTGGTGACATTCTTCACGCTGCACGGGGTGAGGGAGGAGGAGAGACTCACTCCCTCTACGGAGCCATCTTGGTCCTTCACACACAGGAGATCCGGTAGAGGGTCCGTTTCCTCTTCCTCTCCTTCGTCGGTGGCAAGGAGTAATCCCAACTCAGAACGCACAAAGTGGGGTTTGAGCCGGTTCACGTGTAGAACCTTCAGGGCATTCCTGGACGATTTCGTATCGACGAGGTATGTGACCTGGCTCTTGCGCTCTATCACCTTAAAGGGTCCAGTCCACTTGTCTTGAAGGGCACAAGGTTCCACTGGGGACATGACCCAAACCTGTTGGCCGGGCTGAAACTCGACCAGAGTGGCATTCTGGTCGTACCAGCGTTTCTTCTCCTCTTGGCTGGCCTCCAGGTTGGCCTCGGCCAGCTCGCGAAATTTCCGCGTCTGGTTCCGGAGGGCCAGGACGTAGGAGAACACATCGGGGGGTGTGCTCGGGGGGGCTGTCACCCAGCCTTCCTTGACCAGGCTGAGGGGACCCCGGACGGGGTGCCCATAGAGCAGCTCGAAAGGGCTGAACCCCAAGGATTTCTGGGGAACTTCTCGGTATGCGAACAGGAGGCAGGGCAGGAGGACGTCCCACTTGCGTCGCAAGGGCTCCTCGAGACCCATGATCATTCCTTTCAGGGTGTGGTTGAACCGCTCAACCAGACCGTTACCCTGGGGATGGTATGGGGTGGTGAACCTGTACGACACCCCACACTGTTGCCAAAGGGACTTCATGTACCAGGAAATAAAGTTGGTGCCTCGGTCGCTCACCACTTCCCGCGGGAATCCCACCCGGGAGAAGATCCCCATGAGGGCCCGGCCCACGACCGGGGCCGTCACTGTCCGGAGGGGGATGGCTTTGGGGTATCGGGTGGCGTGATCGACCAAGACAAGAATGAACCTGTGACCTAAGGAGGGCCAGGTTTCCAGAGGTCCGGCAATGTCGATTCCCACCCTTTCAAAGGGGGTACTGACAACTGGAAAGGGCTGGAGGGGAGCCTTGCCCTTACCTCCGCTTTTGCAGCTAGCCTGACACGTGGGGCAGGACTTACAGTGGTGTTCCACATCGGCCCGCATGCAGGGCCAGTAGAAATGGGTCACTAGTCGTTGGTAGGTTTTATCCTGGCCCAAGTGTCCTGCCAGGGGCACATCGTGGGCCAGGTTGAGGAGGAGGCCGCGGAAACATAGGGGTACCACCAGCACTCGGGCTGACCCTAGTTCGGCGGCCTTCTGTTCGCTGTAAAGTAGGCCGTTTTCCCAGTAAAGGTAGTGGGAGCCGGACTGGTCTCCGGCAGCCGGGCTGCGGCCTGTTGCCGAAGCCCCTCAAGGGCAGGGCAGGTCTGCTCCTGGCAGAACTCTTCTCGGGATGGTCCTCCTTCTTGGCGCCACTGGGCCAACTCGGGGATATCGGTTAGGGTGGGGACCGGATCGACGGTAGTTCCGAGGGGACCTTCGTCGAATTCTCTTCCTTCGTTGGAGGGCTGGTCGAGGACCGTGGGGCGCTCGCCTCCCTCTGGGGCATCAGGGGCTGCACTGAGGAACTCGGACTCTTCGATCCCGGGGTTGGTCATTCTGGCGGTCATTGCTCGGGTGCTCACACAGGCCCAGTGGGGCAGACCCAACATCTCTAGATGGGTCCTTCTTTCTACATCTTTCCACTTCGAACTCTCTAGGTCATTCCCCAGGATGCAGTCTACAGGCATGTCCGTGCGGACCGCTACCTGTAGATCACTCGAAACTCCCTCCCACTCAAACGGGACCTGTGCTATCCTGCAGGTGCGGACGGAATTGTCAGCGGCTATCACTCTGCACGAGGTGTGGGGGATGATCATGGACTCAGGGACTAGCGTGTATCTAACGGACGTGATGCTGGCTCCTGTGTCTCTAAGGGCTCCTATGCTGCGCCCGTTAACCTTAACTGTCTGACGATCCTTTTCTGTGTTGTCGGGCAGGTAATCTCCCGGGACCATCTCGCTATTCCCCAGGGAGGCTAAGACCATGGCGGCGGGCTCCCACTCCCCCTGCTCTTCTATTTCTTCCTCTTCTAGGGCTACCGAGGATATCTGTCTGGTGGAGGGGCCAGTGAGAGTGGACTTCTGGGACATGGGGCATCGGGGATCACCGGCATAGTGCCCAGGTTGCTGACACTTGAAGCACGCTGTGCTGGGGCGGAGCCCCGGGGGACCTATGCTCGGGGCGGCTCTCGTCGAGGGAGAACGGGGGGCCTGGTTTCTGGGGGGGCTACGCTGGGGCCCTGACTGAGATCCTTGCTGTTAACCTCGACCTCCCCCACCCCGCTGGCGGGAAGATCCTTGGTCGTTCCGTGGGTGGTCTCCCCCGGGCCCCTTCTGGACTCGGGTGGCCACCCAGCGATCGGCTTCGACAGCCAGTTTTCGTGGATTGGCGAGCTTGCTGTCCAGGAGATGCTGTTTCCGTTCCACAAAGCAATTCGCGGACAGGTGCTCGTAAGCGATTAGGTCGACTAGGCCTTCGAAAGTGGTCACATTGCTGCCCTTGATCCACCCATCTAAGGCCCGGGTGTAGTACTTCACATAGTCCACCCATGTGGTGCCAGGAATCTTCTTGCACTCCCTAAACCGTTGGCGATACATTTCTGGCGTTAGGCCGTAGCGGAATAGGAGAGCGTCTTTCATGTGGGGGTAGGCGTCCATGCGTGCGGTCGGTAGGTCCAGCAGGGTGTCTCTTCCCTCGCTGAGGAAGCGGCTCCACAGGCCGGCCCCCCAGTCCTTCTCGGGGACCCGGTGGGCCGACATGGCGACCTCATAGGCCTTGAACCACTGCTGGATGTCGTCTCCTTTGTAAAACTCCTTCACAATGTCTTTGGGAATGTGCACCTTCGTTTCTCGGGGGACCACCTGCTCTCCGAGTCCCGGTGGTCCGGGTGCCTCTGCTCTAGTTCTTTGAGGCTGCACTCATGCTCGTGCTCGAGCTGGAGTTTACGGCCTTCATGCTCCCTCTGGAGCTTCTTCTCTTCCAGCTCTCCCTGGAGCCGCAATTGTTCGACTGCCAACTTTTTCTCTGCCAGTTTGAGTTCGCCCTCCAAATTGAGGCACGCCAGTTCTAGTTCATGGCTTCGGTCACGTTCTCGGTCGGCCATCTCTTCCGACGACCGATCACTTCCGGTTGCTGGGCTCCGGGTTGGTTGCTGGTTTCTTTCATTGGCCGGTGTACTGGGTTCGGTCTGTGGTCTCCCTCCCTCGTTGTCTTCGGTCGGGGGAAGGGATGCTCCGGACTCTACCCAAGCGGTTAGCGCTTTCTGGAAATCCTCCTTAGTACTTAGTCCGGTACTCGCGATACTTAGTTCTTTGCAGAACTGCTTTAGCTCTCTATGGGTGTAGTCTTCCAATAGGTCTTTATCGAATGTCATCTTCTCACCGGATTCTGTGGACGACATTATTGCTCTTCTTTTCTCGTGCGTTTGCTGCGTGTGGGTTCAGGTAGTGTGTCAGTGGTACAATCTCCAGACGTAGGTTCGTATCGCGTCGCTGCCACCAATGTTGGAAGGCGGGGACCCCAGGGGCCAAGATGCTCTCTTAACTACCCGAGACCTCTCCCACAATGCCTGCCGAGTCTTATCGAGGGGAAGTCCTCGCGGGGGAGGACTGATCGTACACACTGTCGACGCACCACACTTACGAACGGACACCACACCGTGAATCTTTGTCAAGTATGAACTTTATCAAGGTAAAAGTAAGAAGCAATATACAGCGATCCAGGGATCGCGAAAGTCTCGTAACAGGGGAACGGGGAAGCGGGACAGTCTTAGAGGGCCAGTAGGCACGCCACGCACCCTGCGCACCGTTCTCAATCCTCGAACTGGGGGTACGGGGGCTGGCGATGGTACTTGCTGTCCGACTCACTTCTGTTCAAGATTGTCGTGAAGGTAGCGTCGATGGTCCAGCCGGACCAGAGGGTTCTTTAAGCCGCGACGAGGTCAGCAGGGCTTTAGCAGGAGTACTCCGTAGTACTCGTAGGCAGGTGGAGCCGTGACAGCGTCCGCAGGGCTCTAGATGTTAGCAAGCGTCTCTTGTTCTCAAGAGTGGGCCGCGACGAGGTCAGCAGGGCTCCGATGGTTCAAGTCTGTAGCTTTGAGGATGAGCCGCGACGACGTCAGCAGGGCTCGGTGGTTCAGTTCCGTAGCTTCGAGGATGAGCCGCGACGACGTCAGCAGGGCTCGGTGGGTCAGAGTCTGTTCTCATCAAGGTCAGCCGCGATCAGATCAGCAGGGCTTTCTTGTCCAAGATACTACTGCCGGCTAGATGGGAGGCAGGTTGTCTTATAGTCCAGGAGCCCTTTGATGTCCGGACTCTCAGAGGCAGGAGGCAGGAGGCCGGAGGTCCGAGGGCCAGGCGTCCGATTGTCTGGGCTGCTGGGGCTTTGATGCTTTTGGACCATGCGTCCAGGGGATCCCAGATGCTCATCACGGTCTGGGGCCAGCTCACTAGGAGGCAAGGGGTGCGATCGAAACCAGCCCCCAGGAATGGTTCAGAGGTGTGAGGGAGACCAGTTCCTCGGGAGGGGGCCGCAGGTGTGATGGAAGCCTTGGTTTCGGGTACTTGGTGAATCGTTCACCCCCCGGCGGTCAGGGCGCGCCGGACGCACACGCCTAGCTGCAGCCAGGAGCGGCCAGAGGCTGCTGAAAGGGAAGAAGGTGGCCGGCTGGCCGGGGTAGCCAAACATGGAGTCTGATGGTCACGTGCACGGGTGCAGGCACGCGGTCTGGGGGTCGTCTCCGGTCCGGTGTAGGAGTCTCATATATAGTTCTGGGTGGACGGGAATCAGTTCCATCCGTCGTTCTGGGGTTGTGGGTATCAGCGAGGGCCACGCCACGAGGCCGGGTCCAACACCCAGAAATCAGTCACTCCTTGATTTCACCCTACCAACCCAACAAACAACTCCGTTCATCACATGCCTTCCTGGCCAAAGTCCCCAGGATTCAGAGAGCTGGAGCAGGAGGCCGATCTTTTGCCTACAATGCTTCTAAATTATGGAATACACTCACCCTTTATCTGAGAACCAATTCCAAGCTGTGAAGCTTTCGTAAACAGCTCAAGACTTTCAACTAACTAGACCATCTCTGGACTGACTCTCTGGAAGGCATTGTTCTAGTCCTAGCGCCTGGACGCCTCAGGGCAGCTGTAACGCTCAACAAAACCCCTTTTCATTTCATTTCATTTCATTTCTTGTCCAGGACCTCCTTAGTGAAGGCCCCCTGTATCATCCCAACCTTTTCCCTAGGGCTTAACTGAGGGTAGGTCCCTAGATTCATCAAGGGATAAGATACAATTCGACACCACTCCTTCTTCAACCGTCTGGGCACTCTGAACTTCGCTGGACTTCGCTCTGGGCATCAAGGCTGCAACCAGGTAAACTCCTGCTGCTCCTGATCTGGTCGCCCTGCTCGTCTGCTGCAACATCCGTGTCTGTGCACCATACAGGAACCTTCCAAGGCCTGTGGGCATCCAAGACATCTGAAGGAGTCTTCCTTGAAGTGAAAGAGTCACTTCCCTGCATCTGCAGGCACTGCAACTAAAGTGACTGGTCTGTTGGTCCTGAGCTCCCACGGACTCCAAAAGGCTCGGCAACACAGGTGGTAGCACTTCATGTCCCTCGAGGCCAGCCCTGTCCTCTCACCAAGTTTGAGGCCAGTATCCCTCGTCAAAGCCGCAGGAACCAAACCCCTGTGCACCGCGTCGACTTGCAGTTGCAAAGGCTTGTTGGCTTCCTTCCACTAAGATCTTCGGGCTCTAAGTAGCCCCAACCTCAAGCAACTCAGTGACCAAGATCTTCACCCTAACCACATCTTCTTACAACATAGGCTTGCATCTTTGGTGAGCTGCTCGAGGTTCTCTTGCGACTCCAGTGCCTTCGGCCTGTGGGTCTTCTTGAGGGTCAACTTCCCTGCTTGTGGTGAGACTCCAGGACCTTGTGGGTCCTGAAATTGCACCTTCTTCAACTTCCACGCTGGTTGCGGTTGCCAAGGCTTGTTGGTCCTCTTGTCGGACACAGACTCCTCTACTCTCGACATCCGACTTGGGACAGCTCATACCTGGCTCTTGGTTGTCCTCAGCATCACCCGTTCAACACAGCTGCAGTTTGAAAGTCACTCTCAGCTTCCCTGCAACACCAGACATCGGTGGGCATTCATCTTCAGTGCCTCCTGGTCACTCTTTAGTGGCATAGACTCTGTCCCCTTTGCTTGCAGGTTCTTCACAACTTGAATAATCCTTTGGATTCCACTGGACACTTTCACCTTCTCCAGCAGCAGCATCTTTCTGAAGTCCTTCATTGGGTTCAACTGATGTTTCCAACGCAACTTCCCAACTATGCAACTGGCTTTCCGGGGTAGGTATCCTGGTTCTCAACGTAACCACGGGTGGGGTGGCACTCCAACCTTCTGTCTGCCACAGGGTTTCTTCAGGGTCCATTAGGAAGGCTCCTTCTTTAAAATTGAAACCGCGACTTACCCGTTGACCTGTATTGATCATGCGGTTGTGTTCCCACTCTGCACACAGCTTCCGTGGGCTACTGGTTACTTACCTTGAGTGGTTCCTTGAGTCCCCAACAAATCTACGGCTTCTGGGTATAGACTTGTCTCGAGTCGTGGTTTGCATACCACTATTTTAGTATATGGTTTTGTTTCCCCCTGGTGACCACTGTGTATTGCATTTCGTGCTATTTACCTGTTTCTATTGCAAAGTATTGTGTGCATTATGTATATCTTCGGCTAGGAGATATCTGTATGTGTTAGTGTCTTATAATAAATACATGTTTTTGTAAACACACTGTGTGGTTCTTTTTCACTTAATTTATACCTATAAGATTACGTTCTGGTAAAACAAGCTGCTTAACCCCTTCCACACTCATGACGAGCTGGGCTCGTCATGGTGTAGCCTCCTCATACACTGATGACGAGCCCAGCTCGTCATAAAACAATATAAAATAGCAATTCCCAGCACAGGAGGGGAATTGCCTTAGCAGCCATGGAGTTAACACTTCTTCTGGACTAAGCCTGAAGGCTGCTCTCCCCAGCTCCCACTAAGAGAGCTTCCTAGGATTGTCTAAGACCACTACAATCACCATATGGGATGTACGGACGGGGGCAGGGTGCCAACTTACATAAGTGTACACCACATACTAAGCCGGCTTCTCACACTGAACATAAGACTACTATAGTAAGTCATGACTATCAAAGATGTAAATGGTGTTGTAGGTTAAATATGATTCAGAATGTGTGAAAGAAAAATATATTTCTTGTAAACATTTTTAAATATAAAAAATATATATTGTTTCTATTTACATGTTTCTCTGAAATTCTACCATCTTTGAGGGTATTGCTCCCCACATCTGTGTATTGTTTTTTGCTGGGGTCTCCAACCTTTTCTGTAATAAGAGCCACTTATGATCAAAGAAAAGCTCCCGAGATACTCCTATAGTATGTAAGTGACCACGTCAGACAAGATTACAGTAGTAGTCGTCCCGTGCACGATTACCTGCAATTTGGAATGCCTCTGAATGAGTAATACATGACGCCATAGGTGCAATGCCCCTGGACGATGGTAATAATATTAAAAATACGTCTCTCCGAAGCTGTGTGAGTAATACATGATGGCCATAGGTGCAATGCCCTCGGCCCATGGTAATAATATTGATAATACGTCTCTCCAAAGCTGCATGATTTATCACTCAAATACCAGCTTTAAATATATTTTGGAAATTCATTTTTCATCTACACATCAGTTCATGAGTTCTGAAACTAAATACATACTCATTTTAAATACATGCTTCAGACATTTAGTATACATATATAATTCAACCAAACAAAAATGTCTAATTTAGTAGGCTGGGCTAAACACCGGAGAGCTACTTGCAGGTATCTGGAGAGACAGCAGTAGCTCACATGCTACTCGTTGGAGAAGCCTGGTCTATTGAAATTACAAGTCAGTAGAGTTACTGACGTAAGGGGTGGTAGCAAGCAGAGGACCACTATCAACAGATGAACCAAACGCATAGGACCCTTTGAGATTCATCAACAGGTCAGGAGTCATCATTCTATAATTGTAAGAGAGGTTACATCAAAAGGTCATGGGAGATCATTCTAAAATGAGTCACGAGGTCACACCAACGGGTCACAGTCTCTCATTCTAGCAGGTGGCAAGAGTGGTCCTCTCTTGTAATAAGGATGAGCCTCCCTTGGACTGTGGGTCTTACTGGTCCCATTATATTTCTCAACACTTACGCAAAACTATACCCCAAGCTTTCAGCTACGTGGGCTTGATTCCCAAATTGGTCACCCGAGGAAACATAGGTTTATGATCTATCATGTTCCACGAAGCCGAAATGGCATTTAAACATGTGTTTAGACCAACTGGTATATTACACCTTTGTACCAACATTGACAGGTCATGGTCATTATCAACAACTTCAACTCAGAGAGCATCCCTCACTGGTTCCACAGCCAGTTCTGAAACAGTCTGTCGCCCTTGGAGGGATGCTCCCTGTCACCCTTAGAGGGATGCTCTCTGTCACCTTCCGAGGAATGCTCTCCAGCACCTTCCAAGGGATGCTCTCCAGCACCTTAAGAGGGATGCTCTCCGTCACCCTCCGAGGGATGCTCTCTGTTACCCTCCGAGGGATGCTCTCTGTCACCCTCCGAGGGATGCTCTCTGTCACCCTCCGAGGGATGCTCTCTGTCACCCTCCGAGGGATGCTCTCTGTCACCCTGGAAGAGATGCGCTATGTCACCCTGGGAGAGATGCGCTCTGTCACCCTGGGAGGGATGCTCTCTGTCACCCTCTGAGGGATGCTCTCTTTCACCCTCTGAGGGATGCTCTCTGTCACCCTGGAAGAGATGCGCTATGTCACCCTGGGAGAGATGCGCTCTGTCACCCTGGGAGGGATGCTCTCTGATACCCTGGGATGGATGCTCTCTGTTACCCTGGGATGGATGCTCTCTGTTACCCTGGGATGGATGCTCTCTTATCTTGGGAAAGATGTTCTCTGTCACCCTCAGGGGGATGCTCTCTGTCACCCTCAGGGGGAAGCTCTCTGTCACCCTCAGGGGGAGGCTCTCTGTCACCCTCAGGGGGAGGCTCTCTGTCACCCTCAGGGGGAGGCTCTCTGTCACCCTCCTAGGCCGAGGGATGCTCTCTATCCCCCTCCGAGGGATGCTCTCTATCACCCTCAGGTGGATGCTCTCTGTCCCCCTCCGAGGGATGCTCTCTGTCACCCTCCGAGGGATGCTCTCTGTCACCCTCAGGGGGATGCTCTCTGTCACCCTCAGGGGGATGCTCTCTGTCACCCTTAGGGGGATGCTCACTGTCACCCTCCGAGGGATGCTCTCTGTCACCCTGGGAAGGATGCCCTTCATATGGAGGTACTTCTCAGGAAGCTTCTTGGCTATAAACCAACCAATCTATCTGGGTAGAGCATCACTGTTAAAGTGACAGTGCATGAACACAATAAGGAGGTTTACACCTCTAATCTCACACTAAGCCATATTGTGGAGGAATTTGGTTGCCGTTTATGGTTTTAAGATAATCCAGTTGTCAATCAAACTTCTAATGCTTCTGGGCAGCAATTTGCGGACTTTCATTTTGCACACTATTATAATCAAGGGTTACACGTCATATAAAACTGTCACTATTCTTCAAACTAAAGAGTTTTCTGTGGCAATCTCTATCTTTATCTGGGGTGACAAAAAACCCAACGAGCTGCCATTACCTATTCAAATGACTAGTAATACAGCTGTTCACCCCAACAAGAGGTTCAGAGCACGCCACCAGCATCAGGAGACAAGTATCCACAGAAATGTTTTCAAACTTCTTTGAAAAGGAGGAATTTGGTTTCTTTCGAATTCTCTCAGGTTATGTTCTCAGTAAGATTTCTATCTAACTTTTAACACATTTTTCTCCTTGGTCTTCATATATTAATTATTGCCACTAGAAGTGCTTGGTGTGCTGCATTAACTTGCATATAACACTTTAAGAGGTAACTGCACTTTCCACTGTTTGTTTATTGCATTGGGCTTTCAGCATCAAGTGGGACAAAGTAAATTACCCATTTCTGTATATTGTTTGCGGCTGTCAGAGTGCATAGGGCTGCTGTGCATTGACCCAGCCAGGAGATCATGTGTGTTCCACTAATACATTTAATGCTGCACAAATAAATGAATATTTCATCTCCTTCTGTTTTATTCCCAAACACAAACAGTATCTTATCTCACCTTCAGGAGTTCCCACGCTGGCGCCTCAGACTTCTTTTCTATCTCCATTATCAGGGCCTTGAGAGAGGTGATTTGATTGGACAGTTTGGTGATATTTGCATGTTCTATCATGGTAATTCTCTTTTCCATTCCCTTCAGTCTCCCGTGCAGAGTTTGCTCTTTTTCTTTCAGAAGCTGCCTCAGTTTTTCAAACTCCAATTCAATTTTCTTCTTCTCAGTTCTTAGCTTTTTCTGTCAGAAGCAAAGAAAAGCTGGTTAGATATTAAAAAGCTTCCTAGCAGACTTTCCTTATCGTCGGAGTCCAGGGGGAGGATGGAGGGGCTGATATATTCTTTCAAAAATGAGAACACTTGTGTGCTTCTCCCAATTTCTGAACTGCAATCTCTTACTACCTTCCATTTTACCATCTTCTGTCCTTCTCACACTCCTTCCCTCCACCTTCCCTCAGACATCTCTTGAACTGTAGAGAGGTCAGACTTTGTGAAGCTGCAGAGAAGCTCGATCCATGAAGAGAGTGCAAGGAAGGAAACCCACCGCAGGCAGAGACAGTCAAAGACCCAGAGACAGTCTGAGGGGAGATACTGGCTGAAGTCAAGTGTGAGTCGATGTGACTGACAGGAGAGAATGTAAAAGAAGTGGGGACAGGAAGTTTCAGTCCTGCCAACACAATGGATGTGTTCACCCAGGAGACGCCGAGGGTGTCTCCTACTATGAGCCTCATACAGCGGGAGTCGGTGTGTTATCAGGTGAGGTATGTCACACTGTGGCTTAGAGCAGGAGCCTGTGTGTTATCAAGTGAGGTATGTCACACTGTACCTTAGAGCAGGAGCCTGTGTGTTATCAGGTGAGGTATGTCACACTGTGGCTCAGAGCAGGAGCCTGTGTGTTATCAGGTGAGGTTTGTCACACTGTGGCTCAGAGCAGGAGCCTGTGTGTTATCAGGTGAGGTATGTCACACTGTAGCTTAGAGCAGGAGCCTGTGTGTTATCAGGTGAGGTATGTCACACTGTGGCTTAGAGCAGGAGCCTGTGTGTTATCAGATGAGGTATGTCACTCTGTAGCTTAGAGCAGGAGCCTGTGTGTTATCAGATGAGGTATGTCACACCGTAGCTTAGAGCAGGAGCCTGTGTGTTATCAGGTGAGGTATATCACACTGAAGCTTAGAGCAGGAGCCTGTGTGTTATCGGGTGAGGTATGTCACACTGTAGCTTAGAGCAGGAGCCTGTGTGTTATCAGATGAGGTATGTCACACTGTGGCTTACAGCAGGAGCCTGTGTGTTATCAGGTGAGGTATGTCACACAGTGGCTTAGAGCAGGAGCCTGTGTGTTATCAGGTGAGGTATGTTACACTGTGACTTAGAGCAGGAGCCTGTGTGTTATCAGATGAGGTATGTCACTCTGTAGCTTAGAGCAGGAGCCTGTGTGTTATCAGATGAGGTATGTCACTCTGTAGCTTAGAGCAGGAGCCTGTGTGTTATCAGGTGAGGTATGTCACACTGTGGCTTAGATCAGGAGCCTGCGTGTTATCAGATGAGGTATGTCACACTGTGTCCTTGAGCAGGAGCCTGTGTGTTATCAGGTGAGGTATGTCACACTGTGTCCTTGAGCAGGAGCCTGTGTGTTATCAGGTGAGGTATGTCACTCTGTAGCTTAGAGCAGGAGCCTGTTTGTTATCAGGTGAGGTATGTCACACTGTGGCTTAGAGCAGGAGCCTGTGTGTTATCAGATGAGGTATGTCACTCTGTAGCTTAGAGCAGGAGCCTGTGTGTTATCAGATGAGGTATGTCACACCGTAGCTTAGAGCAGGAGCCTGTGTGTTATCAGGTGAGGTATATCACACTGAAGCTTAGAGCAGGAGCCTGTGTGTTATCGGGTGAGGTATGTCACACTGTAGCTTAGAGCAGGAGCCTGTGTGTTATCAGATGAGGTATGTCACACTGTGGCTTACAGCAGGAGCCTGTGTGTTATCAGGTGAGGTATGTCACACTGTGGCTTAGAGCAGGAGCCTGTGTGTTATCAGGTGAGGTATGTTACACTGTGACTTAGAGCAGGAGCCTGTGTGTTATCAGATGAAGTATGTCACTCTGTAGCTTAGAGCAGGAGCCTGTGTGTTATCAGATGAGGTATGTCACTCTGTAGCTTAGAGCAGGAGCCTGTGTGTTATCAGGTGAGGTATGTCACACTGTGGCTTAGATCAGGAGCCTGCGTGTTATCAGATGAGGTATGTCACACTGTGTCCTTGAGCAGGAGCCTGTGTGTTATCAGGTGAGGTATGTCACACTGTGTCCTTGAGCAGGAGCCTGTGTGTTATCAGGTGAGGTATGTCACTCTGTAGCTTAGAGCAGGAGCCTGTGTGTTATCAGGTGAGGTATGTCACTCTGTAGCTTAGAGCAGGAGCCTGTGTGTTATCAGGTGAGGTATGTCACTCTGTAGCTTAGTAAGTTATGGCAGGTCAACAAACCTACCTAGGCGCGCACTGTGCACTTGGTGTGTCTTCACCTTAACCACTTCAAAAAGAAATTTCTTTCACATTCTCAACCAATGAAACTGTTAACCATTTTAATTCTTATTCATCATTTTATGCTGTGCATTTTTAACTCAATATCGATTGTCATCATATCGACATATTCAATGACATTATAAATCCCTTTCAAATCATACATCTTCATCATTGATATTCCTTCAATCAATATTTAAACATTGCAGTTTTCTTATTCGGCCCTATGCAATAATCCCGTGTGCAGTGTTGCGTTCTACAACGCGACACTGCACGCGGGATAATTACGGACGGTGATACACACGGCACAAGATCATTTTGCTTGTAAATCGAGGATCAACAATAAATTGATCACGTTTCAGCTGTCCAAAAGCTTATTTGACGATATAAAACGATAAAAAATGATCTCAAGTACATTAAACAGATAGTACAGACATTGGCCCCTGATGAAGGTACCTATGCGTACCGAAATGCATAGGGCCGAATAAGAAAACTGCAATGTTTAAATATTGATTGAAGGAATATCAATGATGAGGATGTATGATTTGAAAGGGATTTATACTGAATAAAAGAACAACATTCGCCTAACAACGTGTTTCATTTGGGAGATACCATCTTCTTACCTGGGACAGATTATGGACACTTACAATCACAGCACACATTTGATAGCTGACGCGTTTCGTCCCTGGGACTTCTTCAGAGCTTTAAAATGTAACAGACATGTTCCACAAGTTCTTGGCGTATAGCATTGAAAAAGCGTGAAAAATTGTCAGATGAGTATTAGCATATAGCTGTAAAGTTCCACAATATCTTGGCATATAGTTTCAAAATAGGAGGAGAAATTGTAGAATAAGTGAATGGGATATGTATCTCCCAAACTTTTTGTCTTGCTGTCCGGTTCAAAACGAGAAGAGGTGTTGGAATAGTAAATCATACTATTCCTTATTCTAGAGCGCCATCTAGAGCAAGACGGTGTAATGGCACTGCATTGCAAAAACGCAGTCGTTGTAACAACCGCGTTGTGAAGGTATCACCGTGTAATGTCTGCGTTGTAAAGGTTGTTTCCCCACAATGTAGCCTAGAGCAGGAGCCTGCGTGTTATCAGATGAGGTATACTTAAACAGAAAGAATCCACACAAGGATGTTGTGAGGTGGTCCCTACAATGGTATGGAGCACACAGTGTTCTTTAAATACCCCTCACACACCAAAAGGGCCCTTGGTGTCATGCTTCATCATTGGGGTCTTCGCACCCCTCTACGGGATGCGGCGTTCTACTAACCGACGATTACGTGGGACCACTAAATTTTTGGCTATGTGTGGTGTGTGGAGGTATTGGATGTTAAGTGAGTTGTGGGGTCGAAAGTGAAAAAAGTGAACGTTAAAAAATACCTGGCACGTGAGGTCTGCTAAATTTAATGGGCCTCCGTGCTGGTATTGTTAAAAGGGGTGTGGTGGAGGTATTTTGTATGTTAAAGTATAACACCTCACGTGTGCTTCGACATGTTTCGAAGCTAGGCTTCTTCTTCAGGACAGGGTGCACAGAACCCCACCTTACTCACGTCATGGTGTAACTATTAAACAAAATTATGTTTAGTCAGGCTAGAAGGACTAATATGTGCCTACTAATTTTCTTTGTTTCACAAGTGTCTGCAATGAGTACTTGCTGCCAAACAAAATGTTAGCATCATGAGCCTTCAGTACGGTGGGGTTGTAGTGCTTAATAGTATCAAAAGCAGGAGATTTCCAGTGCTTGACTGACCCTAGCCGTGGCTCCGTGGATGAGGCATGTCACACCGTGGCTTAGAGCAGGAGCCTGTGTGTTATCACGATAGGTATGTCACACCGTGGCTTAGAGCAGGAGCCTGTGTGTTATCAGGTGAGGTATGTCACACTGTGGCTTAGAGCATGAGCCTGTGTGTCATCAGATGAGATATGTCACACTGTGGCTTAGAGCAGGAACCTGTGTGTTATCAGGTGAGGTATGTCACACTGTAGCTTAGAGCGGGAGCCTGTGTGTTATCAGGTGAGGTATGTCACACTGAGCAGGAACCTGTGTGTTATCAGGTGAAGTACGTCACACTGTGGCCTAGAGCAGGAGCCTGTGTGTTCTCAGGTGAGGTATGTCACACTGTAGCTTAGAGCAGGAGCCTGTGTGTTATCAGGTGAGGTATGTCTAACTGTGGCTTAGAGCAGGAGCCTGTGTGTTATCAGGTGAGGTATGTCACACTGTGGCTTAGAGCAGGAGCCTGTGTGTTATCAGGTGAGGTATGTCACACTCTGGCTTAGAGCAGGAGCCTGTGTGTTATCAGGTGAGGTATGTCACACTGTGGCTTAGAGCAGGAGCCTGTGTGTTATCAGGTGAGGTATGTCACACTGTGGCTTAGAGCAGGAGCCGGTGTGTTATCAGGTGAGGTATGTCACACTGTAGCTAAGAGCAGGAGCCTGTGTGTTATCAGGTGAGGTACGTCACACTGTAGCTTAGAGCAGGAGCCTGTGTGTTAACAGGTGAGGTATGTCACACTGTGGATTAGAGGAGGAGCCTGTGTGTTATCAGGTGAGGTATGTCACACTGTAGCTTAGAGCAGGAGCCTGTGTGTTATCAGGTGATGTATGTCACACTGTGGCTGAGAGCAGGAGCCTGTGTGTTATCAGGTGAGGTATGTCACACTGTAGCTTAGAGCGGGAGCCTGTGTGTTATCAGGTGATGTATGTCACACTGCGGCTTAGAGCAGGAGCCTGTGTTGTATCAGGTGTGGTATATCTCACCCCAGCAGGAATAGGGGTTTCAGCAGTGGAGAGAGGTGTATCTCCAGTGATGTGACACCAGTCCTGGTAGTGTTGTGTTCTTGTATTGTAGCACTAGTCCTGGCAGATGGTTGCACTTCTTACCTCTCTCCTTGGTAGAGGGTTGTGTACTTGTATTGTCAGTGCTAATAAGGAATGTGTTCCTGTGTTGTGCAAAACTGTAATGTTAAAGCTCCCTGAAGCCCAGAACAGTACCCATTTGGTGACCGGGAAAGGCACACCAAGCGTGCCCTCATAACAAGATGACACTACTTCCCATACCCTCTGGTTTAGCATGGTACAAGGTGGAGGATGGATACAGCTTTCCAAGACAATGGACGTGTATTGGCTGCATTCCTGTGGAAATTTCTAGGCAGAGCCTGTCCTTTCATTTGTCTTTTACAACAGCTTCAGGAAGGCTGATGACTTCCGGTGAAGAGATCTCACACTTCATTGTGCCCCTGTTTTGGGTACTCCTGTTGAATCTAGCATCATGCTGCCTATTGTGATTGTCATCACCTTGCACAAAGGCTGTGTCTGAGAAACATCCAAAAATGAAATTTGCAAGAGGATCTAACCAAACCAGTTTTAAAGCTTTAGAGAGTAGATCTGGGCCCTTCGTCTGCAAAAGGAGTACAATAAAGTAGGACCCCATTCACCCCACTTTGTTCAAATTCCAAGTTCTTCTTGACCAAGGATGGGAGTGCTTTGTACGGTACTAGGATTGCTGTGTGACCAAGGCTGGTGTCTGCATAACAGAGGTGAGGGAACAGCACCTGATGTCAGCACTGTTTGCTGGAAGAGCCAAGGGTCAGTCTAGCACCTAGAAGTTTGCCAGGTGAGAGACGGAAGGAGAGCGTCACGTGATGAGAGTACAGCCTGTCCAAGAGAGAAGCCCAGTATATTCTCAGCAAGAGAAACACTCAGAGAAAGTTGACTGCCGGTCGGAGAGAGGATAGGGGCGATCTGTGTGGTTTGGGGTCTCCCAGTCTCCCTGAGCAGTTCCCACAGTGAGCTGTGCCAAACCATTCAAGAAGAATCAACATTGTGTCGTTGATGCCGGACGTCAGAACTGCACTTAGAAGACCCACCATCAACGATCACTGACCAGGGCTGGGAAGTCGCAACTGCCAAGGACGACCCTTTGCTGATGACTCGACCCTGCGGTTGTAACATTTATCACAAAGAATCTGTGAGCACCTGTCCTGGAAGCCCAAAACTGTCAAAGACAAGTGGCGCTGTGGAGACCTTAGGATCTGATTAGTGCTAGCAGTCCTTGGCTCGAATGAGGCTGCCCTACAGCTCCGCACAACAGACGCCTCTGATCCAGGAACGGGTACTCCAAGCACGCCACCACTGAGTAGGTATTGCAGGGAGGAGAAATCTGCAGGCTGAACAATATAGTTTTTACTTTTGAGGCAAAGGCCACTTAACTGATCTATGGTCATTATCCCGTCTTGTGAAAGCGACCACAATCCCCTTAGCCTGACCATCGAACACCCATGGGACGAGAGGGGGAGGGTTACTGTGATTCCACTGAGTACTAAGGAGCTTATACCTACTAATGACAAATGTCAGCTCAAATGGCAGATTATTTCAAGACTAAACTACCGTACTTAAAAATTATTTAGAAAAGCACCTGGAGATTCTGTCAGCAGCAACAGATGACACGATTATACAGACGAGCTGCAGTATTCAGCATAGAGACTTTTTCGACCATCTGGCCAGTTTCTTCTATGTTCACGATCACAAGATCAGGCCAAAACAGGGGAGACCATAGGTTCAAACTTGTGGTACAATGCATGGTGCTAAGAGGGAGACTCTCTGCAGCTGTTAGAAATAGGGATACACCCACGATACGAGAAGTCAGAAAGGAATATGAACAGGCTCAATCTAGAAGAGAGAATGAGAGGCCATCCTGCATTCTGATGGCAAGATGTTCTGGTCCCTTCTATCCAAGGGGGGCAACTTCGAAAGATCGCACCCTTTGGCTAATAACAATCCCAGCTGTTGAGTGGCACAAGCACTTTAGTGACCTGTACTTCCTTATCAACACTCATGACAGACCCCAGTTTTTTAGTGATTGATTGATTTATTATTATTGACTGTTCGATTATTTAAAACCATTACAGTAAAAACTAATTTTAAAACCTAGCCCCCCTTACCCTCCCACCCCTCCCCCCTCCCAGGACCTCCTGTGAAATTTAAAACCCCGTTTCCAGCAGTCAGACCTGTGTTGCAAGGACCTTTCTGCTTGTAGTCCAGGAGCTTAATTTTAATGTGGCATTGTTCCGGTCATAGTGCTTGAGGTGGAAGCCAAGGTCTTCTTCGCTCGTGAGTGTTACGGTGACACCTTGATGGCGCATTAATCTGGCCCTGACTTTCATGGGAAGGAAATGATTATAGTCTGGTGTCTAGTGCTTGACCAATCTGGTAAGTGAATGTTGCCGCTCTTGCCAGATGGTGGGTTTTTATTTCTGAAAAGCACCAGTCTGACGCCTCCTTGCAGGTTCTAATGCCAAGAGCTCTGAAAATGGGACGAAGCAGCCTCTGTCGGTCACAGGCGAGTTTGGGGCAACAGCATAGTAAGAGGAGCCAGGATTCCCGTTGGTAATTGCATAGGCGGCATGAAACAGCTCCATCTGTTCGTGCCCATGCCGGGTTGAAGTCCCCAATTCTAAGTGACATTAGCCTCATGAAGAGGATTTTTTTGCGTGCTTGGGCCCCTAGTGCTTCACTTGGGTATGGTTGGGCTTTCCCCAAGATGTAAGATTCGTTCAGTACCTTCGTGTAGGTGTTGTATCGGAGTGCAGTTAGATCCTTTTCGTACGAGATGGAGCGGACCTGCCGTCTCATGGTGTTTGACCAAGCCTTAAGCGGGATGTCTGTTAAGGACAAACTTGGAATCTATGTTTAGGGTCTCTATTGCTTTGTCCAGCTTGGTGAACCAGGGGGAGTCCTCTTCTCTAAAAATTGTTACAAGATGGTATATGAGAGAGTTGTGCGGTGCTTTGAGTACTCTGATATAATATTTTATTAGATCTCCCTGGAGGGCCTGTTCAGGTCTGCAGAGGCCTAATTCCAGTCGTAATCTTGGATTCCTAGGTGCTTGCAGCACAATCTTGTGGGCTTTGACCTGCGCTGCAGCTATAAGTTTATCTAAAGCTCCTGGGAACGCCAAGTGACCGTAGTTAACAGCCGGGATTAGTTTTGCCCTGAGGACCTTCAGCATGGGGTCTGCTGTGGAGCTAGTCAAGCATAGACTTAGTGCCTCATTGATAAAATGATGTTGTTGATTTTAGCAGTTAGATGTTTTGAATGAGCTGCCGGTTTTGCCCTCTCATTTAGCCAAACACCAAGATAATTATAGGCTGAAGTGGTCCCAATTTGGTGATCTCCCAACTTCCAGACTACTTGTTTTTTGTGCGGGTATCTGCCGAATATCATTATCTTTGTTTTGCCTTGATTAACTGTCAGGTGATTCTCCTTGTTATACTCCCCCAACTCTTTAAGTGCTCTTTGGAGGCCCACTCTTGTATGGTCCATCACTACAGTATCATCTGCATATTGTAGAATTGCCATGCTCGTCGTGCCCAGTATGGTGGAACTAGACTTGCCTTTTTCAGGGCTCTCCCCATATCTGCCGTATAAATAGGGGGGCCAGGAGGCATCCCTGCTTCAGTCCGTTGTTGGTTTAGACTTTTGCAGATAGAGCTGTGGGGCTTAATTTGACTTGTACCCAGGTCCCTCGTGAAGGGATATGATGGCTTTCAATAACTTGGGGGGTACACCCCAGGATGACATTTTTCTCCAGCGTTTGCCCCTACCGACTTTATTGAAAGCCGTACTGTAGACAATAAAACAGCAGAACAGCGGAGGGTGCCTGAGTTTAACAGCCCGTTTTGAGAGGTAGGCGAGGGCCATAATATTATCGGTTGTTGCACTGTTTTTCCTGAAGCCGGTTTGAAAGAATGGTAATATTTTGTTGTTATTAGCACAGTCCTCTAACTCTCTCAGTAGTAGTTTGGCAAAAGCTTTGACTTCTACATCCAGCAGGGCTACTAGCCTATAGTTTGCGGGGTTAGAGTGGTCGCCTTTTTTGTGGATGGGGAAGAGGATGCATCCTTTCCATGAGTGTGGAATTGTTGCCGTTGCATATGAAAAATTGTGTAAGGGGGTGAGGGCTGTGGTAAAGAATGATTGGGCTGTTTTAAAACTCCATGGCTGGAATGCCATTTGGGCCTGGTGCCCCGTCATTCCTCATTTTCCTGATCTCCATCATTATTTCAGCTTCTGTGAATCCCCGTCCTCAAGAAACTTTGTCCTCCCACTTCTGTGTGCCTGGGGGGAGTGACAATGTGGGAGCCTGTTTCCTGAATGTTCAAAGGGTCGTGCTGAGTAACTAATGTACCTTTGGTATATAATCCCCTGACGTACTCTTCCCGCTCGTTGCTTTCAATGTTGTTCTCCTTGCTCCTGGGTTGAGCGCTCAGGCGATTAATATACCTCCATAGTTTCGCATTATTCTTTTCCTTTAGCAGGGCAAGTATCGGGATTCATTTTTGTTCCATCTCTTTCCTCTTCTGCTCCCTTACTTTACTCCTGAAAGCGGCTCTTAGTGTTGCTATGGAGGCTCCCTCTGCCGATGTTCCTCTTTTCTTCCTTCTTCTAAGTGCCTTCATCAGCGCACCTTTGCATTGTCTCAGGCTGTACGATGTCTGTTGGTTCTATGAAAAGTGAGCCTTATGACAGATTTATTTTTTCAGGGTTTTTTACCCAGCTTCTGCCACAGATCCTCTGTTTGTTCCTCCAAGCAACCAACCATCTTTAAGTCGGTCTCCCGTGATCCTCTTATTCTTTTGATATCTCTGAAGCGTTCATCCCCTGTGGTTTCTCCCAACATTTTCTGGAGGTCTGTTGCTTCCATACCTAAATTGAATCTTGCACATAGAGACCTGTGCTCGCTTTCCCCTCTGTCATCGACCTGGAAATCTTCCAGCCTTTCCGCTGTTTTCTCGTTGATTAAAATGTAATCTATAGTCGATATATTCCGGAACGATGGTTTGGAGCACCGCGAGGGTGATCTTGATTTCATCAGAAAGTGGGTTGAGTGGAGTTTAACATTTTTAAGAAGACCAAGCAATGTGCCTGCCTTTTGCTGTTTATTTTGTTTGCCCGGGGCGTTTTCCAAGCCTCTCAAGTTAAAGTCTCCTGCGATGATTATGTTGTAGTGCTCATATTTTATTAATATATCCTCCAGCGTGTTGGTGAAAGATGTCATACTGGCCGCAGTCAGAGCAGGGTTGAAATAGCAGTTAATGAGCAGCAGATGGCCCTCCCTTAGCCCAGCTATTGTCATTACCTGCAGGTCTGGGGAGTTTACTCTTATTTCTGTGGGCTTTAGTTTTCTTGCGTGGCTTATAAAAATAGAAAGACCCCCGATGGACGTCCGAAGATGTTTTTTTTGTTTCATTAATCCGATGTTCGTGAAAGCCCACTATTGGTGTTGAAGTCATTGACCAAGTTTCCCGACAGCAGATAATGTCCCCTTTTGCAAAGTAGTCCTGTACTTCCTTAAACCCTGCTTTTTTATTTAACCCTGCGATGTTCCATGATATGAGGGTTAAGTCAGGGTGGAGATCCAAGATTTGGCCTTGGTATTGATCTTCCCACACCAGCTGGTTTTTGCTAGGGGTGCTGTTGCCAGCTGTCACTTCTTGTTGGCTGATTCGTTTGCCCCATTAGCACTCTTCGTAAGTTGTCACTTTGAAAGATAGAAACATTTATTGGTGTTTTAGGGTGTTTGTTGGTAAATTCACCTAGTTTCCTATTGTGAATGGTACCTTTCAGGATGGATATTGGCCCCTGCCCCTATGTTTGAGGTTTGAGGTATGAGGACAAAGGGGTGATTAGGTTGAGTGGGTCTGTTACTTCTATGCCCAAACTGGCGAATTGTTGAGCTTCACCGAGGACTGCCTGTTGGAGGGATTGCTCGCAGAAGCCCAGAATAGTTGAATCGCCGTGGCTATCTCCTAGGGACCTTTTGAACTTTACCCACTCTAGGTTTTCCGAAGTGATCTGAGATAGTGATTGAACGTGGCCAAAGAGTCGGAGGATATTGGTTATATTTAAGATGTCGTGAGGCCCTGTCATGTGGTACCTGGGGGTGAGCGCCACCTCATAGAATGAAGATGGGTCCGCATGATTGCTTGTTTGTATTACCCCCCAATTGCGCTTGCTACTTGATTTCAAACTGTGGTGGGGTTTGATCAGGGTTCGCCAATGGTGTTCATCATCTGCCCGGATGTTGTTACCCAGAGTGATAACAATATGCTTTTGCTCCATCTGTGATGATGCGGTGTGCTCTATACGACCTTTGCAACCATCCATTTGCAATTGGTCGTTGAGCCTTATTTGTGTAGCAGTGTCCTCCTTGCCCTTACTGATGTTCTTTGTTGTTACCAGGGCTGTTGTTGATGATGACACTGCGGGGTGTGATAGGTCAGCCTGGTCCGCCTGGTTTTCTTGAACCCTGCCTTGAAGTATTACACCTTCCCTTCTTATTTCTTCGGTTTTTCCTTTGTTTCCCGATACACTCTGGCTCATGATCTTCTGTTTGGAATTAAAAATCGGGTCGAGTGGTAGTGAGTTGCTTTTCTCCTCAGATCTGCGACTGTTCAACATTACTGGTAGGATGGATCTTCTTTTCATTTTTGTTCTCTTCAGCTGTTTCTTCAGCTTTTCGTTTGCCCTCCTTTTTAGTGGTGGTTCTGTTCTGGCTTCTGTTTCCCCTCCATGTTTTTTTTACTGTTCTTCGACTTCCTTTGTCTCAGATGCTGCCAGTGCTTCCTCGATGTTGCTCTTTGTCGGGGATGCCAGTGTAACTTGGCTGTGCTTCTCATTCTCTAGAGTTTTTGTTACCATCTCCCTCGTTCCGACGTGTTCGCCCTTGAAGTCCACTTTAAGATTGCCATTTACCAGTGATTCCATTGTTCCTGGTGTTTTTGATGATTCACCCCTGCTCTTGGCTAGTGCCACTATATCCCTCAGAATTTCTGGCAATTCAGCCCACTTTTCTATTATTTCTGCGATTGGGCTTGTCCAAGCTATCATGGTCTGATTATATTTGATTGTTGCCTCCAATTCATCCAGTTTGCGGCCCTGCTTCTCTAGGCACTGGGCTATTGATAGTAGAAGGTCAACTTGGAGCTCCATTTTAGTTGCTTGCCATATCAGGGCCTTAGCTATGATTTCTGAGCTTCTCTGGTGGTTGTCAGAGGGGAAATGTTTCCTTGGTTGTCTTGCTCATCTCGGTCCTTTCGGCCTGTCGATGGGAACCTCGCTGCTCTTTCTTTGCCCTGGTTAACTGCCACGTCCCCTCTCCCAATACGGAGGGGAGTAAGTTCCAAAGTTCTTTAGATTGTCTCCTCTAGTTTTTGTAAAAAGGAGTTGGTAAAATCTCCTGTCTCTGGTGAGTCGAGGTTTTGCCCTCCAATTGATGAGACCTTTGAGCTTGGTTGTGAGGAGTTGCGCGGACTAGTGTGCATTGGATCTTTGTCCTCGATGCCTTCTGACATGTCTTCCTCCTGGGGCCGATGGATCAAGGCTTTGATCTGTGAGAGGGTGTGCAGCAGGTCATTCGGCTTCGTTCCGATCCGAGAGGCTGTCGCTGTTGTGAGCTTCCCGAGGTCAGAGTCAGGTCGGTCCTCCTTTTTTTACATGATGTGCTGTTTTCGTCTATGATTATTATTTTACACCCGCCAGAAGGGGATGACTTTTGATCTCCCTGTGACCATGTGTCTTATTCCTGAACCTGGTCTTGGTCCCCTTCATTGGGCAGAAGGTTGCTTCCTCTCCCAGGCGGGGAGCTTTAAATGTCGAGCTGGATGAGTGCCTGATATAATCGAGGTGCTTGGGGGTTGCCCACTGTGGCCTCTTCCGGCTCTTCAGTCCTCCCGGCAGACATATCAATGGTTGGTAAGCTGCCGGGTGTTTAAAAGTAGTGAGTAATGAGCCCTTGTTGACAAGACTGAATTTGGATTGAGCAGTTTTCCCTTAAGCATTGCCCTCTGCGCACAGGGAAGGGTCTTAAAACCCGTGGAGACTTGTGAAAGGCACTCACTTGTTTTTTTTTTGTTTCGGTGAGTGCTGTTTCCTGTGAGCACTCTTATGCTTCTGCTTCTTTCCACTCTCCCACTTGCACTGCTTGGGCGCTGCTTAGGCGCTGCTTAGGCGCAGCTTGGGCACGCACTCCTCATCAAGCAGTCGGGCCAGAGGCAAAGAAAAGCCTTGACTCCTACAGCCGATGGCCACCACCAGCCAGACATCCTTTGCTCCTGGCGACAGTCTCTCCCCTCTCTCCTTTCTTTTTTTTTTTTTTAAGTTTGATTTTATTGAAGAAAGAAAAGAAAAAGAGAGAGGGGAGAGAAAGGAAAAAACAGGAAAATGGATATGACAATAAAATACATCTTATAGGAGAACCTTAGAGAATATAAAATACATAAAGGGAAATAAACAATGCATTATAAGTTCATAAAAGCAAATATGATGAGCATGAAAAATAACATGAACAAAAATAAAAAATATAGAAAGCATATGCACCGTAGAGTAATAGTGGAAATCGCAATTTTAGGGAAAAGGCAATAGGAGGGCCGCGTCAACCAGACCGGAGGAGGCATCGCCATCGTCCACAGGAACACCATCCGCATCACGACCAACTCCGACGACACCTTCACCGCCGCCGAGCACCTTCACTTCCAGATACACACCGACCCCAACACCACCCTCAGAGACACCCTCATCTACAGACCCCCGGGACCACGCACACAATTCAGCGAAGCCATCGCAGACTTCATCAGCCCGCACGCCCTCAGCTCCTCTGACTACATCCTCCTGGGGGACCTCAACTTCCACCTGGAGAACAACAAGGACAACAACTCCACCACCCTGCTGGACAACCTCGGACTCAAGCAACTGGTGAACACCCCCACCCACTACGCCGGCCACACGCTTGACCCCGTCTTCTCCTCCAGCAAGCACATCTCCTTCAGCCACTCCACCGGACTCCATTGGACTGACCACAGCTGCGTCCACTTCAGCTTCAGGAGAACCACGACCCACCACCACCCGCAACAGGTTCCCCGCAGGAGCTGGAGCAAGATCACCGCCGACCAGCTCACCACCTCCCTCAGCCAGAACCCTACAGCCAGCGCAATGGACCCCAACGAAGGAGCCCGCATCTTCACACAGTGGCTCACCAACTGCGCCGACGACCTCGCACCACTAAAGAACCCTCCCAGCAGACCAGGCAGCAAAGAAAGCCTCGTGGTTCACCGACGAACTCAAAACATCCAAGAAAAAACTGCTGCACCCTTGAAAAAGCCTGGCGTCACGACCAGACTACAGAAAACATGACTGCCCTCAAGAACGCCACCCGCACACACCACCAGCTGATCCGCACCACCAAAAGGACAACATTCAAAGAACGACTGGACAACAATACCCACAACAGCAAGGAACTCTTCAGCATCGTCAAAGAGCTCTCCAACACCAGCGCGGGAAACAACGACATCACTCCCTCCCAAGACCTCTGCGACTCACTCGCCTCCTTCTTCCACCGCAAGATCGCCGACATACACAACAGCTTAGGCGCACCGCCCAGCACCCAACCACCGAACTAACGCCCTACGCAACTGGACCCCAGTCAGCACCGAAGACACCACCCGCACGATGAACACCATCCACTCCGGATCCCCAACTGACCCCTGTCCCCACCACGTCTTCAACAAGGCAGACTCCATCATCGCACCCCAACTCCGAGACATCATCAACATCTCCTTCGCCACCGCCACCTTCCCGGAGAGCTGGAATTATGCCGAGCTCAGCGCCCTCCTGAAGAAACCAACAGCGGACCCTACCGACCTCAAGAACTTTCGCCCCATCTCGCTCCTCCCTTTTCCGGCCAAAGTCATTGAGAAGACCGTCAACAAACAGCTCACCGCCTTCCTCGAGACGAACAGATCCCTCGACCCCTCACAGTCCGGTTTCCGAGCCAACCACAGCATCGAGACCACCCTCATCGCAGCCACTGATGACATCAGATCCCTGCTCGACAACGGGGAAACAGCTGCCCTCATCCTCCTGGACCTCTGTGCGGCGTTCGACACTGTCTGCCACCGCACCCTAATACAGCGCCTCAGCAACATCGGAATCCAAGAGAAGGCACTGGAGTGGATCATCTCGTTCCTCGCCGGAATAACCCAGAGAGTCTGCCTGCCCCCGTTCTGATCCGCGGCCACCGAAGTCATCTGCGGCGTACCTCAAGGATCCTCTCTCAGCCCCACTCTCTTCAACGTCTACATGAGCCCCCTCGCAGCAATCGCACGGCAACACAACCTGAACATCATCTCCTACGCCGACGACACACAGCTAATCCTCTCCCTCACCAAAGACCCCGCCACCGCCAAAGCCAACCTCCAGGAAGGAATGAACGACGTCGCAGAGTGAATGAAGACCAGCCGCCTGAAACTGAACTCAGACAAGACGGAAGTCCTCATCCTGGGATCGTTTTCCCTCCGCCTGGGACGACTCCTGGTAGCCCCCCGCCCTGGGCTCCACTCCCAAGCCAACGCACCACGCACGAAACCTGGGCTTCATCCTGGACTCCTCCCTCTCAATGAGCAGACAAGTCAACGCCGTCTCGTCATCCTGCTTCAACACCGCATGCTCCGTAAGATCTTTCGATGGATCCCCACCGAAACCAGGAAGACTATCACCCAGGCACTCGTCACCAGCTGACTGGACTACGGGAACACCCTCTATGCTGGAACCACTGCCAAACTGCAGAAAAGACTCCAGCGCATACAGAACGCCTCCGCACGACTCATCCTGGACATCCCCCGCCACAACCACATCTCCGACCACCTGAGAGACCTGCACTGGCTCCCCATCAGCAAGAGGATCATGTTCAGACTCCTCACCCGCGCACACAAGGCTCTCCACGACCTGGGCCCCAAGTAACTTAACAACCGCCTCACTTTCTACACGCCCACCCGCCAGCTGCGATCGTCCAGCCTCGCCCTCGCCAACGTACCACGTATTCGCAGAGCCACCGCCGGAGGAAGATCCTTCTCCTACCTGGCACCCAAGACATGGAACTCCCTCCCCATCCACCTACGGCTGACCCAGGACCACCTCTCCTTCAGGACACAACTCAAGACCTGGCTTTTCGAGCAGTAGCGGACCCCTCCCCCCCAGCGCCTTGAGACCTTCCAGGTGAGTAGCGCGCTATATAAATTTGAATGATTGATTGATTGATGGTGGTTTGCGTACTTCGACTGTCAGGGTCTGGGGAGGAGCTCTCTGGAGCAGAGGAGGAAAGATAAGTTACCAAGGGAAGCCAAATGAGATCTCGTTTAACAGCCAAGGAGATGGGGGATACAAAGTTGGTGTCCAGGTGGTGATTAAAACAGACTGCATTCCACCGGGAGCGATGTGAAACATTCATAGCTTGTTTCCAGTTAGAAGTGACAGTGTGGAAAGCGACAGCTATCAATAGGTCAAGGAGCTAGTAATGGCGGGGAGAGTGAGGGAGATCAGTTAAAAGAACCTAGAAAGATTAGAGAAGGGGAGAGAGAAATCTGAAACTGGAAAATCTTTTGCATTTGAGTCCAAACTGATTTCCAAAATTGAGATATAGGCGGGCAATCGAACAGCATGTGTTTAAGGTCTGCGGAGGAACAGGAGCAAGACCAACATATAGAAAGAGTCTCTGGCGAGAAACGGGACAAAGCAAGAGGGGTAAGTAAAGTTCTAGTATAAATAAAGTATAAAGTTTGGGTAGTGTGAGCAGCTCTAGAGGTCTTATGAAGTTTGGACCAGACTTTATCCCAGAGATGAACCGGCCAATCCTGAGATAGATCAGATTCCCACGCGATTTCAATTTTGGATTTTACTCTATCCAACGTACAGCGGAAGGAATTATAAAGGGAAGATGCAGAGGGAGAAGATGCTATTAATGAAGAAGTGGACTGGCGATCCAAAGGAATATCACTGGAAGGCGGTAGTGCCTGGTGGTAAAGAGTAAGAGCAGGGTGAAGCAAGTAATATTGGGAACGAGCACTAGGGGGTAATGAGAAAGAGGATTTAAGTTCCAAAAAGGAGAGAGGGACACCATGCGAGAGCAGTTGAGAGATCCAACACAATCCTCAAGAGTGCCAGACTTTCCAATAGATGGTGCGATTGCGAATTTTAAGAAGTGAGTTATACCAGATAGGCTGTTCGTGAGAGGAAAGAAGGGAAGGATACAACGAGGACAAGAAAGGGTGAAGGAGAGTACGACAATGAGAGATAATAGGGATGTGAAGGCGAGCCGGGTAAGACGTGAATGACAAAAATTCACGGAAATTGAAAGGAGAAATAAAGGAAGATTCCATGGTTAGCCATATGGGAGGATGAAAGGGAAGAGTAGAAGAAAGCCATCGAGCCGTTTGTTTCAGAGAAAAAGCTTGGTGATATTCTCTAAAATCAGGAAAACGAACACCGGCCTGAGCCTTATCTTTTCGCAAAGAGGCGATAACCCCTTTCTCCTTTCTAATTTCCCCTGCACTACTTGGTGGGGCCAAGCTAGGTCCGAGCTGCGCGTGGATATGAGGGATATGCAAGTGCCGGTGAGTGGGTGGAGGCGGCGGTGAGTGTGAGCGGACTGGCTTTCTGAGTTCTTTCTTACTCACCCACTTACCGGTGCTTGTACTGTGCTGCCTCCCCTCGCCGCTTGTTGGTTGCTGTACCACTATGCCGCTGTGCCTCCGAGCCTTAGCACCTCTCATTTGAACGGGGCTGGGCTGGGGATGAGTGTTGCTCCTATCAGGCTCTCGGCATCCTCTAGCCCCAATGCCCACTCATCTGCCCACTCGGCTTGATGGACTTGGCTTTATGGATGTGCCCAGAGTAAATGTCCAGGGTAAATGGGGCGAGTAAATGCTCCCCCGGGGCTGCTTGCTTCTCTCACAGCCCTCCACGGCACCACTCGGCCCTCCCCGCGGGTCCCAGACCCGATCCTGGTCCCGGTCCTTCACCCGCTGTTTTCCCGGTGCTTCTCCCGCTGTTTTCCCGCTGTTTTCTCACGGTTATCGGCAAATATCGGCCGCGGCTCCTGGTTCCGCTCAGCACCGCTGCTGCTACTATCTCCCGCCTTCCGATTCTCTGTGGGACACTCACAAGACCAGGAGGTGGATCCTGGACCTGGTAGTGTGGGAGACTAGGATTCCCAACTCTGTTGGACCCCAGTTGTTTTATGATATAGGTCACCCAGTATGTAACCTTTCATTTACCAAAGAGGAAATGTTGTCTTCTATAGATGCAATTATAACTGCAAAAGCCCCAAGCCTCCATGGCGATATTTTCCGTGAGGATAGGGACCACTGGGCAATATACTTTATGACACTGGCCAATGACATCGCTGGCGGGGGGAGGACCCCAGACTCATGCAAAGGGGCCGAAGTAATACCAATCTTTAATAAAGGGGATAGGTCAATGCCTTCCAATTACCATCCAATTAGCTTGATCGATTGTACCCAAAAGGTCTTCTGTCGCTCCATCTGGACTAAGATCCAGGACTGGATGGATGAGAATGATATCCTCTCTCCACTCCAGGCAGGATTTCAGCGGAAGACTGGCACAATCGATCAATTATTTCATCTTGTTACATTATACTGGAAGGTAGTTGTGTTGGGCAAGTGTAGCCTATACTTTGCCTTTATAGATTTAAAAACAGCCTTCAACCTCGTGCCCAGCGATTTACTTTGGCGGGTGCTTAGGGACATGGGAATGCCTCTGGCTATCCTGGAAATCTTGATCAGGTTGCATGAAGATAATTTTGCCAGAGTGAGATGAGGGAACGAGGAACAGACCACGGAGCCTTTTCAGATCCAGCGGGGGGTCAGTCAGGGATGCGTTCAGCCCCAACCCTTTTCTCCCTGTATGTCAACCAGGTAGCTGCCTCCTGTGCTCCATATCTGCTGATTCTCCGTCCTTGGCGAAAAACATAATTCCCACTCTTATTCGCCGATGATACCCTGTTGATTTCCAAAACTCCCATGGGCCTCCAGAAACGATTAAACCATTTTAAGGCCTTTCGCGAGGAGAGGGGCTTGGTCATTAACACCACTAAAACCAAGCTAATGATGCTGAACCCTCACAAATCCTTTGAGGGTACTTTGTTGCTGGACTACGTTCAGCTTGAGAAGGACAGCTCATTCGACTATTTGGGTATCAAGCTGTCTGAAGGAATGGCTTGGAGGAATCATCTAGGAAAGGCTTTTTGGAAATTTTCACAACTAACCGGGGTTTTAGTGCGGGAGCATTGCCTATCATATACTAAGCCAGTGGCATCTGCTCTCAAATTGTACAGCTGTAAGGCCGTGAGTAGTGCTCTCTATGGGGCAGAGTTGTTGGGCACAGTAACTGCAAATGACCTCGCACTTGTGGAAAATAAGCTCCCCAGTTATTTGGTATCCTTCCACAAAGTACTCCTCAACTTCCTCTCAAGCTTGATCTGGGTATTAAGTCCATCAGTGACCTTGCAAGGCTCCGCCCACTGTTTTGGCACAGATTGGTCCCTACCCCTGATCTGGCAGTTGATGCCGCAGCCCTTATTGATGTCTCAAATTTGGATACCACCAAACAAATTGGCTGCATTAAACATGTAGATGTTCTCCTGTCCAGCATTGGTTTGCCAAATCAGGCTATTGGCCACCCACCACCCTATTCTAGGGGCCATATAAAACGTATGTAGTGGGCATGGGTTGATCAGAATAATCTTCGGAAAAAACAAAATGGCAGCCTAACTGATGCATTCATTAATTTGAAAACTAAGCGTCACTGAGAAATCTATTTCGACATCATCAAGGTACCAGCTGACAGGAAACTGTATACACAGTTTAGGCACGGTAGCTTACCAATTACCGCCTTTACTAATTCTTGGCAGGATAACAAATCTCAACCTAAGGGCTGTGCTTCCTGCTTATGTCCACAGGAATCTATAGGCCATGTCTTTTTTGCCAGCACAGCCTATGCAAAACGAAGGAGAAACTGGCTAACTCCTGTGTGCAGGCAATTAGGGACTCGAAGCTCCAAAGACACCTTACGCATACTAAAGTCAGATGCTAGACCCCTTTTTGACTGCGCCACTGAGAAATTCCGGGTCCACTTTTGGGCGATTAGAAGGAGGGCGCAGCTATCACCGTTGTCTGGCCCTGATTGAAAAATGGAGATTGTACTGACCAGACAAATATGTTTTAATCCCTAATGAGATATTTTATATTGTAAATACCCAATTTTATGTTTATATTTTACGTATTTTAAATTTGTGTCTATTGTTGATTTAGATCCCTAGTTGTTCAATGTATGGGCTGCAATTTTGGCAATTGATCTGTATACTATCTGCTAATGCACCAGCACTTTAGCCTTTAAACGACCGTGGCCTTGTAGCCCTTGCTCGCTTTGACAGAATGTTCTTAACTATGTATTATCCGGGAAATTAATTATTTCTGTCTTTTCTATGCTGGTTTATCATGCAAATTTGTGTCGTTTTTGTCCCCTGAATGCGCTTCTTTAGCTTAGTATGTACAACTGTGATTTGTGTGGTTGCTCTTTTATGGTTTTACCAACCGAAATAAAGATTTTGATTGATCTACACAGTAGTCAGTGGGGTAACCCAGAGTCTGTGCTTGATTAATACCTATGTTGATATGACACCAGGGACCGTAGTCATTAGAACTCCTACAGAGGGTAGAGATCAACAGGTCTGCTGCGCAATCTGGGTCTTGTACAGTGCAACAATATAATGGTACATTTATTGAACTGGTGGTATTTTTTTGTTGTGGGCTTAAAACATTTTCTTTCCTACTAAAAATAAGTACTGGGCTAGACAACATTATTGTGTCTGATGGATGACTGATGACTTCTGAGTTCTGAGTTCTTGCCCAGCACTCTAGCTCCATCAGAAACATTTGAATGCAAGACTTTGCTATCCTGGGAGTCCAGTGCAAAAAGGGATATCCTTGGCCTTTTCCGAGCCATAGTAGTACAGACCTTAGGGCACCAAAGGCAAACGACCACAACCAGCATGATCCTTATCACCTCTCCGACTGGTGTCCCTCCTCCCCCTGATCTTTGGTCTGGCAGTGCTCAAACCCTGTTGGATTGGAAAGTGTTTTTGCCGAATTCTCTGTGCACTGTACAACTTAAGTTAGCTTTTGCTGCACCATTTTGTATTTAGCAATGATCAAAACTTACTACTCCCTCACTCAGGGTCTGCCTCACCGAAAGCAGCTGATAATGTGCCTTCTGTACGTTTATTTCTTCAAGGTCGAACTTTGCTGTGCTAATGAACAGACTACTATTTTGTGTTGCATACCTTTCTGTCTAGATAGACCTGCTTCCATTCTTACAGCAGGCCGAGTAACCTTGACGCACTGATAGCATGTACCCAGTCCTAGGACCGTAGCTCATCTTTCTGTATCTCCTTTGTTCACCAGCTACCAACTGGAATTTTTCAGTTGGGGCGAGTTTTAGTAACTCCGAAGATGTACTTTAAGTGTGGCTAGATGAGCAGAGGTTAGTCCCTTTGCAGCAATCCAAGGAGGCTGGTCAGACTGGACTCCGCTCGAATGTATCTTCAATAAATATCTTTGGTTTGTATTCTCTACTGTCTGAACGACTCTTCATTTGTGTGGAAGGCTAATAGGTGATCGCGAATGAGCCGGGTAGCCCTAATCAGGTCACTTCCTTCAATTGGCGCCCAACAGGGACCCCATCGGGTGAGTGACCCATCCTTGCCAGCGGACGTGTGAGGAGGTTGGGGCCACGTCAGGTCAGACGGGCGGACCGGGTATCCCTACATGATAGAGTCTCGAACTCGCAGCTGCCCAGTCTGTCTGACCTGGTAGTGCCTTGTCCAGTGGTCATCCTGACTGGGGTCCTGAACAGCAAAACCCTTGAATCTGACCATTGGTCTGAAGAGTCGACAGTGGAGAATAACTTTGTTTGACCTGTGTGAACTAGGTGAGTTTGTTTTGGTTCTTTGTAGATGTGGCACCACTTTGGTTTGGTATTTGGCACGGTCTGAGGACTGTTTTTGGAACAAGTGCTTGAATTTGTTCGTGTTCTTTATGAACATGGTACCATTTTTGGATTTGTATTTGATGTGGATTGGGAACGGACTCTGGAAAGGATATTTGCAAGTATCTACTTGGTATAAATGGTGAACGTGTTGTTTCATGAGAATGTCTTGTTCTAGTAAGTTATTTTGCTTAGGTTTTCATTGTTGTTCTGCTGATGCTCGATTAGAGGAAGTACAGCTGCGCCTCCAGAAGGCACTCCTAATTTCGACATGTATGTGTCACAGGGTTGCAGGCAGGACGTGGACTTTAACCCTTCTCCGTTTCCGCCCCGTGAACAGGACTCGTGCGGTCCCTTTAACGTTGCCTGGGCATTCCCGGAGGAGGAAACCCCTGGCGTGATGACGTCACCAGCTTCCTACCACTCAGGGACCGAGGCGGCGCTCAAAGACCGCCTCCATGAAGTCGATGGCGCGAAAGCCGGGCGGAGAACGGGTGAGGAGACGCCGGAGCCAAGCAGCTTCATGAAGGAGAAGGGACGCCGTCGAGAGGAGGAAGCAGACGGACAGCCCAGCGGAACGGAGACGCCAGGAGGCCAACGTTATCGCGAGCCGCCCCGCCACCCTTCTGGAGAAGTGTGGCTAGACAAGGTACGGGCCGGTTAAAGGGGTTGTTTACTTCACGGGCTGGGACGAGTTAGGGGTGGTTTGAGGGAGGCTACGGGACAGAGTCTGTGTGCGTTCCTTCCCTTTCACCTACCCGAGCACACACACACAGTCCTTACCGGTATAGCTTACACAACTGGTGACAGTCCCTGGTGATTCCCTCACTCCCCGTTCCCCCCTCTATCAAGCCCAGGACCCCAGAACCAACAGTAACCACAGGGTTGTTGTTCTTTTCTTTTCACATGGCCTAACTGCGGAATTCCTGTCGGTCGCTGGCACAAATCCGACGCAAGACCCGAGAAGGACTTCGGACCTTGAATATTGTTTGATTCCTTTTGAAACGTCCCAATGAAGGAGACTGTTTATTTTTGATTGGTGTTTTCCCCTCTGAGTAACGAGGGTTGTTTTCAGTTGACTGGTGTTCGTTTTGCTGCTAATAAAAGCACCACCAGTGAAAACGCACGAGTTCTTCTTAAGTTTCTTACTTCTCAAACCCCCCCCTTCCTGCATACGTGACAGTATGTCAAGCATGGCCTTGGTCCAATTATGTTTAGTACACTATGGCACAAATGAACAAGTTACTTACCTTCGGTAACGATATATCTGTAAGAAACATTAGTTAGTGTTAGATTCCTTACCTTAGAATATCCCCAGGCGTCAGTCTGGATCCGGAAACTTTTGCGTAGCAGTACCCCTGCGCGTCGGTAGGCGTCGTCTGCAGGCGTCCCCTGCGGTTCTGCGTCCGTCGTCGGCGTCGTGCGCCGTGATGACGTCGCTGGAGTATATAGACGCCGCCTCCGCGCGCTGACGTCAGTTCTTCTTATACGAGGGATAATGCTGAGTTCCAGTGGCCACTGACAGGTACTTTTGATAAACAGAAAATGTACTAGGCTCATCAGAAATGCGCAGCCTACATTGGCTGCCTGTTAATAGGAGGATAGAGTAAGGTTTTGCCCCTCGCCTACAGGGCAGCTAGAGAGACTGTCCCTCAACACTTGAAGCGGAGACTTCAGAAATACCACCAGACTCTGAGGTCGAATCACCGGGAACTCTTAGTTATTCCCCGCTTCGCAAAAGCTAGGCTTGGCGGACGTCCGTTCTCCCTTAAAACCGCCTCTCTTTGAAACTCCATGCCGGAGCACATACGGAAAGCCAATTCAGAACATTTATTTAGGAAAACTCTGAAGACCTACCTTTTTGGCTTTGTGGCCTTCCTTAGAGCCATGCTACCAGCTACCAGCTACTACCACTCTGCACCCGCTGTCAGCACCGGGACACTTCCAGTGGAGGTAGCCATGCGCTCTATAAGCTGCAATAATAATAATAACAATAATAATAATAATAATAATAATAATAACTTCCTGCAGGAGAAATTGTTTGCGAGAAGTAGTAGACAGTTGATGTTTGATTCCCTCAGAACATGGCAAAAGGAGGCTAGAGACAAATGAAAGCAGAGAAAGAGGCTCAGAAGGGGGAGGATGCAAGCAGTGACTCAGAAAGCTGTAGCGCATGATAGAGAAGAGATAGAAAAGGGACTAGAGTGTGCTGATAGGAGGTTTCGATTACAAAGTGAAAAGTCTTATGTCACTCGAGAAGAAAATTATCAGTTTGTGGAGGGATTGCCAGATAATCGACATCCAACTCCATATGCCCGCAGAGAATGTACCCCCATGTGCCGCAGCTTCAGACACCGGTTTCTTCTGCCCCTGTTGTTCTTGTTTCCTCTGCCATTGACCAAGCTGCTTTGGCCACTGCACCTCCTATGCTTTCTTTGTTTTCGCCTTCTGCAACTGTAATGACTGCTAGTCTCCCCACTACACCTGTCATATCAACATCTCTTTCGCCAGCCATTTTGCCTGCACCGCAGCCGGCAGCGACATTGATACCTTTTACTTCCGTAGCTTCTCCTTCTTTGTTCCTCCATCCCCTGGCATTAGTGGATAGTGGAACGCCTGTAAATGGAATGGAGAGTGGGGACTGGGCGACAGCTAAGGACCGATTAGGAAAGAGATTGATGAGATCTGATGTAGGAGATGAAGAGTAGAAAGTTGTAGCAGTTTAGGCAGCACAGTGGGCTCGTAACCCCATTTACAGTGTGGAAGAAGTGTGGAATGTGATGAAAGATTATGAGCCCTTTGTGCAGCAACATGCTTTGATGTAAATTGCGGCAACTTTGGTTGGGTTGTCGGAACAGGGTTTCAGTGATGCAGCACCGCAGAATATCTATGATATTAGGGACCATGTATATGCTGCTGATATGGAACCTGGTCCGGTTTTCGGTAATATTGCAACACTGGTCATGTATAGAGGTAGGTTGATTGAAAGCAGCCCAAAGCCAGTATCCCAGTTTCCAATGAGGGAAGTCCACCCTATAGACCACCCTGAAATCCCGAAGTTGCGGCATCAGCATAACGCTGTTACAAGACCACGGTAGAGGCCCGATTCCAGGAACAGTGGGTCTACACTCCCTGGAAAAGGAGTGAAATGTTATCCCTTAAGACTCAGCTGCCTGATCCTAGGAAAAATCCGACTGCGTATTATAAGGAATTGACTGAGGCTGCATCCTCGACAGTTATGACTTTTGCGGATATTGAAATGTTCATTGGCTTGTTGGTCCCAGTGAACATTTGGAGGCAAGTTCATAAACAAGACCATGTTAAAGAATTGGGGGTACCTGTGATCAAATACGGGCATGAGATAAGGAGAGGAAGCCTGGTGAAAAGGCTGGAGTGGAGAAACAAGCTTTGCCAGGCCATATTATTACATATATGGATTCTCTTATCCCACCAAGAAAGATAGACTGGGACAAGCTATCTGCTTGTCGCCAGAAGAAAGAGGAGAGTGTGTCAGACTTTTTCACCTGGTTTGAAGGGGTATTTCGGTATTATAGTGGGCAGGACTTATCTGTTGACGGAGGTGTTCAATGGTTTGTTGATAGGTTTGTATCGCATTTGTTTCCAGAGATTATGACTCGATTGCAGCCTTCCGAAAGTACTTGGTCCACCTCTTCCCCCTTCTGCCATTTTGAACAATGTACAGTATTATGAGCATAGGGAGAATGAAGACAAGGAGAAGACAGAGAAAAAGCACAAGGATTTGAAAACGTAAGAGTTGTTGCAGCAGGTTTCGAGGGGGGGGGGAACAGTGGGGACGTGGTGGTACGGATAGACAGCTTCTGCGTACTAATAGGACTACTACGCCTATAGGGCCAAATCAGTGGGCATATTGTAAGGAGGAGGGACACTGGCGTAGCGAGTGTCCGCCATTGTTGCAGAATGTTGAGGCCCCTAGAGGACGAGGTTCTCGTGGAAGGGGTCGTGGAGCAGGTGGACAGGATAGGCCCCAGGATGCTGTGACGTCCAAGGACTGTCCTGACAGTAATTACTTCGATGACAATAGGGGCGGACAGTACTATCATGATGATTATGACATGGATGAGGTGACAGGGCTATCTCACAGCTAGGTCAGCCTGGGGCAGAGTGTGGGACCAGTTCAGATACCTGTAGATCAGAGTGGCCCTTATGTTACTGCAGATTTGCACTGCTTATCTAGGGAATTCTTGGTGGATAACGGTGCAATGAATAGCTCAATTTCCGGTTCACTGGTCCCCGGGGCAGCTCGGCCTGGCCTTAATAATGTTTCTGTAGGTTTTTCTGATGTGCCGGTTGTAAGCCACATTTCCAAGCCTCTTTCGCCGACTATAGGCTCCTTCACCGTGGATTCGCCATTCTTGTTAACATCCAATTGCGGAGAAAATTTGATGGGTTTGGATTTATTACAGAAGTTGCATGCTACCATGTTCTGTTCCCCGGAAGGAGTCTATATGATAATGGGCCTGAATGTAGTCAGAGCTAGGCAGAGCCTGTCAAAAGATGCACCCCTCCCTGTTGAATTCAAAGACATGCCTCCCAGGTACTGGGCCACAGATGACACAGATGTTGGACTCTTGCAGAATACCCCTGTCTCGATCAAAGTTAAAGACAATGCTGTTCTGCCTCGTATTTCCCAGTATAAAATACAGTAAGCAGGGGAGCGAGCCTTGTTGCAGATCATACAGGATTAGATTAAGTCGGGAGTTGTTGAGGAGAGGGCAGATAATGTGTTTAACAGTCCTATTCTTCCTATTCTTAAGAGAGCACCTTCGGGTTCCTCTGACGATAATGTAGATGTTTATCGCTTTGTGATTGGTTTGTGCAAGGTTAACAAAATAGTTGTTTCTCAGTTCCCGATGGTCCCTAACATTACTGCACTTTGGACTATGATTCCTTCTACTGCTAAATTCTTTTCTGTTATTGATCTTAAAAATGCATTCTTCAGCATTCCCATAGATACGGGCAGCAGATATCTGTTTGGTTTGTCACTAGCTGGCAGAAGCTTTAGATTTTGTCGAGCTCCTCAGGGCTATACGGAGAGTCCTAGTATCTATAGTCAAGATTTAAAAGCCCAATTATACTCCCTCACGCTTCCCTCTGGTAATGTAGTGCTCCAATACGTTGATGACCTTCTCATAGCTTCTGACACTAAAAAAGGATGCTAAGACAGTACGGTTAAATTGCTATCGCATTTGGCACAGCACGGACATAAAGTGTCCCTTTCCAAATTTCAATATTGTCGACAGGAGGTCACCTATCTAGGTCACATACTGTCGAAGAAGGATAGGAGATTGACTCTTGAGCGATCAATACCATTGTTAAAATGCCTATCGCCAAAACTCAGAGGGAGGTGTGCACTTTCATTGGCATCACTTCTTATTGTTGCCAATGGATCCCTAACTACACCCTACTAACCAAGCTCCTGCTTGCGCTAACCACTAAAGATATGCATGAACCCCTGCCTTGGACGCATGAATGTCAGCAGTCTTTTGAGTAATTGAAAGTTGCGCTTTGATCTGCACCTGTGCTTGGCAAGCCTGACTATTCGATACCATTCGTGTTGTAAGTTCACAAAATGGCTAGCTGTGCGCTTTCTCTGTTAACACAGGCCTTTGGAGGTAAGCAACGGTGGTGTGCTTATTTTTCTGCCCTGCTTGACCTCATCGCCAGAGCCATCCCGAGCTGTCTAAGAGCGGTCACGGCTGTGGCCATCTCAATAAGGCAATCGGCTGGGCTCATACTTGATACTGACCTCACAGTTATGGTGCCCCATGCTGTGGACACCCTTATGAACAAGACAAAGACACAGCACCTCACCAGTGCACGTCTGACCGGCTATGAGCCAACGCTGTTTGCACCAAATGTCACGATAAAATGATGTGCCACTCTGAACCCAGCCACGCTGCTACTCCTCCCTTCTGACAATGAGGAAATTGACATACACAATTGCATCTTCCGGACTGAGGAAGAGACGAAGGGAGGGTAGACCTGACTGATGTTCCCTTATCTGACTCCTAAGGGGAACTATATGTCGATGGCTCTTGTTTTAAACTATCAGACAGCACCACCACAGCTGCAGATGCAATAACAACACTGCACATGGTAGTTGAGACGTCACGAGTTCCCTATCAGTCAGCCCAAGCTGCAGAGCTCGTTGCCCTTATTCGAGCATGCAAGCTAAGTAAAGGACTGACTGTCAATATCTATATTGACAGTCGGTACGCCTTTGGGGTCGCCCATTATTTTGGGCGGCTCTGGGCAGAGAGAGGGTTCCTTACTTCCCATGGATTGAGGATCCAGCATGCCACCCTTATTCATAGACTTGTATCCGCTTTGACACTCCCAAGAAGCTAGCGATAGTGAAGTGCAGCGCATACAAGGAAATTACCAACAATGTGGGTGAGGAGGAATGCCTTTGCGGACCAGACAGCTAAGGAGACAGCTCACACAAAGATGAAAAGAAGGTTTGTAGCAGGTCCCGCTAGGTGGGTGCCTGACGTCACTATGTTTGAGGATACGCTAGGAAATGTCAAGGAGATACAGAGTGAGGCAACGATTGAGGAATTGGCAATATGGCAGGAAAGCACAGCACGTTTTGATGAGGATAGGTGCTGGACGGATAAGTCAAGAAGGCAGAGATGGATGTTACCAGATGCATATGTTCTTCCCGTTGTCACAATGGCCCAAGGGCCAGCCCATATCAGTGCGAAGGGAATTGGCAAATTGTTAGACCCTGTGTGGTAGAATGACAATATTCTGAAGACTGTTGCCCATTTGGTTAAATATTTTATGGTGTGTATGATGCACAACCCCGGGAAGGATACCCCTACGCCACCTGGTAATTTGGCACCTCCCACTTTTCCTTTTGGAGGTCCTTTAGATTGATTTTATTGAATTGGACAGGGTCAACAATTTGAATTATGTATTAGTGGTTATTTGCACATTCAGTAAATGGGTTGAGGCTTGCCCCACTAAAGAAAATACAGCCTTGGCGACTGCAACGGTACTAATCAAGGAGTTCTGGCCTCGCTTCGGCTTGCCCCGTTTGATTTGGAGTAATAACCGAAGCCATTTCAATGCGAGAATGATACAGTTGGTTTGTGAGGGGCTCTATATCAAATAAAAGTTTCATGCTGCAACCACCCCGTCAGCATGCCTGGTTGAGAAGTACAATGGTACTCTCAAACTGAAATTGGCAAAGATACAGGAGTACAGGGTTGCAATGGCCACATGCTTTACCATTAGCCCTCTTGTCAACAAGGATGACAGCCCTCTTCAGGACTGGGCTGTCGCCCTACGCGGTTGTGTTTGGACACCCGGGAAATGTTTGGGGCGTCCCAAGCCCCAAAAGGTTTTCTGAAATTGAATATCCTCTGTTGGTGGATTATTTGTATGAATTGACTAACAGTCTGCGTTCTATTCACCAACAGATCCAGGACACCCTACCGCCTGTACATGAGGGGCCCGGACATTATATTCAGCCTGGCGACCATGTGCTGATTCGAAATGTTCAATGCAAGAAGGCCCTGGAGCCAAGGTGGAAGGAGCCAGCCCAGGTACCCCTTGCCACCCGCAGTGCTGTAAAAGTCGATGGCCGGAAGAACTGGATTCACGTGCAGCATTGCAGTTGGATCCCTCTTCCCCGGTCTTTTGACCATTGGGTCCCTGAGGACATCAGGAATTGTGAGGGGGAGCAGGTGCCCTGCTTCGTCCCCTTCTCGGATGCCAAGCTAATTTGGACCCAAACTGCGGAGAACGAGGCAGTATTGAAAGAGGCAGTCCCACCTGAGATCAGGGCCGTCCAGGAGTCTCGTTCTGCTGGCCCATCTGTGCTTGAATCCAAGTCCATTGGCCCCTCTGTGTCTGAGCCCCTCTTTTCTGACCCCTCTGTGCCTGGAGTGACTAGGTACAACTTGAATTCCCGGAGGAAGAACGGTGCACCAAAGGAAAAATCAGACTAGTTAGGGACGGACTGTGCTAGTTAGGGATCACTTTGATAGTGCCAACAGAGTTAGTTGAGGGAAAGGCGCAATAGGTGCACTGTTCTGGACAGTGGTGAACGGGATTCGTTGAATGTGCTCTCCTGGAGGGGAAGTACATTATCCTGCAACGTGAATTTTATCGAAGAGCTCGGACCAGTAGCTCCACTGCCGATGCTCAACAGCGCCAACGCAGATGAACAATAGGAGTCTGCCAGCGAGGCTCTAAAGGACGCTGGGAACTTTCCCTTTTGCCTCTGGTCTCCTTTATTCCTTTCCCCTCTGGTTCCACAATGTACCCATTTGGTCGCCCCATTGCTGAGAGAGAGCAACCATTTGCTCCACCACGATTAGCACAAGAAGGTTGGTCCATGAAAAACAAAATCGTTTTTTGCAGTAATAGTTGTAGTGTTTCTGATAGTTTTACTCTGAGTAGCATGGCTCTTGGAGGAGGAATACCCAGTGCATTCCTTGGTTGGAACGACACCTGTTACCCCCGAACACATGTTTGTTACTTTGGCCCCTCACAAAGGGGAACACCGCAAAAAGTATGTTAACAATGTATTCTTGCAGATGCTGCACCAGGCACATGATAGGTCTAATGTTACAGAATGCTGGATATGTGGTCTATTGCCATCAGTAACACATAGAAGTGACATTCTGATTTCAATGCCCTTTTCATATTTATGGAGCTGTGAGGGCTGGTTCACATTGTTCACTATGCGGTATATTCATTATCACTCCTCTACAATGGATATGACAACAGCTGATTACAATACAGTGCTGGAATATATACGTGTTCACCAAGGGTTTACCCCAAGGAGGGAGGGGGGCCCTGATACATTGTCCCCGATAGCTTGTATGAATGTATATGAACAGAAGAAAAATGCAACATGGCTTCAGAACGAAATTTCCAGGGGTTCAATGCTACTGAATATTTCACATGTTTTCAGTCTCGTAAGATTACCAAGGATAAAACATTACCAATCCCAATAGTTAACACGACAGCTGAGTTTTGTGTTCAGGGACTAGGCCCTGTCAAAGTGGGAGAGAGCAACTGTAATTACACCTATGTTTTGAACAAAAGCAGTATTTCTGCCTTTGCTTCCACCATTGAATGTCTACCCTGTCTGTGGGTCCCAAGCTTATGTCTGGCTTCGTAGGGGATGGTAAGGTATATGCGAACTCTCCTTTCTTCTTCCCCCACTGTATATAGCACCGTCCAATTACCTTAAGGACCACCGATTACAGCGTAGAAGTGCAGACCTGCTTCTAGTTAGAAGGGTTATTAACACAGACGATATAGATCAGACAGATTCCACTTTGCAAAAGTTCACAGACGCAATGAACGGTATTGTACCGTTTTGGGGCCCCATGTCTAATAGTCTCAATATTCATCGCCTCACACGAGTTGTGGAGGGGGTCATTAACACCACCACTGGAATTCTATGTCAGGACCGGAGGCTTCAGATTATGCTATATCTTCCTTCGCTTTATTAACATAAAGACTCCACAGCAGCTTAGGAAAAGATATATAATAGTAACAAAATGCTTTAAAACATAAAGCATTGACGGAACGTTCAACAAATCAAAACAACAACTCCCAAGAGTCTCTTTGTATAATAATAGTCCATAGTCCTTCCACTCTGTCCATCACCGCTATAAAACCGGCCTTCTCATCCTCTTCCTCCTCTTTCTTCGCTGCTCCCGCAGCCAGATAAGTGCTTTTCATGTTTTTTCCTTTTCGGTTTGCTGATTGTATTGTGTGTACGATCGTTGGGGGACTCACTACATGGTTTATTCCCTTACAGAGTCCCCGGTCGCGGGAACGCTTTTTCGTTCCTACGCGATCTTTCTTTCCCACTTGTGTGCGGTGTGTAAGTAAGCCGCCAGGGGGCGCCCTGACGTCTCGCCGACCCTTCGGTGCGCCTCCGCAGTGCCAGGAGCCGCGCCGTGGTGTCTGCTTGCGCAGGAGCCAACCCTCGCGTACCCCTCTGACACCTGGTGCTCCGGGTCTGTACCTCCCTGCTCCTGACGCCCCGTTGGGGTCTGTATTGCGGCTCTGACCGCGTGAAACACCTTCGGGTGAACTTTGTGCACCTCTTTGATTGAAGTGTGGTTTAGCGCGCTTGAGGGGTGCGGAGACCCGGTTCCGGCGAGGAGGGTCTGCGCGCGTGGGGGTTGGTGCAGCCCACCTGCCACGTCAGTTGGCCGAAAACGTGATCGCAGCCAGTTGGCCTGCCCATATCTGAGTTCTATCTCGACTGCCGCCCTATAGGGTGCCCCGGATTTGCCCTTGTGATCCAGGATGGAAGGGGAATACGAGGAGGAACCCTGCTCCTATCTGCAGGACGACAAATTTTACCAGGCGGTGGACAATTCGATTTACCGCTGCGTGACGGAGGTGGTAGGCCCCATGGAGGACCGCCTTTCCGCCCGCATCGTGGAAGAATGCGCGAGGCTGGCATCAGCGCATGTGCCTCCGACCCCCGATCTCCTGGGGACATCCGGCGGGTTGCCACCCGCCCCGAAGAGGCCTTGTAAGGAGGGGCCATCATCGGAGGCCCAAGGAGTGGACAGGGGCGCGTTTGAGCGTCTTCGGGACGCCTTCCTGGCGAAGGCAACGGCTGTGCCCCCTGCTCCCTTGGTGGACCCTGGTGCTTCGGGGGACGTGTCGACGGCCCCCGCCTCTCCGGTGTACGACTCTCCGAATACCGATGACGACGGGGAGTCGACCCGATCTTGGCTTCCGGCGTCCTCGGCCAAGGAGATGCCTCGAGATGAGTCGGGCATGCTGGACCCGGACGAGATCGTCCATCCCCGCTCCGCGGCTTGGACACCGGGGGAGACTGTGGCAAAATTTGTAGCGGGCAGGCTGCGCAAGCCCCTGGAAAAGGAGGCGAGAGGTTGCCTGCGTGGGGAGTGCCCTAGGCCGACTTTGGAAGGCAAGGTGGCCATGACCCCGGAGTTGGATGCCAAGATGGCCACCTTCCTGGCGAAATTTATGAAGGACCCCAGGAACGGCATCGATCGGTCCTGGCGGGCCTGCCAGGATAAATTGCTGGATGCGGTTGGGCCCGCCACGAAGATCCTCGATATGGCTGAGGAGGCTAAGGCGAATGGCACCGTCATTTCTCCGGAGGTGCTTTCGAATTGGGCCCAGCGGGTGATAGTGTTCTTGGGCAATGCCAACTGCGCCCTATCTACGGAGAGGCGGCGTTCGCTCCTGATCAAATTGGACCCGAAGTTGGGAGACCTGGCCTCGTCGGAGGCGGGTGCTGTGGCCCAGGGAGGCCTCTTTGGCGAACCCTTCATCAGGGAGCTGGGCAAGTTCGTGAACACGTTCACGTCGCTGGATAAGGCCCAGTCCAGCATTAAAAGGGTGTTTCACCAACGTTTCTCCGGAGGGGCCGGTCGCGGTAGGGGCCGCGCGATCGGCCGTGGCCAGCAGACCAACAATAAAGGACAAGGCTCCGGAAGAGGCCAGTACCAGACCTCTGCGAACTTTAACAACTTCTACCCCACCAGAGGGCAGCGCTTCGGCGGCAGAGGGTTCTGGAAGAACTCCGGACAAGGAAATGCCCCCGGTAAGTGTCCTTTGTTTGGATCAAGTTCCGATTGGGGGGCGGCTGGCAACCTTTTACGAGGAGTGGGAATTGCTCACTGCCGACGCTTGGGTCTTACAGACTGTACGAGGGTTCCACATAGAATTTTACGACCAGCCCACGCAAGCGATGCCCCGCGCCCAATGGTCTTTTCGGAGTCCGACGCGCGGTTGATAGACGGGGAGGTCGCAGACTTGCTACGCAAAGGGGCCATCCGTCTATCAACGCGCCACCCACACGGGTTCCTCAGCAACGTCTTTTTGGTGGACAAGACAGATGGGGGCAAGAGACCGGTGATCAATCTCAAGGAATTCAATGGGTGGTTGGTCTATCGACATTTCAAAATGGAGGGTATCCACCTCCTTCGAGACGTACTCCTCCCTCGGGATTGGATGGTGAGACTGGATCTCAAGGATGCCTACTTGGTCGTCCCCATCCATCCCCCTCATCGTCGTTTCCTTCAGTTCCGATGGGACGGCAAGGTGTTCGAGTTCACCGCGCTGCCGTTCGGTCTGTCGTCGGCCCCGTGGTGCTTCACGAAGGTTCTCCACCCGGTAGTGGAGTTCCTCAGAAGTCAGGGGGTCCGTATGTTAGTGTACTTGGACGACATCCTCCTCATGGGGCAGTGCCCGGAGGTGTTGGCGGGCCAGCTGCGACAAGCTGTCCGTCTGCTCCAGAGACTGGGGTTCGTGATCAACGGCTCCAAGTCGGTTTTGGTTCCCACTCAGAAGATCGTTTTCTTATGTTTCGTGGTGGACTCGGTGCAGGCGGTCTTGAGCCTGCCGGGTCGGAAGGTCACGAAAATACGACACCTGCTTCGGCAGACGATCGCGAGGGATCGCACGTCCCTGCGCCATTTCGCCAAGGTGGTAGGACTTCTCTCGTCCTCCATCCAGGCGATTTTCCCAGGTCCACTGCATTACAGGGCTCTCCAACGCCTGAAGGCGCAACACCTGCGTCGTGGGATGAGTTACGATCAGTGGGTCCCCCTCACGGATGAAGTGAAGGAGGAAATGTCCTGGTGGCTGTCTCACATGGAGGCATGGAATGGTCGGGCGATCTTCGGTTCGGCCCCGGACCTGATCATAGAGTCCGACGCCAGCAGGTCGGGCTGGGGCGCCCGGTGCGGGGATTTTTCCACCAGCGGCGCCTGGTCTTCAGAAGAACAACGATTGCATATCAATTGTTTGGAGCTCCTGGCGGGCTCCTTCGCAGTTGGACCAAGGATTCGGTCAAGGCCTGTGTCCTGTTGCGGATGGACAATATTTCGGCGGTTCGTTATGTGAACCATCTAGGGGGTCCTCGTTCCCGCGCCTTGGCGGATCTGGCGAAGGACTTCTGGGACTATTGCCTGTCACGCCACATTGCGGTGACAGCGGAATATCTACCGGGTCAGTCCAACCAAGTAGCGGATTGGCACTCCAGACACCTCAGGGACGCCAGCCAGTGGAAACTGGATCCGGAGGTCTTCCGGTGGCTACAAACTCTCTGGGGTCCCTTTTCAGTGGACCTGTTTGCGTCCCGTCTCGACCACCAGCTGCCGCGTTTTTTCAGCTGGCGGCCGGACCCTCTGGCGGAGGCCACGGACGCCTTTCTGCAGGATTGGATTCGGGAACACCCGTTCGCGTTTCCCCCGTTCTCCATGATCATGCGGGCGGCGGCCCAAATACGCCGCCAGGGAGCGGAGTTGGTGTTGGTTACACCGCTCTGGAGGTCTCAAGTGTGGTTTCCGGTTCTTCTGGAACTTTCTTGGGATTTTCCAATCCTACTCCCCCTGTTTCCTCTGCTCCTGACAAATCCGGATCGGGAACCGCATCCTCTCATCACACAGAGCTCTCTCCGCCTCGTGGCGTGGCGGCTCTCAGGAGACGCTGGTCGCTCCCAGGCCTTTCGGGGTCTGCTGAACACTTGCTCTCCAAAGCATGGGCCGATAGTACGACGAAGCGCTACAGATCCGCTTGGCTTAAGTGGATGCGTTGGTGTCTACGAAGGGATTTGGATCCCTTGGTCGCAGGCCTCGTTCCCGTGCTGAATTTCCTGGCTCACCTAGCCGACAAGGGCTTGGCCTATAGAACGATCAATGCTATTCGATCGGCGATTTCGGCGGGCCATAATAACATCGATGGCCACCCAGTAGGGGAACATCCTTTTGTTTGCCGGCTTTTGCGGGCTATTCGCCTCGCGTTGCCTCCTGAACCCAGGTACTCCGTCCTTTGGGACGTCAATTTGGTTCTGAACTTGTTCTTGTCCTGGCCGGCTAATTCCTATCTGTCTCGCAAAGAACTGTCGGCGAAGTTGGCCATGTTGTTATGTTTGATTTCTTGTAGACGCGTCTCTGATGTGCGCGCGCTGGATGTTTCTGCACGCATTTTTTCCCCGGATGGGGTTACCTTTACCGTGGGCCGACGCACTAAAACGTCGTTGCGGTCCATTTCATATCCAGCTTTTCTTGACACTCCTAAGTTGTGTGTTGTGCAATGCCTCAAAGCATATGAGGATCTGACCTTGGATTTGCGCCCTCCGGGCGAGCGTCAGTTGTTGATTGCCCTGCGAAAGCCACACAAAGCTGTCTCCTCTCCCACTATTGCTCGGTGGGTCATGCAAGAAGCGGGCATCAATACTTCTCTTTTTGGAGCACACTCCGCCAGGGGGGCCATGGCCTCTAAGGCATTCTCAGTGGGTGCTCGTTTGGAGGACCTAATGCGAGCGGCGGATTGGTCCTCGGATTCCACCTTTAAGAGGTTTTATTTTAAGCCGGTGGTGGATTTGGCCCAGTTGGTGGTAAGTAAGCTTTGAACTAGCATAATCTGAAGCCTCGGGTCCTGACATAGAATCGAAATTTGCCTAGCTTACGTAACGGTAAGTTTCAATTCTATTAAGGACACGGAGGCGAGGATTATCCCACCCAGGCTACAGTGGTGTCTCTACCCACCCGTATGGCAGTAAGTAAAGCGTTTTCCTTTACATTGTCGGTACTGTGTTAATCACTGAATGCTCCTCGCCTTATTGTCGCATTCCTGGACCACCTCGCTGATGCTGTTTCTTTTTCGACAGGCAACGAGGGTGCTAAACAGGATCAATGAGGCTCAGGCGTGATCTGCGCGAAGAAAGAGGAGGAAGAGGATGAGAAGGCCAGTTTTATAGCGGTGATGGACAGAGTGGAAGGACTATGGACTATTATTATACAAAGAGACTCTTGGGAGTTGTTGTTTTGATTTGTAGAACGTTCCGTCAATGCTTTATGTTTTAAAGCATTTTGTTACTATTATATATCTTTTCCTAAGCTGCTGTGGAGTCTTTATGTTAATAAAGCGAAGGAAGATATAGCATAATCCTCGCCTCCGTGTCCTTAATAGAATTGAAACTTACCGTTACGTAAGCGAGGCAAATTTCGATTCTGACTAATACTACAGATGAGCTCCAGGCTACGAGACTTGTGGCTGTACAAAACAGGATGTTAGATGTCATCCTTGGGGTCCCAAAACGTGTTTTCCCCATGTTAATTTCCATAGGACCTTTAGACACGGCTACAGCTTGAACCGCTGAAGGGAATTACACCAAACTTGTAAAAATGGTAGTGTCTGGTACGCAGATCACGCTTTTGGTTAAATAGTGTAAATCCCTCCAGTAGTTCCTGAGAAAATTAAAAGAGAAGAAAATTATATATCTGTAAGCGCGCACCGTGCGCGCACCCCGCGATTTTTCCGAAAAAAGAATTTGGGGTGGGGGGCTTGTCTCTTGTATTTTAATGAGTTTATTTTAATCTCGAGGGTGCCCACCCCTCGTTTTACCCCCGAGATCACCGCCGCGGCCCGAGCCGCCTTAAGATGGCCGCCGCCTGGTTGTGGGCGGGGCCGGGAGGACGTGGTTTCCGCTTCCCCCTGCCTGGGGGAAGCCTTTGATGTGCCCGCCCGGTCTCCCGTGCCGAGGGGGAGACCGGGTGATGCTGCCGGCTGGTGCGGGGCTCCCGTGTGCTGAGGGAGCCCTGGGAAAAGCAGGTGATGTGGTCCCATAAATTATCCGGTCTCCCGTGCCGAGGGGGAGACCGGGTGATGCTGCCGGCTGGTGCAGGGCTCCCGTGTGCTGAGGGAGCCCCGGGAAAAGCAGGTGATGTGGTTGTGGTCAGCGTTAATTGTTGTGCCGAAAGTTCTACACACACTTGGGCCCCGGTGCCACTGTACCTGATGTACCGATGTTAGCTAAGCGTCTAAGATCGAGGGCGTTTGAAAAAGGACTATTGCTGTAATGCGGACACTAGTATTGGCAAACCATTATGTCTAGAAAAGGTAGTTCTAGGTTATGCTTTCCTTTCAATGTGTGCTTTTGTATTTTTCAATGTACCCCGACATAGTAGGAATAAAGGGCAGAGAATAACGTTGGCATAGGAAAAGAGATGGTATAGGAAAAGAGTGAAAGACTTGTGCGAAAAACATTGACATAAAATACTTGACCTCTCAAAAAGTTTTACACTTCCTAGATAAATGGCCTCCCAAAGTGACATCTGTTGTTAGGTAAGACCTGCCAAGATTTCCTAGTGAACATCAAACTTGCTATATAGTTGAAAATAAACGACAACAGAATGCCATGTGAAGCAGCAGGCACGTTACCTATTTATTGCTTCACAAGCGTATGGCTTTATCTACGTTGGGTGCAAGGGCTGAAATTTCATCCCTTCCAGGGTCTATAATAAATGACTCCGCGAGCTGCTGCATCTGGGTGCATTTTGTGCACATCTCATTTCCCCCTCCCCCACCCGTGCTTGATTGATTAATGTCTCCTACAGAGGACACAGAGGAACATTGAAAATTGTTGATTTTTCATCAGATCAGCTGAGCGCTGCTGCTGTTCATGGCAAACTGAAGAGATTCTTTACACAAACCTTCTTTGCTATGGTACTCCACTGCTGGCTGGTCAACTGTCTTTGGGACACTAAAGAGACTGTGAAATAACTCGAAATCCACTGTATACAGGAGAATAAAACCATCATAATACTGGATGTTTGTGATTCGTGGCGAAATCCAGCCATGGTAAAAGTGTATTTTTAACTCATTCGGGCTCAGATTTCAAATATTTGTCCTTCTACGCCTATAGTGGAATTTTGAACTGCACAAGGTACTTACAATACAATACCTGTTGTTGTACGGGCTCACGCGCTCCATCTATACTAATATAATAAAGAGAGAGCCCAAACCTTTGAGGCGGGTAATCTCAGGAACCACAGCACCAATCACAACACCCAATACAGCGTAGGAAAGGGCAGTTGCAGCAGAATGACATAGGCTATGCAGACGCCCACCATATACATTTAAAAGGTAAGAGAACCGTGCCAGCAAAGTAGTCCCTTGTGGGCGTGTCTGCGTTGTGCTGTGGGCGTGTGCTGGGGGCGTGACAAATGCTGGGGGCGTGTGGTACGATCCACCCTTCATGCCATGTCTCATATCGTGTACTAATCCCACCCTGCTCCCTTTAAATACCCTTGCACCCCATAATCATAACCCACCCTTACTCCTTAAAATACCCCAACACCCTTAAACACTAACCCAACTTAACCCTATAAATATACCCTGTACCCCAAAACCCAAACCTATCCCTAAACCCTAAAAATACCCCTGTACCCCAAAACCCAAACCTAGCCCTGAACCCTATAAATACCCCTGTACCTCAAAACCCAAACCTACCCCTGAACCCTAAAATTACCCCTGTACCCCAAAACCCAAACCTAGCCCTGAACCCTAAAAATACCACTGTACCCCAAAACCCAAACCTATCCCTGAACCCTAAAATACCCCTTTACCCCAAAACCCAAACCTAGCCCTGAACCCTTAAAATACCCCTGTACTCCAAACCCCAAAGCTACCCCTGAACCCTAAAAATACCCCTGTACCCCAAAACCCAAACCTAGCCGTGAACCCTAAAAATAAGTCTGTACCCCAAAACCCAAACCTGCCCCTGAACCCTAAAATATCCCTGTACCCCAAAACCTAAACCTAGCCCTGAACCCTAAAAATACCCCTGTACCCCAAAACCCAAACCTAGCCCTGAGCCCATAAAATACCCCTGTACCCCAAAACCCAAACCTACCCCTGAACCCTAAAAATATCCCTGTACCCCGAAACCCATACCTATCCCTAAACCCTAAAACTACCCCTGTACCCCATAACCCAAAACTATATCTGAACCCTTAAAATACCCAAAAAACCCAAAACATATACCTCAGTACCCCAAAACATATACCCCTATACCCATACTTACCTTATCCAAACTTTTTTTAAAAACATGCTTTTACCATTCATGCATTTACAACGAATTTCGTTGTAAATGTATGCGTGGTAAAAGATTATAAAATGCAATGCCATGCGTTATAATGGCATTGCGGAGTCATGGTACTTTCGCAATGAAAGTATGCGGAGTGATGGTATGCGGAAAGAAAGTTGCGGAATAATAGGGGTTTACCGTCCCCCGGTAAGTACAATGGTGGCACGGCGGCCCACATCTCCAGCAACATACTCATTTTTTTTCACCACCCATTTGAAAAATGCACAGGTCTCTCTCCTCAATGGCCAGCACCGACATACACTTTTAGACACACCTCCCGCCACAAGTTCTAGAATTGCGAACTTTAGAGCTGGGGAGCTACGTTCGTATCTTGGCATCAGCTCAACATCCTGTGATTCCAGGCAAATCGCTTTGTCTCCCCGTGCCTACCACAAATGAATGTGTTCTTCTGTAATGTAAATTGTGCTCATGCCATGTTGTCGAGTTTGCGCTATATAATATTGCAAGGAAACTCGAGTTCACACACTACTGAACGCGCACTCTTAAGTGCATCAGCAGTGCACTGTGAATCGGAGCGTTTCACAGGCCTGTCACAGATAAGAAATGCTATCGAAACGAAATGCTACAAAACAATATACTACTGGCCGGCAGCAATGCATACCTGGAGAACGTCGGGACGGGCTGCTAGTTAATATATAAATAAATGTCACAAAGAGCTGTCATTGCATGCGTGCTGTCAATCAAAAGGCACTATTTCACATCCCAATCACTGTTTAATTAAGCATCGTTACAATATGTTATGTGCCTAAGTGTACACTGACACAAGCATACAATTTAAGATTGTGTTAATTTAAAAGCCGTGAAATTGTTTTACAATTGCAAAAAATGAAATGAATACAGTCAGTGAACGTTAAATCCAGAGGTTTATTGTATACCAGTGTATTTGGATATCCAGTACCTATAAAACTTATAAGTGAAAAGTGCCTCACGAAAAACGAATTGTAATGCTCCTGAAAACAAGTTAGCCAAATGTGCAGCTCAAGAAGATGAAAGCTGTGAACATGGCCCGTTGTAGAGAGCAGCGATATCATGTTGGCAATGGCCTACTCATAGTACAGTGTACAAAATAAATATATATTTCCTCACATGCCACACACTGCAGTAATACCTCTCATGCATTATATATGAATTCCAGGAGGCAGTTGTATAGAACTGCAACCTTTGTGGTTCTTGAATATCCTGCAAATTGAAAAACGCCAATTCCACTTTTCCCCTATAGATAAAGGTTATGCAATGTTTCCATAAGTGTAATCTGAAATCAGGGACCCGCTGGACATAACTAAATGCAATGAACAATATCATACGTGCACACATTTCACTAGGAGTGGATTGTATGAGTGTAATCTCAGCCTAACTATAATGTCTCTGTAACCTTTGTTTTTTTCAGAGTATATATATATATATATATATATATATATATATATATATATATATATATATATATATATATTCACTGAAAAAACCATAGGTTTCACACCAGTTATAGTTAGGTGGAAATTTTACTCGCATAAAACCATTGAAATTCCCACGCTATAGTTAGTTGGACTCACTATAACTTGCGCGTGCAATGCACTGCTGATGACGTCACATATTACATCACTCATGACATGGTCAGTGACATCACTCATGACATCACTGATGACATCTCAAATGACATCACTGATGACAACATCCTTGTGACAAAGTGGCAGACCTCCTATCAGCATAAAATAACCTTTGACACACACATTCAAAAATAGAAACTAACATTTTCTTAAAAAAGGAGAAACCAATACCAATTACAACAACTTATTAGGTAATTCCAACATCTACATACACATCCACTCATTCACGCATGCATGTACTTACTCATCATATGTACTCATACACCTATACATCCTGTTACACACTAATACTCATCCATATGGTTACTCACACACAAATTCACACATGCAAATCAAAAACCCATTTACTTGATTATACTGCTATATGCACACCACTACACATACTTCTACAGAAACTGAAACATATTTACTCTCTTAAACAATCAATTATAAAAACACATACTCACTGATCCAACCATACACACAATCATCCACCCATAGTCTTGCACACATGCTGTCTTCAAAATACATACAAATAGTGAGTCACTCATTCATGCATCTGTGCTCTAAGTAATATCCCCTACCGAACCATACAGACACTGATACTGCTACTCAAAAAAACAACTAATAACCCATATACACACTCATGTAGCTACTCACCAACCAATGCAGCCACTTATACACAAAGTGAGACACAGATACAGATATTTGAATATTTAAACATTACTCGCTAATATATGTACTCACTAAGATACATTTAATAAGTCAGTTAACCAATCAATTTTACACAAAAAAAACATCCATTTAGACATTTATTTACCCATTTATTCTTCCATCAACCTTTAGATATACATATATAAAAATATTTATTTTTCAGAAAGATACTCATTCACTGGATGATGTCATCAGTGATGTCATTTGAGATGTCATCAGTGAGGTCATGAGTGATGTCACTGACCATGTCATGAGTGATGTAATATGTGACGTCACCAGCAGTGCATCGTACGCGCAAGTTATAGTGAGTCCAACTAACTATAACGTGGGAATTTCAATGGTTTTATGAGAGTAAAATGTCCACCTAACTATAACTGGTGTGAAACCTATGGTTTTTTCAGTGAGTTTTGGGGATGCTCCGTGCCCCTGCGCCACCTGCCCTGTGAGGTTGAGGCTCTTTAACGGGGAAACTACGTTGGATGTTATTAACTAAAGAGCCAGACCCGCCCGCACCATGCCATAGGAAATGAAGGTATGATTAATTTCGACCGAATAAGAAAGGCATCTGCGTGACAAGGGAGTGAAAAGAAACCTGTTTCATTCACGAAGGACTGAATGACTAACATTGGTATTTAATTGAGTGCAACTGGTGGCAGCAAAAGTGAAAATATCGAAGCAGACTGATGCATGTAACCGCACTTTGTGAACTTTAAAAGAAGACTGCAATGTCCCCATAATACAAAGAGAAAGGGAAAACGAATTGCAAGTTTTAAATAGACCAAGTATGCGATATGGGTTACAGTGCATCTTGGGAATTGAAGTATTTGAAGACTACATTGGAGACCGGTAGTCCTCAAATAGGCAGGCGCAATCATGCAGGAAATGCCAAAATCCTGTGAAAGTTACCTGTGAACAAGGCTGCTGAGTCAGCTGAAACGCGTCAGGTTTAAGACTTTTTACAAAGAGACTTTCTACTTGCTGGCACTCTGCGTTGATGAGAAATAAACCAGTGCTTTTTCCGACAGTCCAGTGTGTGGTGCATTCCTTTCCAGAGTGTGGAGGAAACTACGTTGGATGTTTTGGGGATGCTCCGTGCCCCTGCGCCACCTGCCCTGTGAGGTTGAGGCTCTTTAACGGGGAAACTAAGTTGGATATATATATATATATATATATATATATATATATACACACATATACATATACATATATACATATATATATATATATATATATATATATATATATATATATCAGCAAACAGTAAGTTATTCAAACTCACCAACGACCACTCCAATCGCGCTGTAATTCAGATCTTTTTTAATGGAGACAGCATAGCATGACGCGTTTCGCCTATTCAAGGCTTAATCATATGCAAATTAACATATATATATATATATATATATATATATATATATATATATATATAAAATTAATTTCTATGCAAAATGAAACCCCTCATTATCTTCCTTTTCAAATTAAATGTATTTAGTGTTACCACTTTATTCCAGTCAAGATGACCAGGTGTGCCATACTTTTGTCACAAGTAAGACTGTTAGCGTCCTAGTTGTTATTTAGAACACTCTGGGACATTCTGTCATTGGGCTATAGTTGGGCTACATCTGGCTGATATTTGGGCTACATTTGGGCTCTTTTGTCTCTGGTGGCCATCTTGGGAGACTGCATATCAGAATTTTTTTTAATGAAATATAAGAGGATTTGAGAAGTCACTCAAAATGTGCCCTAATTTTTCTTTATTCAGCACTAATCATAATTTCTATGGCAAAATGAACCCCCTCATTTTGTTCCTTTGCAAATTAAATGTTTTAAGTGTTAACACTTTATTCCAATCAAGACGACTTCAGGTGTGCCATACTTTTGTCATAACTAAGACTGTTAGCGCTCTAGTTGTTCTTTAGAACACTCTGGGACATTCTGACATTGGGCTATAGTTGGGCTACATCTGGCTGATATTTGGGCTACATTTGGTTTTTTTTGTCTCCGGTGGCCATCTTTGGGCTACATTGGGCTACATTGGGCTACATTTGGGCTCTAACATATATATAGCCCAATGTAGCCCAATATATATTTTTTCAAAGTTAATTTTCGTATAAACCACTGGAGCACATATCTTGAGACATAGCAAAGGCACATCGGGCTACCAGTCCCTACAATTTTGCAAAGTTAGGTGGAAATCCATTCAGCCGTTCGGGCTAAAAGTGAGTTCGACCGCCCTATGGAAATTAACATGGAGAAAACACGTTTTGGGACCCCTGTAGGAAATGGGACCCCCGGCCGGCCAGGGCTTGCGCCACAGCCAGTCAGAGACCGCCACCCCTATGTAAAAACAACCCCCTGCTCACCCATCTAGGTAACGCGGCGCGAGCAGTCAGGCCTATCTCGGAGGACATGTGTGAAGCATTTGCGCATGCACCCACCAACAACAACGTCCCGGGCCACCCACAAAATGAACTCCACACCACATATATATATGCAAAGAATCTTTGTATTAGGAAGGACACATAGGAACATACACTTTACAATGTGCCAGGGGCACGGCAGGAGTTACAAGGGAAAAAGGGTACAGGGCAGGGCCAAGGGGCCCCTGCCGGGTGTAGACATATCAACTGGGAACTTCCTAGCACTAGCAGTAGAACCCACTCTGACCAGGAATCACATACATGGGACCTCGGGTATTCAGGGGAGAAGGGACAAGGTACATAACCCGACAGAGGCCCCCATCAGCAGGACAACACATGATAATTCTCCGCATCACATTGATATTGGTCAAGAGCATTCCCCAGGCCAGCTGGCCTTTCTGGGGCAAGGGCACCCCACAGTCTCGATGTCCAGGGCAGGCTGCTGGTAGCCTACACTCAACCTAAACGTGGCGGCTGCCCACGAAGTGCTGGGTAGCCGTGGATGATGGGGGCATCACGTAGGAGCCTCGCAGGCTCGAGAGGGCAAGGGACAATGGGGGAGCCCCTCGGGGCTCGGGTTACTGGGACCCGGGGTGGAGCCTCCCGGTCTCAGGAGGAAATGCGCCAAATGGGAGAGCTCCTCTGGGCTCGAGAAGCAAGGGGCCACGTGGGAGCCATCTCGGGGCTCTTAGAACAAAATAGTGGCCAAAGATGGAGCCTCTCGGGGCTCGGGACCAGATATGGGCAAGCGGGGTCCCCCTCGGGGGACCCGGCATCACTGGGGGCCCCACAGGCCCAAAAGCACATCAGACGGTCGTTGGAGGGGAGGGGCGGGCACCGACAATGTGCCCCGACGCCCCCTCCTCGTAGCTGCACTCACCGGGTCGGGTGGCGGCCGTTGGAGGGGAGCTCCTGCTCCATGGAACCCTCCAGGCGTGCGGGCGGCCTTTCCTTTTCTCCCCGGGCTCGCCTTCGCTCGGGGATCTCCCTCTCTCCTCGGGGGAAGCCTCGCTGCAGGACAGGCGGGGACGCCCTCAGGGCCGGGCCAATCCCTGCGCGGCCCCGCGATGACGTCCTGGGAGTCCCGGCGGCCAGGACCAATTAGCGGACAGCAGTGCTCTCTCCAGGGCCGCCAATGGTAGCGCGGCCCCGGGTAGGAAGGCGGGAGCAGCGCCTCCCTGGCTAACTCCAGGCTGCGGCGGTGATCACGGGGGAAGTGATGGGGGCCGGGCTCCCTCGATCATGTAGCGAGGGCGGGGGCAAGCGAGGTAGGCACTTGCTGGGGGCTCGGGCCCCCTCACACGAACGGCCAATTGCCGAGTGGCACCGGCTGGTGAAAGATAGCGCTCCCAGCGCTAGAAACCTCAATGAAGCGCCCCAAGGCGCTAGGCCAGCAGGAGAGCGCTCCCGAGCGCTAGGAGCATAGATGAAGCGCCCAAGGCGCTAGGACAGCAGGAAAGCGCTCCCAAGGGCTAGTGGCATAGAAAACAGAGTCCATAGGAAGTCCAGGAAGTCCGTAGTTCAGGAGCAGAGCAGGGCCCAGGGAGGCACGCCCTTCCCTGAGCCCAAGCAGCAGCACGACCCTAGCAGGGTCCCAAGCAGGAAGAAGAAGAGAGCGAGAAGAGGGCCCACCCTCCTTTTATACATGAGCTCCCTTTGTCTCCAAAGGGGCAGGCAGGGAGAGAACCAGCTAGAACTGGTTATAAGGAATTTCTTGTTACTGGCCAGGCTAGGGACACTGGACGCACCCCAGGGGGGTGGAGCCAGCCTGGTGGGGGAAGGCCCAGCCGGCTTCAGCCAATCATACGCCAGCACACCTACTGCACACACGCATCAAGGTCTAGAAGTGGCACTTCCCTTCTAGTCACACACATGCCGCATACATCATCTTGTAGCATTCAACCTCACGAGCGCACACATACCAAACTCGACCCAGCACGCCCCACGCATCAGGGACTACCAGAGCCACATACATTCCCCATGCATCCCTATGGGAGGCAGGTCTCCCTCACCACACACACACACTCAGAAGGGGAATCACCATTCCCAGGTCACATATAACAATCACCAAACTTCAGGGGTGGACCTGCCAGACGGGCCAAGTCCAACAACCCCCCTTTTATATCGGCCCCCGCTTGACGAATCCCCCCCACATTTTCAGGGAAGGAGCGGAGCAGGCCACCTACTTTGAGAAATTCGCGAAGATTCGTCCACCAGCGCCAAAGTTATTCCCAATAGAATGTTGCGTATTTCCTATGGAAAGTAGATCCTAACTATAACTTCCTACTGGCGACCGCCAGTAGGTAATATATATATATATATATACATATATATACACATACACACATATATATATATATATATATACATACACACATATATATATATATATATATATATATATATATATCAGACCATGCCCCTACCGTACACTCTGCCATTCAGAAGTTGCACAAGCTTGCATCTGACATCCACCAAGAGAATGGAACGTGGTCTCTCTCTGGATGGTTCTGGGGACTGTTTGCATTCTGGGGTTAGAAGGTCCTCATTTTCCTAGCTGTAGCTGCTGGTATAATTTTTACTTGTTGCCTCAGTATACATTGCCCCCCAACTTGCTGTGCTCATTGTGCAAAGGCCCTGACAACAAAAACAAAAGTCCAGGTACCTGACACTAAGACTACAGCTATGATAATGCAGGAAATACAAGATAGCATGTCAATAGATGAGGGCATTTTTGAATACAGACATCATATGTATTAGGTAGTAGTTGCTGGTCCCTTGTATTCTTTAGGGAGTTATTTCTATAGATAGGAACAAAATGTTAGCAACAAATGCTAAAAAGGAGGGCCTGTTGGATTGGAAAGTGTTTTTGCTGAATTATATATGCACTGTACAACTTAAGTTAGCATTTGCTGCACCATTTTGTATTTAGCCACCATGATCGAAACTAACTACTCTCTCACTCTGTCTGCCCCAACGAAAGTAGCTGCTAATGTGCCTTCAATACATGTATTTCTTCAAGGTTGAACTTTGCTGTGCAAATGAATAGAATAATATTTTGTGTTGCAGACCTTTCTGTCTAGATAGACCTGCTCCCACACTTAAAGCAGGCTGGGTAACCTTGACGCATTGATAGCATGTACCCGATCTCAGGACTGTAACTCATCTTTCTGTATCTCCTTTGTTCACCGGCTACCAACTGGAATTTTTGCAGTTGGGCCGGTTTTAGTAACTCTGAAGATGTACTTTAGATGTGGCTAGATTAGCAGAGGTCAGTCCCTCTGCAGCAATCCAAGGAGGCTGGTCAGACTGGACTCCGCTCGAGTGTATCTTCAATAAATATCTTTGGTTTGCATTCTCTATTGTCTGACTGACTCTTCATTTGTGTGGAAGGCTGAGAGGTGGTCGCGAGTGACCCAGGTGGCCTTAATCGGGTCACTTACTCAACCCTGAGCCTAATGAACGGGCACTCAGCTGTCAAGACTATCAGGGGGTATAGCGACAAGTGATGTAACAACCACTAAAGAATGAAGAGTGCACATTAGGAAAAACACTTCTCTAAAACTGTGGAAGGCTTTATCAGATATCATGAAATGTTTATGGAAATGACACCCATGTTAACTTTAGCACTATAGATGCCACTGTTGAACGCTTAAATATTGCGATCAGTGGCAGTGTCAGAGTGGTGATAAATGTGCACCACTGCTCAAGGGGCTTCCACGTTACAGGCCTACCCTTTCTTTCATCCGGAGGCAGGGTTAAGTGCACTAGTTATCCTGGGACATTCCAGCCAGCTGTGTCCAATCCCTGTAAGAGAACTTTAATAAAGGTATAAAATGTGACAGGTCAAACTATGGCCGATTAATGAGACTGTTGCAGGAAAACCTTCCAATGAGGACTGAGCAGAACAGAGAATGCCCAAGGTAATGACTTAAGCTAAGCTCTGCCCATGTAATTTCTAGAATTATAAATGCATATGTCCTGAAGAAGGGAATGTAAATGTTCTGAAACGTGTTAAGATTATAGGGTATTTGGTTTAAATGAACTATTTGCAGGTTAAAACTCATCTATACAATGTTGGAGCTTCCATGCTTGCTTTATTACTTGAATACACTCTGTTGGATGTTCTGTGGTTCGACGATGTATATACAATACAGTAGCATGGCTACATTGCTAAAACCTTGGTTTAGGAAGGGGCTTACCCCAGGCTTGCTCAGTCTGATGGATGCATAGATAACTCCAGCTCCATACATGCACACACCCACAGAGGTACACACTAATACAGATGCACATATTAATTTGCAGACTCACACACAAATCTTGCACAAGCTCACAGGTGAATGTCTTCAGTCTATGCATTCACAGACTTATAGAGACACACAAAGGTGTGAAGCCGAAACGCGTCCCGTTTGCTGATTTCATCCCCAATGTCCTGGTGCAATGACTCCGGTCAGTAGATTTATTTGGTGGGGACCATAACCCAGTCTGTATTATGGCACACCCTCCTCTGTGTGTCTTGAACTTTAAGAGGAAACAGAAAGGACTGGGCACAGACATATACAGAGACACAGCACTCACTGCAGCCACTCACCCTCATAGTTTTATATTGTTCCTCTTCCTTGACTTTAGACTCCAGAAAATATCCCTCCTCTTCCTTCAGAACACGCAGCCACTCTTGAAGTTTGACCTGTTGGGATTGGAGTGAAAGAAATAAGTGTAGATCTGTAGAGTGTGCAACCTTCGACACAGGCGACCATCTTGCTCTGATCGACACCATAAAAAACCCAATGGGATTTTGAGACGCTGTCTTGAAATGGTTCACATCCTACCTCACCATCTGGCACCAGTTTATCCAAATAGGTTCCACACGATCACATAAACTCTGTGTCTCCTGCAGAGTACCTCAGGGCTCCTTCCTTTCTCTCATCATCTTTAATCTCTACATAGGACCTCTCAGATCCATCCTTACAGACAGCAGCATCAAGATCCATCAATATGCAGATGATGCTCAACTGTACCTTAAATATCCTCACCCAATGACATCCTCATATCTGCCCTGATCACAGCCAGTCTTGGATGTCAACTAATGTATTAAAGTTAAACCCCACAAAGACTGAACTCTTCCTGTCTGCCACCAGCGCAGAACAGCCACAGACTTAAGCCTGGGTCTCCAACGTAAACCTATCGGTCTTTACCCCCACCCTCGACACAGACCTCTCATTCAAGCAACACACTGAATGAATGACAAAGAATGCCAAGAAAGCTTGATTTCAATGTCCTCTCTTGAAGAGGTTGTTTCTCCTGGAAGACGACTTCAGAACAAACGTACAAGACCTCTCCCTTGGGTGAAGGAACAAGGCCCTGGTCAACGGTCTCCCTAACACCACCCGAGCACCCCTGAAAGGCAGCATACATGAAGCGGCGCAGCTCATCAAGGGCTTGAAGAAATCATATCACCTGCACATTAAAGGACCCACACTGGCTCCCCCTTCCAGCCCAGGTCATATTCAAGATCATTTATTTGCATCCCTTATAAAGCACTCAACAACAAGACCCCAGCTCACCTGACAAACAAACTATACACGTTCAAGGAACACCATCTGACCCGGAGGGTGGATCTCATCAGACTCAAGACAAAACAAACATTTGCAATGCAATAGGTCTCGCATTTACACGAGTTTGAGCTATTGGCATTGTAAATGACAATCGGCCAGAATCATGAAGCTTAATTGCGCTCGCAAAGGTCCAGATTCTGAGAATCTGGCCCTTTGGGAGCGCAATTTTTGCATTTGGGATTCATCATCCCAAATGCAAAAATCGGTAATTGCGAATTCGCTAAATTGAGAGGAATTGCATTTAAGGAATCTCTATCTGAGATTCCTTAAATGCAATTCATTAACCATTTTGAAATTGCGAAATCGCAATTTCGGGCCGCTATTTACCGCGAGGTCAAACCTCGTGGTAAATAGCGAAAACTTAGAAAAATGCTTTTAAATGCATTTTTCTAAGTTGCATGTTGCACACACACATGTCCTTTGGACATGTGTGTGCGCAACACCTGTGCAAATTTGCATTTCAGGGGTGCTACAGGGTGTCCTTTGGACACCCCTGGCACCCTTGAAATCGCTATCTTATTTGCGATTAGCAAATTGCTAATCGCAAATAAGGAATACTCCCCATTCATTCCTATGGGCCTTTAGGCCCATAGGAATGAATGGGGAGTTATTCCTTATTTGCGATTAGCAATTTGCTAATTGCAAATAAGGAAGATGTAGGAATCGCAATATTTTTTGCGATTCCTACATGATTCCCGTTTTGCAAGTCCTTAATAGCGATTCCTTATGAATCGCTATTAAAGACTCGCAAAACGGGTCTTTGATGAATCTGCCTGAATGTCTTTTATTTATGTTTCGGTTTTTAAAACAAAGAAAAGGCATTGTCATTTGCAATGCTAATTGCTTAAACTCTCGCATATGTGAGACCTATCGCATTGCAAATGCTTGTTATTCATGTGTCCTTCAAGAATACTGCTGTTTAGGTTAATGTTACCTATACAAAACTGGCTCAGCTTCAAAGACTATCTGACTCCTTGTCTAGTGCGTTCATAGAAGGAAAAAATCATTTAAACAAACAATCCTTTCGTGGTGTCCCGACATGAAACAGCAGGGAAGGGAATGTGAACTCAAAAAGAGGTCATTTAAACTCGAAATCAAATAGCCCGCCTCTTTCTATATGGAATTAAATAAGCGGGTACGGTTTTGTGACGTGGCGAAGAGTGTAAGGTCCTTCCACAACACCATCTTCTAATGTGCATTCCGGTCAGAATGATGCAATCACCTTGTCAAAAGGGATGCTGTCGTGGGAACAGTTCTGGCCTACACCTCTTTGCCAACCCAACTAGGTTTCTATGGTCTGTTCACACTTTATTCGCCCTCAGTTTTCAGCCCCGTTAAACCTATTCTTCACTCGCAGGCATCACTTCCTCCCAGTCCTATGCAGTTTTATTATCAAAGAACTCTTACTGTATCATTACAGACTTCTAAATCTATTAGAGAAAACTCGGATATGGGCGGGTCCTTTACTGACTGTGAAGCAAGCACCATTTAAATAACTTCCCTCTTTGCAGCTACTTGTGAGACAACACTTCTCCTGGCTAAATGTCGCATATATTTTATTTAACGTGCAAGAAGGTAATACAACGAGAGGTGGGGGTGGTAAAGAAGGCACAGACAACGAGAGGAGGGGGGGGGGGTGAAGAAGGCACAGACAACGGGAGGAGGGGGGTAAAGAAGGCACAGACAACGAGAGGAGGGGGGGTGAAGAAGGCACAGACAACGAGAGGAGGGGGGTGAAGAAGGCACAGACAACGAGAGGAGGGGGGGTGAAGAAGGCACAGACAACGGGAGGAGGGGGTAAAGAAGGCACAGACAACGAGAGGAGGGGGGGTGAAGAAGGCACAGACAACGAGAGGAGGGTGGTAAAGAAGGCACAGACAACGGGAGGAGGGGGGTAAAGAAGGCACAGACAACGAAAGGAGGGGGGTAAAGAAGGCACAGACAACGGGAGGAGGGGGGTAAAGAAGGCACAGACAACGAAAGGAGGGGGGTGAAGAAGGCACAGACAACGAGAGGAGGGGGGTAAAGAAGGCACAGACAACGGGAGGAGGGGGGTAAAGAAGGCACGGGCAACGGGAGGAGGGGGTAAAGAAGGCATGGACAACGGGAGGAGGGGGTAAAGAAGGCACGGACAACGAGAGGAGGGGGTAAAGAAGGCACAGACAACGGGAAGAGGGGGTAAAGAAGGCGCGGACAACGAGAGGAGGGGGGTAAAGAAGGCACAGACAACGGGAGGAGGGGTAAAGAAGGCACGGAACACGGGAGGGGGGGATGAAGGCACGGACAACGAGAGGAGGGGGGTAAAGAAGGCACAGACAACGGGAAGAGGGTGTAAAGAAGGCACGGACAACGAGAGGAGGGGGGTAAAGAAGGCACAGACAACGGGAGGAGGGGTAAAGAAGGCACGGACAACGGGAGGAGGGGGTAAAGAAGGCACGGACAACGGGAGGAAAGGGGGTGAAGAAGGCACGACAACGAGAGGAGGGGGATAAAGAAGGCACAGACAACAGGAGGAGGGGGGTAAAGAAGGAACCTAATCTGATTCTTCAAGTAATGGTCTGTTTTAATATGTTGAAAAATAGGTGACTTATCTTGATTCTGTATTGATCTGACATGTTCCTGTATTCTCAATTTTAGTTTTCTTTTGGTACTCCCAATGTATACTTTATTACGTTCGCATAGAATAGCGTATATAACACCCTCACTATTGCAGTTAATAAATTCCTTGATTAAGTGCACTTGCTCAGTATTAAAACTGAATCTCTTAGTCTTATTCATGCCTAATCCACATATGTTACACGAGCCGCAAGTGTAAAAACCTGCAGGAGTCTGAGATAGCCAATCCGCTTGCCTTTTCTTTATGGGCTCTAAATAGTTATTAGTGATCATTTGTTTCACCGTCTCGTTTGATCTTAATCTTCTTCTTTTCCTTAATTTGTATTTGATATTTGCTGATAACATCTTTCAGAATTACATAGAAACTGTAGCAAGGACAGTGTTGGACAGGCCACATGAAGGGCTCACTCCCTCCCCGCATGACAGAGCCAGGGCACCGGCTCTCCAGGTGCTACCCACAGAAGCAACCCACACTCCGTCCCCTACGGGACTCCTACCCCCGGACATCTCTGTATCACGGGCCCGGGCCACCGTCAGCACCATTGCCCAGCCCGGCCGCCATCTTGGACACTGCACCACGAGGCCGCATGGCCTCAGCTCGACCCCAACCCAGGCCCCGACATCCCAGCACCACCATCCACCCAGGAGGTGAACGGACCACTTGGCAGGTCAATGGGAGAAAGAAGTGTCGATGGCTCTCCCCCGCCAGGTGCCGATCGCCCCCAGCCTCCCCGGGCGCTGGCTCCACCCCCCTGCTGGGTGTCTGGATTCCCTCATCCCGGACCTCCCGACCTCCAAGTGCGAGGGTCCGGACATCAAAGGCCGCCAGACCTATAACTGGGGCAGCTCCAGAGCAGGAAGGCAGTTGTATCCTGGAGTCGAGAGACACCGAGAAGAACTCATCCTTGACGGACTGCTGGCGCTGCCGCAGCCCTGCCTTGTGAACTGTCGTCTTGTCCGCTGGCGCTGCCGCGGCCTTCTGCAACATTCATCCTCGCCGGGACCTGCTGGCGCTGCCGCGGCCCGTTGTAACCACCATGTTCGTCGGGACCTGCTGGCGCTGCCGCGGACCGTTGCCACCTTCGATCTTCCCCGGACATGCTGGCGCTGCCGCGGCCCGCCCTTCTAGAACGCCGAGCTCGAGGATTGTGAGCTACCCATCATCTCATCGCAACTACCATATTGGTAATAAGACTGTCCCGCTACCCCCTTTCCCATCCAAGAGACTAGAATCGAGGGGACCCCTGAGTCCAGACCTCCTTGTACCATTCTACCGTACCTCAAGATTGCTTATAAAGAACGTTAAATCTTATCTTTGTGTGGTATCCATCTGTGGGGGGGAAGTTACTTGTCTGTACGATCACTGGAGACGGCTCTCCCCGGAGACCTCTCCCCTTGTCCTCGGCTGACCCTTCAGGTCCCGTCTAACATTGGTGGCCAGCGGCGCGATCCGAACCAACGCGTAATCGTACAGAAAGCAACTCACCCCACGACTAAACCACAATGTCGACCCAAGAGAGCGGGTCTACGGAGAAATTCCAAATGGAAAAACTGGAGGAGTACAACCATCGAGAATTAAAACACTTTTGTATGGAACTGGGCATTCCTACCACCGGTCTGAGCACAAAAGATGACTTTAAACACGCCCTAGAATCGTGGGCAGAAGCAAATACCGCCGGTTCCCGGGACCAACGCATCGAAGCACCAGAGACTAGCACCGCTCCTTCCGAAGAAAGGAGAACGGGTCTCTCCCGGGAAGAGATCCAAGAGCGAGAAAAAAGCAGACTGCACGAATTAGAGTTGGCACGGCTCAAAATGGATGGAGAACTAAAACTAGCGGAACAAAAATTGAACCTAGAACACTTACGGCTCCGAGAAGAGCAGGAAGAAACGCAAAGACAAAGAGAGCTCGAAGAAAAAAGGCTGGCATACGAACACGAGCGCAAACTAGCAGAGATAGAACTACGAAAGCAAAACAAAGACCTGAGGATGCCCGAGCCACCGCTCACCCCAGGAGCTACAGAACCAAAGGTCCACATTCCCAAAGATGTCGTCCGAGAGTATTACCGAAACAACGACATACAGCAGTGGTTCAAGGCCTACGAGATCGCCATGACCTCACACCGGATCGATCGAAGTGACTGGGGAGCCGTTCTATGGGGGAGGTTCGTCAATGAAGGCCGTGATGCCCTGTTACAGCTCCCGGACCATCAAATGACGTCCTATGATCACATGAAGGCAGCCCTCCTCACTCGATATGGGCTGACACCCGAAATGTACCGCCAGAGGTTCCGCGACTGCACCCGAATTCAGGGTACAACTTGGGTGGAATATGTAAACTATTTCAGCCGAGCCCTTGAGGGATGGATCAAGGGGAGCCACGTAACGACCTACGAGCAGCTTTTTAACCTCGTCGTATGGGAGCACCTCTCCAACAACTGCTTCGTCGAGCTCAGGCAGCACCTCCTCGACAGTAAATTGACTGATCCACGGCAGCTCGCCGCCGAGGCTGACCGATGGGAAAGCACCCGAGTGGGCCGGGGTGGCCCGAACTAGCAGAACAGGAACAACCAAGGCCATCACCGTCCCCGAGGAGGAGGAGGAGGCCAGGGCCGAGGGAAAGACGCCGTCACTACCAGCTAAGCATGAGCGGAAAATCCGTTTCGCTCGCGGATTTTGCGGATTTTCGGTAAATTCGCAATCCGCGAGATTTGCGAATCTCCCGCAAAATCCGCAAATCCGCGAGCAGCGGATTTTGCTCGCACTGTTCGCACTGTTCGCGTGAGTTCGCGCCCCGCGAATAAGTGCAAAATTGCAGAAATACGATCTTAGCAAAACTGAAACTACTTACCAGGTTCAAAAGTTCAGGCTCATCATTAGTAGCCATTTCCTGTAGTGCTTCCTGAGGGGCCCCTCCAGAGTTCAGTTGCCAGTTGAAACTATTATGTGACCCTGCTCTGAACCTCAGAATAGTTACACATATGCCACAAAGGTCCTGAATTACAGCTAAGGGAGACAAGCAGGAGCCAGGCTGGAAGTTCAAATCCATTAATCAGCCCCTAATTCATTATTGTCAGTTGGGGCAGGGCAGGTGTTGTAACTAATTTTGCAACAATGAAAGCACTTAGCAAGTGCAAAAGATCACTAATCAGGAAGCCCTAAGGAAGCAGGTGCCAGCTAAAAAAATATTCTGTGACACATTAATCAGCCCCAAATTAATTCAGGTCACTTGAGGCAGGGAAGGTGTGCTTGCGTTGCCACAATAATGTACACTGACTGGACAACCAGAGGGTGCTGTGATGAAACAGAGGGTGGCATGGGTGGGCCAGAGGGTGGCATGAGTAGTCAGAGAGTGGCAGTGGTGACAGAGAGTGGCAGTGATGAAGAAGAGTCTCCCAAACAGGCTGGACACATAGAAACAACAAGTTCGCGAAACTTGCGACCCGACAGGTAAGTTCGCAATTTGCGACATTGTACAAAACCCTCGCGAACTGGCAGAAACCCGCGCAAACACAAAAAAAAAAAATCCGCAAATTCGCGAGAATTCGCGGATTGCGAGTTCGCAAATCCGCAAAATTCGCGAACGCGAGATTCGCAAAATTCGCCCATGCTTACTACCAGCACCCCGCCCCCGGCCGGCCAGGGCAACCCCCCGATGCGCCCGGGATTCAGAGCCAATGTCACTTGTCATCGGTGCCAGCGAGTCGGTCACTACGCCAATGACCCGAACTGCCCACAGAACCAGACTCCGAGGCCCCGCCAGGTAGCTGCCGCCGCCCTAGGAGAAGAGCAAGTCTCCGAAGAGCATGAAGAATACGAACAAGAGCAACAAGAGTGGGAACCGGCCGCCATGGTCCTGGCGTGCCTAGGGGGAAGAGACATGATCGCGCGGGCTCCCCTACCCGCCAACACCAGAAAATACATCAGTGGGTGAACATAAATGGGCGCAAGGCTGAAGCCCTACGTGACACGGGGGCCAGTGTGACGGCCGTCCGCTGTCACCTGGTGACCCCAGAACAAATCCTACCGAACGTTCTCTGCCCCGTCCGTTCAGCCGACAATTCGGAGAGCCTGTGTCGGAAGGCCTGCGTCCCCTTCGAGTGGGGAGGAGTATCCGGCATGCTGAAGGTGACGGTCCGCGATGATGCCCCCGTGGACTGTCTCCTGGGGAACAATCTCGAGAGTTCCCCGTGGGCCGCCGTGGAAAGAAGAGAGCACCTGGGGATGTTGGGCCTCCCGGACTGGGCGTGCGTAACCACCCGGTCCATGGCGGCCCGCGCCATCCCCCGACCCGAAGAACCCGAATGGCCAGCACCTCCTCCCCCGATCGCTCCAGTGGGGGACGCTGACCCCGCCGACCCCCCAGAACAAACCCAAGAAGAACTCGCTCAGCCCCAGGACCTCCCAGACCTGGCTCAGTGGCGTCAAGAAGGGGGACCCACCCAGGAACAATTCCGTCAAGAGCAAAAGACATGTCCCTCCCTCGAGGGACTATGACAGCAAGCACTCGCCCAGAGCGCGGGACATACCGCCGGGGCACACTGGATCTATTGGGACAATGATCTATTGTACAGCGAACAAAGAATCACCGAGTTGGGGGCCATTCAAGTGTTGTTGGTGCCCCTCCGTTTTAGAGACTTCCTGTTGAACTTGGCCCACGACGTCCCCCTGGCCGGACACTTGGGTCAGGACAAAACCTACAACCGCCTGGTGACCCACTTTTACTGGCCCAAAATGAGAAATGACGTACTCAACCACTGCCGGTCCTGTCCCACTTGTCAAGCCAGCGGGAAGAGCGGCCGCAAACTCAAGGCACCCCTGCAACCCTTCCCGGTGGTTACCACCCCGTTCGAAAAGGTGGGAATAGACATTGTGGGGTCCCTGGACCCCCGAACAGCACAAGGGCATCGATTCATCCTGGTACTGGTGGACCACGCCACCCGCTATCCCGAGGCCATCCCCCTTCGAACTGTAACAGCACCGGTGGTCGGCCGAGCCTTAATGGGGATCTTCTCCCGGGTGGGCTTCCCCCGGGAAGTCGTCAGCGACAGAGGCACGAACTTTATTTCAAAATACATGAAATCCCTCTGGCAGCAGTGCGGGGTCACCTACCGATTCACAACCCCCTATCACCCGCAAGGAAACGGACTGGTTGAGCGGTTCAACCGCACACTCAAGGGAATGATTATGGGGTTGGAAGAGCCCCTCCGCCGCCAGTGGGATGTGCTACTCCCGTGCCTCCTCTTCGCCTACCGAGAAGTCCCTCAGAAGTCCCTCGGCTTCAGCCCCTTCGAACTCTTGTACGGACACCCTGTTCGAGGGCCCCTCAGCCTAGTCAAGGAAGGTTGGGAGATGGCCCCCCTGAAAGCCCCTCCAGACGTCTACAAGTACCTCCTGACCCTCCGCAATCAGACCAGGCGATTCCGTGAGATCGCCAAAGCCAATCTTGAAGCCAGTCAGGAGGACATGAAGAAATGGTACGATCAGAACGCCTCCTCCATAGAGTTCGTACCTGGCCAGCAAGTATGGGTGATGTCCCCCACCGAACCTTGTGCCTTGCAGGATAAGTGGACGGGGCCCTTCAAGGTGATCGAGCGCAAGAGCCCCGTCACCTATCTCATCGACATGGAATCTCCCCGGAACCCCCTCCGGGTCCTCCACGCCAACAGACTCAAACCCCACTTTGTGCGCTCGGAGCTCAGCCTACTGATGACTACAGACAGTGGAGCGGAAGAAGACTCCGAGCCCCTCCCTGACCTACTGAGGACCCGTGAGAAAGATGGTTCAGTAGACGGGGTCCGACTCTCCGATGCCCTAACCTCGGAGCAGCGCCAAGACTGTCGGGCTCTCCTGCTGCAATTCGCAGCCCTATTTTCCCTCACCCCAGGGGTCACCCCCTGGTGCTTGCACGACGTGGACACTGGGGACAGTCCCCCCATCTGACATCGGGCATACCGCGTGCCAGATCGGGTACGTGCCTGCATCCAAGAAGAAGTGTCGAAAATGCTCACACTCGGAGTCATCGAACCCTCGGACAGCCCCTGGGCCAGCCCAGTCGTGCTGGTCCCCAAAGCTGCTGCCCCCGGCACCACCCCTGAGCTCCGATTCTGCGTTGACTATCGGGGTCTGAACGCTGTCACCCGGACCGACGCTCACCCCATTCCCTGAGCCGATGAACTGATCGACCGCATGGGGGCTGCCCGCTACCTCAGCATCTTCGACCTGACAGCGGGCTACTGGCAGATCGGCCTCACCCCCAGGGCGCAAGAACGGTCCGCTTTCTCCACCCCGGATGGTCACTACCATTTCAAAGTGATGCCATTCGGCATGAAAAATGCTCCAGCAACCTTTCAACGCCTGGTGAACCAGGTATTGGCGGGCCTCGAATAGTTCAGCGCCGCCTACCTGGACGATATCGCGGTTTACAGCCGCCACTGGTCAGACCACCTCCGCCACCTCCGAGAGGTCCTGCAGGCCCTCCAACAGGCCGGCCTCACAATCAAGGCCAGCAAATGCCAGATTGGCCAGGGGTCCGTGACCTACCTCGGACACCAAGTGGGGAGCGGTCTGGTGGCCCCCCCTCCAACTCAAGATCGCTGCCATCCAGTCCTGGCAGCCACCCGTAACGCAAATCGAGGTCCGGGCCTTCTTGGGGCTCACCGGATACTACCGGCGGTTTGTGAAGGACTATGGCAGCATTGTGGGGCCCCTCACGGCACTTACATCCAAGAACCAGCCAAAAAGAGTCGACTGGACTCCCGACTGTCAAGCGGCCTTCAAGAAGTTGAAGGTCGCTATGTGCACCGCCCCGGTACTCCAGGCTCCCGACTACAGCCGGGAGTTCATCGTCCAGACTGATGCCTCCGACCATGGCATTGAGGCCGTCCTCTCCCAACTGAACCCCGAGGGAGTCGACCAACCAGTGGCCTTCATCAGCAGACGTCTGTTGGCCCGAGAACAGCGCTGGAGCACCATCGAGAGGGAGGCCTTCGCAGTAGTATGGGCCCTCAAGAAGCTCCGGCCCTACCTCTTCGGTACCCACTTTCGGGTGCAAACAGATCATCGCCCCCTGCAATGGCTAATGCAGATGCGGGGGGAAAATCCCAAGCTCTTGCGATGGTCCATCTCCCTGCAGGGGATGGACTTCACTGTGGAGCACCGCCCTGGCCAGGATCACGCCAACGCGGATGGCCTGTCACGCTTTTTCCGCCTCGACGAGGAGAGTCCCCAAGAGGATGGGTGACTCTCCCCGCCTTCAGCTGGGGGGGGACGCATGTTGGACAGGCCACATGAAGGGCTCGCTCCCTCCCCGCATGACAGAGCCAGGGCACCGGCTCTCCAGGTGCTACCCACAGAAGCAACCCACACTCCGTCCCCTACGGGACTCCTACCCCCGGACATCTCTGTATCATGGGCCCGGGCCACCGTCAGCACCATTGCCCAGCCCGGCCGCCATCTTGGACACTGCACCACGAGGCCGCATGGCCTCAGCTCGACCCCAACCCTGGGCCTGGCCAGGCCCCGACATCCCGGCACCACCATCCACCCAGGAGGTGAACGGACCACTTGGCAGGTCAATGGGAGAAAGAAGTGTCGATGGCTCTCCCCCGCCAGGTGCCGATCGCCCCCAGCCTCCCCGGGCGCTGGCTCCACCCCCCTGCTGGGTGTCTGGACTCCCTCATCCCGGACCTCCCGACCTCCAAGTGCGAGGCTCTGGACATCAAAGACCGCCAGACCTATAACTGGGGCAGCTCCAGAGCAGGAAGGCAGTTGCATCCTGGAGTCGAGAGACACCGAGAAGAACTCATCCTTGACGGACTGCTGGCGCTGCCGCAGCCCTGCCTTGTGAACTGTCGTCTTGTCCGCTGGCGCTGCCGCGGCCTTCTGCAACCTTCATCCTCGCCGGGACCTGCTGGCGCTGCCGCGGCCCGTTGTAACCACCATCTTCGTCGGGACCTGCTGGCGCTGCCGCAGACCGTTGCCACCTTCGATCTTCCCGGGACCTGCTGGCGCTGCCGCGGCCCGCCCTTCTAGAACGCCGAGCTCGAGGATTGTGAGCTACCCATCATCTCATCGCAACTACCATATTGGTAATAAGACTGTCCCGCTACCCCCTTTCCCATCCAAGAGACTAGAATCGAGGGGACCCCTGAGTCCAGACCTCCTTGTACCATTCTACCGTACCTCAAGATTGCTTATAAAGAACGTTAAATCTTATCTTTGTGTGGTGTCCATCTGTGGGGGGGAAGCTACTTGTCTGTACGATCGCTGGAGACGGCTCTCCCCGGAGACCTCTCCCCTTGTCCTCGGCCGACCCTTCTGGTCCCGTCTAACAGACAGTGATTTTTTATCAGAACTGGATGCCTTACAAAATAGGTTAACTCAGAGAGGTTATAACAAGCAAGATGTAAGTAGAGCAAGAAATAGAATATTGGGGGTAAATAGGAAATTGACGTTGACTAAGAAAACGAGGAATAAAGTATCTATGGGTAGAGTAGCCTTTGTTACCAAGTATTGTTAGAACAGAGTAGATATACTCAAGGCACAAAAAAAAAATTGGAATCTTCTCAAGAGTATCCCACAATTAGGATCATCGTTGGGGGAGCGACCTTCAGTAATTTACAGGAGAAGCCCCACAGTGAAACAAATGATCACCAGTAACTATTTAGAGCCCATTAAGAAAATACGGATTGGGGAGCACAAGAGCAACATCAAGAACAAAAAGAACACAACCAAACTTAGCTCACATTTTATTGAACTTCAGCACCAACCCGAAGACTTGAGGTGGACAGTGATTGAGATGCTAGAAAATAAAACTCATAGCTCAGAAAAAAACTTATTCGAAAAAGAACAAAGATGGGTTGACCGTCTTGGTACGAATATTGATGGTCTGAATGATGATGTACCCTGACATCACTTTTCCAAATAGGTATATATTATATCTACACTGAAATAGAGGTAGGTCACATCGTTTCTTTCCATCATGGTAACCTCCCTCGCAGCTAAGAGAACCATACACCTATTTGAATACAATGAATTGAGTTGAAGTGCGAGTGGAGCTTCGAACCTGTGGTCCATCTAGACCTAACTGGGCTCACTGAAATTCCCTTTTCAGCAATGTAATTTCTCTCTCAGCAATACATTTGTATGCACCCATTGGATATAACAGATGATAAAACTGTAACTGATCTTCCAACATGTTACCTACCAATCAATCTGGCTCTCGATAACCTCCAGAAAATATATATGTCTATGCTTATAAATTTCCAATATCACATTGTGTAATACTAACACACTGCTGATCCCCTGGCACAAACCCTCCTATGTCTCTGGGCAGAACACCTTCTGTATAGAGGTTCTCTACTTATGTTGCAAAAAACGTTATTGTTCCCTGGAGTTAACAATTACATAAATGCTTAACGTGAATATCTACGCTTTAATTCACAATCTTTATATTACATTTTCCACTTTATCTCCTGCTTGATGATGGAGTATTTTGAGTTAATGATTATTGTTTATTAACTCCTCTTGGTATAACGATCGCAAACCGGCTTTCCCCTTGTCGCACAGTCCTATTTCTCCTTCTACACGTTGCGAGATAGAAAACAGACCGCCCGATCTGGTCTCACTGTTTCCGGGAGCAGAGCCAGCACAATCGGAGCAATCCTCCCAAACGCGGGTGAGTGAATTCCTAACCCTTTCATCGGTAAATCGTAACGCTAACTAAGACCCGTTATAATGGATTTTCCTCAACTGCAGCCTGCCATCCCGAGGACGCTAAAAACGCTCCAAAAATAAGGTAATGACTCCGGATTTTCTTCAGTCACCCTTCAATATTCGAGTGATAGACTACAACACGGAATTTAAGGGGAGATGAGCAACATACCACAATGAACCTACGAGACTTATTCCTTTATGAATTATAGTCACAAATATCGTGCGAATTACGCTCTATGTAAGGCAATATACAGTGATCGAGTAGTTCTTTCCAAAATAGTCACCATTTTAGTATAACTTCCATTAAGCTACACAGACAGTACAAACGCTGTACCTGGATCAATTGTAACCCAGGCTATATTTACAAAATATGATGCATCTGCATTGTTGATAATTATTAATATATATGCCATTATATGCCGTGCTTGACCCATCAACATTAATTTGTGTTCAAATCATTCTCGCACCTGTGCTTCAATAACTGTTAACGAATATGCAATCACTCGCAATTGTATTTGTGTTTGTTCTTGTTTTTCTACGATTTAGGTACAAGACACCTTGATACATAAACCAAGTAGCGCAAAAAGACTACTCCCAATACTACACAAATAGTGTAAGTATTAATTTACATTTTAATTGTCCTGATGAATGCCCCACAGACCCGGCTGGGCGAAGATGGGCAGAAACATGTCGACGAATTATAAGTGGTATAATAAGATCTAGTTACACGATCTTCAAGTATATCCAACTCTTGTTTTATTAACAGACCAGTTCCCAATCATATTAAAGTTCCTATAGAGAACTAATCTGTTTTTTATTTTATTTTTATTTTTGTTTCTTTGGGCGAGTCACTATCTCTGGACACTACCATGTGGAACCGGAGTTCACCTCAGGCTTGAGGTTGGCATATGACTATTTAAGAAACCCAATGACTGTGCCATAACGCGAGTAGAGAGCGGAGAAAAAGATACACCGCTACACACGACTCTGATACCGCGTTTATGAGGGTTTTTTAATTAACCAGTTGTCACGGTTACAAGTGGCCATTCTATTTTTGATTTTGAAATACTGATATGGGGAACTGAATGGACGCATTTCCTATTCCTCCTCCCTACCTTTTGATTATTAATAGTGTTAAGCAGCGCGCAGCTGCGGGAGCAATTGGGTCTTTCACTCTAACTGAAGTGTAAACCCAGTGAATATTTTCATTGGATTTTTGGAAGTTAGAACCATGGAGGATAATTGCGGATTGAGCTACTCTGAGACGGACATTAATGAAATTTTAATGGCACAACCATTAATACAAAATACAGACCTGACCCAAGCACTTGCCCAAACTGACAACTGGGAGACACTATCTGAAAAAAAGCGGGAACAAATAAGAACAGCAATACATGGTATAATAATGACTGAGTACCTCAGAGCAAAATCAGCCCCAAGGGGACTGCGGGTGAATAATGCGCCACGTATTTTTCTACATGACTTGGCTTTCCGGAGGGATTGGTCCTCCATATCATGGAAGTGTACTTTAGACTACCTTGTCTTAATAGTAAAAACCGCCAAGAGATTATCAGATGAACTGCTAACCCAAATAGCGATTTGTGAAAATGATCTAAAGAAATCCATCCATATTTCGGTCTTCAAAAAGAAACTGGAGGTGGTCAATAAAGAGATTAATGAGACACAGGATTACATTATGCAGAATAAACTGCAAAAACTGGGAAAAGACCTAAAGCGTTTTAGTCAAGAGAAAATGCATCCATATACAAAAGAAGACTTCAAAGCCTCAGATACTAATACAGACAATGAGTCTGAAGGATGGAACTCCTCAAACAATTTGGATGTTAGTCTAGATGAACAACCAACCAAGAGAGGCAGCTTCATCTATGGATACCGACGCTCTAGAAGAAATAACAGGTGGCCAAGACAAAACTTTGAGGGTTACCCAGGACAGCAAGTACCTTTCTACCAACCGATGATGCAACAATTCCCTGGCTGGATGAACCATTTTAACCCAGGAATGCCACCAATGTCCCATATGATGAGTCCACTCATGACAAGTATGGAAAACCAACAACAGCAGCCTTTTTTAGCCAGGGGCCAAAACCAACGGAGAGGACGCAGAAGACGAAATCTGACCTGGGAAGACCAAAGAAATATGACGACCAGAAGCATGGCATCAGAACAACCAGGGACAAGCAAGGTGAGTCACTAATAGTCAACCTCACAGATGTGGAACTAACCGAAGATCAAACTAAAGTCCTAAATAAAGGACTAGGATTTGTCCCCACGCCCACTTTGGATGTTTTCAATTTGAAGAGCGAACTCGCTGAATTCTGCAGAACACTCACATTAAAAGCCTTCTTTTCTGACAAAGAAACTAGGGTGAATGATGGTGACACCAGTCTTAAACATAAGTCGACATTTAACCCTCCGAGCAACACGGTCCCTATCGAAATACACACATTCGAACAGGCCATCCTAAAAAGTGTTGACGAATTAAAGAAGAATACCAAACCAGTTTTTCAGAATCTTACTAAGAAGGAAAGAAAAGCCCTAGATGAGCTACAACATAATGAACAATTGGTGATTAAACCAGCGGACAAGGGGGAAGGGATTGTCATCCTGAACAAAGAGAGTTATGATCTACAATGCCTCAGCCTCCTGCCAATTTTTACAAGAAGATCCACATTGATCAGACTCCCCGCCTACAGAATACAATCAAAATGATGATACACGAAGCAGAAACCAAATCATGGATTTCTAAAAAGGAAGCCGATTACCTGGTAGCCCGAGAACCTGTAACCCCTTTCTTCTACTCGTTACCAAAAACTCATAAAAATAAGATGCCTCCACCTGGCCGTCCAATTGTCTCGGGCATAGGCTCAGTTCTTGAGCCTCTGTCCCAATTCGCTGACCAGTTTCTAAAACCTCTGGTACAACAGACCCCGACTTATTTGAAGGACACTCGTGATTTATTGAATACAATCAATGGTATGAATTTCGACTCGTCAACTTCATTACTTGTAGGACTGGATGTAGAATCACTTTTCACCAGCCTCCCACAAAGAGAAACTTTACAAACTCTAGAAGACATTCTATTCATGGCAGACTGGGACTATCAAACCCTAAGGCATTTTATCCTAGAATGCTGCCGCCTTGCTCTAACAGAAAACTTCTTTGAATATAACGGAACCCTTTTTATTCAAAGCCATGGAACATCCACGGGAAGCGCATTTGTGCCTTCAGTAGCAGGGCTGTATGTAAGCGAATTCGAATCAAAATATGTACTAAACGAGACCAAACCCTTTGTGAAGAATATCCTTTTTTGGAAACGATACATTGATGATATCGTAATGCTCTAGGACAATGATAAAAATCTACAAATGTTCATGGACTGGCTTAACCAACGGGACAGATGGCTGCAGTTTACCTTCTCTGCCAGTAACAAGACTTTGGATTTCTTGGATATCACCATTTTTGAAGAAAATGGAAGACTTGAGACCAAGACCTACTCAAAGCCCACATCAAAGAATAGCCTTCTCTCTTATCAGAGTTTCCATCCGAAACCACTGAGGGACAACCTACCCTTCAGCCAGTTTTTGAGATTGAAACGGAATTGTAGTAGGAATCATGATTACAAAATCCAAGCACAAGAACTCAGTACTAAACTACTGAAAGAGATTATCTCTTGAAGACAATAGCAAAATGCCAAAAACGTGCCAAAAATCAACACAGAGAGAACCTCCTTCAGACTACAATAAAAGACCCTATCAAAGACCTGATGACATGTGTCACCACTTTCAGCCCGGCAACATACCAGGTACAAAAGATCATGAACAAAAACTGGCGGATCTTATCAACAGGACAATTTAATTGGCCAAAACCAAGATTCGCCAATAGAAGGACGCGGAACATCAAGGATATTCTTGTTCACACAAGGCCCCAAATACGGAAAATAACATCTGCAGAGAGAAATTTACATATGGCCCCTATTAGGGGACATTTCCCCTGTGGGTCGTGTTTCAAATGTAAATTAACTACAGCAACCAAGACTTTGCAGCTCACCGAGACACTGATTTGGACCCAGAGACAATACACAAATTGTAATTCGACTCATGTTATCTATATACTAAACTGGAGATGTCGAAGTTGACTCCTGCAACTTCCACATCTGGATGCACCAAATAGCCGGGGTTAACACTGAACCTAAAAACAATCAAGGAAAGGGACCCAAGAAGAAAAAACCTAATGCCCCATGGTACACCCAGACCCTGGCAGATAGCCACCTCCTTTGTCGGAGACTAGAAAGACACTGGAGACAAGCATATGACACGACCTCCAAAACACGCTATGTCCAACAGAGGAAAGTATATCTCTCTGACATTAAAGCAGCTAAAAAAGAATATTTTACCAATCTTATAATGGAAGCGCGCCATAATCAAAAAACCATCTTCACCATAGTCAAGTCCTTCACTCATCCGAAAGCTCTCATCACCGATGTACCTCCCTCAGAGAGTCTTTGCAACCAAATTGCTGACTACTTCGTTGACAAAATTGTCAACATTCAGATAGACTTTCCCCCACCCTCGACAACCATCGTAGAAGTAACAGTTAACTACCCTCCTCTCTCCAGTTTTAAACCAGTATCCTTGCAACAGACAAGCAAGGCAATCCGGGCCTGTAAATCAGGAGCACCCACGGATTCCTGTCCCCCAATCATTCTTCACCATCTGATTGACACAGTCAACCCTTACATTAATGGAATCATTAATGAATCCCTTGAATCCGGAATTGTACCTGCCGAATGGAAGAAGGCTACTGTCAAACCCCTGTTGAAAAATCAGAACAAACCATCTACAGATTTGACTAACATGCGCCCCATCTCCTTACTTCCTATTCTGGGCAAAGTCACGGAGCACTTAGTGCATGAGGAGCTTAAAACCTTCACAGAAGCCCATAACATCTTGCACCCCCAGCAATCGGGCTTCCGCTCCGGTCACTCCACCGAAACAGCTTTGATCGAACTTGCTGATTCCATCAAATTCCTACAGGATGAGGGCAAGCAAGCTGTCCTCATCCTGCTGGACCTCACAGCAGCATTCGACACTATCTCGCATGTTATCCTAATCAATCGAATGCGAGAGATTGGCGTGACAGACTCAGCCCTGGCCTGGATTTCATCATTCCTATCAAATAGGTCCCAGACTGTGGCACTAGGACCACACCTATCCTGCGAAAAGCCAATTACATCTGGAGTGCCCCAGGGGTCCATATTGAGCCCTCTATTCTTCAATATCTACATGGCACCCCTCTTAGCTGTGATAGAATCACATGGGATCCTGGTCACGTCCTACGCTGACGACACTCAATTGGTCGTCACCATTGACAAACAGCGTACTGACGCAGAGCTCCGGTTCAAAAACTGCCTCTCTGACTTCTTTGAGTGGCTAAATACTAACCATCTTAGATGCAATAGCGCAAAGACAAAGATCATCCCAATAGGTAAGAATCCTTCCTTTTGCCCGAAAGATTGGTGGCCCACAGGATCCGAGGCCCCTCCTAGTGCAGTTACATCAGCTAGAAACCTGGGCGTACAATTCGATTCTTCCCTTACTTTTGATGACCACGTTAAGATCACTGCCGGTCGATGCTTTGGATTAATAAAATCTCTTAGGAAATTTTTTGATTTCCTCCCAATTGCAGCCAGAAAGTCAGTCGCGGTAGCCCTTTTACTTTCCCGACTTGATTACTGCAACGGCCTTATGGCCGGAGTGAAAAAAAATCAACCCTCAGAAAGTTGCAGAGCTTACAACATGCTGCAGCTCGACTGGTTTTACAACTCCCCAGAAGGTCATCTGCGTCTGCAGCCCTGAACTCACTTCACTGGATGCCACTGCACAAAAGAATCTTTTTCAAACTGCTTCTCACAGTCCATAAAACCATGCAAAACACAGGACCCCGTTACTTTGTAAACCGTTTCAAGCGCTATAACCCTTCGCGTTGCTTGAGATCCTCTGGGACTAACCTCGTTCAAATTCCCAGATTTAAATATAAGACCAGAGGAGGAAAATCCTTCAATGTTCTGGCAGCTAAAGCCTGGAACACCCTACCCGCCGACCTTAGAGCCATAGACAATGAGAACAATTTCAGAAAACCCCTCAAGACATGGGTCTACAAATTACCAGACTCCTCTGTCCTGGCTGCCATTTAGTTCTCTCTTCCATTCATTCCACTTTTTCAGTTATTCCTCTGCAGCTCGCCCAGCGCCATGATGCTCCCCTGGGAGCGAACGCTTGCGCTTTACAAATGCCCATAAATATCAAATATCAAATATCAAATATGGTAACTTGTCCATGCCAGAAGCGATACATAGGGATGACTACCAGAAAAATTAAAATACGTATTGGGGAGCACAAGAGCAACATCAAGAACAAAAAGAACACAACCAAACTTTGCATACATTTTATTGAACTTCAGCACCAACCCGAAGACTTGAGGTGGACAGTGATTGAGATGCTAGAAAATAAAACTCATAACTCAGAAAAAAACGTATTCAAAAAAGAAAAAAGATGGGTTGACCGTCTTGGTACGAATATTGATGGTCTGAATGATAATGTACCCTGGCATCACTTTTCCAAATAGGTATATATTATATCTACACTGAAATAGAGGTAGGTCACATTGTTTCTTTCCATCATGGTAACCTCCCTCGCAGCTAAGAGAACCATACACCTATTTGAATACAATGAATTGAGTTGAAGTGCGAGTGGAGCTTCGAACCTGTGGTCCATCTAGACCTAACTGGGCTCACTGAAATTCCCTTTTCAGCAATGTAATTTCTCTCTCAGCAATACATTTGTATGCACCCATTGGATATAACAGATGATAAAACTGTAACAGATCTTCCAACATGTTACCTACCAATCAATCTGGCTCTCGATAACCTCCAGAAAATATATATGTCTATGCTTATAAATTTCCAATATCACATTGTGTAATACTAGCACACTGCTGATCCCCTGGCACAAACCCTCCTATGTCTCTGGGCAGAACACCTTCTGTATAGAGGTTCTCTACTTATGTTGCAAAAAACTTTATTGTTCCTGGAGTTAACAATTATATAAATGCTTAACGTTAATATCTACGCTTTAATTCACAATCTTTATATTACATTTCCCACTTTATCTCCTGCTTGATGATGGAGTATTTTGAGTTAATGATTATTGTTTATTAACTCCTCTTGGTATAACGATCGCGAACCGGCTTTCCCCTTGTCGCGCAGTCCTATTTCTCCTTCTACACGTTGCGAGATAGAAAACAGACTGCCCGATCTGGTCTCACTGTTTCCGGGAGCAGAGCCAGCACAATCGGAGCAATCCTCCCAAACGCGGGTGAGTGAATTCCTAACCCTTTCATCGGTAAATCGTAACGCTAACTAATACCCGTTATAATGAATTTTCCTCAACTGCAGCCTGCCATCCCGAGGACGCTAAAAACGCTCCAAAAATAATGTCATGACTCCGGCTTTTCTTCAGTCACCCTTCAATATTCGAGCTGATAGACTACAACACGTAATTTAAGGGGAGATAAGCAACATACCACAATGAACCTACGAGACTTATTCCTTTATGAATTATAGTCACATATATTGTGCAAATTACGCTCTATGTAAGGGAATATACAGTGATCGAGTAGTTCTTTCCAAAATAGTCACCATTTTAGTATAACTTCCATTAAGCTACACATACAGTACAAACGCTGTACCTGGATCAATTGTAACCCAGGCAATATTTACAAAATATGATGCATCTGCATTGTTGATAATTATTAATATATATGCCATTATATGCCGTGCTTGACCCATCAACATTAATTTGTGTTCAAATCATTCTCGCACCTGTGCTTCAATAACTGTTAACGAATATGCAATCACTCGCAATTGTATTTGTGTTTGTTCTTGTTTTTCTACAATTTAGGTACAAGACACCTTGATACATAAACCAAGCAGCGCAAAAAGACTACTCCCAATACTACCCAAATAGTGTAAGTATTAATTTACATTTTAATTGTCCTGATGAATGCCCCACAGACCCGGCTGGGCGAAGATGGGCAGAAACATGTCGACGAATTATAAGTGGAATAATAAGATCTAGTTACACGATCTTCAAGTATATCCAACTCTTGTTTTAATAACAGACCAGTTCCCAATCATATTAAAGTTCCTATAGAGAACTAATCTGTTTTTTATGTTATTTTTATTTTTGTTTCTTTGGGCGAGTCACTATCTCTGGACACTACCGTGTGGAACCGGAGTTCACCTCAGGCTTGAGGTTGGCATATGACTATTTAAGAAACCCAATGACTGTGCCATAACGCGAGTAGAGAGCGGAGAAAAAGATACACCGCTACACACGACTCTGATACCGCATTTATGAGGGTTTTTTAATTAACCAGTTGTCACGGTTACAAGTGTCCATTCTATTTTTGATTTTGATATGCTTCAACGGCTCAGACAAGGGTTAAACTTTTCTAACTGTGAGGAGTTCGCATTGGATAAATAGTTGGTAATTGGATTTGGTATAGAGTATTAGGATATGCACTATTACGTCACGTGCAATTGGGAGCGTTTTGAATTATTTACTTTCTGCCGATAAAATATGGCAGATATGTTGAACAAATTTGGAGAGTTAATGGGTTCTGTTGAGAAAATTCTCTTTTTTCAAGAGAATGTCATTGTGGTCAGGAGGGTAGTCTTCAACACGGTAGAATTAATATGACATGGGTAAATAGAACACGTTAGGATAAGTATCAATGTATTAATAGTGTGCACATTGGTTTTAGATCCGATCGGATACAGTAGATATTAATATGATGAGGATTTAAACACAATCGGACACATAGCATTAGAATACGAGGAGGAAATTTTAGAGATATAATTTTGGCAGCGGACTAATGTGGAAAATTTAGTGAAATTCGTGTTTCCCTGATTTGATTGGTGTTAAAGCAACCGGAAACACTTAAGCAGGAATGAAGACGGGCACATACGTTTAGCGTTAAGTAACTAGGCTCGGACCAGAGAGGGCACTGGGTTTAGGAATGAGCACGTTAGAGGAACGACAGCGATTGGCTGTAATGCGATCGGAAAAAGGGAACCGGAAATACTGTATAACAATGGGCGGCTATTATGCGTTCTCAGCGGAAGTAACTTGGAAACGGACCAGATAGGGAACACACTATCTGGAGCACGTTAGAGGAATGATGGCGATTGGCTATCATACGATCGGAAAAAGGGAACCGGAAACACTTGATAAAATAATGGGCGGCTATTATGCGATTGTAGCGGAAGTAACTTGGAACGGACCAGATAGGGAACACACTTAAAATTGAGCGCGAAACGGGGAAGTTAGTGATTGGTCATAATATAGTTTAAATAACGGGAATCTGAGAGCAGGAATTGCACGTAGGCTAAAGGACCGGCCCGTCGCAACGAACAGAAGACTTCCCGCCGTAAACACTTTAAGAGATTGGATTCAGGTAAATGGGGGATTAAGGATAGAATAGTGTGGTTTACTTTTTGTTAAGAGTTTTCTTAGCGTATTGATAGTAATTAAGATATCTTTATATCTTTTTTGCTTACAACAGAACCTAGTGGTGAGAGTTGAATTGGATGGGATCAGGTGAGATTATGAAGTTTGTTTCAATACGATAGTAATAGTGAAGTTTCGAGCATGTCATATAGATATTCAATACTTACAATATATATATTTTTTGTATACATACTTCTTTACAGATACAGAAACCATGAATAAGATTTGAATTACTTTGAGGGATGTTAACGCTGGATTGAAACTTTTGGTAGTTTCAGTGGTAAGCAATTATGGGTGGGCACACCTTGAGATATTATGGCACATGAGCATGACAATGTTAATAGTTATTAACTGTCTTTTTTCAGAAGACATAATAAGAATTTTTGAAGGAAGGAAGGGAAGTTGAGGTCCTTTCGTGAACCGAATTGACGTTATAGGTGAGACTTTATTTAAATGTTGAGCAGCACAGGGACTTGCAGTTTGATTATACTGAGTGGGAATTAACAGTTTGGTGCTTTAACAATAAGCAGAAAGTGCAGGTTCTTAGTTAGAGCAAGTATAACATCGGAACATAGGTGTTTTTATTCTCATATTTACTCGCAGTCAACAGTTTCCCTATATTTGGTAAACACTAAGGAGGGCAATGAGCCTTAGGAAGTTTTAACCGTGTAAATATGAAAACAGGAGCTCTTGAGAGACTAATAAGATCTGTAATAATGCAGACTATGGGACATGTACCATATACATCTACAACAATATGATGTTTTCATTACAGATTTCGAGTATTGTTGCTATTCGGTTTGATATACACTGGAAAAGAAAACTGTATCTGTAAATAGCTATTGGAAGGTAGGCATTTTGACGAAGTTGGGTTCGATATGTATTGGGAAAGCAATCTGTTTATATTAATAGTTTTTTGGAAGTCAAGTACTTTAAAACTTCGGAAAAACCCTGCGAGTACTGGAAATGTGCTTTCGAAGTTGATAAATACAAATGTATGAGCTTATTACATGTTAGATTGTTAAGTAGGCAGGTGGAATTGAACACATTTCTATCTGATAGTAATTTCCATGGAGCATTGTAATGTAAGTGATTAATGGGAATATGGTTACAACAAATGTAATGTATTTTTCTTTGTTTTATTTATTTTTCAACAGCCCTGATGATGTCCGTCATTGGACGAAACGCGTCGGCTGTTTGATGGTTTGATTAGTCTGGATTTATTTGGAAATATTGAAGTGGAATGTGGAAGCTGTCGTCATTTTTGTGACTGATACTTGAATAAAGTGTGAATTTGGGAATCAACAAACTTTGACCCTGTGATATTTATATCAATTGGAATCCGCTCCCTCGAATCATTGGAGTTGTATGATATAACTAAACTCATTTACTGTAAAGCACTCTGATACCCACAAGGGTCTTGTCCGCGCTCTATAAAACGTTCAAAATCTATACTACTATTATAAAGTGAGAACTGGGAACCTTTGAGGCGGGTAAACTCGGGAACCACAGCGCCAATCCAAACACCCAATACATCATTGGAATTGTCAGGGTAAGCAGATGGACATAGGCTATATATGTCAAAAAAATATATGTTATAAGGGTAAAGTAACTTTCTTGGAAAAGTAGTCCCTTCGAAGTAGTGCCAGCTAACGGCGTGCGTGCTGACACTGCGAGTCGGCGGCCATGAGCGAGGGGAGGAGCGGCCAGGACCACGGAAGCCGGAAGCAACACCCTGCGAGGGCTGGAGCGATCACGCCAAGCACAGCGGGGCCCGTCGAGAGTTGGCAGAAATGTACAAAAAAAGTAAGAATCTCTTCACATGGAAAAGAATGTTGCGCAAATAGCAATGCAGCCCCAGAGAGGAACAGGAAGCGCGCTGCCTTTCCTTCTTCTGTCTTGGTGAGTGTCTGTTGATTGGCCTCTGCTATTCCCTATCGCCATGTGTGTCTGTGGGAGCTATCGCCATGCGTGTCTGTGGGCGCGGCGGCGCAGGATGACTCTTCTAATAATAACTGCAGAGTGAGGCCTGACATGATGCGTTCGATGCTTAACCCCGAGGCGAGCTGCAGGCGGTGTTCCAGCGTGCCCACAACACATGGGCAAAGGAGGTGAAAGCAGGAAGTGAGCCGGCCACTGACTTCTTTAAATAGAAAGGAAAACCGCACCGACATGCCCAGGGTAGCGCGATGCTGGTGAGTACCTTTCACCGAGCAAAGCCTGCCCGGACAATTGCCGCCCCAGACTCCACACTGGCACCCCACGTAAGTGCTTCTTACACACTGCAACACGTCTCATCCAAGGGTGGAAGATATATTATCACATCGCCCCCATTGTAATAGAACTCCATTTGCTCCCCTTTCCAGCCCACACTACCTCCAAAACCAGATCCATCCCTTACAAAGCCATAATGGCCAAAAGCCGCTTATCTTGGGGACAAGTTCACCATCTCTGGCGGCAATCCGTACACCCACTGCCAATGCTGGTTTTGTTCGCATACTGACCCGTAAGGATTTTTCAGCTGTGCCGCCTATCTGTAGGCAGGTCTTTTCCACAAGGGACGGAATACCTACTTGCCTGTATTTGAGATCACCTGGGTTCAGCTGCCGAGCAGAAATACCACTTCCTTGGCTTCAGCACCTTCACTTCGGCAGATCGTTTTCTTAACCTTTTTTGGGCATTTGCCCACAACAACTAACACTTTACAGGATAAAAACAATTTGATGCAGGGTAAAGGAACAAATTCCAATCTTTCCACATCACTTGGGAGTGTGTTTGCCGATCAAAAGAAGGACCGCGATTAACTTCATTAAAAGCATTCTAATTACATCCAGGGTGACATGAGCAGGCGACTGGTCAAGCCTTACATCTCACTCACCGGATAGAATCAAGCAGAAAGAACAAAGACGGCATTTACATTCCCAAGTTTCCACCCACAGTAAGAAGAGATTGTACTCCCTGTAGTCAGCTCCCTCCAGATGCATGAGAATGAAGCACCAACATTGTGACATGAGTGAACTGGAGACATGAAGAGAATGTAGTTCCACAGAAATCACGAAATATGCCACAAACTGCGCTCAGAGCGAATGCCCAACCTATCAGCAAACCAAATATTTAAAAAATAACCTTATGTGACATTTTATGTACTCCTGGTGATGCGTTCAATCCATTGCGCTGAGGTAATTGAAATTTTTATGGTCAAGTATGTCCCCTAACGTGTACCCCAACGTCTCCATGTACGTGCTTAAAGTGCATGTAATTTCCCTCCATGACCGAATATGAAGACGCAAATACATTTGCGTCCAACGTTAACATGTCCTCTTTCAGATCCACCATGAATGGATCGATAATTCAGTTCCTAACCATACCATGCCAACGTCTTTACATGGTACACTTTTACGTTTTTCCTGGCTCTGCCGAGCTAGGCCCTGATTTCTGTCTCCGAGCCCTTTCTGCTTTCTGCCTCCTGCCCCTGAAAGCTGCAGCATGGACACGTATCCCTGACCTCTGCCTTACTTCCTGCCAAGCGAAGCGGTGCCTGGCTCAACCTGGCCTGCCTGCCACAACAGTATTTTGCCTTCAAGTTATCTGTTCAGCCTCCTCGAAAATACATTCCTGTCTAGTGATTTAGGTAAACATCTCCCCGGCTGCAGAGCAAAGAGCAAGCCTTCCTGTCTCCATGCAAGTAATTTACAGTTCCCGTTGCCATAGTAGGCCCATGGCCCTGCACGTAGACACGTAGACACATATGCCCGCACTAGCATTCAGTATAGAATAGCCTCTGCCCGAGAGACCTTTTACTCCAGATAATACATCCTCCAAACATAAGATACCAGATATGTTATAGGTCCAGGTCGTTCTGACATCCCAGACTTCTGTCTCCTCTACTAGTGTTAAAGTTCTCCCCAGTTACCACATCTATGTCACGTCATGCTAGCTGCGCGCGCATCCGCACTTTCTGCTGATTCTGCAACTTTCTCTATGCACCCACCCACATGTGACGATTCTTGTGACGTTCCTCTGACATGTATAGTGCACGCCTTCGTGTACGCCTATTTTCACGCCTCTTATTACGCACATGTGTTCTTATCTCGCTCTTTTTCACCTGTTACGCCTACTGTATTGGATTCAATTATGTTACTTTACTATATATAATGTGTAATGTTAATAAAAACGTTGACTGTCCCTTCCCGAACCCTAGTGGTGACGGAACATGATCTCCAACCTCAAGGTTTTCCATTAAAACCTGTAAGACTCAGATGCCACGGACTCTGCCTCTCATTTTTATGAGCTGTCTTGTAATGATAATTATACGGAAAAACTGACCAGGTAATTTTATTTACCACATAATTTGGCGCCCGAACAGGGACCCCTCCCCCACTCCACGCGCCGGCGATGCGTCGCAGGCCTTGCCCCCTGCCACAGCCGTGACGGACACCTATGCGCATCTGCAGGTTTTCCTGTATCTCCCTCAGGCCTACGAAGGTGACTGAGACTGCGGTCGACATCCAGACGAGGCGCTGAGGAGTGCGGAGGATCCCGACCAGAGCCCAGCCGAGAGTAGCAGTGTCCGAGGTATCCAGAGGCCCACCTGTTCCGATGTGACGAGGCGCATGCGTAGTAGCAGTACCAGTAGAAGTCCAGTCCAGTCCGAGGCCTTCAAGTTCAAGTTCAAGTATTGCTCCCGGTGAGTACCGTTGCTAGGGACGCATCTAGACGGGTACATTAGTTTGTGTCCGGTCAAGACAGGTCTGGGTACACAGTCCTGGTCCGCACGTGTTCACTTAGGTGAGCGCGGTATGACGTGTCTCTTTATGGAACCGGTCTGTACTGTTTAGCAGTGCATCTAGTAATTCAGTGATTCAGTGATTCAGTATTCAAGCCTTCTAGCATCATTCTCACGTGATTCTAAGTATTGCGTTTTATGTACTAGACAGTATCTATTCGAGATGTTTTAAATGTGTTTCATGTCGTGGTATGAATGACAGTTTGCTTTTCATTGCCGTGTTTATTGTGTTCGAGTCAAAGTAAAAATGCCGTTATTTTCAAAGTTACGTCAGATAGGAACTAGGAAAGGGATACTCAAAGAAGCAGTGCCTGTCCCGCCTAGGGACACTCCAGGATATTTTATGTACCACAAGCACGGCTTAGACGCTGTGTTGTATTTAGATTTGTGGGTGGACTACACTAAGCATTTAGAAGAGAAGTTTAGATGGCCTGCCTCAGGGACATGGGATGCCGAGTGCATCATGAGAGTAGAAGAAGCATTATGGAAAAAGAAAGCCAGACAGTCTCAGAAAGATGCCATAGAATTGTGGCGTAAAGAATCGCATAGAAGAACAGAAAACAAATTCAGAAAAGCAGAGAGAAGTAGAGAAGAATCTGAAAAAGCCAAAGAAAAAGAGTTACTAGAAGAAGGAGAACAGGTCAGATCAGAACAATTAGACCGTAAAAGAAATACATTCATTACAGGCATGTATCCAGTTCTTGCCGAGGGCCTGCCTAAGGCCAACCAGGAAGTATCCAGTATCTTGCCACCACCATTGATTCCGACTAAAGTACGTCACCATAAGACCGCAGCAGATATTTTCCTTTCTTCCTATTTAGATGATGTAGCTCCCGCAAATACCAACGTTCCCGTACAACCTGCTAATAATAATCTGCCACAGCCTATTCCTGCTGATCAATTGCCACAAGCCACGATCCCTCCACGTCAGCATTTTCCCGCACCTGGTATCACTTCCCCTACTGTTCCCCCTACTAATCCTTTTTCGACAGATGGAGCACAAGGTTCAGTCCCGTTACATATGCCTACCCTACAGCCAGATTATGCCCATGCTTCCGCCTCAGGAGGGGCCACAGGAGGTCCCTATCACACCCCGCCGCAAGTACAGCGACTGACAATGAGAGAATTAGCTACACTGCGCACCCCGAAAGCGACCCCTTCTGAAACGCTTAAACAATATCTTACAGATTGTAGATATGATTCAGTACCTGGCAAGACAGGACCCATGATGTTAGCCTCGTTACGTTTAAGACGTGTTGCAGATTACCTGATTACACTACCAGGAATGCCCGAACAATTAGACAGGATATATCATTTTATTCAAACAGGAGAAGGCCCTGAATGTGTTCGTGAAGCCATGGCATATCAGAAAGTTGATACACAAGCTTTAATATTACGGTTCTTGATTAATTGTTTGATAAGAGAACGAGATCGACCGGGTTTTGATCAAGAAGAGATGAATGTATTGACTAAAAGGAGTCAGAATATTGCAGATTGTAAGCATGACAGAGAGAAATGTATAGATGCCATGTCTAGAAAAATCCGTAAAGAAATAGTAGCCATACATACCCGACAGAATGCCGAAAGGACAGCCGAGTCAGATAAGAATGAATCCTCAGAAGAAGAAGAATTAGAAAGTCCGGAAGTGCAGCAAGATACGATAGCGTATGTAGGTAGAGCGAAACCTCCTAAACAGTACCCTTTAGGTAATCCTTTTGACAGACCCATTCGTCTAGATAGCAAGAAACGATACCTTTCCCCGATACCAGAGCAATGTTCTCTTGAACATATATTCCAAGTTACTGATAAAATACTGAAAGAAAGAGTAGGTTATCATGAACTCACTACCTTACGTGATCAGGAACTAGCCCGGTCAGCAGTTCAATGGGCCGGGGATGACAATATATATAAAGATGATCTAGTAGTGCAAACGTTTTTAAGTCTTACTCCAGAAGAACAGCGACTAGCTGGTATATACATGACCCAACATCTCATTACCCAGTATGAAAACCAACAGTGTGATCCAGGTCCGCTGTATAATCTATTACAAGACTTACTCCTGAGAAGGTGGAGAGGCCTAGGTACCGATTTAATTGATATCATTTTAGAACGTCACAAATATAGTACGTTCCTGACTCCACGTCTTGTTTCAGTTCCACCCCCAGTTAGACAGCCATATCACCTAGATAGACAGAATCCTTTACGAGAAGTACATCCAATCCGGAAGCCAGATAATACGCTTGAACGTGTATTTGTATACACTCCTTTGACTAAAATGGAATTATTGGAAATGAAGAAAATTGTACCTTGTCACGATAAAGACCCTGCAGGATTCCACCGTGAATTGAAAGATATGTTACTTATGGGCGATTACACATATTCAGACATTCTTAAAATGTTAAAAGTATTATTGCCAGCAGGGATTTACGAAAAACTGAAAGAGAAGGATTGGGAGGTGGGAGATAAAAAGATTAATTGGACCGAATTAGAAGATGAAGAAAAAGGACTTACCCCAGGTTTAGGTCTTGGGGACAAAACCAAAGCATTACCAGGATTGTTAGTACAGGTTTTGCCTAGATTATTGACAGTCAAAAAGGAAGATTGGGATGCAATTTCAGCCTGTAAACAGAAACCAGATGAAGACACTAGTGATTTTTATTCTAGATTCGAGAAATGTTTTATTATTAATAGTGGCCTAAAAACAAGTAGTGAGTCATTCCCCCATCTTTTCGTAACCAAATTAGTTGAGAATTCCTTACCCCAGGTTAAGAACAGAGTATTGAAAGTCGAAAGTACATGGCAAGCAAATACGCCTTCCCAAATGTTACAAATGTTACAGTACCACCAGAATAGAATCAGAGAGGAACACGATCATGAACAGAGACGCATGAAAGACACTAAAATGAAAGTATTAGTTGCCCAGTCTGTTCCAGCAGATGGCCAGAAGAGGGGTAACATGCAGAACACACAGATTAGTCGTCCTACAGGTCCCGTTAAAGGAAATTGCAATTATTGCAAACAGCCAGGTCATTTTATTAGTGATTGTGCCGTTCTGAAACATAATATTGCTACAGGCAAAACGAAAGAAAGACCACGTCAACCCAGGCCAGAATATGTTCAACAGAATATTCAACAGAATCCGCAACCTGCTCCACAACATGTTCAGCAACAGACCGTAGCGGTACCACAGCCCCAACCCATTGCCGCAACAGTTACACAGCAGATGTACCAGTATGCACAGTCAGAGTATCCAGATTACCTGCAGTATTCATGAAACAGCCTAGAGAGGGAAGTGGGTTTGCCTCTCATCGAGATTCCTGTAGATCAAGACGGTCCTTATGTACATAGTCAGGTATTAGGAAAAGACAGAAAATTTCTGATTGACACAGGGGCAAGCAGAACTACCATTAGTCATGACGAGGTTCCAGGGGCACCCCTCTCAGGCTCACAGAATGTTTCCCTTGGATTTTCAGGAAAGCCTATTGTTAATGAAGTATCTAAACCAGTTCCCCTTGCAGTTGGTCCATTGTCCCGTACTACAGATTTATTGCTTACGAAGTCATGTCCAGAAAACCTGTTAGGCATTAAAACGCTGAAAGCTCTAGGAGCTGTAATATGTTGTTCTCCGGAAGGAGTGAGATTGTTTTTACGTGACTTCAAGGGTCGCTATGTGTTGAGAGATTTTGATCCCCGATTACAGAATGTACCGCAGCATTTATGGGCACGAGCTCCGACTGATGTAGGTTGTATGCATATCACACCATATCGTGTCACACTCAAGACAGGTGTTGTTCTGCCCAGAATCCGACAATACAAATTGCCACCCGAGGCTGTAGCAGCCTTATTGAAAATCATTGACGAGCTCATTGCTCAAGGAGTAGTAGTAGAAACTGACTCCAATATTTGTAATTCTCCAATCATTCCGATTCTCAAACGTACTGATCCAAATGAACCTCCTGTGTATCGTCTGGTGATTGACCTTAGACAGCTTAACAAATGTATCATACCCCAGTTCCAAGTGGTCCCAGATATTTCATCGCTATTGACTGCTATTGATTCCGAAGCGGTGTTCTTTACTGTAATCGATCTTAAGAATGCCTTCTTTAGTGTTCCCATTGATCCGGAAAGCCAGTACCTTTTCGGATTCAGTTTAAATGGCCGAAGCTTTAAATTTGCACGTGCACCTCAAGGGTTCACGGAAAGTCTGAGTATCTATAGCCAAGCACTGAAAAGACAACTTGACAGTATCCACATGCCTGCTAACACTGCCCTACTTCAGTATGTCGATGATCTATTGATCACCGCTCGAAGTGAACAAGAATGTGAACAAGCATCTCTGACAGTCCTATAATTCCTGGCCGACAAGGGACACAAAGTGTCTCCTTCGAAGCTGCAATTCTGTGTTCAGCAAGTTGTGTACCTTGGTCACTTGCTGTCCAAGAGGGGGAGACAGCTTACACCTGACCACATCCAGTTAATTGTACATATGCCGCAACCCAAGACACAAAAAGAAGTACGGGCTTTATAGGCCTCACCTCTTACTGTATACAATGGATTCCTCAGTACGCATATCTAGCCAAGCCCCTTATACAGTTGACAACCCAGGAGGCAGCGACATCGACTGTCCTCCCTTGGACTCAGGAACATACACAAGCTTTTGACGACTTGAAGAAAGCCCTATGTCAAGCACCTGTTCTAGCGACACCATGTTACAGCAAGCCTTTTACACTTTTTGTCACAGAGCGCGAAGGTACTGCATTGTCAGTACTCACCCAAGATCAAGCAGGTTCACACAAGCCATTTGCTTATTTTTCTAGTACATTAGACCCAGTAGCCCAGGCTTTGCCTGCGTGCTTGAAATCTGTGGCAGCAACAGCTCTAGCAATTAGACAAAGTGATTCCATAGTATTAGGACACCAATTGACAGTACAGGTTCCACATTCCGTGGAAGTTCTTTTAAACCGAACACAGACTCAGCACTTGACTATAGCACGACTGACAGGTTATGAATTAACGTTATTCCAGCCACACATAGAAATCAAACGCTGCAACACACTGAATCCTGCTACACTTTTACCGTTAAGTACAATAGACCCTTTGGAACATGACTGTGTGGAAGTCATTAACACTATGACGAAGCCCAGACAAGATCTGACAGATATCGCATTACCAGATCCGGACCTGACACTTTATGTGGATGGTTCATGTATGAGAACCAGTACAGGAGAGTTGGTGGCCGCATATGCAGTGACCACTGAAACCGAAGTCATAGAAACACATCGTATTGACACCCTGTCTGCCCAAGCAGCAGAGCTCATCGCTCTGACCCAAGCCTGTATTCGAGCCAAGAACAAGAAAGTTAACATATACACAGATTCCCGTTATGCATTCGGAGTTGTACACGACTTCGGAGTCATGTGGCAAGAGAGAGGTTTTTTAACTTCCCACGGTGCCAAGATACAGCACGGTCCCCTCATTCAAGCTCTGTTAGAAGCAATACATTTGCCTACAGCCATAGCCATCATGAAGTGTAAGGCACATACGAAAGTCACAGATACCATTTCCCAGGGTAACGACCTGGCAGATCGAACAGCCAAACATACAGCACAGACTCATACTCATACGACTGATATGACAAGGACAGTAGTTCCAACACATTGCATGACAGTTAGGGATCCCGCACTAGATGTAATTGACATACAGACACATGCTACCCCAGATGAAATCAAGAAATGGACAGAACTAGGAGGGATCCAGACAGAACAGGGATGGATGACGAAGGGAAAAGCCACTTGGTTTATCCCCGACTCTATGGTTCAAGTTATCATTAACACCGCACATAGTCCTGCACATTTAGGAGAAAAAGCTATGTTAGACAGTATTCAAAACCTTTGGTTCAATAAGCATTTACGAGCAGCAGCAAAACAGAAAGTGCGTACTTGCATGATCTGTTGTCAGTTCAACCCAGGTAAAGGCATTCCCGTAGAGCAAGGTGGATTTCATCCTCCTGATCACCCTTTTGAAGTCCTTCAGATGGATTATATCCAGATGGACCGTTGTCGAGGATTCAAGTATGTCCTCGTAGTTGTATGTGCACTTTCCCGATGGACAGAAGCATATCCAGTTCCAGATTACACTGCCGTGACCACTGCCAAGCAGTTGGTTCGCGAATTTTTCCCGAGGTTTGGTTTGCCTCGTGTCGTGTATTCAGATAACGGACAGCCATTCTCGTCCGAGCTCATGAAGCAGGTTTCCCTTTTGTTAGGATACCAATGGAAGTTCCACTGTGTTCGGCATCCCGAAGCAGCTGGATTAGTTGAGAGACACAGACTCTGAAAACATGTCTTGCCAAGGTCTGTGCAGAAAAAGGAGTAGACTGGATAGTAGCCCTTCCAGTTGCCCTCTTCTATATGCGAATGGTAGCCCATTCTAGGACAGGGCTATCCCCGTATGAGGTGGTTTTTGGCCGGCCACCGAATATGTGGGGGACGCCTCTGCCTCGTAAATTAACCGATGTTGACAGTAATATGCTGACAGATTACCTTGCTTCCTTGATGTCTGCACTACAATCATGTCGTTCACAGGTCGCAGCAGCCTTTCCAGACAACACCGAGGTGAAGCCACACAAAATCGTCCCTGGCGATTATGTATATGTTCGGAATTTTGAAAGGTCAAGCCCTCTGGAGCCCCGTTGGAAGGAACCCAAGATCGTTTTAATGACAACGAGGACTGCCGTGAAACTCGAAGGAAGAAAAAACTGGCTCCACTCGAGCCACGTCAAGAAGTGCTATGGACTTCCGCCAAAAACTGATTCCCAGGACTTTCGCATTCCAGAGACTGATACTAAACTCCCCCTGGTAGAGAAAACTCCGTCCCAGGAGTACAAATTAAAGTTGAGGTCTAGTAAGTCAGACAGTATAATTGTTTAAGTCCCCCCTGGGTGAAGCGGTTAGACAGGTTCCTGACATGTACAAGCTAGACCCACATAGTGAGAGAGATAGACAGGAGATCAAGAAACAGAAATATTGCAAGAATCTCCGAAGCAGATGTATCGTTACTTTACTTATCATGTTCTTTCTGAGTCTTACGATTATATGCCTAAGCTATATGTTACATGTATATTTTCCTATACAAGCACATTCTTCTTTCAATGACACTGCAGACCACACCTTTAGTGATCTGCCCCCGCACAAACTTTCTTACCGACTTGCACTGCGTAACAATTCTTTCATCCGTATGTTACATCATTCTCACCAGACCAGCAATGCTACTAATTGCTGGGTATGTGGCCGACTCCCTCCCTACCAGAAAATGACGGGAGCCTTGCCTCTTTTTCCTTATCCGTTTACACATAATGGTTCATGTGGTACATCGTTTACATTAATGTTCTCGTTAGACAGTAAGTCCAAAGTTTCCCAAGGTAATTGGATATGGGGAGACCTGAACACAGTTATGAATAAGGCATGTTTCCCTGACAAGGAGGGTCTTCCCCAAATGACAGGTACCGATCTAGAAAACGAAGTATATGGATTAGGTAATTTTACACTTAACCTCATGATTTTGAATGTCCAGTCAGAAACTAGTTCGAACTCACCTTCAATTACAGTTTTGCCAGTGAAAGGTGACCTATGCGTTAGAAAGAATGGTTCAGTACATTTAGGACACAGGGATTGTAATACAGTTATTGAATTCAGTGATAAAGGCAAGTCTACATTCAAAGCTTCCCAACATTCCTATTTCATTTGTGACCATACAGCTTATATACGTTTACCTCCAGACTGGGATGGTACTTGTTATATTGCATTCCTATTGCCACCTGTTTTTCTAGCCCCACCTGATTACCATAGAAATTCTCATCTCATTCATGTTAGACCCAAGAGAGAACTCCCAATTGTCGATTACACTGAAACAACATGGGAACAATACACAGATTTCAATAAAGGATTCTTTCCTTATTTAGGAACTGTCTCAAACAGTAAACTGATACGTAAAATGACCAGAACCCTTGAAGCTGTAGAGAATGAAACTACTTTTGCCCTAGGTAACTTAACAGAAGAGCAGTCTGCTATGAGACTTGTCGTTCTTCAAAATCGTCTCGTCCTTGACGTCATCCTGGCAGATAGGGGCGGGGCTTGTAGAGTCATCGGATCCAGTTGTTGTGTTTTCATTCCAAATAATGCACCGTCAGTATACAGAGCCATAACTCGGCTCCAGAAGATTGCTAGTCAGATACATCAGAATCCAGGCACCTGGACCTGGTCCGGTTGGCTCTGGAGCGTGTTATCCGCCTGGGGATGGAAAGTCCTATCCTTCCTTGGAATAGCCCTACTCATAGTATTCAGTTGTTGCCTATGTCTACAATGTGGGCCAGCGATTTGCGGCTTGTGCGCCACATCATGTATTCCCCGTCCAAGTCCACGTTCTCGTGCCCGAATGAAAAAAGATGAGCAAATGATGTTATATGAACAGATAGATGGACTCATGAAGATTGATATATCCTGAAGGGTACGTAGGGGACAAGGAGGGAATGAGGTAATTGAAATTTTTATGGTCAAGTATGTCCCCTAACGTGTACCCCAACGTCTCCATGTATGTGCTTAAAGTGCATGTAATTTCCCTCCATGACCGAATATGAAGACGCAAATACATTTGCGTCCAACGTTAACATGTCCTCTTTCAGATCCACCATGAATGGATCGATAATTCAGTTCCTAACCATACCATGCCAACGTCTTTACATGGTACACTTTTACGTTTTTCCTGGCTCTGCCGAGCTAGGCCCTGATTTCTGTCTCCGAGCCCTTTCTGCTTTCTGCCTCCTGCCTCTGAAAGCTGCAGCATGGACACGTATCCCTGACCTCTGCCTTACTTCCTGCCAAGCGAAGCGGTGCCTGGCTCAACCTGGCCTGCCTGCCACAACAGTATTTTGCCTTCAAGTTATCTGTTCAGCCTCCTCGAAAATACATTCCTGTCTAGTGATTTAGGTAAACATCTCCCCGGCTGCAGAGCAAAGAGCAAGCCTTCCTGTCTCCATGCAAGTAATTTACAGTTCCCGTTGCCATAGTAGGCCCATGGCCCTGCACGTAGACACGTAGACACATATGCACGCACTAGCATTCAGTATAGAATAGCCTCTGCCCGAGAGACCTTTTACTCCAGATAATACATCCTCCAAACATAAGATACCAGATATGTTATAGGTCCAGGTCGTTCTGACATCCCAGACTTCTGTCTCCTCTACTAGTGTTAAAGTTCTCCCCAGTTACCACATCTATGTCACGTCATGCTAGCTGCGCGCGCATCCGCACTTTCTGCTGATTCTGCAACTTTCTCTATGCATCCACCCACATGTGACGATTCTTGTGACGTTCCTCTGACATGTATAGTGCACGCCTTTGTGTACGCCTATTTTCACGCCTCTTATTACGCACATGTGTTCTTATCTCGCTCTTTTTCACCTGTTACGCCTACTGTATTGGATTCAATTATGTTACTTTACTATATATAATGTGTAATGTTAATAAAAACGTTGACTGTCCCTTCCCGAACCCTAGTGGTGACGGAACATGATCTCCAACCTCGAGGTTTTCCATTAAAACCCGTAAGACTCAGATACCACGGACTCTGCCTCTCATTTTTATGAGCTGTCTTGTAATGATAATTATACGGAAAAACTGACCAGGTAATTTTATTTACCACAGCGCAGACCTGATGAATCATAAACTTGCACTCCTTTAAAGGCGATGATATTACGGACAAGGGCTGCATATTTGTTCTGATGCACAATGAACAGCTTTTGTATATACGATAATTAGGGCTTCCGGTTTTACGTATTTATTTTTTTGCCATTTCCGTCTGTATTTATCCATATTTATTTTTTGCTAATTTTATCTGTATTTAATCCATATTTATTTTGGGTTTTGTGGAAAAATTACGCTGAAATTAGTATATTTCCACATGTATTTAACCGATAAATATGCAGTCACACTTGAATGCCTGCCAGGTTTCTGTACTGTGAACACCTGCAGAAGAAAAATCATTGCAATTAAATGAAAATTTGCAAATTTCAATATCAACCTTGCGCATATCTACTGCAGTTAAAGTCTCTTTACTAAAATCTCTTTCTTTTTTAAACCCCTAGCTATCACATATCTATTGGCCTGGCAGTTGTGGCAGACAGCATTTAGAATTACTCAAGAAGCAACCCAACTTCCGTTTTAATACACATTTAAAAATAAATACAGACAAGAAAATATATGATTTTTGTCTGTATTTATCTGCAAAAATCAGTAAAAACGGAATACAGGAAGCCTTAATGATAATCCACCCAAAATGTCGGCTCTCCACTCCCAGGCGCGTGTTGCACGCCTCTGGAGTAGACTGGGCGGCGGAGGGTGCGTGAGCCACGGTGCCCGTTCCGCGCGGCCTCCTCGCGCGCGCCAATTAAAAGATACCATCTCTGGCCCAGGGTCTGGACGCACGGAGTAATCTATACTACTATTATAAACAGAGAACTGTGAACCTTTGAGGCGGGTAAACTCTGGAAGTACAGCACCAATCATAACACCCAATACACCATTGGAAAAGGGAGTGAATGCAGATGGACATAGGCTACACATCTGGGCACCATATACATTAGAAACGTAAAACAACATAGGGGGGTAAAGTAGTCCCTTCTGGGCATTCTAAACGACAGTGGCCGTGTTGGTGGGCGTGGCGTGGGCGTCATTGGGGGGCGTGGAGTGTGCTCTCTCATCGACCTCAAACTACACTACTACAGTGGTTGGAAGCGCCGCACGTTAAACAGAGTGTTGCCAATCGTATCAATCCTTTCACATTCACAGGGGCCCCCATTGGACGCCTTAATGAAGGTGGCCGTACGTGTCAATGTGCGTGAAAAAGGTTTACAATTCCAAGCGCCGCACGTTAAACCGCACGTTAAACAGAGTGTTGCCAATCGTATCAATCCTTTCACATTCACAGGGGGCCCCATTGGACGCCTAATGAAGGTGTCAATGTGCGCGAAAAAGGATTACAATTCCAAGCGCCGCACGTTAAACACAGTGCTCACAATTACAAACTGAGCACACCATCGCTTCATCACAATTGGGGGGCGTGGCGTGTGCTCTCTTATCGACGTCAATAAACAACTTTTACCAACTGTGTCAATCCTTTCACAATCACAGGGGGCCGGATAACAAGAAGAATCGCCTCATTGGACACGTACTCATTTGCCTGCATCAACACGCGCACAGTTAGAGATAAGGAATGCAGATGCGACCTCACTGCATGCCTTAACGTACACAGACTGGCTGCAATAGCGGGAAGTCTGTAGACTAATCAGCGGAATACTTAAATGTTCAAGCCACATTTGTTTTCAGGACTCTCCCTCCACCCTGACTTCCCCGTGGGAGGAATGGCAGGTATGTATGTGCCTGGGGCGCCTCCCGCTACAGATGATGGGGGAGGGGAGTGTGATGGGGGGAGAGAGGGGGGGGACACTGCCTCTCTGGTGAGAGCCGTCAGGTAAACAAACAGATTGACTGCAAATTGGATGGCCAGGACAGGTGAAGCTGAGGCTCTCAGAACAGAGGGCCAGGTAGTTTGAGGGGAAGTGGGCAAAAAGGGGTGATTGGTAAGAGAGAGAAAGGAGCTGCCCGTGTCCGGGGTGCGCAATGCTGGTGAGTACCTTTCACCTCGCAAAGCCTACCCGGACAACGTCGGGACGGGCTGCTAGTAAATAAATAAATAAATAAATAATACCTATCCCACTAAACACCAAAAGGGTTGGCAAATGAGTTCGCAGTGCAACCCTGGACTCCACTCCCAGCATTCCCTTCACCAGGTAGGCTTGCACATTTCACTCACTCTTTTAGACATTTGCATCAAGTCAAGAAAAATGTATGTTTCACTGTGGTACACTTATGTTAATAACCGTGGGGTCACAAACCTTCAGTGCCCCTACGTTATTTGTAAATGTGTACAGCTCAATAAATATAACTGTAGCTCATATATATATTTGAAATCAAAAAGCAAAGGAAAATATATCATTTTGGAAAACCAAATTCAGAAGTATCCAGTTTAACAGTGCTTTTTTCGGTGAGTAACTGAACTATCTGGCTCTCTCAGCAGTGCCATGTGGTTACTGTTAGGATCCGCTGATAACAGAGCTTTAAATCAGTGTTGGCACATGCAAGCTGTGCAGAATGTCTCGTATGTGGTGGGATTGCACACTTCTGTGCCAAATGTAGGGTGGGTCAGCGATGGAAAACTTACCGCAGATTTGGATGTTTGTGGGTCTGTCTGAAGGGCTCTGTTGCTCTTGTTACATTATAATACATGTTATACAAAAGTGATCTAAGAAAAAATGAATGGAAGAGGCAGAATGAGAGAGTCGTTCTGGGGGGGATCAGGATGGCGTTCGCTCTGGTCTTGTAAATGTTATGGGTCACGTGACATAATGAGGCTGCATACTGAACCAAAAGAATGTTCCCCTACTCTACATCATTGGCACTGTGAAGAGTGAATTGGGAGTTTCTTATGAATGCCTCTCAATATGACAGAATCTTCATTACCTCTCTCTCATTTGGTATACCCTCTTGGTAGGCATGAGTCATGTAGCCAGTTCACGTAGGGTTATAGGTTGTAGGTTTATGGAAGAACATGCAGCTTAGGGTACAAGTTACATGGTAATGTACCCCACCAGGAGGAGTTTCCTTCCTGCTCAGCCCGCTCTCTCTAACTGACACTCTTACAGGCACTCATCAACATTTAAAGAAATCACACACTGGCTGAGCAGCAAGGAACAGAGGGTTATGGAGAGAAACCATTGCAACTAAACAGCAGGGTATATCACATCTCCTCCTCTTTGAAAAATAATAAATACAACAGGAAACGTAAGATAGAAAATAGTACTATAGATAAGTCCTATGAATTATTCATAGAGGTATATAACAACGCCTTTACCACTTGCCACCTGCCTTGCACACTCGCAGGGCCAGGGACATAGCATTTACGCCCCTCCAACTGCACACTTTGCATATAGGCAGGACCAGGGAAATACACACGCCATCTACTGCACTCACTTTTGGGAAACATACTATATACTTCCCCTCTACTGCACACTCTTCATTACCAGGAAACAAAACGCACACCCTATACTGCATACTTTTGTAGGCTTAGGGAATAGCACTACACGTTCACCGCTTAGTGTATACTCTTGCAGGACCGGCGAACTCAACACTCATCCTCTACTGCACACCCTCTTGCAGGACCAGGGATAACTACACTATAACATGCCCTCTTGGTAGGACTTTGCAGGACCAAGGTCACATTTCATACACTTACCCTCTACTGCATAGTCTTGCTGGAGCAGAAACGCAAAACTAGCAAAATACGTTTGGCAACTGACATCATCAGAAAAACTTCAGCGTAACATTGCACAAAATTGTCACAATACGTCCAGATAGCATGTGTAACCATTCAGCATTACATTACATGCAACCCCTCTTTAAAACTTTCTACTGACAACTTCACTCAAACCGAAGCAAAAGAAAACATATACTGTGACAGCAAAATCAACGTGACATTGTTGTGTTGTAGTATTCTTGTTAGGAATGTGGGTAGGTTCTTAGAATAAGAACGTGTATGTGGGGTTCCAGGGTGGGACAGTTGATGTGAGACAGAGGACTTGTTGAGATCGTTCCTGCTTCGTTAAGCAGGGTTGCCAATAAAGTACTTGAAGAAGGAACCCTGACTGAGACCCGTCTTTACAATTTTGGCGACGGAGGATTTGGCAACTCTGCGTGGACCCACTGAGTTTGAAGGAGAGAAATAAAGTGAAGTGGCAGGAAGATACAGACGAACGAGGATAATTCGAACTGATGGTGAAATTGACATAAATGGTGAAATTGACAAACTGAGGTGAGCGGAATGACGGAGTGAGAAGTAAATGACTTTTAAAATTAAAGAAAAGGAAGAAGAAGAAAGTATCTTGTTACCGTTTAAAGCAGCGCATGTCAGCTGGGGAGCGCGTGCGGCGATTGAAGGTCTGAGAGGCGCGTGATGTCAGCTGTGGAGCGTGTGCGGCGTATGAAGCACTGAGAGGCGCGTCGGCGCCCGGCAGCAAGAAGAGCAGCGTCTGGGTGATTGTGACGCGTGAGGAGAGGCGCGTGAAGAGCGACTCAGGCAACTGCGTGTGACGTCATCACGCTCGGCGGCCATTTTAAGAGATTGGGATGTTATGTATACATTTCAATGGGTAACAAGGGTGAAGAAACGCACTGTGATCGAAGAGGAGATTGTTAAGAAGGAAAACACGGCAAGTGTGTAGAAGGAAGCAAGAGTTTGTTTATTTCAAAGAGACAAATAATAAAATATTTAGGAATATTCTAAATTGGATATTTTGGAGGTAAAAAAAAAATAACGTGTGTAAAGGATCAGAAAAGGAGTTTAAAAGTAGAAAAGTCCCTTTTGAGGAATGAATTGGAACAGAAGATTGATAAGAGAAAGCAAGAGGAAGAACATATAAAAACAAAGAAGAGAAGTTTATTGTTAAGCGTCAGGGAAGCAGTTTAAGAGTTGGAAAGTCGTTTTAAAAGAATGGAATTGCAAAAAAAAAAAAAAAAGAAGAAGAAAAGGAAGGAAAAGGAAGAAGAAGAACAACTCTAAAAAAAAAAAAAAAAAGGGAAAGTTTATTGGAAGCTTGATTGATACCTTCTGAAAATGTGTGCGGCACAAACATTTACATTAACGCCACCAATACCTTTTTTAACAGAACCTGGAGAACCAAAAATAAGATGGCAAGAATGGAAAGTATATTTCAATAATTACATGTTCACTATCAAAAATGAAGAAATGACACCGGAAATAAAAAAAGGGATATTGCTACATTCCTTAGGACCAGAAGGAATCAGACAATATGTGCGGATGCAGAAGGAGAGAGGTGAAAATGAAACGGATGTATATGAGAATGCATTGGACGACTTAGAGAGATAATATGCACCAACGGTTTGTGTGGCAATTGACAGATACAAGTTTTTCAGACGGAAGCAAGAACAGGATGAGAAGATTGATGATTATTTAAGCGTATTGAAAAGAATGGCAGAGAAATGTAGATTTGGACAGATAGAAGAAGAGTTAATAAGAGATCAAATCACTATGCTCACAAACAATAAAAGGGTGCAAGAAAGGTTATGGACCATGTGAGATGGAACACTGAATAAGGTGCTAGCGGTAGTAAGAAAGGCTGAAGTATCAGTCAGATGTGCAAAAGCAGCCCTGGAAGAAGAGAAAGGTAAAGATAGAGAAGAAGTGTGTGTTGTGAGGAAAACTATAAGAGCAAGCAGCGTTGGTGCAGAGAAGGAAGATAAATTTGATGAAGAGAAGACGGAGAAGAAAAATTTTCAAGCAACCAAAAATGAATATAGAAGAGGAAGCACAACTAATTTAGCATGTTTTAGGTGTGGAAGTTATACACATCTAGCAAACAGCCAAGCATGTAGAGCAAGAGATCAAAAATGTACAGTTTGTGGATTAATTGGTCATTATGCAAGAGTTTGTTATAGAAGAGACCAAACTACAAGGATAAAGTATGTGATGAGGGGAGAAGATGAGTTGAGGAAACAAGTCAAAGAAGATGAATCAGATGAAGACGATGACGTTTTTATGATAAGAGATTTTATTTTGGATGTAAAAAGTAAAGGAAGAAGTAAACCCAAATGTGAAATTGAAGTGGCGGGGGTAAAGGTGATATTAGTGGCAGATTCAGGATCGCCATATACTATAGTTAATCTAGATATGTGGAAGGGAGATTGGTGTTGATCTAATGGAAAGTGATATAAATCCTAGAGGATTCACTGGGAAAAGCATTCCTATGGTGGGGTATAGAGATGTCACTTTTGAGTTTAAAGGGAGTGTAGCAGAGGGAAGAATGTATGTTGCAGAATATGGACCAAGTATTTCAGGGTGGAAAGATCAGGCAAGCTTGGATATAATACTTAATCCGAATGCAAAAGAGCAAGTTATGGTGTTGGGTGAATTCAAACATGAGATAAAATTGGAAGGAGATGCTGATCGTTTAAATTGTAAAGTTGGAAACGTCATGTTTACAGGAAGGAATGATTTGGAAAAGGATTTAATAAGTTTGGGAACATCAGGTATAATTGAGAAGTATGAGTCATTGGTATGGATGGATGCAGTTATAACAAAAAATGATGATGTAACAGAAAGGAAGACCCTTGATTTGAGTAGTATGCCCTTACCGATAATAGAGTACCTAGGGGTGAGTATCAATTTGCTGTTGTAGAGGAAGAGTTTGTGAAGTCAATTGATATTGAAGGGTGGTTTCTGTATTATGGAAAAGATGAGTTGAAGAAGGAAATTAAAGAGAAGATTTTAGAAGGTTGGAGTGGAAGGAAATCGGATGCAGAAGAAGTTAGATGTTTTTGGGAAGTGGAATGTGAGTTGAGTGTTGAGTCAAGTTTTATTTACAGAGGTGGAAAAAAGTCATACCACCTAGTACTTTGAGGAAAAGAGTAGTTGATCTATGCCAGGAGGTGGATTTTGAGGAGGAAGGAGTAGTATGGGACTACAAGGAGTGTACTGATTCGGGTATAAGTTTAACACCTTTGTCATCTGTAGGTTGTCCTGAGAAAGTTTGGAATTGGTTTGACATTGATTTTGTAGAGGAGTTCTTTGAAAATAATGGAATTACTCATTGGAAAGTTGAGGTGGAGAAGTTGTTGTGGGATTATCGCCTCACACCTTCTTTCACTTCTAAGCCATGTAGGGTAGATTTGGTGGTGGTTTGATATGGCTTATGAGTCTCTTGTCAAAGTGTAAAAATTTTAAAAATGGAAGAGGAGGATGTTGGGGTAGCTTCAGTTATGTTCTTGGGTTGGTTGTGGAAACTTCAGTTATGTTCTTGGGTTCGTTGTGGAAAGATGTAGTGGAAGATGAAGTAAGAACTGGAGGGGATAATTGTATAAAAATGAAGAGTTGTGTGAACAAACTTGTACAACTGTAAGGGAACTGGGAAGATTAGGAAGAGTCAACCTTTTAGACATATGTTAGTCTGATCAATTTACTATTTATTTCCCCCCCTTTGTTGTTGTATATAGTTTCCTTTTGTTATTTATTATTGTAAGGGGGAAGATGTGTTGTGTTGTAGTATTCTTGTTAGGAATGTGGGTAGGTTCTTAGAATAAGAACGTGTATGTGGGGTTCCAGGGTGGGACAGTTGATGTGAGACAGAGGACTTGTTGAGATCGTTCCTGCTTCGTTAAGCAGGGTTGCCAATAAAGTACTTGAAGAAGGAACCCTGACTGAGACCCGTCTTTACAGACATTTATTTAAAATGGCAAGCCCAACGTCCTTCCCTACGGTGAGCGATATCACACCCGAATCAGCATGACATTAAAATAAACTAACCATGGCAGGTAACACAAAGTTTTCCACTCTGGTTAGCGACATTTCACCTCGGTACCCCGAGAATGAATCCAATACTTCCCTCCCCGCTCCCGGCTCCCAGCTGCTCCGCCCCCGCGCACTTGGCCATATATGGCGACCGTGCGGCGCAGGTGAGTGTGACCTAGCTCTAGGACACCCCCGCGCCGCACGGCCACCAGCTGCTGCGAGTGCCTCCCCTGCCTGACTGCCTCGCTGCTGCCTGCCGCCGCGTGACCACGCCCCCTGCCCCCGAGCGGCGTGGTCCGTGCTCGGCTGACCTGCCCCTGCTGTTTTTTTGCCGTATTTTGTTTGTTTTTGTCGTTCAGTATTGCTTGTTTATTTGTAATTGTATTTCCCTGCCCCTGCTGTTTTTTGCCGTCTTTAGATAGTTTTTGTCGTTTAGTATTGCTTGATTATTTGTAAATTGTATTTCCCTCCTGTTATCTGCCGCCGTTCGCCCTCCCTCCCCGCTTCCCGCCACTGCCGCTAACCCCGCCCCTTTTGCCTTCTGTACCCTCCCCGCTCCCGCCTCCCAGCTGCTCCGCCCCCCCGCGCACTTCGCCATATATGGCGACCGTGCGAACGCGCAGCGGGCGCGCCGATTGTGCGCCGAAGGCGCGCCAAAGGTAAGCCCGTCTGCGCCCGTCCGCGACCGGACCACGCCCAGCGCCAGGACCCCTGGCCCACGAAGACCCCGGCCGACCCGCCTGACGTACACCGCCGCCAACCTCAACGCACTCAACACCGGTCGACTCCCAGGATGCTACCAAGCCACACCACGACGCTCCCACGGACCCTTCAGCTGCCACGCCTGCAAGTTCACCTGCTTCCGGACCTGCCTCGCACCAGCACCCGCCAAGTCGAACACCAGCAGCACCCACCTCAAGTGCATCCTGCTCAACACCCGCTCCGTCCACAGACACGCCATCGAACTCTGGAACCTCCTCGACACCACAGCCCCTGACGTTGCCTTCCTCACGGAGACCTGGATGAACGCCTCTTCAGCACCCGACATCGCCATCGCCATCCCAGAGGGCTACAAGATCACCCGGAGGGATCGCACCGCCAACCAGATGGGAGGAGGCATCGCCATTATCCACAGGAACACCATCCGCATCACGACCAGCACCGACAACACCCTTACCACCGCCGAACACCTGCATTTCCAGATCCACACCGACCCGAAGACCACCCTCAGAGGCACCCTGATCTACCGACCTCCGGGACCACGCACCCAATTCAGCGAGGACATCGCCGACTTAGTCAGCCCGCATGCCCTCCCCTCCGCTGACTACATCCTCCTGGGGGACCTCAACTTCCACCTGGAGAACAACAACGACCGCAACACCAGCACCCTGCTCGACAACCTCGCCAATGTTGGACTCAAGCAGCTGGTGTCCACCCCCACCCACCTCGCCGGACACACACTCGACGCAGTCTTCTCATCCAGCACAGACATCGCCTTCAGCCACTCCACAGAGCTTCATTGGACGGACCACAGCTGTGTCCACTTCACCTTCAAAAGAACGACGACCCACCACCACCAGCAACAGGTTTCCCGCAGAAGCTGGAACAAGATCACAGCCGACCAGCTCGCCACCTCCTTGAGCCAGCACCCTCCTGCCAGCTCAGCGAACCCCAGCCAGGCCGCCGACAACCTCACGAAGTGGATCAGCGACTGCGCGGACGAACTCGCCCCGGTGAGGACCCCGCCCAGCAGACCCGGCAGCAAGAAATCCCCATGGTTCACCGACGAACTCAAGAGCTCCAAGAAGAACTGCCGAGCCCTCGAGAAAGTCTGGAGAAGGGAACCAACACCGGACAACAGGACCACCTTCAAGCTTGCCACCCGGAAGCACCACCAGCTGATCCGCGCCGCCAAGAAAACTGCATTCAAGGACCGGCTGGACAACAACGCACACAACTGCAAGGAACTCTTCAACATCGTGAAAGAGCTTTCCAACCCCAGCGCAGGAAACAACGACATCACCTCATCACAAGACCTCTGCAACTCCCTCGCCTCATACTTCCACAACAAGATCGCGGACATACACAACAGCTTCAACAACCAACCAACGCACACCACGACTGAACCACCACCCCCCTCTGCGCCTGGACCCCGATCAGCACCGAAGACACCGTCCGCACGATGAACTCCATCCACTCAGGATCTCCGACCGACCCCTGCCCCCACCACGTCTTCAACAAGGCCGACGCTGTCATCGCACCCCACCTGCGAGACATCATCAACACCTCCTTCAACACCGCCACCTTCCCTGAGAGCTGGAAGCACGCCGAACTCAGCGCTCTACTCAAGAAACCCACAGCGGACCCCACCGAACTCAAGAATTACCGCCCCATCTCGCTCCTCCCATTTCCAGCCAAAGTCATCGAGAAGACCGTCAACAAGCAGCTGGCCGCCTTCCTTGAGACGAATGGATCCCTCGACCCCTCACAGTCTGGCTTCCGAGCCAACCACAGCACCGAGACCGCCCTCATCGCCGCCACCGATGACATCCGAGCCCTGATGGACAACGGAGATACAGCGGCCCTCATCCTCCTAGACCTCTCCGCGGCATTCGACACTGTCTGCCACCGCACCCTAGTACAGCGCCTCAGCAACGTCGGAATCCAGGAGAAGGCTCTGGAATGGATCATCTCCTTCCTCGACGGAAGAACTCAGAGAGTCCGCCTACCACCGTACAAGTCAGAGGCCACCGAAGTCATCTGCGGCGTCCCTCAAGGATCCTCGCTGAGCCCCACCCTCTTCAACGTCTACATGAGCCCCCTCGCGGCCATCGCACGCCAACACAACCTCAACATAATCTCCTACGCCGACGACACCCAGCTGATCCTCTCCCTGACCAACGACCCCGCCGCCGCCAGAGCCAATCTGCACGAAGGGATAAAAGAGGTAGCCGAGTGGATGACGACCAGCCGCCTGAAACTGAACTCAGACAAGACGGAGGTCCTCATCCTAGGCTCCTCGCCCTCCGCCTGGGACGACTCCTGGTGGCCTCCCGCCCTGGGCACCGCACCCAAACCGACAGACCACGCACGCAACCTGGGCTTCATCCTGGACTCCTCCCTCTCCATGACCAGGCAAGTCAACACCGTCTCCTCGGCGTGCTTCAACATCCTACGCATGCTACGGAAGATCTTCTGGTGGATCCCCACCGAGACCAGGAAGACCGTCACCCAGGCCCTCGTCACCAGTCGACTTGAATACGGCAACGCCCTCTACGCCGGCACCACCGCCAAGCTCCAGAAGAGACTCCAGCGGATCCAGAACGCCTCGGCCAGACTCATCCTCGACATCCCACGAACCAGCCACATCTCAGAGACCTGCATTGGCTCCCCGTCAACAAAAGAATCACCTTCCGCCTCCTCACCCACGCACACAAAGCCCTACACGACCAAGGCCCGAGCTACCTCAACAACCGAATCAACTTCTACGCTCCCAAACGCCACCTCCGATCAGCCAACCACGCCCTCGCCGCCGTCCCCCGCATTCGAAGAGCGACAACAGGAGGAAGGTCCTTCTCCTACCTGGCCGCCAAGACCTGGAACTCCCTCCCGACCGACCTGCGCCTGACCCAAGACCACCTCTCCTTCAGGAAGAAGCTGAAGACCTGGCTGTTCGAGCAGTAACGGCACCCCTCCTCCCCCCAGCGCCTTGAGACCCTACGGGTAAGTAGTGCGCTCTATAAATGTCTTTGATTGATTGATTGATTGAATACTTCACAGCACCAGCATGAACTTATGTGGGAATCCTTTCTCCGTTCTGAATATCTCTTTACTGATCACTGGAGATAATGTTTTGTTTATAGGCTCCTCACCCCCAAATACCTTGTGAGGTTTAATGTTGCACAAGTTATACATCCAGGTCGCTGACTGTGCCTGTACACTAAACGCACCTCTTAAGCCCGTTTCATGAAGGACTGCATGTGACTCGAGTCTCGACTGCTTAAGAGTCTTCAAACACAGCTCCAATGTCCCAGAATGCCCCGCGGTCGCACAGGTCCTATTGCAATGCCAAGCAACACTTCCTGCTTTGTCCGCGCTCGACTGCTCCAATCACGCTGCCTTCACAATACGACAGTCCATTCTCAGCTATTAATTACTGACGCAGTCCACGTTCTGGTCTTCACAGATGACGGAACATCACAATGTAGCGCACTTTGCAACTTGCCGGCTTACGGTACACCTGGCACACAACAGTAATGGCATGCGCTGCTCAAATTAGTTTTGTGTGCGTGCAAGTCTAAACTTTTTTAACGCAGCAGCCACACAAACCTTGCGGTACAAATGCGTTTCCTTTGCCAGCGCTAATGATCCTGGCAACTCCTTTCATGGCAAAACACTGATGAATCTGCCATGCTGCTGCTGCACAATGGCACTTCAGTCTTGCGATTAACACAAGTAAATGCTTGCACTTCTACTTGTCGCTTCCACCGAAGTAAATGCTTGCGCTTCTGTCACTGCACAATAGACTCACCGCTCATATTCTGTGAATAATTGATCCAATTAAATCCGCCTTTGGCACAGTTCCTACCTGGCACAGCAGACCTGGCTCAAAAACAGTGACTCACCCAACAAGCCCTCACCCAAAGGAAAAAAAAGACAAGCCGTGAGCGTGCACATCCCGAAACCGGACGTTCGGGAGCGTCACGCCTGTCGTGGGGCGGGACTTCCGTCTTCTGAGGGAAGCCCACGCAGTGGCTGGCCCAGAGGAGCAGTGGTGACGCGGGGCTCCCATGCCTGAGGGAGAGCCCCGCGGAGGCTGCAGAAGTCTGGAGTGGCGCTGTTGCGGTGAGTGGGGCTTCATTGTACTGGGGGTGGGGGTGGCGGCGGGGGTGTGTGCGCGTGCGTGTGTGTCTCTGTATGTGTGCGCTTGTGTTTGTGCGCTCGTGTGTGTGTGCGTGCGTGTCTCTGTGTGTGTGTGTGTGTGTGTGTGTGTGTGTGCGCGTGTGTGTGTGTGTGTGTATGTGTGTGTGTGTGTTGGCCGTTACTGCCTGTGAGAAGGAGACAGGAGATGGGCACAGCACGTTACTGTATGTGGTGAACGCGTGCGTGCCCCAGTCCCGCCTGCAACCTGCGCGTGCCCATCTCCTGTCGCCCTTTTAGGGCCCTTGAAGCAGACTTGACAACAATAGGTCTCGCAGGCGACAGCGCTTTCTCGCTGTATTGCCAGGTGCGGGACCTAAAAATTGTAAGAAGAAATACCCAGAAGGCAAGCCTTCTCTGTTCATGCTCCCAGGATCTGGAACAGCTTCCCTTTCGATATGGCATCAGCTCCAACTCTCCCCTAATTTAGGAAAATGCTGAAGACCCACCTCTTCAAGGAGCGCTATCCTTGACCCGACAGCCCACCCTCGACCTTCCCCAACATCTGCATCTTCCCAGGGCCAGCCCCCTCGGTTTGCGCTCTATATATATCCAGGCTGTAAGTACTGCCCATATATATTAAGACTGTCAGTACCAGTAACTGATGTCCAGATTGTAAATTCTGGCCACACACATCCAAATTGTTCTTAAATATGTTACATCTCTAGACCCCCTCGGCTGATCAATCATATTAAGACCTTGTCCTATACAGGTGCCGGCCACACGTATGGTCTGTGAAAGAACAGACAATCAAAGAAATGATCACAGTCTGTGACAGAAAACAGACACAGGGAGAGTGCAGGCCCCAACCCCAGGCAGGGTCTGTGAGTGAAAACAGACACAGGAAGAGTGCAGGACCCAGCCCCAGGCAGGGTCTGTGAGAGAACACAGGCACAGGGAGAGTGCAGGCCCCAACCCCAGACAGGGTCCGTGACAGAAAACAGACACAGGGAGAGTGCAGGCCCCAACCCCAGGCAGGGTCTGTGAGAAAAAACAGACACAGGAAGAGTGCAGGCCCCAGCCCCAGGAAGGGTCTGTGAGAGAACACAGGCACAGGGAGAGTGCAGGCCCCAACCCCAGACAGGGTCTGTGATAGAACACAGACACAGGAAGAGTGAAGGCCCCAACCCCAGGGAGGGTCTGTGATAGAACACAGACAAAGGAAGAGGAATAGTGCAGGCCCTAACCCCATATAGGGTCTACAACTAAGAGCACACAACCAAAACGAGAGAGGGGCACCAAATGTTGACATGGTCTGAGACAGAGAACAGTCACAGGAAGGGAGCAGGTACCAGCCTTCTACAGGGTCTGTGAGGGAGAACAGACAGGCACAGCAGAAGAGCAACCACCTACATAAAGGTATCAGACTCATACAGGGTTTCTGATGGAGAGCAGACGGGCACAGCAAGACAGCAGGTACAAGCCTCATACAGGGTCTGTGAGAGAGAACAGTCACCAGAGGGAGTGGGCATCCTACAGGGTCTGTGACGGAGAATAGACAGGCACAGCAGAAGAGCAACCAGCCACATAAAGGGTCTGTGACTGAGAAAACAGAGTGCCAAAGTGAGAGCAAACACGAGCCTCATACAGGGTTTGCCACAGAGAACAGACAGTCACAGCAAGACAGCCTCGTACAGTACCTGTGAGAGAGAACAGACAGCAGACACCGTACAGAGCAGACGGCAAGAAAGAGGCACCCAGAGAGAGAGAGAGGGCAGACAATAAAGCCCTTTCAAGGTCTATGAGAGGAGTCAGGCACTTGCCCTCAGAGAGGGTCTGGAACAGAGCAGGTCCCAGCCCTTTACAAGGTCTGAAGCAGGAATTAGACACCAGTCTTACAGGGTCTGTGACAAAAAACAGGCACAGGAAGAGTGCAGGCCCCAACCCCAGACAGGGTCTGTGACAGAACACAGGAAGAGTGCAGTCCCCAACCCCAGGCAGGGTCTGTGATAGAAAACAGACACAGGAAGAGTGCAGGCTCCAACCCCAGGCAGGGTCTGTGAGAGAGTACAGACAGCAGACACCATACAGAGTAGAAGACTTGAAACAGGCAGTGAGAGAGAGCAGCCATCAAGCCCTTTCATGCTATATGACAGGAGTCAGGCAGTTGCCTGCAGAGAGAGTCTGCAACAGAGCAGATTCCAGGCCTTTACAAGGTCTGAAGCAAGAATCCGCCATCAGCCTCTTACGGGGTCTGGAACAGAAAACAGGCAACAGACTCATACAAGCATTTACAATGCAACGGTCTCGCCTTTGCAAAAGTTAGAGCTATTGGCATTGTAAATGACAAAATTGTTATTTATGTGTTTGTTTTGAAAACAGATAAATAAATGGCACTGTCATTTACAATGCCAATAGCTTAATCTTTCGCAAATGTGAGACCTATTGCATTTGCACCCACACAGAGCCACACACACACACACACATCGAGCCACACACACACACACACACACACAGAGCCACACACACAGAGACACACACACAGAGCCACAAACAAACACATACAGAGCGCCACATACACACACACACAGCGCCACACACACACACAATGCCACACACACACACAGCGCCACACACACACACACACACACACAGCGACACACACAGAGCACCAGGTGTGAGGGTGAGGGGGTGTGAGAGTGATTGAGGGTGAGGGTGAGAGGGTGAGGGAGGGTGTGAGAGGGTGAGGGAGGGTGCGTGAGAGTTAGAGGGTGAGGGAGGGTGTGTGAGGGTGAGAGGGTGTGTGAGGGTGAGAGGGTGTGTGAGGGTGAGGGGGTGTGTGAGGGTGAGGGGGTGTGTGTGAGGGTGAGGGTGTGTGTGAAGAAGAGGGGGTGTGATGGAGGGGTGTGAGAGTGAGGGGGTGTGAGGGTGAGGGGCTGTAAGGGTTAGGGTGGGTGAGGGAGGGTGAAGGGTGTGAGGGTGAGGGGGGGTGAGGGGTGAGGGGGGGTGAGGGTGTGAGGGGTTTGTGAGGGGTGAGAGGGTGAGAGGGCGAGTGAGGGCGAGAGGGTGTGTGAGGGTGTGTGAGGGCGAGTGAGGGTGAGGGGTGTGTGAAGGCGAGGGGGTGTGTGATAGTGAGGGGGTGTGAGATAGTGAGGGGGTGTGAGATAGTGAGGGGGTCTGAGGGTGAGGGGGTCTGAGGGTGAGGGGGTCTGAGGGTGAGGGGGTCTGAGGGTGAGGGGGTCTGAGGGTGAGGGGGTCTGAGGGTGAGGTGGTGTGAGGGTGAGGGGGTGTGATGGGGAGGCGAGGGTGAGGGGGTATGAGGGTGAGGGAGTGAGGGGTGTGAAAGGGTGTGGGTGAGGGTGTGAAGGGGTGTGAGGGTGAGGGTGTGTGAAGGTGAGGCTTTGTGACGGTGCGGCTTTGTGAGGGGGTGTGAGGGTGAGGGTCTGTGAGGGTGAGGGTGTGTGAGTGGGGGTGAGGGTGTACGGGGAGGGTGTGAGGGCGTATGAGGGTGAGTGGATGAGGGTGTGTGAGGGTGAGGGTGTGTGAGGTGGTGTGATGGTGCGGGGGTGTGAGGGTGAGGCATCCTATGAATTATGTTACAAATAGGTCATCACTAGAGACCACATCTGAAAGTAGTGTGTGATTTTCAGAATACCAGGATGCTGATGTAAAGCAAGCAACCACCAGCAGCGTTCTCAAAAGACCCTTTGTACATTCTCAGTTCATAGCCTACAAAAAATGTGCAATATTGTATGGCCATTACAAGTGATGGAGAAAGCAGATTTGGAGCATGTTGGCTTCGGCAGCAGAACTGTTGGTCATTCCGATTTCATAAACATCTCCTAAAATTCCACTCAAACTATATTGTTTAAAACATCAATCTCAATGTATTACATTTAAAAGCAAACGAGAATGCTTGGCCATTGCACTGTGCACTGAGATAAAATGTCAGTGTATGCATCAAAATGCAGCAGTTTACCAATGGATAAAATAACCTTTGAAGTACATAGTTCACTTTAGGCGCATGCCCAGGTGTCCCTACACAAGTTTCATTGTCACTTCACTTTAGCAAGCATGGTATACACTGGATCAGGGAAATCACACTGGGTGCCTTGAGTCCCTTTTTCTAAGCACTGCGCTCCTACGTGACGTCCTGTCGCTCGCTCTAATACAACAACGTCCATGGGGCTTTAAGTGGGCCGGGTCCTACAGGCACTGGCACCAGCACTGGCAGTTCTAAAAAGCAGGTGCCGAGACGCATCTCTAGCGGGCTCTCCATTTTGCCTTCTCCATCAGGGTGGTAAAAAAAATCGTAACTCTGTAGCAGTGCCACCCTTCACTGCCTCTGATGTAACTTCAAAGAGGCTTGTTCTAGTTCTTGCTCAATCTCATCACTTCAGAACTGAAGCATTTTGAATATTCTATACAACGAAGCCATTGTTGTGTCTTATTTGTCTTATGCGCCTAACAACCGTTGGTAAAGTCAATAGTCCTGCTTCTTGTAAGTGCAATGTTACATGTTGTATTACACATCTGGATACAATGACAGAAGAGGCAATATACCAGTCGGGCGGCACACTATGCAAAACACAGATTTTTAGCTGAAATGTTTTAGCCACGCCATTAATTACATCGATAACGCCCTTTTGAGAGACTACCCAGTTTTTTCATCCCACTTAAACCCCTGAACGTCCAGTCCTGCCCAGTCAGGGACGAAGCTATCCCTAGTGCATCAGGTATTGTGGCACAGGGCCCCAGAGATGTGAGGAGCCCATTGCATCCATAGTCTGTCCGTCTTCTATTATCGATGGCGATGGCGGGCCAATTCGCCTAGCACCGCTGAGCTCCAGTGACATAAATGAACAGAAGAGAAACTTACTCCTCGGGGTAGTCCGAGGGTGCTCCCTCCTTCACCACAATGCACCCCAGCGATTCTCGGGTGAAAGGTCAGCTCAGCAGACTCGATGTATCGAGAGAGAGAAAAGAAAATCCAACTTTCAATGTCAACCCCTCAGAGCTTCTCCCGTCTCTACCTTGATCTCTCCGTTTATTTTGGAATCCCCTGTAGTGCTTTGAAGCGCCCTGCAAGCAGTCATGAAGCATGACTGTATCGTGGGTATTGAAAAATTGTTTAGCCTTAGCTGTTAGCCAACGACGTGACAACATTTGACACTCGCTTTTAGAAAAACAGTGTATTTCTAAAGCTATTTCCAGAAATAAGCTCGGGGAAGTTATACCTTTCTTACCGCAGATATATTCAGAGTAAAGCCACGAATTATGTGCCAAATGTCACCAGAAGTCACAATGAGACAAAATAGAAAGAAACACGTGCCCCGTTATCCGATAAGTTTAGTACCTGGCTGCTTCTGTGAAAACTTATTTCACAGATGCCGGTAGCCTACGGTCGCAGGCCTGGGGTGAATCTCACGTTAGCGTGGAGGGTTTTTAACTTGAGAATACGACCTTTCATTAATTTGCTTCCTTTGCCCTACCCCCTCCTCCAGAGTACAGAGAGTAGATCGGAAACAGTTCATGATGGCCTATGACCTACGGGAAACTGCTGCGCGTGTAAAGCGCCCTAATGCCTTCGGGTCGAGTAAGCGCTACATAAAACTGCAAAAAAGGGCAAAAATATTCACTCCAGTCCCGCTCCCTTCCCCTCTCTCTTCTAAAGCACCCTCGGTGCCTGCTGTAAATTAACTGTTAAGTGCCAGAGTCGCCAGCGGCAGTTTCTGCCCCCAAGAATCTCCACCGGCCGACCTGAGAAATGCCCGATAGAACAAGAACAAACGTTACGTAGGCACTGGTGGCACTTGGAATAAAATGTGATATAAAAACGGCCGAGCTCGTTGGCAATGCCAAGAACTAAGCGAAACACCGGGACACAACAGAAGGACACTTCTGGAGCAGAGTGAGGTGCTCAGTTGTCCAGACACCAGTCAGAAAGTGTAGATGTATATTCCCTGCTGCAGGAGCAGTTCACAGATCTGCCCAGCGAGGGGACACTAATCTGACTACCAAACAAAGAGACCGGTGGACCCTACAGACCCGGCAGCGCAGGGTGTTTCTCAAACAACAAGCACAGCTTCATACCACACTGAAAAAGAGGCCACTGGTGCGAATAAAGCGGGGCTTACCTGAATGAAGCTCCCCTCTGCCGGGTTTAAATGTCCAGTCCTCGGAAGCACCAGGAGAGACTCCAAGCTCCACTGCACAGCGCTGTCCACAGGAAGCGCAAGCAATACTTTGTGTCCCGGGTCCTAGACGCATAACGAACCCGGCGCAGTCAAACTTGTCGAAGTTCGGCGCTGCTTGGAAGGCGGAGGGGGTGTGCCCCCAGCGCGCGATGGGCGGATGGACTGCAGGTGTCGGTGGGGGGCGGAGAGGCGTTCCACAGGCGCGGAATGTGCGGCGGCCGCTCGCTCGCTTCAGCCGTATCCGGGACTTCGGTTTCAAAGAGGAAGGGAGCTGTAAGGAGACTGGCCACCACGCAGCTGGACTTTCAAACTCGGAGCTCGATCAGATGGGCAGTGTGCTTCAGTTGTATACCACTTTTTAACAAGCGCACGCTGCTGCATGTGTTCACAGCGCTTGTCGGCTGGCTCGTGCACAGATCCCGTGCTAACGCGAGAGAAGCTGACGCCGGCGCCGTACACGCTCACAGCGCTTGTCGGCGCGCGGCCAGCTCCTGACACCTTTTTTTTTTATTTTTTACACCCCATCCCAACAAGAATCGCCAGCGCTAGCTCGACCGAAACCAGTACGCAGCTCCAGATTTCACCGCCGGAGTTCCCTAGGAGACTAGAGGGACTACTCTGGATGCATGGGGCTACAAAAAACGAGAAGCTACACTCAGGGATTGCACTCTGGACTTCCATTGCAGTCCTGAATAGGTAAGATCTAACTATCGTCAGAAGTACGGGGGAGGGGTGTGTGTGTCTCTGTGTGTGTGTGTGTGTGTGTGTGGGCTTCGGTGAGTGTGGCTGTGGGTGCGCGCGTGATTGTGAGAGGCTGCCACTGTGAATGTGGAGCAAGAGATGTGCACGGCTGGGGGGGAGGGGCCAGGGGGGGCGTCCACGAGGTGCAATCGGCGCTCGTCCCCAGCTCTAGGTCACTTCACAAGCAACTTGGCTACAATAGGTCTCGAGCGAGACCTAAAAAGGGTCTGAGAAGAGAAACCTGCTAGAACGAGAGAGCAGACACCAGCCCTTTACCAGGTCTGCAACAGGGAACAGGCACCAACCTCATTCAGGAGTGCAGCTGGGAACAGGCAGGAATAGTGAGAGAACAGGCAGCACGCTGCAACAAGGAACAGGCAGCCAGGAGAGCAGGCAGCGACCCCAAGCATGGAGAATGGCAGGATGGCAGATTGAGAGCGTGAACATTAGGGTCAAATGTTTTGGTGCAGTGTCCCTCTGACAAACTGCTTATGTTTTACTATCCTGGCCCGGTATATCTTCTTGTGCAGGAGACCCGGACCACGAGCCCCCTGACAAGAGCCTTACATCTGGAGTCTTCCTTCCTCTCCATCGGAGTACAGATTGAGGTCCACCCAGAGAGGTCCTGCTTTTAACCCGAGTGGATCCCCCTCCCATGACCAGCACATGACACTAATACAGGATTGTGACAGACGAGTATAGTAGTGGGGTTGATGGTGCCTCAAACTCTGAGAGGGGAGCGACTGACACTACCTTCTGACTCTGTGTAGTATGTCATATATGGGCTCCATCTATATGTATGTGGAGCATACCTGTTTTGGCACAGATGTGTACAGCGCTGTTTTACAATTAGCAGGGCTTCCCGGCGCTATCATGCTCAGGTACCTTCAGGCCCAAGTCTATAGGATGCAGTGCCTGTGGACATGTGAGGTGAGGTTGCCATGTGCGGTGACGGGGGCCTCGATGTGTGTGAAACACTTTCTGTTGTAGGGTGAATCAGAGTCTTGGTTGTAGTCAGCGCCTACAGCCCCCCTTCTCTTTGTAGCCTCCCCACCATTCCCTGCTCCCCACACCCTCACTGCCCCCGTCCTCCATTAGGATGTTTTTAAAGCCAAGTACAATGTTTGCCTTGAATATCTATTCTGATGGAAGGAGGGATTGTGTGTGGTTCACTCTCAAGTTCACAGGTTCCCTCCAAGGGTCTGGGGCTAATTATGAATCTTATTGGACAGCTGGATTGAACTATCCTAGGACAGGATATAAACGGTCCCCTTCTAACTTTATGGAGCTCTGCACAGCACTGAAGAGAACGCTGAAGACCAGAAGCAGGAATGATGGCCGCCTCCCTTCTACAGGAGGCACTGGACCCCCAGGACCGAGGAAGGACCTCTACTGAAGAGAACGCTGAAGACCAGAGACGGGAATGATGGCCGTCTCCCTTCTACAGGAGGCGCTGGACCCCCAGGACCCAGGAAGGACCTCTACTGAAGAGAACGCTGAAAACTGTAGACGGGAATGATGGCTGTCTCCCTTCTACAGGAGGCTCTGGACCCCCAGGACCCAGGAAGGACCTATACTGAAGAGAACGCTGAAGACCAGAGACGGGAATGATGGCCGCCTCCCATCTACAGGAGGCGCTAGACCCCCAGGAACGAGAAAGGACCTCTACTGAAGAAAACGCTGAAGACCAGAGACGGGAATGATGGCCGTCTCCCTTCTACAGGAGGCGCTAGACCCCCCGGACCGTGGAAGGACCTCTACTGAAGAGAACGCTGAAGACCAGAGACGGGAATGATGGCCGTCTCCCTTCTACAAGAGGCGCTGGACCCCCAGGACTCAGGAAGGACCTCTACTGAAGAGAACGCTGAAGACTGTAGACGGGAATGATGGCCGTCTCCCTTCTACAGGAGGCGCTGGACCCCCAGGAAGGGCCTCTACTGAAGAGAACGCTGAAGACCAGAGACGGGAATGATGGCCGCCTCCCTTCTACAGGAGGCGCTAGAACCCCAGGACCAAGCGAGGACCTCTACTGAAGAGAACGCTGAAGACCAGAGACGGGAATGATGGCCGTCTCCCTTCTACAGGAGGCGCTGGGCCCCCAGGACCGAGGAAGGACCTCTACTGAAGAGAACGCTGAAGACCAGAAACGGGAATGATGGCCGTCTCCCTTCTACAGGAGGCGCTGGACCCCCAGGACCCAGGAAGGACCTCTACTGAAGAGAACGCTGAAAACTGTAGACGGGAATGATGGCCGTCTCCCTTCTACAGGAGGCGCTGGACCCCCAGGACCCAGGAAGGACCTCCACTGAAGAGAACGCTGAAAACTGTAGACGGGAATGATGGCCGTCTCCCTTCTACAGGAGGCGCTAGACCCCCAGAAACGAGAACGGACCTCTACTGAAGAGAACGCTGAAGACCAGAGACAGGAATGATGGCCGCCTCCCTTCTACAGGAGGCGCTGGACCCCCAGGAACGAGAACGGACCTCTACTGAAGAGAACGCTGAAGACCAGAGACGGGAATGATGGCCGCCTCCCTTCTACAGGAGGCGCTAGCCCCCAGGAACGAGAACGGACCTCTACTGAAGAGAACGCTGAAGACCAGAGACAGGAATGATGGCTGCCTCCCTTCTACAGGAGGCGCTGGACCCCCAGGAACGCGAACGAACACAAACCTCTACTGAAGAGAAAGCTGAAGACCAGAGACGGGAATGATGGCCGCCCACCTTCTACATGAGGCGCTGGACCCCCAGGACCCAGGAAGGACCTCTACTGAAAAGAACGCTGAAGACTGTAGACGGGAAAGATGGCCGTCTCCCTTCTACAGGAGGCGCTGGACCCCCAGGACCCAGGAAGGACCTCTACTGAAGAGAACGCTGAAGACCAGAGACGGGAATGATGGCCGTCTCCCTTCTACAGGAGGCGATGGACCCCCAGGACCCAGGAAGGACCTATGTTGCTTCTGAGAAAGGACCCCGGAAGTGGACTGCCTGCGAGGAGAGCACTTGTCCTCATCACCCAGAGACCCAGTCCAGTGCTCAGCACCTTGAGGTGAGGAGGTCAAAGACTCTGAGCTTCCCAAGACCAGGAGCCTGTGATCGCAGCCCCCCCGACGGTCCTTTATCCTGTGAGGGGTCCCCAAAGCCGGCGAGATTCAAGCAGAGCTACAGGAAATCTTCACTCTGTGCCCAATGATGATGTAAGTCTAGCGCCTGGACCCCGTACTCCCCCGTGTATCTGATGAACCCTGCACTGCTGGGGAGTCATTTGCGCCGAAGCCCTCGCGTCACAGTGCATTGCTGCAGCTCTTCGTCTGCATCATCAGTTGTGTCTGATGCCCATCTGAGCTCCTGTGCCACACCCTGCATCGCTGCACCTCTTCTGCTGTGTTCAATGACCATGTGAGCCTGTGTGCCACACCCTGCATTGTTTCATCAAGTCTTCTGACACCGACAACTCACACTGCAGTGCTACACTGAATCCTTTGAGTATAGTGCAAGGTCCCAAAACACCCACACACATCCCTTCTGATCCTCTGCAGCCGCCTCTGTGGCTCACAGTATACCGCCCATGGTCCCAGCGCTCTGACAGACACACTTTGTGCTCTTTTACAGGTTCTTATAAAGCCCTCATGGAGTGTATTTACTTACAATACCTAAACACCAACAAACATAACTTGTATTTTTCAGCAGCCTCCTCCAAGGACACTTAATACACCTAAATTGGGAATTGTGATCGTCCTCAGACATGCCTTGTGCTCCTCTGCAGCTTCTTCCTCTGTAGAACTTACACTGTCTTCACTTGTGAATCGTGAACAGCCACATACACTCCTTGCACAGACTTCTCTTTGGGGCCCCCCGGGTGCATTATGATCCATAAACATCCACAAACATACCTAGAGCTCTTCAGCCGCCTCCTCTATGGACTCTCCGGTGCCCTTTGAATCCCTGAACACCCGCGGCCACCTGCAGCCTCCCCAAAGACATACACAGGGAGGGCGACCAGATGACTCTACACCACCAGGACACAACTTTTCCATTTCTGTACTTTTGATTTAACATAACAGTGCATTCTGGGAGTTGTAGTCTTGGTTCATTTTACTTGACCATATTGCTTCAACACACCAGATGAAAATAATATGTAAAAGCAAAATCCAGGAATGGAGATGCGTTGTCCCAGTGACATGGAACCATCCGGCCACCCTATAAAAAGAGTGGCTTGTGATCTCTGAACACTCTCACACACAGCGTGGGCTCTTCGACTGCCCCCTGGTGTGGCTCACCAAGCGGCTTTGTGATCCCTGAACGCCCATAGAAGTACCCTGTAATCTTTACTTGTAGTTCCAGAACACCCACACACACTGTGTGCTCCTCTGCAGGGTCTTCAATGGGGCTCAAAGAGTGACTCTGAAATCCCTTAAGGCCCACGGACGTACCTTGTACTCCTCTGCAGCCTCCTCTACGGGACTTGCTGAGTGAGTTTTATGCTCCTTGGACTCTCGGCAGACCCAGCATATCATCCTCTGATCCTCTGCACAGAACAGCCATAGTTTCTCTTCATGTTTCTCGCACAGATTCTCCTCTGGGGGCTTCACGGGGGGCAGATGAAGCAGTTTTGCAATTTCCACCATGCTCCCCACTAGTCTGTTGGGTCGGAGGTTTTTCCCAGAAGATATTTCCCTGCACTCTGGACAGGGGAAGTTTCCATCTCTTCCCTCCCAGCTCTGAGTGATGCAGGAGCGGCAGAAGTTGTGTCCACACTCTATGGACACCGGATCGGTAAAATAATCTAAACAGATGGAACACGTGGCCTCTTCCTTGAGGCTCCCGAGCTGAGCTGCTGCCGCCATGATGCAGAAATGCTGGAAGTGAAGGTAAGTTTCAGTTTCTCTCTTTATGAAGTGGGTGTGTCTGTGCGTCTGTCCCTCTCTGTGTGCAGTGGGTGTGTCTGTGCGTCTGTCCCTCTCTGTGTGCAGTGGGTGTGTCTGTGCGTCTGCCTCTCACTGTGTGCAGTGGGTGTGTCTGTGCGTCTGTCCCTCTCTGTGTGCAGTGGGCGTGTCTGTGCGTCTGTCCCTCTGTGTGCAGTGGGTGTGTCTGTGCGTCTGCCCCTCTCTGTGTGCAGTGGGTGTGTCTGTGCGTCTGTCCCTCTTTGTCTGCAGTGGGTGTGTCTGTGCGTCTGTCCCTCTTTGTCTGCAGTGGGTGTGTCTGTGCGTCTGCCCCTCTGTGTGCAGTGGGTGTGTCTGTGCGTCTGCCTCTCTCGGGCTGCGCCGGGACTTCCGGGTTCATGTTACAGTCCCAGAGCAGAGAACTGACTCCTCTGCTGCCTGTGCTCTGACTCGAGGTTTCCCTCCTTTTTCTGCTAAAATACCAGCAGTTTGGGTTTGTACTTAGATTCTGAAAGTGCCAGGAGCGGTCACCTAAATAGGGATTTGTATAACATCCTCCATTATTTTTAACTTGTCAATTCTGCGATCTGCGTTCTCTTTTGCACCTCTAACATCTCTAACTTTCACCAATGCGAGACCCTGTGCATTGCAAATGCTTGTTTATCTGTTTGAGGTAGGCACAGTTTTATGTGGCACATGTGGCATAGCCATAATTATGGGCACGATTTAACTTGTGCAAAATCCCGTAATTCCATTGGCTTTGATCAAAAAGACATTTGTACAAAAACAATTCTATATTTAATTCGGAAAATTATTTCTAAATATTTTACTGGTTATAACTGCGCATATTATTTTAATTTGAACACCATACAATTTCCCTTCTATTCACAATTTACACTGCTCATATTAGTTACTTTTGTACTCAAAAAGGAGCTGTTCATTGAAGGTCAGAGGTTTAAACCTAATAGTGACTATAATAACAAGCATTGGCATAGTCAATAGATCTCGCTTTTGGGACCTTATAAGTATCTACTTATGCAGCACAATATCCCTGGTGTAACAGCATCAACTGTTGCATGGCTAAACACTTATAAGGTCCCAAAGGCGAGACCTATTGGCTATGCCAATGCTTGTATATTTCTAGCGTTGGTTTAGCCTAGCATGCAAACGTATATTTAGTATCTTTCACAGAATAATCTAATTAATTTGTTCCAGTCCCTATAATCTGTAAAGTTTCGAAGCTTTACACAATATATCGTGAATAATAGCCTATTGATCAATTGTGCAGCTGCCTGGTAACACCAGCCTAGAGGCGGGAGCCTGCCCTGTACCTAGTGCAGTGATTTTAGAACCCACTCAGACAGTGGTAAGCCCAGAGCCTGTTGGTTTACTCTTTGGGGAGTTGGGGCAGAGAACTGTGGGAGATAGATGAGAATGAGTGGAGGAGAGGAAAAGGATTACAGAAATGCAGAGAAAAAAATGATAAGATTGGAGAAAGGGATAATGATGGGGGAACTACATCCCCCTTGGGGGGATGTAGATACAGGTCAGTGAACACGACTCAAAGTGCACACAGTATGAGCAATAAATCAATCTCCAGTCCAATACTCACTTTTATAGAAAAATAAGCATTTTATTGCTAACGCTACACATGCAAAGGTATATGACAATCGGAAGCAATGACTAAAGCCCACTTGAGGTCGGGGCTCGCGTAGTTGTCAGGCAGATCCCTGTCCCACCCACCTTCATGTAATCTGTTTGGGGTTATTCCCCATTTACTGGTGACTGCATCTTGGTAATGCAAGCTATTAGGTTGCACTCAACAGTTTTACCTTTGATTCTTGAGGAATTAGTCAAAGTGTCCATGGTGCTGCAGGACCGTTAGCAGCAAGTCCCCCGGGGCCACAAGGGCCCAGTTCCAGTCTTACCCGCTCTGGCGTTATGGCAATGCTCAATGGTGCAGCGAGTGTCCTCTCCTGGGGAGCTCAAGAGTCCGCATCATGTATGACGCAAACGCGCTGCTCGCGGTGTACGTAGCGGCACCTAGCGACGCAGTCTCTCTCTGTCACGCAGCGCTGCCAATTCTTTCCAGTTACTGGACCTGCTCCTCCTTGGCAGACACTGCACTGCCCCCTAGCAGGGGTAGATGGGGCTGGGGTGGTCCTCTGGCTCCAAACGGGGGCTTCAATGAGGGTATGAAGTGCTCGGCGGTGTCTTGGTGATCCTCGGGGAATCCGTCAGGTTAGATCAGTGTGTGTCGGCTAGACCCACTGGTCACAGAAGTATTGATTAGGTCAAGGCAATGACCCGAACACCTGACCAAAGTGATACTGACAGCTCTGCTTTACTCACGGTCTGGGCGCAGACTCTCCTTATGAGATCGTCCTCACTACGGCGGCCCCTCCTAGCGTAAGAAGTGACCAATTTCAGCAGTCACAAGTCTGGCACTCCTGGCCCAAAATCAGTTCAACTATGAGACCCATTGGCATACAGTGTGACCGCGGAGGTGTGACTTGGTGTACAGTGCTTCTGATACGATGCCCCCTCTCTTGGCATACTGACATTGCAGAGGCGATACTGCACATGGGCTATGGCTCGATTGGTGCCTCATACCTCGCTAAGGGAATGCACGCGCACGCTCCCCACTGGACCTCGCACCCTCCAACACTCTCCTCCTCCTGACACGGCACACTGGTCTTGGCAAGCAGGCAGACGATGGTGCTCCAGGGGAGGTGATCTCCCCTCACCCAGCATGGAGACCGGCAGGCCATGACCCCTAGTCCTGGTCAGACGACTTGCAGAGCTTCCCCTCTCGCACAGCCCGCTGCTTGGCAGAAGACCAGTTTTTGGTGACTCGAACCTCCCCTTCTTATAGTCCTTTTTCAGACACCAAATGGGATTTCGAGTCTGAGTCTTTGTAGTTTTATGTTGGGGTTCTGCTTCTTTTGAAGTGCACACCTCTCTTTTTTTTCTTTCCTCTTGACACATGTCTGTAACCGCAGGCAAGACTTTGAAGTGGATTGTCCCACAACTCCACTCATGGGAGTGACAAGAGTTCACACCTGGATGTCACCCAGAGTGATATGTGCATCGAAAGGTTAATCCCAAACCCCAGCCCTTCTCTTTGTGAGTCCCTTTTCTGCCCCAACTCTCTTCCTGGGATGTGTCCGGGCCCCTTCCGTCTCATCTCTCACCGAATCAAAGAGCATCCTTTGAAGTGTAAAGGGAGTCGCTTCCTTTCCCTTCCAGTGCGTGTCTCACCCACCTCACAGGAATGAAGCAATACACACATCTGTCTGGGGGATTCCTCTCCTTGTGTCTTCTCCAGACAGGTCTGCGCTTCCAAAATGGAACCCAAGGTCCTCCATATAATGTACCACTTCAGGCACACTTGCGTAGTGTACATTCACAGCACACTTGCTGCCCAGCATTAGTGCCTCCATGCATTGTACCACTACACATACACACACATTCAGTACACACATTCAGTCTACGAGCACCTGTTCAATACTGCAGCTTATCTATATTTAACAAGGGTGTGCTATTTACAAACACAAACACACCGGCAGCACACATACTTATCGCAAGGAGGGGGAGTGGAAAGGAAGCTCTCTAAGAGTTTAACACTGACCTCAAACATATTTACAGGACAACTCCCTCCAGCCGTGTATAAGCAATAAACTGAACACAGACTGTATTTGAGGTCAAACTAATTGCTCAATACAAATCGTAATAATCAAGAAATCTTGAGAAGTGAAAGCAAAGTTTTTGTTTTTTAATTTCTGAGAAATTTATTTCATAGCCAATCATGTGTTTCACGACACCTGTTGCTTCTTCAGGGCCAAAATATTAACATTACAAAATGCAATATTTAAATCTCTGGCTGTGGAAAAGATATTTTATGTGCAGTGATGATCGGAATGAAGATTCCCCTGAGTATTGAACAGTATATTCATGTATATTGAAAACTCATATACGGAGCGCAGATGAATTTCACTTCACTCACGGTACGACGGCCGTATGTAATGGTAACGGGGGGTCTGTGAACCAGCCCCTCGTTACCATTGCATACGGCCATCGTACCGTGAGTGAAGTGAAATTCCTCTGTGCTCCTTAAATGAGTTTTCGTGAAACACGTGTTAACCTAAGAAATAAAATTCTCCCAAATGTTATTTTTTTTGCTTTCTCTACTCAAGATTTCTTGATTATTAAGATTCGTATTGAGCAATTAGATTGACCTCAAATACAGTCTGTGTCCAGTTTGCTGCCGGCACACACACTCACCATGTGCGCCCTGCACAGCACTTCATGTATTGCACTTCATGCACGGACCTCTACAACCAGTACAAGCTTTCATAGCGCGCACTGCGCAGCATTACATCTTTCTTGTCATGTCATGTATTCCTCACAGGCATGCATACACTCAGGCCATGCACTAATCTCACATGTCCTACACAGTACTTCTCCATGCCTGTAAAGTACCCTTCCCAGGCACACATACACCCAGCGAAGTCACTACTCCTGCACCACGCAGCACTCCACATCTACCTGATTTAAGCAAAGGATGAGTTAAGCACCCAGTAGCAGAACTTTTAAACAGGTGAGTGAGCCTGTAGGCCTCACTCCAGTGACACAGGGTAAGAAGGTCCTGTTCCCTACTACTGATCACTACACTGTGTGCTGCCACTACTGTGCTGGTGCTGCTTCACTCCTGGTGAAGGCCGTAGCCTTCCACCATTATGAGGGCGCCCCTCCCAGTCCAACAAGACCACACTCCATGAGCCAGTCCTATATCATGGTGCACACGCATGATCCGTGTTTGTCTAAGACAAAACAAAATCAGCATCAGGAATCCAGACAACAGTGCAGTTGAGCCCTCAGTGCACAGGTGCACGTCTCTGCCATGCAGAGGATGTTTCCGACCCAACACCTTCTTTCTTGCCTGCTTTCTTTTTTTTATTTTATTTTCTTTCTCCCCTTTCTTTCTCAAAGGAAAGAGGCTAGCAGCCAATGTCACGCTGATTGACCTTTTTAGATCTGTGTTAGCCAAGACCTTTTGATTTTACTAAAATTATGTGTATAACATAGTTAGTTACTGGGTTTCGTCCATACTTCCTCCATTAGTCTGTGGTTGGTGTCATTCACATTTTTCTTCATCATGCATTCAATATTTGTTTTAGACTTTTGAAGACCTGACATATTCCAAACAATAAAGTTTTACAGTAACCATAGCAAAGCAAAACAAACAATTGCCAGAAGGCTGGTGGCTAATTCCAGAGATCTTGGTTTTACCAATACTTGTTTATTATTTGTCATGTAGAAACAAGTGTCCATAGTCCAGCTTCTAGGCACAGTGTAGAATAAACAAGTGCAGAATAATTAACCAAGTAAAAACCACCATAAGCAAGCAGGAGAATAGTTTCAAGGTAACATGTAGTAGTGACAGTATGGGGAGCAGCATAACGTCCAAACTACAGAAGACAATATTTTCTTGCGGGTAGGAGAAAGGGGTTGAAAAGAGGCATTGAACAGTTAGGGAAGGGGCTCATAGTGTAGGCCTAGTACTGTGTTGTATTGAAATTGCATTTATATAAAACTTACTAACCCTGTCTCTAGGACCAGCTTGAGTGCTGATTACGTCCGGTGTGACAATCCTTGCTGGGACCCCCTCCCATGACCTCCTTCTCCACGCATTCTCTCACTCCTACCCTCCAACAGTGCCCCTAGATCTCTCCCTAGCCCTTCACTCACATACATTTTATTTGTTTATAGCGCTACTCATACCATGTAGGTCTCAGAGCACTTTACATCCCACACACATTATATAAAGACCATGAATCATACATGTGTAAATCATTCTATAGGAAATGTTACATAAGACAAAGAGGATTACAAGGCATAGGATTCACGTCATCCGTACTAGTAGGCAGTGTATTGTATGAGAGTTTGGTCTGGAGAAGCACAAACTCAGTGTTTAAAACCTCCCTCAGTGGCTGAGGTTGGCTTACTAATAAGAATGTATTTCTACCCAGACTAACCCATTTTGGCGACATTAGGATAATGAAAGACAGGGAAAAAGAAACCGCTCTATCTGGCTGTTTGCATGCGGCTCTTTCATGATGGTTCATAACTCACTGTGCAGATATGCCCCTACAATGTCCAGTCCAGTCTGTGATGTTGTAAGTGAACAGGGACGCCATGAAGGTGCATGAGCTGAATACTTGTCAACGCGGGTTTCCTAGCTCCATGATGGCTTCACTGAATTGTAACTTATGAAATGCAAATAACAAAAGGATCTATGTGACAAAAGCAGTAACCCACTGAGCTATCCTCATAAAATATAATTCTGTGATCTGCATAGTATACATTCTTTGCAGCAAGCACATTAACCTTCTCTTCTACTTTATGATGAGTCAAAACTGTCACAGGAGAAAACTCCAATCTTCCTCAGGCAGGAACATTAATCGCAAGAGTTATCTTCACATTTTTATTACAGCCTGCAACCTGCTGGACACACAAGGGACTCGGCAGCAGGGGCTTTTAAACCCATATCCTAATTCTAAACACAGCGCCCCAAGCTCAGGGCGGGGTGCGACAGCATTGGCTGCACTGCGCTAAAGCCAGCACTGCCTATCGCAGAATTGGTGCTTTTTTTCCTTCCCAAAACACTGTACACAAAGTGGAACAACTTCAGCTACCCCTGTGAGCCCTTAATAAGTTTTACCCCTGGTACCTAGGTCATGGGTACTGAAGAGGGTCCACTAGGGCTGCAGCACCGGTTGTGCCACCCCAGCGACCCCTCTCCAAGGCTATGCACTCTGCTATTGCAGGCTGCGTGTCGTGGTGCAGAGCAAACCAAAGAGTTGACATGACACACAGCCCTGTGTGCAATGCCCTCCACACACTGCATAAGATATAGGTAAGTCACCCCTACTACAGGCCTTTAGCCCTAAAGCAGGGTGCACTATATCCTATGTGAGGACATATCAGCATGAGCAGACATGCCCCTACAATGCTCAGTCCATTCTGTGATGTTGTAAGTGAACAGGGACGCCATGAAGGTGCATGAGCTGAATACTTGTCAACTCGGGTTTCCCAGCTCCATGATGGCTTCACTGATTTCTAAGATGTTTGGCACTAAACATCTTGTCTTAATAAATTATCACTGATGCCAGTTAGGGATTTACTAATAAATTCACACAGGAGACCCTTTTAGAGGGTCCCCTTAAAACCTACCAAGCACTGATGTGGTTCCTGACTTGTTTTCAACGGTTTGCCACAACCAGACATGTTTCTGACCTCATGGGGTGGGGCAGGCAAAGTGAACCCCTCTCCTGAAAATTCACCATTCTGGAATGATGGAAAAACAACCTATAAGGGCTAGGGTAATGCTTCTTCCCATAGGAGGGGGTCTTTAAAGGGTGGAGACCCCTAAAGGTGGATATTCTATTGGCTGTTACCTGTCTCCCCTTCTTACGCCCCTAAATTCAGTATTTAGGTGGCTCCCGACACCTGAACATCAGATTCGACAACAAGAGAAGACCAGGACAAAGAAGACCCGCTGCCCGAGAACTAAAGCCCCGCTGCACAAGAAAACGGTGCAAACCCTACCAACTGCTCCAAGGGCTCAACAATCGCTGCTGTGTTGTTCTCAAACCGGAGAGGACTCAAAGAACCCAGAGGCACCTACCAGCCTTCAAGAAATTAGCAATAATCTTCCTTGGAGTGAAGATATAATTCCCCTGCACACCACAGGCCCAGATCCTGTGAATTCTGGCTTGTCAACTTGCTGCTCCTCAACGATCTCGACACAGAGCCGAAGCAAGAAGAGGAACAACAGCTCAGAGGGTCAGATATGTCTCCTCACCAAGTTGCCTGCTCTTGACCGTGAAGACCTAAAGACACACGACTCACAGTTGACCTGTTCACTCTGCACCTGGCCCCGGTATTGATTAACCCGCTGTGCTCCTGTGGTCCCCAGGCCCTTGCGACCTCCTCCCGCAAAGGAGCCCTCTGGGACGCAACTGTAAGTCCACCTGTGCAGTGCGTTTCCAAGTGGACCCCTTCGCCTTTGCTCACCAGTTTCCAAGACCTTCAGCACTCTGCTCCCGCTTGATTGGGGACCCTCCCGAATTTCTACAGCTGTAACTTTGGACCTAGCCCTGACATCGATTTAAAATGTGATTGTGAAGTTCGTGAAAGCATTGCCTGAATTTCAATGCATTTTTCTGTTTTTCCCCCATTACTTCCTATGGTGCGTAATTGCACATAAATGTGATATATTTTCCGAACTTTCAAAAATCATAATCCTGAAAGTACTTACCTTAGAACTGAGCTCTTGCTAGTAAAAACTCAATAAAACCGATATTATTTTTATAAATTGGTCTCAGATTCATTCTTTTGCGTGTGTCTCATTTACTGCCTCTGTGGAGTGCCACCAATGCTTAGCACTACCCTCTGATAAGCCTCACCGCTTGTCCACACTACCACAAAAAAGCATTAGAATAATTCGCTTTTGCCTGCTTTTACCATTTGGAAGTTCACTGAACTCTGCACAGTGAACTTCTTTTAGTACACTATATAGAGAGCCAACTTCCTTCAGAAAACAACATTTGTAACTAAAGAAAAAGTGGAGTGATTGTTATAGATAAGGTGAAGAAAAGGGTGGAACAGAAGGCACAAGGCAGCCAGTGTTCTGAATAAACTTCAGGAGAGTAGTGATGTATTTAGACAGTACCTCATACAAGATAAACAATAGTTAAATGAAGAAAATAAGTCGTTTCATAGAAGAGAAAAGGTAAATGTTGAACAACTGAAAAGAAGTGGATATGACAGCAGCAATCTGAGGAAAAAGGATGAATTGAAGATAAATCTAATGTTGCAGAGGGAAGAAGAGAAAGTAATAGGAGAGGGATGGAAAAAAGACTAAAGATGGGGTAGGTGAGCGAGGGTGGGCTGGAGCCGATAGGACTCGCACTTCCTAAGCATTAGCTGATGTGTTGGCTTTGCAGCTTTTTGTAGATACTGAACAAATGCAACATTGCATAAAAGAAAACTAATGATTGTTGCTGATTCTAAACTGTGTCAGGGGACAAAAAGCCAAAATAGTTGGTGATTTCAGGTGTTGCAGTGATGTCATCAATGGCGTCCTGGAACATGTCATGAATTGTGTAATATGTGAGGTAATGTGCAAGGCGAGTGCGCAAATTGTAGTTACTTTAGGGCATGCGTTTTAGTTACCCGAGAGCTATACTTCATTATGTTTCCTCTTCTTTTTTGTTTAAAACGTTACGCTGTCACTGAAAATGTCACCTAACTATAACGCCACTGTTTTTTTAAATTTGTGAATATGAATATATATATATATATATATATATATATATATGTGTGTGGTCGCGTTTCTGTAGTTAGCGTTAGAGCTAGTCAGATTTTTCCCCTTAATAACTTTGCACCCATATAACGAATTCTTGCAAAATTGTCTAGGCCTATTGCCTCTGTTACTTTGGCGGAGGGTGGAAAGTTTTGCTGTGTTTGATCAAAGCGGTAAAAAAAAAGGGGGGGGTGAATCCCAAATCAGGTTTGACCCCATTTCATTTTACATAACCTTTTTTGTTCGATGTGGTTTGCTAAAGACCTCTTGGGGACATTCAGAACGTTTCCCTTGGAATGCATCCTGCCCGTTGCTTACCATTGGCTTTGTGTTTTGTAACTCACATTTTCTGGCTTTCTATTTGCTGCCTTGATTTGTCTTCGGCTGCCCAGAATGGGTTTGTCCCTCCCAAGGAGTAAAGCATTCTTCCACTACTGTTCCTTGCATTCTTCTCTCCTTTCTGTAAACAGGCCTGTGTGTTTTGTGTTTATCTTGTCACATTTTCTCTGCATTTAAAGATAGAGGTCAAAGGTCAGACTCTGTCTTCCTTGGGAGCTTGGTGTTTACTTTTCTTTCCCTGACTTCAAAGTGAGAGGATTTATTTGACAATCTTGCTGGATACTCAGGGTAGGAACAGCTTTTTCTTCTAACACAGCAACATTTAAATGAACACTGAAAGTAATTATAAACTGTTTACTTTCATTAGTAAAACTGTATGTGTGCTAATGTAATCATCATTTCAGTTGAAAATGGGTTGTCTGTAATGGCAGTGTTCTACCACACCATACATACTCCACTCTACTATGCACCACTCCACACCACTGCACTCCACCGCTATCTATTCTGCACCACTCTACGCCAGTCAATCTTCACCACTGCACTTTATTCCAGTGTAGGCCACTCTACACTATAACACTGCACCCTGTGAAAATACATCAAGCCAATGCACACTACTCTGTACCACTCCACTCTGCACCACTCTACTCTCCACCAATCTACCCTGCACCTCTCTCCTCTGTACCACTCTACTCTGCACCACTCAACTCTGCACCCTCTACTCTGCACCACTCTACTCTGCACCACTCAACTCTGCACCCTCTACTCTGCACCACTCAACTCTGCACCACTCTACTCTGCTCCACTCTACTCTGCTCCACTCTACTCTGCTCCACTCTACTCACTCTGTACCACTCTACTCTGCACCTCTCTACCCTGCACCACTCTACCCACCACCACTCTACTCTGCACCACTCTACTCTGCATCACTCTACTCACCCTGGACCACTCTACTCTGCACCACTCTACTCTGTACCAATCTACTCACTCTGTACCACTCTACTCTGCACCACTCTACTCTCCACCAATCTACTCTGCACCACTCTACTCTGCACCACTCTACTCTGCACCACTCAACTCTGCATCACTCTACTCTGCTCCATTCTACTCTGCTCCACTCTACTCTGATCCACTCCACCCTGCTCCACTCCACTCTGCACCACTTTACTCTGCACCACTCTACTCTCCACCACTCTACTCTGCACCACTCTACCCTGCACCACTCAACTCTGCACAACTCAACTCTGCACCACTCAACTCTGCACCACTCTACCCTGCACCACTCAACTCTGCACCACTCAACTCTGCACAACTCAACTCTGCACCACTCAACTCTGCACCACTCTACTCTGCTCCACTCTACTCTGCTCCACTCTACTCTGCTCCACTCTACTCTGCTCCACTCTATTCTGCACCACTCTACCCTGCACCTCTCTACCCTGCACCACTCTACTCTGTACCACTCTACTCTGCACCACTCTACTCTGCACCACTCTACTCTGCACCACTCTACTCTGTACCACTCTACTCTGCACCACTCTACTCTGCACCACTCTACTCTGCACCACTCTACTCTGCACCACTCTACTCTGCACCACTCTACTCTGCACCACTCTACTCTGCACCACTCTACTCTGCACCACTCTACTCTGCACCACTCTACTCTGCACCACTCTACTCTGCACCACTCCACTCTGTACCACTCCACTCTGCACCACTTTACTCTGCACCACTCTACTCTGCTCCACTCCACTCTGCACCACTTTACTCTGCACCACTCTACTCTGCACCACTCTACTCTGCACCATTCTACTCTGCACCACTCTACCCTGCACCTCTCTACCCTGCACCACTCTACCCACCACCACTCTTCTCTGCACCACTCTACTCTGCTCTGCTCCACTCTACTCTGCTCCACTCTAGCCTGTACCTCTCTGGCCTGTACCTCTCTACTCTGCACCACTCTACTCTGCACCACTCTACTCTGTACCACTCTACTCTGTACCACTCTACTCTGCACCACTCTACTCTGCACCACTCTACTCTGCACCACTCTACTCTGCACCACTCTACTCTGCACCACTCGACTCTGTACCACTCTACCCTGCACCACTCTACCCTGCACCACTCCACCCTGCACCACTCTACTCTGCACTGCTCTACTCACTCTGCACCACTCTACCTTGCACCACTCTACCCTGCACCACTCTACTCTTCACCACTCTACTCTTCACTACTCTACCCTGCGCACCATTCTACTCTGCACCACTCTACCCTGCACCACTCTACCCTGCACCACTCTACCCTGCACCACTCTACCCTGCACCACTCTACCCTGCACCACTCTACCCTGCACCACTCTACCCTGCACCTCTCTACCCTGCACCTCTCTACCCTGCACCACTCTACCCACCACCACACTACTCTGCTCTGCTCCACTCTACTCTGCACCACTCTACACTGCACCACTCTACTCTGCACCACTCTACTCTGCACTACTCTTCTCTGCACTACTCTACTCACTCTGCACCACTCTACCCTGCACCACTCTACCCTGCACCACTCTACCCTGCACCACTCTACCCTGCACCACTCTACCCAGCACCACTCAACCTGCACCACTCTGTTCTGCAAAACTCTACTCTGCACCACTCTACCTTGCACTACTCTACCCTGCACCACTCTACCCTGCACCACTCTACCCTGCACCACTCTACTCTTCACCACTCTACCCTGCACCACTCTACCCTGCACCACTCTACCCTGCACCACTCTACCCTGCACCACTCTACCCTGCACCACTCTACCCTGCACCACTCTACTCTGCACCACTCTACTCTGAACCACTCTACTCTGCACCACTCTACCCTGCATCACTCTACTCTGCACCACTCTACTCTGTACCACTCTACACACTCTGTACCACTCTACTCTGTACCCTTCTACTCTGCACCACTCTACTCTGTACCCTTCTACTCTGCACCACTCTACTCTGCACCACTCTACTCTGTACCACTCTACACACTCTGTACCACTCTACTCTGTACCACCCTACCAACTCTGTACCACTCTACTCTGCACCACTCTACTCTGTACCACTCTACTCACTCTGTACCACTCTACTCTGCACCACTCTACTCTGTACCACTCTATTCACTCTGTACCACTCTATACTGCTCTGTACCACTCTACTCTGCACCACTCTACTCTGTGCCACTCTACTCACTCTGTACCACTCTACTCTGCACCACTCTACTCTGTACCACTCTATTCACTCTGTACCACTCTACTCTGTGCCACTCTACTCACTCTGTGCCACTCTACTCGACTCTGTACCACTCTACTCACTCTGTACCACTCTACTCACTCTGTACCACTCTACTCTGTGCAACTCTACTCACTCTGTACCACTCTACTCTGCACCACTCTACTCACTCTATACCACTCTACTCTGTACCACTCTACTCACTCTGTACCACTCTACTCACTCTGTACCACTCTACTCTGTGCCACTCTACTCACTCTGTGCCACTCTACTCTGTACCACAGAACTCTTTGAAAATACTCCAAGCCAATGCACGCTACTCTGTACCACTCTAGACCACTCTACTCTGTACCACTCTAGACCACTCTACTCTGTACCACTCTACTCTACACTGTACCACTCTACTCTGTACACTCTACTCTGTACCACACTATACTTCTCTGTACCACTCTACTCTGTACACTCTACTGTGTACCACTACTCTGTACCACACTACTCACTCTGTACCACTCTACTCTGCACCACTCTACTCTGTACCACACCTACTCTACTCTGTACCACACTATACTACTCTGTACCACTCCACTCTACTCTGTACCACACTATACTACTCTGTACCACTCTACTCTACTCTGTACCACACTATGCTACTCTGTACCACTCCACTCTACTCTGTACCACACTATACTACTCTGTACCACTCCACTCTACTCTGTACCACACTATACTACTCTGTACCACTCTACTCTACTCTGTACCACTCTCCTCTACTCTGTACCACTCTCCTCTACTCTGTACCACTCAACTCACTCTGTACCACTCAACTCACTCTGTACCACTCAACTCACTCTGTACCACTCAACTCACTCTGTACCACTCTCCTCTACTCTGTACCACTAAACTCCCTCTGTACCACTCAACTCACTCTGTACCACTCAACTCACTCTGTACCACTCAACTCACTCTGTACCACTCCCCTCTACTCTGTACCACACTACTCTGTACCACTCAACTCGCTCTGTACCACTCTACTCTGTACCCCTCTACTCTGTTCCACTCTACTCTATGCCCCTGCACCTTACACTAATCCACTGTACACCACTCTAATCTACTCTGCACTACTACACTCTAAACCACTTTACTCTACGCCACTACTGTACTTTACGCCACTGCTCTCCAACCTGCTTTACGCCAACACTCTGCAGTACTGCATTCTATGCCAAAGCACTTTATGCCACTGCATATTAGGCCACTCCGCTCTGCAGCACTCCGCTCTGCAGCACTCTAAACTGCTCTGCAGCACTCCGTTCTGCAGCACTCTACTGCACTCTGCAGCACTCTATGCCAATGAACTCTCTGCACTCTACCCCTGGACTCTAATATGTACCACTCTAATCTGCTCCACTGCAATCGACAACGCTGCATTGTACTCTGCTGAATTCTATGCTACTGCTCTCTACGCCACTATACTCTGCAGCACTATGCCAATGCACTGCACTCTACTGCACTGAATTCTTCTCTGTAACACTGCACTCTACACCACTGAAGTTTACACCACTCTACTCTGTCTCATGCCTTTCTACTCCACTGCACTATACTGTACTCTGCACCACTTTACTTTGCTGCACTCTGTGCCACTCTACTCTGTACCAATCTACTCACTCTGTACCACTCTACGCTGTACCAATCTACTCACTCTGTACCACTCTACGCTGTACCACCCTACTCTGTACCACCCTACTCTGTACCACTCTACTCACTCTGTACCACTCTCCTCTGCACCACTCTACTCACTCTGTACCACTCTACTCTGCACCACTCTACTCTACACCACTCTACTCACTCTGCACCACTCTACTCACTCTGTACCACTCTACTCTGCACCACCCTACTCTGTACCACCCTACTCTGCACCACTCTACTCACTCTGTAGCAATCTACTCTGCACCACTCTACTCACTCTGTACCACTCTACTCTGCACCACTCTACTCTGCACCACTCTACTCACTCTGCACCACTCTACTCACTCTGCACCACTCTACTCACTCTGTACCACTCTACTCTGCGCCACCCTACTCTGTGCCACCCTACTCTGCACCACTCTACTCTGCACCACTCTACTCTGCACCACTCTACTCACTCTGTACCACTCTACTCTGCACCACTCTACTCTGCACCACTCTACTCTGCACCACTCTACTCACTCTGCACCACTCTACTCACTCTGTACCACTCTACTCTGCACCACTCTACTCTGCACCACTCTACTCACTCTGCACCACTCTACTCACTCTGTACCACTCTACTCTGCACCACTCTACTCACTCTGCACCACTCTACTCACTCTGTACCACCCTACTCTGCACCACTCTACTCTGCACCACTCTACTCACTCTGTACCACCCTACTCTGCACCCCTCTACTCTGCACCACACTCTCTACACCACTCTACTCTGCACCGCTGTACTCTGCACCACTCTACTCACTCTGTACCACCCTACTCTGCACCACTCTACTCTGCACCACTCTACTCACTCTGTACCACCCTACTCTGCACCACTCTACTCTGCACCACACTCTCTACACCACTCTACTCTGCACCGCTGTACTCTGCACCACTCTACTCACTCTGTACCACCCTACTCTGCACCACTCTACTCTGCACCACTCTACTCACTCTGTACCACCCTACTCTGCACCACTCTACTCTGCACCACACTCTCTACACCACTCTACTCTGCACCGCTGTACTCTGCACCACTCTACTCACTCTGTACCACTCTACTCACTCTGTACCACACAACTCATTACCACACTACTCTACCACTCTACTCTGTACCACTCTACTCTGTACCACTCTACTCTGTACCACTCTACTCTGTACCACTCTACTCTGTACCACTCTACTCTGCACCACTCTACTCTGTACCACTCTACTCACTCTGTAACACTCTACTCACTCTGCACCACCCTACTCTGCACCACTCTACTCTGTACCACTCTACTCACTCTGTACCACTCTACTCTGCACCACTCTACTCTGCACCACTCTACTCTGCACCACTCTACTCTGCACCACTCTACTCTGCACCACTCTACTCACTCTGTACCACTCTACTCACTCTGTACCACTCTACTCTGTACCACTCTACTCGGCACCACTCTACTCTGCACCACTCTACTCTGCACCACTCTACTCACTCTGTACCACTCTACTCGGCACCACTCTACTATGTACCACTCTACTCTACTCTGCATCACTCTACTCTGTACCACTCTACTCTGTACCACTCTACTCTGTACCACACAACTCAGTACCACACTACTCTACCACTCTACACCACTGAAGTTTACACCACTCTACTCTGTCTCATTCCTTTCTACGCCACTGCACTATACTGTACTCTGCACCACTTTACTTTGCTGCACTCTGTGCCACTCTACTCTACCACTCTACTCTGTGCCAATCTACTCACTGTGTACCACTCTACGCTGTACCACTCTACTCTGTACCTCTCTACTCTGGACCACCCTACTCTGCACCACTCTACTCTGCACCACTCTACTCTGTACCACTCTACTCTGTACCACTCTACTCTGTACCACTCTACTCTGTACCACTCTACTCTGCACCACTCTACTCTGCACCACTCTACTCTGCACCACTCTACTCCACACCACTCTACTCTACACCACTCTACTCTACACCACTCTACTCTGTACCACTCTACTCTGTACCACTCTACTCTGCACCACTCTACTCTGCACCACTCTACTCTGCACCACTCTACTCTGCACCACTCTACTCTGCACCCCTCTACTCTGCACCCCTCTACTCACTCTGTACCACTCTGCTCTGCACCACTCTACTCACTCTGTACCACTCTACTCTGCACCACTCTACTCACTCTGCACCACTCTACTCTGCACCACTCTACTCTGCACCACTCTACTCACTCTGGACCACTCTACTCTGCACCACTCTACTCTACACCACTCCACTCTACACCACTCTACTCTACACCACTCTACTCCACACCACTCTACTCTACACCACTCTACTCTACACCACTCTACTCTGTACCACTCTACTCTGTACCACTCTACTCTGCACCACTCTACTCTGCACCACTCTACTCTGCACCACTCTACTCTGCACCACTCTACTCTGCACCCCTCTACTCTGCACCCCTCTACTCACTCTGTACCACTCTGCTCTGCACCACTCTACTCACTCTGTACCACTCTACTCTGCACCACTCTACTCACTCTGCACCACTCTACTCTGCACCACTCTACTCTGCACCACTCTACTCACTCTGGACCACTCTACTCTGCACCACTCTCTCTGCACCACTCTACTCTGTTCCACTCTACTCACTCTGTACCACTCTACTCTGCACCACTCTACTCTACACCACTCCACTCTACACCACTCTACTCACTCTATACCACTCTACTCTGTACCACCCTACTCTGTACCACCCTACTCTGTACCACTCAACTCACTATATACCACTCTACTCTGTACCACCCTACTCTGTACCACCCTACTCTGTACCACTCAACTCACTCTGTACCACTCTACTCTGTACCACTCTACTCTGTATCACTCTACTCTGTACCACTCTACTCTGTACCACTCTACTCTGCACCACTCTACTCTGCACCACTCTACTCTGCACCACTCTACTCTGCACCACTCTACTCTGTACCCTTCTACTCTGCACCACTCTACTCTGCACCACTCTACTCTGTACCACTCTACTCACTCTGTACCACTCTACTCTGTACCACCCTACTCTGCACCACTCTACTCTGTACCACTCTACTCGCTCGGTACCGCTCTACTCTGTACCACCCTACCCTGTACCACTCTACTCTGCACCACTCTACTCTGCACCACTCTACTCACTCTGTACCACCCTACTCTGCACCACCCTACTCTGCACCACTCTACTCTGTACCACTCTACTCTGCACCACTCTTCTCTGTACCACTCTACTCTGCACCACTCTACTCTGTACCACTCTACACACTCTGTACCACTCTACTCTGTACCACCCTACCCTGTACCACTCTACTCTGCACCACTCTACTCTGTACCACTCTACACACTCTGTACCACTCTACTCTGTATCACCCTACCCACTCTGTACCACTCTACTCTGTACCACTCTACTCTGTACTACTCTACTCTGTACCACTCTACCCACTCTGTACCACTCTACTCTGTACTACTCTACTCTGTACCACTCTACCCACTCTGTACCACTCTACTCTGTACCACTCTACTCTGTACTACTCTACTCTGTACCACTCTACCCACTCTGTACCACTCTACCCACTCTGTACCACTCTACTCTGTACCACTCTACACACTCTGTACCACTCTACTCTGTACTACTCTACTCTGTACCACTATACCCACTCTGTACCACTCTACTCTGTACTACTCTACTCTGTACCACTCTACCCACTCTGTACCACTCTACTCTGTACCACTCTACTCTGTACTACTCTACTCTGTACCACCCTACCCACTCTGTACCACTCTACTCTGTACCACTCTACTCTGTACTACTCTACTCTGTACCACTCTACTCACTCTGCACCACTCTACTCTGTACCACTCTACTCACTCTGCACCACTCTACTCTGCACCACTCTACTCTGCAGCACTCTACTCACTCTGTACCACTCTACTCTGCACCACTCTACTCTGTACCACTCTACTCACTCTGCACCACTCTACTCTGTACCACTCTACTCACTCTGCACCACTCTACTCTGCACCACTCTACTCTGCACCACTCTACTCTGCACCACTCCACTCTACACCACTCTACTCACTCTATACCACTCTACTCTGTACCACCCTACTCTGTACCACCCTACTCTGTACCACTCAACTCACTCTGTACCACTCTACTCTGTACCACTCTACTCTGTATCACTCTACTCTGTACCACTCTACTCTGCACCACTCTACTCTGCACCACTCTACTCTGCACCACTCTACTCTGCACCACTCTACTCTGTACCACTCTACTCTGTACCACTCTACTCTGTACCACTCTACTCTATACCACTCTACTCTGTACCACTCTACTCTGTACCACTCTACTCTGCACCACTCTACTCTGCACCACTCTACTCTGTACCACTCTACTCGCTCTGTACCACTCTACTCTGTACCACCCTACTCTGCACCACTCTACTCTGCACCACTCTACTCACTCTGCACCACTCTACTCTGAACCACTCCACTCTGCACCACTCTACTCTGCACCACTGTACTCTGCACCACTCTACTCACTCTGTACCACTCTACTCACTCTGTACCACACAACTCAGTACCACACTACTCTACCACTCTACTCTGTACCACTCTACTCTGTACCACTCTACTCTGTACCACTCTACTCTGTACCATTCTACTTTGTACCACTCTACTCTGCACCACTCTACTCTGTACCACTCTACTCTGTACCACTCTACTCTGTACCACTCTACTCACTCTGTACCACTCTACTCACTCTGCACCACCCTACTCTGCACCACTCTACTCTGTACCACTCTACTCACTCTGTACCACTCTACTCTGCACCACTCTACTCACTCTGTACCACTCTACTCTGCACCACTCTACTCTGCACCACTCTACTCACTCTGTACCACTCTACTCGGCACCACTCTACTCTGCACCACTCTACTCTGCACCACTCTACTCTGCACCACTCTACTATGTACCACTCTACTCTACTCTGCATCACTCTACTCTGTACCACTCTACTCACTATGTACCACTCTACTCTGTACCACTCTACTCTGTACCACACAACTCTGTACCACTCTACTCTACTCTGCATCACTCTACTCTGTACCACTCTACTCTGTACCACTCTACTCTGTACCACACAACTCAGTACCACACTACTCTACCACTCTACACCACTGAAGTTTACACCACTCTACTCTGTCTCATTCCTTTCTACGCCACTGCACTATACTGTACTCTGCACCACTTTACTTTGCTGCACTCTGTGCCACTCTACTCTACCACTCTACTCTGTGCCAATCTACTCACTCTGTACCACTCTACGCTGTACCACTCTACTCTGTACCTCTCTACTCTGGACCACCCTACTCTGCACCACTCTACTCTGCACCACTCTACTCTGCACCACACTCTCTACACCACTCTACTCTGTACCACTCTACTCTGTACCACTCTACTCTGTACCACTCTACTCTGCACCACTCTACTCTGCACCACTCTACTCCACACCACTCTACTCTACACCACTCTACTCTACACCACTCTACTCTACACCACTCTACTCTGTACCACTCTACTCTGCACCACTCTACTCTGCACCACTCTACTCTGCACCACTCTACTCTGCACCACTCTACTCTGCACCCCTCTACTCTGCACCCCTCTACTCACTCTGTACCACTCTGCTCTGCACCACTCTACTCACTCTGTACCACTCTACTCTGCACCACTCTACTCACTCTGCACCACTCTACTCTGCACCACTCTACTCTGCACCACTCTACTCACTCTGGACCACTCTACTCTGCACCACTCTCTCTGCACCACTCTACTCACTCTGTACCACTCTACTCGGCACCACTCTACTCTGCACCACTCTACTATGTACCACATTACTCTACTCTGCATCACTCTACTCTGTACCACTCAACTCACTCTGTACCACTCTACTCTGCACCACTCTACTCACTCTGTACCACTCTACTCGGCACCACTCTACTCTGCACCACTCTAATCTGCACCACTCTACTATGTACCACTCTACTCTACTCTGCATCACTCTACTCTGTACCACTCTACTCACTATGTACCACTCTACTCTGTACCACTCTACTCTGTACCACACAACTCAGTACCACACTACTCTACCACTCTACACCACTGAAGTTTACACCACTCTACTCTGTCTCATTCCTTTCTACGCCACTGCACTATACTGTACTCTGCACCACTTTACTTTGCTGCACTCTGTGCCACTCTACTCTACCACTCTACTCTGTGCCAATCTACTCACTCTGTACCACTCTACTCTGCACCACTCTACTATGTACCACTCTACTCTACTCTGCATCACTCTACTCTGTACCACTCTACTCACTATGTACCACTCTACTCTGTACCACTCTGTAGAAAAAGGTAGGGCTAGGACCTTTCTCAGGATTTGCCCGGCGCTAACCGCCCTTGTACCGTTCAAGTTTACCAAGCAATGAGGCAGGCGCCGGAGACCAGAAGGCAGGAAACAGAAGTTTATTCCGACGGAGCAGAACACATCAGATCAGACAACAAGGTATCGTCTCGAGGTGCTCTAACAACTGAGCTGAGACTCAGCCTTTTATACCTTACAAAACACTTGGCATTACAGTCACAGCATTGTGAAACAAAGAAAAGATAACCCCATAATCCTCGTGTCAATCCTACCCCACATGTGTTCACAATAGGGACCCTTGACCTGCTGATAAGAGAGGGGGCAATGACGCAGCTGAATGTTCCGCTGATTATTAGGATGTGTGCGCCTGATCGTAGCCCAGGGGGTGGGGAGACCAGGATCAATAGTGGGTCCTTTGAAGAGGAGTGACTTCATACAATAGAGGGCAGTAAATGGTATCTCCTGGCTTAGGCGATGGCCTCGGACATGTGTGGTCAGTCGGACTCGGGGGAAGGGGTCATCAAAGGAGTGGTATTCATGCCGCGTGGACAATCGAGCGCGGAGGGAAGGCTTGTCAACAGAGGGGCATTCATGGAAGGAAAGGAGGTGTTGGTCAGGCGCGGCCGTGACTCCCAAGGACAGGGTCTTGCAGAAGGAGAAGGTTTATGACTTGTCCATGTGAGGGAGAAGGAGGGGGTCAGGGTGCGCGCAGGGTCAGAGTCGCACAGAGAGAGAGAGAGGTCTTATGACCCGTACATGAGAGAACAGGGGCAGTCAGATACAGCTGGGGGGCTATGTCAGCTGAGGCGAAGGATGCCTCTTCAAGAGGGAAATGGGGGGGGGGTGCCTGGGTCAAGCAGGAGGGTTGCCTTTTATAGCAGGGTCGCGCAGAGTGCTGGGTTTCATGGTCTATGCATGTGAGAGTGGGAGGGGGGTGCTCAAATGCGCGCAGGAGGGAAGCCAGTGATTCTAATGAGTGGGCAAGAGGCCAAGGTGCCTAAAATGGCTGTCATGTACATATGGGCACGGGCTTTTACTGGGGGAGTGATACGGTCAATATTTTATGGTATTCATGGTGCATACAGGGAGAGGAGTGGGAAAAAGGGAAATGAACGCTGCTTATGTACATCAATTTGTCTATTTTCCACAGTCGCCCCTTTTTACATAACAGAGTTCATTTTTGTAGTTGATGGGGGTACATATAAACAATGAAGTTCATTTTCCTATCCTTCCTAGTTAAGGGGCGTACATATAAACATGTGGTTGAAAAAATAGCATTTGTCAATACTAACATATTGCATAAAAATCATGAACAGTTGGTGCGATTGGCAAAATGCAGTACATAGGAAATTGCATTTGTAAACGTACTACATAGCATAAATGCTTCTGACTTTCAAAAACGAATGTGACCAATGAACATTTTGACCAAGTAGTTGAGGGAGGAATTCAGTCCAATAAGATCTCTTCGTCACAGTGTCTTTTTAGTAGTGAGCCATCACTGGTAGGCTCTAGTCCGTGTCCTTTCGTTGGCGCTGTTGAGCACCGGCGGTGGAGCTATAGGTCCAGCTCGGTTCTATCCTTACGCGTTGCAGGGTGCGGTCAGTCCTCTGCTGTTAGACCACAGTCCTGTTCCCTAACCAATCCTTTTAGTGGCGCCTTAAGTTTGGCACCTATATTTCCGTGGCGTAACCCCATTTCCATCTAGATGCTGTTCTTCCTTTCAGCAGAGAGTCGCATGGAAAAGAGGGTGTGTTGTTTCGATAGTCGATGGGAGTGAGAGGGCGGAGTGGGGGCAGATTTCCTGGGACACACCAAAGGGACCAAGGGAGCAATGGATAACAAGCAAACAGGCCCATCAATCGGGCTTGAAAAGGGGGACGGAGGCTCCAGGCACACGTGGGTTGGCGGACGGAGAGCTTCAGGACAGCCCTTCATCCTTTCTTTTACCGCCTTTGAAAGTGCTGCCTCGTCTCGTTTCTTGTTGTGCTGCGGCTCCACCTTTGGTCGAGGTCGCATGTGTCTCATGATCTGCAGCCACGCTGTGCGTCACGTCCGGCCCTTCTCCTCCGGTGATTGAGTATCTTTAAATGGGTAAAAACAAGTTTTAGAGACCTGGCAGGAGAAGAGATTTTTACAATTGAATTCCACTCGCAATCCTAGCACCTGGCGTTATGCTCATTGGTCATAGTCAGAAGTCTATTACCATGAAGTAAGTAGGTGGGTATTTCTACTGCGTTCGCACCAAGTCTAATCGGCGTTCGTTCATGACATATATGGACAGAGGTCAGACTCTTATCACCTGCGTATTTCAACAAAAACCCCAAGATTGACAACATTCAGGGGAGACTCGTCCTTCTAACCCGAGCCTTAACAGTCTTACATTTCCCTTTAGAGCTGGCAAACTCTTTCAAACAGAGCGGGGGTGCAATCATTGAAAGACAGGGTCAAACAGGTTTTTCTCGAGGGGCGGCAGTTACTCATGGTCATCAGATATATATATCGGGGACAGTAGCTGGGGTCAATCAAGTGGGGCGGGGACGCTTCGGGCATTCGCGCTTGGGTGCAAAGGGGGTGGGGCAATCTGGGCATTGGGGGTCAATCTGGACCTTGGCGCTTGTCTCTAACAATAAAAATTAGGATGCCATTGACATATAGTCCCCTTTTTAAGAGGGCCAGATTAGGGGACCTTAGTCGTCTCACCTGTCCTTTCCTTCTCAGCCAATTCGAGTTCATTCATTTTGTAGAAAGGAGAGGTAGTAATATGGCGAGATACAATCATTTTAGTTTCGGTCAATTTCGCTGAACACCTTCGCGTTCAAATAAGTATCCAATCAGACTGGTGCCAGTGAGGCACGTTTTTACCATAAAAAGGAAGAGGAAATAGGGAGACTCTCAGAGAGTGAGAGTCGTCCGCAATCTAAACGAGCCATTCGGTACACGTATGACATGTAGAGAGAGGGAGAGAGAGAGAGAGAGAGAGAGAGAGAGAGAGAGAGAGAGAGAGAGAGAGAGACGTGTACGAAAATAGGTCATTTAGTGTGCTCACAACACAGAACGACAGAGGTCAGGTAACACGCAAACGCAGACAGAGGGAAGACATAAACCCGTACATTACATACACACAAACTCAGACAAGGGAAGACAGTACATGTGTTACATACAAAAGAGTTCACGACAAAACATAAAACAGTTATTGGCCAAACAGAACTTCTGCATGCTGCGCATCTTTAGTATCCTATTTATCTACGTGCTGAGCTCTTTTTACCTTTTTCCTCCTTTTCCTCTCATTTCCCTTTTCGTTTGTTATTTCTTCGAGCCTTCTCATTTGCCAATACTTACACCTCGATTAGTTGATCAGAAATTAACCTGGTCGCGCTATTTACTCATGGTTGGATCTTAAATCATTTTTCAGTTTCTTCCTTTGGTGGGAAGTTCTCCAGGCTGAGGCAACGGCAAGTGTTGATCGGGAGAACAGTCGGACAGCTTGGCTAGATCTATAATGTGAGAAGGGGGGGGGAGCAGTATTTTTTGAACATCAGCAACATTTCTAACTTCCCAGACGGCAGCAGCCTTGGTAACCCTAACTCTTGCATTTTTCTTCTGTCCTTTCCCTACCTAGTCAAACGTCTAGTTACGTTCTTTAACGTGTTATCTCAAGTCAATTTTCGTCATACAGTACCCGTCGAGTTTCTATGTCAGTCCATTTTCTCAGTCGCTATGCTCTAATGGGGGAACAGTCATATTTAAGTCTATGTCTCTAAAAACTTATCGTCATAAGGACTATGCTCATATTCCCTCCTTCCCTTTTTCGTCGGTTGTTCGATCATCGTTCTCCCATACTTCAGCCGATGTTTCAACGCGACCTGCAGAAGGGAGGAGAAAGAAGGGGTGGGGGGCAGCATTCAAACCTCATCAGCATGCAGTAATCCGGAAATGTTTTTACCTACCACATACTCGACCTATCTCCACGTAGTGCATTTCTTTGCCATCTCGGCGTTTAAGCCCAGAGGGACCCGTAGCGTCAGATAGATAATCATTGATGATCTGCGTATCTACATGAGTTACTTGGTCGCGACCCCTTTAGGTTGCGTGCAAGGGTGGCGGTCAGGTGGCATTTCTGTGGTGTCGTTTAAAAGCGTCTAAAACACTTTTCCGGCTGTCTGTCGCACATAATGTAGCTGCTAAATATCGGGTCCTTTTTAACCTTCAGCCTTCATCATATTTTCTCGTTGCTCACAGTAGTAATACATTCAAAACTCATTAATGCAACCACTACAACTATGCTTTCTTTTTCAAAATACTTTTAATAAAAAGTGCTGGTGTATAAAATACAGGCCTACAACCCAGTGGACCAGCCACGGAGCAGATTGGAACTGTACATAGGAAGAAAGAAGTTGATGGCAGTTCATTGCATAAAGTGCGGCAGTGCAATAAAATCGTATCGAACTTTTACTACAAAGCAGGCATGATGCATATCAAGAATTCAGTTTTTAATTAGTTCATTAATTCATTATCCAGATGCTCGTTCACTGTCTAAATTACACCAATTCATTGTTCCCATTCATAATTAGTACCCACCCTAAATCAGTTCATTGTCCAAACACATGATCAATATCGGTATTGCTTTTCTTCTCTAAGCACATAATCACTATCCATCTTATCGACTTTCATTGTCCAAAAATGCATACATATCTCAGAGCATCAATATTCGAGCAATCCGGGTGAACAGGGAGTTCGAAAGTTTCGTTTCGTGTATCGGCGCCATTTTGGGCGAGGTCAGGCAGGTTCCGGTATAGTCAGAATGTCTCCAATGACTCATGGTTGGACCAGAACCTTCCGTTGGCAGTTCAAAAAGTTTTTCGCAATGTGGTAACAGTCTAACAATATGGACCATTTAGTCAAAGAGTGGGGAGGGCGGCAACAATTTTCCTACCGGGTCACTCTGGTGTTCCTCCGGAACTGAACAAGTCTGTACCTTGGCTGTGTTTTAGCCATTTCCAAACTGAGGCTGGCGCCGGCAGGAGTGCGTCGATGTCGCGGTTCCCAGTGAGGGGGACGGGGGCACCCATGCGGAGGGGTCGGGGGCCCCCCGGCTCTCATAGAATCTTCAAAGTCGAGGAGAGAAGGCATGGGGCGTGTGCCCGTCCTGGGCAAAAGACCGTTTTTCATTGTGGACCCTCATTAAGTAAGAGCGTTGGGGTGTCGCTGGAAGCCTCCACCTGAAGGGAGGTGGGGGAGGCTCGTTCGCGCCGCCTCCCCCTTCCAGCGACCCCGCGCCGTTCCTCGGCTCCGCCGCTTCGGTATTGGCCGTGCCGGCTATTGAAGATGGGGGGGGGTGGTCGGCGGCTGAGGCAAGACAGCCCCCCCCCTTCCTCTTTGACAGGTGGCGGGACTACCTCCAACTCTCCAGAGGTGGACATGTGGCGGGACTACCTGTAACTATCCAGGAATTTGACATGTGGCGGGACTACTTGCAAGCGCCGCCGTTCTCGCTTTTGGCTTCGGCCTTCTTCGCGGGTCGGACCAGGCGAGAGACAGAGGGGGGGGGGGGGTGGTCGGTGGCTGAGGCAAGACAGCCCCCCCCCCCCCGTGGCCTGCAGGGCAGCAGAGGAGGAGAGAAGGAGAGGCCATCACGGTTTTCTGGGCCGTCCGCCCCACAGCCTCCCCTTCCGACTGCGTCCAGGCGAGCCCCGCATGCCTCGAGGCCTCGCCTACCGGATGGGCGTAACCGCGGACCTGTGGCACTTCGGGAGTTTCCGGGATGGGGGTAGGTACCTATTGATTTGTATCTATTTCACGTGACCGTTATTTGGGCGTGGTGGGCAATGAGGCAGACATGTTTAGGGCAGGAATAGGCAACGGAACCTAGCTACCTCGTGGCTTGCCTGCTGTCAAACTTGTCTTCCCTCGCCATTTGTATGTTTCTTATTACGGGTTGTTTCTAGCGTTTCTTATTTTATTTTTAGCGAAGTTGATAACTCCTCAGTGGCCTACTGATTTCGCTCAACTCCTTTTCTTGTATTTTTATGCCATAACCTATTATAAGCTATAGCGACTAGTCCATGCTTAGTGAACATGTCCTTATTAGGGGTGCCCTCCAGTGGAGCTGGATGGTTCATCTCTAATAAGCGGTCCGGGCTAAACAGGCTACCAACCAGTGGGGAGAAGATAGGCATGACGGTTTACACCGGGGACAAAAGTCTGCACTACCTATCTTATCACGGCGGGCAAAGACTAGACAGAATATTTCTATTCTCCGTTGTTTGCCGGCGGTGAATACCTCAAACGAACCAATACCGAATAATCGGCCAATCAAACAATTCAGTGGGGAGAATAAGTGGGCACGAAAAGTTATCGCTACCCACTCTTTCTCTACCTGCAAAGAGAGACCTTGTTCTTCCCTGTTTGCAGACAAAGAATCTCCAGACAATAATCCACGAACGACAGTTCGGGAAACAGTGGGGGAGGAAGATAGGCACGACGGATTACAACGGGGACAAAAGTCTGCGTTACCTATCCTTCACTGCTTGCAAAGAGAGAGCCTGTTTGTTTTTCCCCGTTTGCAGACAGTGAATCTCCAGAGGTTTCAACAAAGCGTAATACTAGTATTATCCAAACAAAACAATCTTTTCTCAATTTGTCGTGTTTACACGACCTTACCCGGACTGCATGGACGGTTTCCTGTCTTCTGGATCCAGCGCCCGATCGTCCTCTCTTCTTCGTGATGCCCGTGGCACTCCTGATGGTTCCCAGTCAGGACCGTAGATCACTCGAGAGAGGTCTGTTCAGAACTAGTGAAGGTCGGATGATCGGCTGTCAGACGAGGGTCTATCGGACACAAGCTCTCCCGATCGTTGCAGTCGTTCACTCTGTCGTCGGGACCTCTCCCACTGGATCCACGTGTCGCTGATGGGCCCCACGCTTTGGGACGCCAATTGTAGAAAAAGGTAGGGCTAGGACCTTTCTCAGGATTTGCCCGGCGCTAACCGCCCTTGTACCGTTCAAGTTTACCAAGCAATGAGGCAGGCGCCGGAGACCAGAAGGCAGGAAACAGAAGTTTATTCCGACGGAGCAGAACACATCAGATCAGACAACAAGGTATCGTCTCGAGGTGCTCTAACAACTGAGCTGAGACTCAGCCTTTTATACCTTACAAAACACTTGGCATTACAGTCACAGCATTGTGAAACAAAGAAAAGATAACCCCATAATCCTCGTGTCAATCCTACCCCACATGTGTTCACAATAGGGACCCTTGACCTGCTGATAAGAGAGGGGGCAATGACGCAGCTGAATGTTCCGCTGATTATTAGGATGTGTGCGCCTGATCGTAGCCCAGGGGGTGGGGAGACCAGGATCAATAGTGGGTCCTTTGAAGAGGAGTGACTTCATACAAAAGAGGGCAGTAAATGGTATCTCCTGGCTTAGGCGATGGCCTCGGACATGTGTGGTCAGTCGGACTCGGGGGAAGGGGTCATCAAAGGAGTGGTATTCATGCCGCGTGGACAATCGAGCGCGGAGGGAAGGCTTGTCAACAGAGGGGCATTCATGGAGGGAAAGGAGGTGTTGGTCAGGCGCGGCCGTGACTCCCAAGGACAGGGTCTTGCAGAAGGAGAAGGTTTATGACTTGTCCATGTGAGGGAGAAGGAGGGGGTCAGGGTGCGCGCAGGGTCAGAGTCGCACAGAGAGAGAGAGGTCTTATGACCCGTACATGAGAGAACAGGGGCAGTCAGATACAGCTGGGGGGCTATGTCAGCTGAGGCGAAGGATGCCTCTTCAAGAGGGAAATGGGGGGGGGGGTGCCTGGGTCAAGCAGGAGGGTTGCCTTTTATAGCAGGGTCGCGCAGAGTGCTGGGTTTCATGGTCTATGCATGTGAGAGTGGGAGGGGGGTGCTCAAATGCGCGCAGGAGGGAAGCCAGTGATTCTAATGAGTGGGCAAGAGGCCAAGGTGCCTAAAATGGCTGTCATGTACATATGGGCACGGGCTTTTACTGGGGGAGTGATACGGTCAATATTTTATGGTATTCATGGTGCATACAAGGAGAGGAGTGGGAAAAAGGGAAATTAACGCTGCTTATGTACATCAATTTGTCTATTTTCCACAACTCTACTCTGTACCACACAACTCAGTACCACACTACTCTACCACTCTACACCACTGAAGTTTACACCACTCTACTCTGTCTCATTCCTTTCTACGCCACTGCACTATACTGTACTCTGCACCACTTTACTTTGCTGCACTCTGTGCCACTCTACTCTACCAATCTACTCTGTACCAATCTACTCACTCTGTACCACTCTACGCTGTACCACTCTACTCTGTACCACTCTACTCTGTACCACCCTACTCTGCACCACTCTACTCTGCACTACTCTACTCTGCACCACATTACTCTGTACCACTCTACTCTGTACCACTCTACACCACTCTACTCTGCACCACTCTACTCTGCACCACTCTACTCTGTACCACTCTACTCTGTACCACTCTACTCTGTACCACTCTACACCACTCTACTCTGCACCACTCTACTCTGCACCACTCTACTCCACACCACTCTACTCTACACCACTCTACTCTACACCACTCTACTCTGTACCACTCTACTCTGTACCACTCTACTCTGCACCACTCTACTCTGCACCACTCTACTCTGCACCACTCTACTCTGCACCACTCTACTCTGCACCACTCTACTCTGCACCACTCTACTCTGTACCACTCTACACCACTCTACTCTGCACCACTCTACTCTGCACCACTCTACTCTGCACCACCCTACTCTGTACCACCCTACTCTGCACCACTCTACTCACTCTGTACCACTGTACTCACTCTGTACCACCCTACTCTGTACCACCCTACTCTGCACCACTCTACTCTGCACCACTCTACCCTGCACCACTCTACTCACTCTGGACCACTCTACACTGCACCACTCTACTCTGCACCACTCTCTCTGCACCACTCTGCTCTGTTCCACTCTACTCACTCTGTACCACTCTACTCTGCACCACTCTACTCTGCACCACTCTACTCACTCTGTACCACTCTACTCTGCACCACTCTACTCTAGACCACACTACTCTGCACCACTCTACTCACTCTGTACCACTCTACGCTGTACCACTTCACTCTGTACCACTCTACTCTGTACCACCCTACTCTGTACCACCCTACTCTGCACCACTCTACTCTGTACCACTCTACTCACTCTGTACCACCCTACTCTGTACCACCCTACTCTGCACCACTCTACTCTGCACCACTCTACTCTGCACCACTCTACTCACTCTGGACCACTCTACTCTGCACCACTCTCTCTGCACCACTCTACTCTGTTCCACTCTACTCACTCTGTACCACTCTACTCTGCACCACTCTACTCTGTACCACTCTACTCACTCTGCACCACTCTACTCTGCACCACTCTACTCTGCACCACTCTACTCACTCTGTACCACTCTACTTGGCACCACTCTACTCTGCACCACTCTACTCTGCACCACTCTACTCTGCACCACTCTACTCTGCACCACTCCACTCTACACCACTCTACTCACTCTATACCACTCTACTCTGTACCACCCTACTCTGTACCACCCTACTCTGTACCACTCAACTCACTCTATACCACTCTACTCTGTACCACCCTACTCTGTACCACCCTACTCTGTACCACTCAACTCACTCTGTACCACTCTACTCTGCACCACTCTACTCACTCTGTACCACTCTACTCGGCACCACTCTACTCTGCACCACTCTAATCTGCACCACTCTACTATGTACCACTCTACTCTACTCTGCATCACTCTACTCTGTACCACTCTACTCACTATGTACCACTCTACTCTGTACCACTCTACTCTGTACCACACAACTCAGTACCACACTACTCTACCACTCTACACCACTGAAGTTTACACCACTCTACTCTGTCTCATTCCTTTCTACGCCACTGCACTATACTGTACTCTGCACCACTTTACTTTGCTGCACTCTGTGCCACTCTACTCTACCACTCTACTCTGTACCAATTTACTCACTCTGTACCACTCTACGCTGTACCACTCTACTCTGTACCACTCTACTCTGTACCACCCTACTCTGTACCACCCTACTTTGCACCACTCTACTCACTCTGTACCACTGTACTCACTCTGTACCACCCTACTCTGTACCACCCTACTCTGCACCACTCTACTCTGCACCACTCTACTCTGCACCACTCTATTCACTCTGGACCACTCTACACTGCACCACTCTACTCTGCACCACTCTACTCTGCACCACTCTACTCTGCACCACTCTCTCTGCACCACTCTACTCTGTTCCACTCTACTCACTCTGTACCACTCTACTCTGCACCACTCTACTCTGCACCACTCTACTCTGCACCACTCTACTCACTCTGTACCACTCTACTCTGCACCACTCTACTCTGGACCACATTACTCTGCACCACTCTACTCACTCTGTCCACTCTACGCTGTACCACTCTACTCTGTACCACGCTACTCTGTACCACCCTACTCTGTACCACCCTACTCTGTACCACCCTTCTCTGTACCACCCTACTCTGCACCACTCTACTCTGTACCACTTTACTCTGTACCACCCTACTCTGTACCACCCTACTCTGCACCACTCTACTCTGCACCACTCTACTCTGCACCACTCTACTCACTCTGGACCACTCTACTCTGCACCACTCTCTCTGCACCACTCTACTCTGTTCCACTCTACTCACTCTGTACCACTCTACTCTGCACCACTCTACTCTGTACCACTCTACTCATTCTGCACCACTCTACTCTGCACCACTCCACTCTACACCACTCTACTCACTCTATACCACTCTACTCTGTACCACCCTACTCTGTACCACCCTACTCTGTACCACTCAACTCACTCTATACCACTCTACTCTGTACCACCCTACTCTGTACCACCCTACTCTGTACCACTCAACTCACTCTGTACCACTCTACTCTGTACCACTCTACTCTGTATCACTCTACTCTGTACCACTCTACTCTGCACCACTCTACTCTGCACCACTCTACTCTGCACCACTCTACTCTCTACCACTCTACTCTGTACCACTCTACTCTGAACCACTCTAACTCTGCACCACTCTACTCTGTACCACTCTACTCGCTCTGTACCACTCTACTCTGTACCACCCTACTCTGCACCACTCTACTCTGTACCACTCTACTCGCTCGGTACCACTCTACTCTGTACCACCCTACTCTGCACCGCTCTACTCTGTACCACCCTACCCTGTACCACTCTACTCTGCACCACTTTACTCTGCACCACTCTACTCACTCTGTACCACTCTACTCTGTACCACTCTACTCTGCACCACTCTACTCTGCACCACTCTACTCTGCACCACTCTACTCACTCTGTACCATTCTACTCTGTACCATTCTACTCTGTACCACTCTACTCTGTACCATTCTACTCTGTACCACTCTACTCTGTACCACTCTACTCTGCACCACTCTACTCACTCTTTACCACTCTACTCTGTACCACTCTACTCTGCATCACTCGACTCTGCACCACTCTACTCTGCACCACTCTACTCTGTACCACTCTACTCACTCTATACCACTCTACTCTACTCTGTACCACTCTACTCTGTACCACTCTACTCTGTACCACTCTACTCACTCTGTACCACTCTACTCTGTACCACTCTACTCTGTACCACTCTACTCACTCTGTACCACTCTACTCTGTACCACTCTACTCTGTACCACTCTACTCTGTACCACTCTACTCACTCTGTACCACTCTACTCACTCTGTACCACTCTACTCACTCTGTACCACTCTACTCTGTACCACTCTACTCTGTACCACTCTACTCTGTACCACTCTACTCTATGCCCCTGCACCCTGCACTAATCCACTGTACGCCACTCTAATCTACTCTGCACTACTGTACTCTAAACCATTTTACTCCACGCCACTACTGTACTCTATGCCACTGCTCTCTATGGTGCTTTACTCTACACCACTGCACTCTACAATACTTTGACACTCTGCCCTACTGCATTCTATGCCAAAGCACTTTATGCCACTCCACTCTGCAGCACTCCGCTTTGCAGCACTCTGCTCTGCAGCACTCCTCTCTGCAGCACTCCGCTCAGCAGCACTCCGCTCTGCAGCACTTCTCTCTGCAGCACTCCGCTCAGCAGCACTCTGTTCTGCAGCACTCCGCTCTGCAGCACACCACTGTACTCTGCAGCACTCCACTGCACTCTGCAGCACTCTATGCCAATGAGCTCTCTGCACTCTACCCCCTGCACTCTACTATGTACCACTCTAATGTGCGCCACTGCATTCGACAACACTGCATTGTATTCTGCTGAATTCTGTGTCGCTGCACTCTACGTCACTATACTCTGCATCACTATGCCAATGCACTGCACTCTACCCGACTGAAGTTTACACCACTCTACTCTGTGTCACTCCTTTCTACGCCACTGCACTCTACTGCACTATGCTCTATTCTGCACCGCTTTACTTTGCTGCACTCTGTGCCACTCTGCACTCCAGCTCTCTACGGGACTGCACTTCTACGATGCAAAACTCTAATCAATGCTACTGCATTGTATGCCACTGAATTCTATGCCTCTGCGCTCTACGCCAATGTACTCTGTAACACTTAATACCAATGCACTCTACACCGGTCTGTCTTAACCTACACCACTCTACTATGCGCCACCCTACACAACTCCACTCTATTCCACTCCAATACACGACACTCTATGACACTCAACTCTTCACCAATCCACTTTATGACACTCCAAGTTCCTCTGCTCGATGCCACTAACTTTTAGGCATGCTGAATAACAGCCACGTTGGTTTACAACATGACTAAAACACATATGCAAATCCAGTAGCTTTTGCATAAGCTAGACCTAATGGCTTTGCCAACGCTTGTTGTATGGGGCATAGCGTCAAAATGGCTGAATGGGTTGTAATGAAATTACACAGCAATGTACATTAGACCGTTTAGATTACCCTTTCTGCTATTGCAAGTGGTGCTATGAACTGGTTATGAAGTTATAAGGCCGAAAAGCGTAGTGATAGCTGTGTAGCACATTCCTACTAAAAAGTGCAAGAGATGAGGAGTTTGGTAAGACAGGAACAGCTTGTTTAATTAAACAATGCAGCAGGGAGAACAGTTATAGGCAGAGGGACTGAGGACGGTCAACTTACAATCGATCTGAGATGTGTTTATATACAATTTATGAATATGAATATATGAATATAAAGGCATTTATATAGCTCACAGCTATTCCGAAGAGTGTCCCGGCGCATCAAAAGACCCCTGGAGTAGACCCCTCCTATATTCAACCAATGCAGAAAGATGCAGAACAAAGAAAGCGCGAGGGGAGATTACTCACAATTTTTGGTTAAAAAGCAGAGTTTTGAGACGCTTTCTGAAAGTGGCTAAATCCATCACCGCTCTGAGTGAAACGGGGAGCGCATTCCAGGCCTGGGCACCGAGGAACCTAGACGGCATTATTGAATGCCATAAACGGTTCAGGTGATCCTGTATGGTAAGGAATGTATGTTGCTGCCTTTGGAGTCATAAATTAATTTATTCGAAAGGGAATCCAGGTGGGCCTCGACCTTCCGTGGACACTATAGCCAGTGGGTAACATGTCCAGATGTCTGGCATGACGATCGTGTGATAACTGTGTGTCCTGTATGTGCTGTGTCCTAATGGGCTGTATGTTCATTACTTATGTGGTATCTGACTTTATGGTGTTTTAGCAGCTCGCTTACCCCTCTCTGGCCATGTGTGTGCTTTATTGGGCCTATATCCCTGGACCATTGAAGTGTTGCTGCGCATGTCTGTGGGATTGATCTGGAATTTCCTGTTCATGTGTTTGACAGGTCACAGGTGGGGTGGCTCGCAGCCGCAGAAAAACAATGGCCTTAGGCCTAAGTCTACAATTTTGAGGAGCACAGTAAGGTTCTTTCTCTACAAGATCTGAAAAGATTTTCTTATAATTTACAACGTTTGTACATTACTGATATTTAGATCATTTGACAGCAGAAGACTTTTAGTAGTCCTACAATACAAAAGTTAGATTCTCAATCAGATTGTTTTTTATCCTCATTATTCTTTAATTTCGCAGAATTTGTGATAAAACAGGACAATTCCAAAAAACTGAAACAGCCTACGCGTTTCTTCCCTTTTCGTGTGGGACTTCTTCAGGGCATCATCTGCTTTTATGGGAAGTCTTATCTTCAATCACACATCAGATGACTCTTTGTACACTTTTTAAAGTCTTATGAAACGTTCCTCTGTCGATCAAATGATTGTTGAGCACATCTACAGCACAGTATACCGCTCTTTTTCGTACTCTCTTTGTGATCTGCTATTTGGCAGTCTCAAGTTTGGGGAAACTGATCAGGGTTTGCTCCAGAGTCCTTTTCTCATCATACTTCAGTTTTCATCAGCCTCTTTCAAATATCCTTTTAACCAACAGGGTGTGTAGTGCCCTCTGGTTCTCGTGGCAGTCCACTGTCACCAGGTATCACGAACAGCCTACCAGACAACGTATTTTCATGTCGAGGTTGACATGGAATTTGTCGTGTTCATGCTGTTGGCTGGGCGGCACACCAAAACACTGGACACAGGTTAGTCGGGTATTTCCTTTATTTTCATATTGTACAGCGTCCCGTCAGCACGTCCTTGCTCGTCCCTGTTCTGGTCTTTGTCTGTCCCCTTTCCTGTGTCGTCACCGGATCTCGTGTCCGGTGTCCTGGTCACTCTGCCTGAGGACCCACAGGGTCCTAACGCCCTACTGTCCGTCGCCCACACTGTCAGGTCACGACATCTCCCCCCTTGTTGCAAACAAATGTTCGTGACACATTTACCATAGTCCTCATTCACAGTTATATTGATAGAGGTGAACGAATGAGAATGAGAGAGAGAGAGATATAGAGATAGAGAGAGAGAGAGAGAGAGAGAGAGAGAGAGAGAGAGAGTATTTGTCATTCTACATTTCTTCATTTACACCTCTTCAATTAGTCTCTTTGGTTCCATCTTTTTCCTTCTTAATTTGATCGCTGTTTTCTGACATCCGCTTGATTTTCTTCCTTTTGTGTGTCTTTCTAAAGTTCTTGCTTTGACCTTTCCGCTTCTCTTGCTTCTGCCTTGCTGACATGCGAAAGGTGCCCTGTGACGTGACACTGGCCAAACTGCCGCCTTTGCCATTCGTTCTTTTGCTTTTGTCCTCCTCCACTTGCCTCCAGGGATCTCGTTGCCACATTTCCTCGCTTGTCCTTCTTTGACCATCGCGATTCCTCCTTTCTTTCTTTTTCCGTTTTGTCACCTGTCTTGTTCCACTCTTTTTTTTTTTTTTTTTTTTTTTTGTGTGTGATAGTCTCATTCTTCTTGATTCCTTCATCGCCGTTCTATTTCTGCTTTCTTCAGTCACCACCTGTCTTCGGTGATCTTTTCCTTGTTGGTGTTGTGTCACCTTTGCTACGAGTTCCATTTCGTTGCCATCTGATTTTGGCTCTCTGTGCAGCCTCCGGTCAGCATGTGCTAGGTCGTCCTTGGTCGTCATATCAAATCTGATCTCTCTCAATTCTTTGTGGTGTTCTTCAGTCCATGTGAAACTTTTTCTTTTACTTGTTAGCCCCCTCAGTGGGGTGCTTGTGGCAGCATCATCTTCTTCCAGCGTCACTAGCAGGTCCTCAATGTCATCGCCTCCAAAATTTATTAATAGACCTAGTTTCTTTGCTTCTGTCACATCAATCGTTTCCATGTATCTCTCCAGATGTTTGATCCAATTCTCCCACCTTGTTCCTACTTGTAGCTCCGACAAGTTGAATGGTGGTGGTTTTCTGTGTTGTGCAATTTCCTTTCCTTGCTTGGGGTCTGTCATTTCTTCTTTCCTGTGCTCTTCTTGACACTCTTTTGTTGTTTCTTCCATTATCTTTTCCTTTTGTCCTCTGTTCTTTATTGCTTCTGCTTTATTAGTGCTCATTAGTGCTCACCTCGGCACTTTCTGCTCCTTTTCTTCTTTCTGTGCTCTTCTTGGCACTCTTTTGTTATTTCTTCTGTTATCTTTTTCCTTTGACTCTGCACTTTCTGCTCCTTTTCTTCTTTTCTGTGCTCTTCTTGACACTCTTTTGTTATTTCCTGTGCTCTTTCTGGCACTCTTCTATTCTCTGTGCTCTTCCTGGCACTCTTTTGTTATTTCTTCTGTTATCTTTTCCTTTTGTCCTCTTCTCTTTATCGCCTGTGCTAGTCAGCACTTTATCGTCTTTATTTTTTCTTATGTGTCTTTATTTTCCTTTCCTTTCTTTCTTTACTATCTCTTTATCTTTTCTTTCCTCTTTATTCTTTCTTCTTTTCTTCTTCTTTTCTGTTTTCCTTTTGTCCTGTCTCTTTATCCTCTTTTCTCTTTTTACTTTATTTTCCTCTTTTCTTTCTTCCTTTCTCTTTCTCTTTTCTCTTTTCTCTTTATTTTCTTCTTATCTCTTTATCTTCTTTCTTCTTTTCTATTCTTTTCTCTTTATTTTCTTCTTATCTCTTTATCTTCTTTCTTCTTTTCTCTTTATTTTCTTCTTATCTCTTTATCTTCTTTCTTCTTTTCTACTTTTTCCTTTTTATCCAGCTTTTTCTTGCTTTCTTTGTCTTTTCTTGTGTTGTTCTGCCCTTTTTCTGCACTTTTTCTTCTGTATCTCGCTGTGCCTGGGCTTTCCTCGTCTTTTCCTCTTTATTTCCTTCTTTCCTCAGCTCAAAATGTCGTTTAATTGTCTCTTTTTAGCGTTCTTTCAATTGATTTCCTCTTCGCCTGGCCTTGAAATGGTTGCCTCTATTGTTTCTTATGGCCTCTTTTGTCAATGTCTCATTTAAAATGGCCGCCGCCGTAGTTCTCGCGAGATTTCGCGATCGAAGTTTCGCCTGCCTGTCCCCAAAATGGTCGCCACTCCAGTTCTCTCTTCTGATTGGCCCAGCCGCCTGACTCTTTAATGGCCGCTGAGACTCTCGCGAGAGCTCGCGCCAGTAGTTTCTAATCGCGCTCTTCTTTTCAGCGCTTACCGTGGTCGGCTGGATCTGCTCTCGGAGGCTGTCGAGGTGAGCTCCCATGTTCCTTCTTCTTCTCCATCTAAATCTCACTATTTGCGCATCCAGGGGTGCTCCTTGATTTCCGATGGCGCCTCGGTGGACACGCGTCAATCCGTCTCTTGACCCTCGTCGCCAGTTGTCGTGTTCATGCTGTTGGCTGGGCGGCACACCAAAACACTGGACACAGGTTAGTTGGGTATTTCCTTTATTTTCATATTGTACAGCGTCCCGTCAGCACGTCCTTGCTCGTCCCTGTTCTGGTCTTTGTCTGTCCCCTTTCCTGTGTCGTCACCGGATCTCGTGTCCGGTGTCCTGGTCACTCTGCCTGAGGACCCACAGGGTCCTAACGCCCTACTGTCCGTCGCCCACACTGTCAGGTCACGACAGAATTCACAACGGGTGAATTTGCTAATAAAAATGCGATTTCGTTTTTATACATAAATGTACTGTTTTTCATATTGACATCTGTTTTCTCAGTACTAACAGTTGCATGCTAATGCAAACCAATAAACGAATACTGAAGAAATACAATCCATCTTAATCTACATACGTTTTCTCTGCATGCTCTCTGCCTCACAAAATAAAACTTTGCCCAGCAAGCCAACAAAGATACGTCTTACTTATGCACTCCTGTGCAACAAAATGAAAGTGAGAAAGCAGTGAGCTACACAAACTACTACATGGAGGACACAATTGGCCACTAGGAAAAAAAATAATCAAAATTGTTATAACCATGATTGCCTTTCATTCACTTTGGGCTTCACATGTAGTACAATCCTACTAAAAGTAGCAAGGAAGCCCCCCAATGTGTAAAGTTTCAGAATTGCTACATGACCAACTAAAAGACACGTTCATGGTAGCATGATTATGAAAACCAATAAACAAATACATGATAAATACAATAGCTAAAGAAACCAGCATTTGCAATGCAATAGGTCTCGCATTTGCAAGAGTTTAAGCTATTGGCATTGTTAATGACAATTCCTTTTATTTTATGTTTTGATAATTAACACATCAATAAAAGGCATTGTCATGTACAATGCCAATAGCTCAAACTCTTGTAAATGCGAGACCTGTTCAAAGAAGCGGCCACCATTGTCCCTAGCTGCTTAGAAAGTGAAAGCGCGCAGGGCGCGGTAAATGTTGCAGAAAAGCATGTTGTGCCTGCAGTAGGAGAAACGCTTTAAATAAAATAGTGCTTACAGACTAAAACAAGCATTTACAATGCAATGGTCTCGGCATCATTAAAGGTAGAGCTATTGGCATTGCTCGTGACATTTCTTTTTTTTTTAAATCATAAATAAATGGCACTGTCATTTACATTGCCAATAGATTAATCGTTAAATAAATGGCATTGTCATTTACAATGCCAATAGCTACACCCCTACACAGAGCCACCCTCACACAGAGCCACCCACACAGAGCCACCTACAAACAAAACTATCCACACACACACACACACACACACCCAAACACACACACACACACACTTAAACACACACACACACACTTAAACACACACACACACACTTAAACACACACACACACTTAAACACACAAACTCTTAAACACACACTCTTAAACACACACACTCTTAAACACACTTACTCTTAAACACACTTACTCTTAAACACACACACTCTTAAACACACACACTCTTACACACACACACTCTTACACACACACTCTTACACACACACTCTTACACACACACTCTTACACACACACACTCTTACACACACACACTTACACACACACACTTACACACACACTTACACACACACACACACACACACACACACACACACAGAACGGTGGCATGATGCGCTTTAGATGAATATGTTTAAAAGTAAAGTGCAGCATAGTGCGATTGCTACAATAGTTAATTGTGGATGCGTTAACAATTGATGCGTGCATTGATGGTTGGTGGTGTGTGTGCCTGTAGAAATTGTGCACTGATGGCTGGTGGTGTGTGTGCTTGGTAGAAGCGTGCAGTGCCGGCTTGAGGTGTGTGTGCCTGGTGGAAGCGTGCACTGACGGCTGGTAGTGTGTGTGCCTGTCAAGCGTACAGAGATGGTTGGTAATGTGTGTGCTTGGTGAAAGGGTGCACTGACAGCTGGTGGCGAGTGTGCCTAGTGAAAGAGTTCACTGACGGCTGGTGTTGTGTGTGACTTGTGAAAGTGTGCACTGACAGCTGGTGGTGTGTGTGTGTGTGTGCGTGGTGGAAACCTGCACTGATGCATGGTCGTGTTTGTGTTTGGTGAAAGCGTACATCGATGGCTGGTGGTGTTTGTGTCTGGTAAAAGCGTGCACTGACAGCTGGTGGTGTGTGGTTGTGTGTGTAGTGGTGAGTGTGTTGTGGTGAGTCTGTGGGGGTGAGTGGTGATGAGTGTGTAATGGTGAGAGGCTGGTGTGTTTGTGGTGTGTGTGAGTGTGGTATGTGTGTGTGGTGCATGTGTGTGGTGTGTGGTTTTATGTGTGTGGTCCTATGTATGTGTGTGGTGGACTTAGTTTGAGTGTTTGTCTCCTGCACACTCAAACAGTGCCCCTACACACATACACTGCTCACCCTGCACATTCACACTGTTCAGCCGGCATAGTCACACACTGTTCATCCTGCACACTCACACATTGTGCACCCTGCACACTTACACACTGTTCACCCTGCATACTCACACACTGTTTACCTTGCACACTCACACACTGCAGTCACTGTCACTCTGCAGTTAGTTACCCTGCAGTCACACTCACTCTGCAGCCACTCTGCAGTCACACTCACGCTGCAGTCGCTCTGCAGTCACACTCACTCTGCAGTCACTCTGCATTCACTCTGCAGTCACACTCACGCTGCAGTCACTCTGCAGTCACACTCACTCTGCAGTCATTCTGCACTCGCACTCACTGCACTCACTCTGTACCTGCACTAACTCTGCACTCACTTTGCACCTGCATACACTCTACACTCACTCTCCAAAAATTGTGCACTGATAGCTGATGGTGTGTGTGCTTGGTGGAAGCGTGCAGTGCCGGCTGGAGGTGTGTGTGCCTGGTGGAAGCGTGCAGTGCCGGCTCAATTCTTGTTTTTAACCTCTATGTCAAAGATAAACGTTGATTTAGCCTTAATGTTAAACTTACATTTTGTTCAAGGGTGTGTGGTTGTTTTGTGTGACCTGGGTGTGTGTTTGCGTTGGACTAGGGTGGTATTATGACTTTTGCTCGATGTAAAGTTCTATGTTCTAAATTTGAGATTGCTTGTTGAACCCAGGCATTTGGAGGTCCACCTGGAGAGTAGCTGCAGGTGCCCCTATGGCTGCAACAAACTTACTTACATTGAATCAACATGTGTAGAGCTTTTTTTTTATACATGTATTACCTATAACGGTTTAAAGGAACCAATCTGCGAGTACGCTCTCCCTCTCAAAATGTAATTAGAAGGCATGTTGACAAACTACCTCTTTTCGGCAAGAAAGAAACCAAAACCTCGATAGGACTGTAACACTGACTAAGCCATGCCAGCTAATCTCTCACCTTCACCTGTGGCATAGTGTGAGTTCCTGGCCTGTAAGATGGCCTGCCTCTCTAGTGGGCTTCGAGTAACCCAGGCATTGAAAGCATATGATGATGGGTGCTTTGGGCTTCCAAATCTTCCACACATTTCAAACATGAACAGGGTGATAGTCTGTGCTGCTCATCCTTTCTTTGTGAAATCCTGCAGAGATCTGAGTTCCAGATTAATGACACGCTGCCTTGCGTTCCTGAGCCCGTTCTGTCTGTGAAGAACAGATTTAGCAACGTCCACATACGTCCACAGTGAGAAGTGCACGGACATTCCTCTCTGAAGTTAGATGTTCATGGCAGTGTTACGTTGCTAAACCTCGAGAAGAAATGCACTCGGCCGCCAGCCAGTAGCAGTCTCCACTTGTTACTGTAGTGTCCTGCAGAACACCTTACCATACAGGACTGGGCTCTGTACTTTCCATCCAAGGACTGCCCTCACCTCAATCAAGCAGCATGCCCCTTCTCAGAGAGATGCAAGGAGCCACCTTCACTTTGTCAACACTACTCCTCAGTAATAGGCATGAGAAAAAGAAGGTCGGTTTCGCCAGCCTTACTGTATTTGCTCGTTTCCAGCCTCAGTTCCCAGGGCAGCTCTGTTCGCTAATTGGTTCCCGAGGGTTTGTAGGAGAGGGCGGCTTTGAAGAGAAGGGTAGAAATAACACACTAGGTGTAGTAACTGGCAGCGTTTGCCGAAATAAATCTTGTTTTAAAAACGTCTCAGTTCCCAGCTGACATTATCAACACTGTGGCATAACTTCGCGTTGGTTAAATAACAATGTAGATGTACTGCTCCGGCCCGGCCCTCTTGGGACGAAGGGAGGTACTGCAAGGTGTTTCTTTAAGTATTCCGGCAGCCTCCTTCAACGCTGCAGGGGACCAAAAGCGGGCTCGTCTGTTGTCCGTGTGTGCTCTGCTCGGGTTGTGGGGGCACTTAGCGGGAGGAGGGCGGGACACGAAAAGCGGACCTCGTGAGACATGTGGATAGGACTGTACCACTGACTAAGCCATGCCAGCTAATCTGTCACCTTCACCTGTGGCATAGTGTGAGTTCCTGGCCTAAATAACACACTAGGTGTAGTAACTGGCAGCGTTTGCCGAAATAGATCTTGTTTTAAAAACGTCTCAGTTCCCAGCTGACATTATCAACACTGTGGCATAACTCCCGGTTGGCTAAATAACAATGTAGATGTACTGCTCCGGCCCGGCCCTCTTGGGACGAAGGGAGGTACTGCAAGGTGTTACTTTAAGTATTCCGGCAGCCTCCTTCAACGATGCAGGGGACCAAAAGCGGGCTCGTCTGTTGTCCGTGTGTGCTCTGCTCTGGTTGTGGGGGCACTTAGCGGGAGGAGGGCGGGACATAAAAAGCGGACCTCGTGAGACGTCCGATGTCGGGAAGCGAGCTGCAAAATGGCAGAAAAAAGCTCCGAGATTTTTTAGGATTTGGGGCGTGTTCGGTGCTCAAAAGTAGGCGTGGCCAAAAAGTGGAAAGAAGAACACCGAACACACCTCCAAATCCGAAAAAGACGGAGCCTATTTGGAGTGAAGGCTCTCTCCTCCAATGGCTGGCCTCCATTTAGGAAGCCAGCCAATGGGAGAGAGCCAAAATTAAAGGCGGGATGAAGAGCCCCTCTAAGAATCATAAGATCTCGCTACTTCCGGTTCTGATGAACCAGATAGTACCGAGACCTAAAAAGACTCACTGTGTAAAAACCGAACTAAAAGCGCCAGCCCTCATGGGAGGTAATGAATGAAGACAAGGCGGTACTAAGGAGTGACTAACAAGCCAATAAAAGAATCAGAAGCCAGCATTTACGAAGGACAATGACAAATATGGGCTGAGAGTGGGCGGGGCCTCTATTCTGTACTCTAATATAGCATGGTTCACAGAGCAGCGCATGCGCGTGCGCGGCTCAGTCTTGACCTAAAAAACATAATCTATTTATGGATCTGACATTATCCAAAACTTTTTTACTAAAATGATATACATAATATACCTATAGGCGCTTTCAGGTAGCCCTCTTTATCCACTGGTCCGATGTTGCATCGTTCACATTTTCTTCTTCCCCCTACTGCATGATCAATGAAGCGACGAGTCAGCCCGCTTCAACCATTGGCTGACATCCCTGTGAGAAAAGGCATTCTGCCCTTTCACAAGGAGGATATCCACAGGCAAAAGACTTCATGTCCGTGCCATGGACTACTACAGTAATGAGTGCTTTGAGACAAAAATATTTTAGCTTTTAGCCATTTTATGTAATGTGAGGGTCTAGCACCTCCCCCCCAAAAAAGAAAGTTTTACAAAAGCTATGACAAAACAAAACAAAACTGTCAAATGCTGGCGGTCAATCCCAGACCGATTGGCACTGTCTATGCCTGTTTTATCTATCCTGTCCCTCTTCAATTCAGTACTTGACTCAGCACAGTGAAATTCAGCTAACCAATGTCCAACATCTCACGTACCAGTGCAAATTTGCGTGTATCTTGTACGATTTGTCATTTGCCAGTGTAGATTTTCTAAGTGTACCATTTTTTGGGGGGCTAGCACCGGCTGTTGAGCCATGCATGGCAAGTGGCAGCGAACACATAAAAATAATTTGAAGAAACCTTCAAAAAGCACCAGATTCTGGGAACAGGTCACCCTCATGATACAAAAAGAGAAACGTATTAAATAATGGCATTGAGGGATTCCCGGGGCACAATAGTAAACTTTCAGGTCAACAGCATGATCAATATATACTATTTTCAATAAACATTTCCTGGTTTGAAACTCAGAGTCAGTTCAATATTGCGCCAGTTCCAACAGGTTGACTGTGGTGTATCGTAAGAGTACTAGAAACAAATGACCATGAGGTGGATTAAAAGTGGGCGCTCAACAAATACGTCTGTAGAAATGAAGGCGATTCCTCAGGCGCTCAAGTATAAATGCACGCATTTACTCCAGCTACTTGGTGATATATTAATACCACGTGGGTGTAGTAATTAGTGAGGGCGATGTGGCTTCAGGTGAATGGTGGGTGAGATAGAGAGGCTGGCGGAGATCAGGTAATGTTAAGTTACAGGGATAGGGTTTTAAAGGGGAGACGTGAGCTCATTTCATAGGTATGAGCCAATTTCAGACTTTTCAATACGAAAAACTGAAGCAGGCAGACATGAGACTGAGAGGAGGATATACTCTGATATAGAATGCGTTCAAAGGATGGAAGACACGAGAAGGAGGACACAAGACTGAGAGGAGGCTACACTCTGATATAGAATGCGTTCAGAGGATGGAAGACACGAGACTGAGAGGAGGCTACACTCTGATATAGAATGTGTTCAGAGGATGCAAGACACGAGAGGGCACACACAAGACTTAGAGGAGGCTACACTCTGATATAGAATGCGATCAGAGGATGCAAGACACGAGAAGGCGGGCACGAGACTGGGAGGAGGCTACACTCTGATACAGAATGCGTTCAAAGGATGGAAGACACAGGAGGGCAGACATGAGACTTAGAGGAGGATATACTCTGATACAGAATGCGTTCAGAGGATGGTAGACACAAGAGGGTAGACATGGGACTGAGAGGAGGCTCCACTGTGATATAGAATGCGTTCAGAGGATGGAAGACACGAGAGGGTTGACATGGGACTGGGAGGAGGCTATACTCTGATACAGAATGCGTTCAGAGGATGGAAGACACGAAAGGGTAGACATGGGACTCAGAGGAGGCTCCACTGTGATACAGAATGCGTTCAGAGGATGGAAGACACGAGAGGGTAGACATGGGACTGAGAAGAGGCTCCACTGTGATATAGAATGCGTTCAGAGGATGAAAGACACGAGAGGGTAGACATGGGACTGAGAGGAGGCTCCACTGTGATATAGAATGCGTTCAGAGGATGGAAGATACGAGAGGGTTGACATGAGACTGAGAGGAGGCTACACTCTGATATAGAATGCGTTCAGAGGATGGAAGACACGAGAGGGCAGACAAAAGACTTAGAGGATGGATATACTCTGATACAGAATGCGTTCAGAGGATGGAAGACACGAGAGGGCCGACCTGAGACTGAGAGGAGGCTACACTCTAATATAGAATGCGATCAGAGGATGCAAGACACGAGAAGGCGGACACGAGACTGCGAGGAGGCTCCACTCTGATATAGAATGCGTTCAAAGGATGGAAGACACGAGAGGGCAGACATGAGACTGAGAGGAGGCTCCACTCTGATATAGAATGCGATCAGAGGATGGAAGACACGAGAGGGCAGACATGAGACTGAGAGGAGGATATACTATGATACAGAATGCGTTCAGAGGATGGAAGACACCGGAGGGCAGACATGAGACTGAGAGGAGGATATACTCTGATACAGAATGCGCTCAGAGGATGGAAGACACAGGAGGGCAGACATGAGACTGAGAGGAGGATATACTCTGATACAGAATGCGTTCAGAGGATGGAAGACACAGGAGGGCAGACATGAGACTAAGAGGAGGCTATACTCTGATACAGAATGTGTTCAGAGGATAGAAGACACAAAAGGCCAGACATGAGACTGAGAGGAGGATATACTCTGATACAGAATGCGTTCAGAGGATGTAAGACACAAGAGGGCAGGCATGAGACTGAGCGGAGGATATACTCTGATACAGAATGCGTTCAGAGGATGGAAGTCACAGGAGGGCAGACATGAGACAGAGAGGAGGCTATACTCTGATATAGAATGCGTTCAGAGGATGGAAGACACGAGAGGGCAGACATGAGACTGAGAGGAGGATATACTATGATAAAGAATGCGTTTAGAGGATGGAAGACACAGGAGGGCAGACATGAGACTGAGAGGAGGATATACTCTGATACAGAATGCGTTTAGAGGATGGAAGACACAGGAGGGCAGACATGAGACAGAGAGGAGGCTATACTCTGATATAGAATGCGTTCAGAGGATGGAAGACATGAGAGGGCAGACAAAAGACTTAGAGGAGGATATACTCTGATACAGAATGCGTTCAGAGGATGGAAGACACAAGAGGGCAGACCTGAGACTGAGAGGAGGCTACACTCTGATATAGAATGCGATCAGAGGATGCAAGACACGAGAAGGCGGACACGAGACTGCGAGGAGGCTCCACTGTGATATAGAATGCGATCAGAGGATGCAAGTCATAGGAGGGCACACACAAGACTTAGAGGAGGCTATACTCTGATATAGAATGCGTTCAAAGGATGGAAGACACGAGAGTGCAGACATGAGACTGAGAGGAGGCTCCACTCTGATATAGAATGCGATCAGAGGATGGAAGACACGAGAGGGCGGACCTGAGACTGAGAGGAGGCTCCACTCTGATATAGAATGCGATCAGAGGATGCAAGTCACGAGAGGGCACACACAAGACTTAGAGGAGGCTATACTCTGATATAGAATGCGTTCAGAGGATGGAAGACACGAGAGGGAACACACAAGACTCACAGGAGGCTACACTCTGATATAGAATGCGTTCAGAGGATGGAAGACACGAGAGGGCAGACATGGGACTGAGAGGAGGCTCCACTGTGATATAGAATGCGTTCAGAGGATGGAAGATACGAGAGGGTTGACATGAGACTGAGAGGAGGCTACACTCTGATATAGAATGCGTTCAGAGGATGGAAGACACGAGAGGGCAGACAAAAGACTTAGAGGAGGATATACTCTGATACAGAATGCGTTCAGAGGATGGAAGACACGAGAGGGCCGACCTGAGACTGAGAGGAGGCTACACTCTAATATAGAATGCGATCAGAGGATGCAAGACACGAGAAGGCGGACACGAGACTGCGAGGAGGCTCCACTCTGATATAGAATGCGTTCAAAGGATGGAAGACACGAGAGGGCAGACATGAGACTGAGAGGAGGCTCCACTCTGATATAGAATGCGATCAGAGGATGGAAGACACGAGAGGGCAGACATGAGACTGAGAGGAGGATATACTATGATACAGAATGCGTTCAGAGGATGGAAGACACCGGAGGGCAGACATGAGACTGAGAGGAGGATATACTCTGATACAGAATGCGCTCAGAGGATGGAAGACACAGGAGGGCAGACATGAGACTGAGAGGAGGATATACTCTGATACAGAATGCGTTCAGAGGATGGAAGACACAGGAGGGCAGACATGAGACTAAGAGGAGGCTATACTCTGATACAGAATGTGTTCAGAGGATAGAAGACACAAAAGGCCAGACATGAGACTGAGAGGAGGATATACTCTGATACAGAATGTGTTCAGAGGATGTAAGACACAAGAGGGCAGGCATGAGACTGAGCGGAGGATATACTCTGATACAGAATGCGTTCAGAGGATGGAAGTCACAGGAGGGCAGACATGAGACAGAGAGGAGGCTATACTCTGATATAGAATGCGTTCAGAGGATGGAAGACACGAGAGGGCAGACATGAGACTGAGAGGAGGATATACTATGATAAAGAATGCGTTTAGAGGATGGAAGACACAGGAGGGCAGACATGAGACTGAGAGGAGGATATACTCTGATACAGAATGCGTTTAGAGGATGGAAGACACAGGAGGGCAGACATGAGACAGAGAGGAGGCTATACTCTGATATAGAATGCGTTCAGAGGATGGAAGACATGAGAGGGCAGACAAAAGACTTAGAGGAGGATATACTCTGATACAGAATGCGTTCAGAGGATGGAAGACACAAGAGGGCAGACCTGAGACTGAGAGGAGGCTACACTCTGATATAGAATGCGATCAGAGGATGCAAGACACGAGAAGGCGGACACGAGACTGCGAGGAGGCTCCACTGTGATATAGAATGCGATCAGA